>NC_054868.1:16660257-17285257 GCF_018320785.1 Cheilinus undulatus | reverse complement strand
CAGCAGATTTATTTCACAGCATGGGGTCTTATTTTTCTTTGTTCAGTGGTTAACATGGCTCAAACATGGCGTTTGGGAAGTGTTAGCAGTGATACAAATATTTCACAGAGAAACAGCTGTGCTTTTTTTCTTTACTAGCTGCCACATAAATGATTTAAAAATGTCAGAAGTAATAGCAGGGTATTTTCCACTTTAATTGCACTACTTCATGCTAGCTGCTGCTCTGCAACTATGCCACCTGTTCATCTCATGAGACGTTTTTCGCCTTGACAAAAATCTTGGAGTGTTTTAGTCACACAAGATCTTGTGGCACAAGGTCCTGTCACACCCCTCGTAGATAAGACAAACATTGCACTGAGCAGATAATAGGATAGCCACACAAAGAAAGCAGTTTCGTAATACAGTGACTTCAAGTTATTATCAAAACCCTTGTGGCAATAACCTGAATTGCCAGATAGACTTTCATATATCCATTGCACAGATATATTTCAAATTCATCTGCATCTACACAGTATTTGGGAAGGGTAGGACTTTAAAGAAAAAAACTTGTAAGGTGATTGGACGAATCTTCTGTCTGTCACATTCATTACGGGCTGATCAGAGTGACAAGACAAAATGTAGAAGTAGGCATGCACAGCTCTGGTAGTAATCTAAACTCAATAAGCAGGTGCTACTGTAGTTTATGAATGGTGGAGCTTGTTGGTGGATAAATCTCATGTCAAAGCCAGTTGGGAGAAGTGCAAAAAAAAATCTTCTCTGTCAAGAAAAGCCTCTAGTGAGGCTCTTTGCTCTTTATTTCATGCAGAAATGTAGTCCAACTCTAATAAAACTGACACTATATTACAGCTACATCTGAGATGATCACTACACTGGCGGCTGTCATTGCTATCTGCTTCCAGTACAACAAAACCCCGCCCATAGCTACCCCCTTGTGATGAAGCTGATTAGTCTGGTCTGTTCTCCGACCTGCCACAGTCATTTCAGACTGGAGCTTTGCAAGATGCATCTGCTTAATGACAGACAAGGAATCTGGCAAATCCATCTCTTTTCCAAGGTTATCTTGGCAGCACATCAACAGGTACCACATCTTTAGGTTGCACAATATATAATACGTAACTTTTACCATTTGTTTAGTAATTGGCATATTTTCAAGTCGGACATTTTGGCTGTTAATATCTTTATTTGCTTGACAATTACTTGTTATGCTGGTTTAAAACAGTTAATATCCACTAAGGTAAACCCTTCATCTGTCTCATATTTAACATTAGGTGTTGTGTAATGTAATCTTATTTTACTCCTTGGTTAGCTCTATAGCAGCTGTATGTAAGTATTTAGTGGCCAATGAGTAGGAAGAAACAAGTTTGTTTTAATAAATGCCCATTACAAAATGTTCACTACTTTAGTCAACTTTCATTCAAACAAACAGATTGGTCTAGTGAGAGACCACCGTGGTAATGTCAACTTCGTTTTTTCTATGAATTCGTCTAAGGCACTGTCCACATAGAGACGAATTCAGGAGTATACGTAAAAGTTTTTTGTCCTATCGGCATTTCATCTACATGGAAACGGTGTTTTGGAGGCCATAAACGCTTACCATTTCGTCTCTGTGTGGACGGCCAACTGCATCTTTCATGAAATGATTACATCATACATAGCATAGCCCACTTAAGCCGTATGCGCGGGTCAAACCAAAACAACAACGGTGGATTACAGGGTTGTGTTGGTGTTGTAGAAGCAACTGAGCTTATTATGGCTTTTACAGCAAAATCTGATGCTCCTTTACCCCCACCACAAACAGCATACACTGGATGTTCTAAAATCCACCATGAAGAACAACCTGAAGGGCAAACAGGAGAAAGTTCTGGGCAGTTTTCCATAATCTTCTTCTTTCTTTTGTTGCATCTCCCAGCAGTGTTACAGGCTTGGCATATAAACTACAGTGTTTTCAGTCGTTTTCAGTGGTTTTGGGCTTACACGGACACTTCCTGAAACGATTCCGTGTTTATGGAAAACTTTTTCAAAATGAAACGGAAATATATCATTTTCGTCTCCGTGTGGACAAGGCCTAAGGCAGCATAACTAGAGACTGGCTAATTAATTAAGTACAAGTGAAACTTAATGGTAGCAAGTAAAACTTCAAGCTTCAATAAATATGTCCAAGTTCGGCTTTGATTATTCATGTCTAAGTACGCTTTACCTGACAGTTTGTGTAACACCTTTAGATGTTAGCTAGTTAGTGCTTTATTCTTGGATAAGCTAAATGACAGTAGATTCAGTATTTACAGTAAATTCTTCATAATCTCCAGATAATCACTATCATTAGTCTTACTGATGTGGAAGACCTGAGAGTTCATCAGTTTATTAAATTTCCTTATTTTCATGCTGGAATACAATGATATGACATTTTAATAGTATTCCTGAGTCAGGAGAAAATGTGTCACCTGAATGTGATTAAATTGCCAACAATCCAACAGAGCTGTCCTGCAGGTTTGTTCCCACAGGGGCCCTGCATCCTAAAAAGGTATGCATGGTATGATTGTACTGCAAGGCAGTTTGGATAAAAGGAAGAAACGATACCACATATCAACAGCTTATCTGTTATATACAGATTTCTACCACCAAAAATGTGGTCAAAATAATTACAGTGATGTATGTACTTCATTGCATTTAAATGGTGCTGTACTGTGATTTCTTACAGGATTGAACTTTGACTCTTTTTTTTTCCACCTAGAATTGAACTTAAAAATAAAGAAAAAGACAGCATTTTATCAGTTAGGTTTTCTTACACCCATCTCTCCCTTTTTTTTCTTTAGCCACACTCTGCCCAACAGACACCTAAACTTAACAACATCTTGCTACAGGGCTACCATGATTTATTTAATACATGTTAAAACAAGTGTTCCCAATAAGTACCTCTTTTATAGTGGCCTAATCAGACATTCAGCAGTATGTTTTACGATACCCCATTTTTCCCATAATAACGGGTACGTTTTTATTATTTCTTAACTTGTTTATCTTGTTGTTGTGATATAACAATTTTTTCCTCATATTAATTCCTTGTTATCACAGGAAAGGAGTAAAATAAATTGTACAGATCTATGTCCAAAAATTTAGAAATGTTGAAAGATCAACAAAAATCCCTAATCACTGACACAAGGGTGCATATTCAAGTCTTTGTCATTGTTTTCTCTGTGGAAGTATTACATTTATAAACCTACAAAACAAGTTTACAAAACAAGATTTCAGAGGGTGGTTTGACCTTCTTGTTCACATTTAGTTACATGTGTATACTGTGTATCAGTCAATGTGTAAAAAAGCTATGGCTCTAATGGGTTCCAGGTAGGACACGTGTGGGGTCACTGCTCTTGAGACTGGGGTTAGGAGCAGATTGGAAGCTATTAAACAGAGAAGGGATTTTCTAAAAGTAGTAAAAAGAAAGGAAGGAGGGAAGGGATTTGTTCTGAACGCATGGGCAGAATGAATAAATGTTTTCAAGCAGATAAAAAGAAAAGCTGCAGTAGAAATCCTGATTTGATTAGTAACTGACACAACTAAACACTAATGCCTCATGCAGGAAGCATGGAACTCAGAGTAAAGTTTGCAATAAAATGTCTGATACACTAACTACAAAGTTTGAGTTAGATTAAAAGTGTATCAAATACAAAGGGACAGAAAAGAATGCTAAGCAGCTGAAACTGCCTCTCGTGTCTTATGGTGTGCATTAAAGTACTTGGGACCTAGAATTGTTAGTTAAAAATACTGTTTAGGTAAACTCCTCTTTGTCTCTGCTGCAGGGGAGAGTGGAGGTGGAGGCAGGAAAAGAGGGGATGAAGTTTGAAGCAGGACCGTTCTCCTTCTATGGAATGATGGCGCTGACAGCTTCTCCAGGTAAGATCCCTGCACAGCACACATAACAGGCTTATTTATTAACAAAACATATAACTGTCACTTTGAGATGTTTTCTTTCTTTTAACAGAGATAGAGAGCAGTCATGTTGTATTTGGATGTACTTAAGCTCACACCAATAAAAGAAAAGTCCTCAATAAGACTGGCCATCAAACGTGGTTTTAACCTGACACGCCAGATAGACTGTTTCACATATCCATAGCATAGGCTATATTTCACATCCGTCTGGGCAGCACTTCACAGAAAGTGTTTGGGAAGGAAAGAACCTTTAAAAAAATGAATAAATAAAACTCAGAGGGTGATTGGACAGAATGTTCTGTCTGTCGCATTAATGACAGACCAGTCAACATATGACGTATTGGACATGCTCTGCTGCAGAGGAGTAAACTAACTCAGGCAGCCATTATCATGTCATTGCCTGATTCTTAACTAACAGTGGAGCCAGTTGGTAAATTAAAATCTTATAAAAGCCAACCAGGAGAAGAGCAAAAACATCTTTTCCACCAAGAAAAGCTTTCAGTGCAGTTCCATTGTTGACATGACATAACCCCCTCCCCTTTCTCCTCAAATGATGCTGGGAAAAATGTATCACCTTGAAGATTTGCAAGGTGGCTCTGTCTGAAGGACCATTACAGAATTTGTCCAATCTGTTTACTTTGCAAGCTTATAATTTGGTTTATCAGTATTGACTGAAATGTGTCGAAAAAATCAAAAACTATGAAGTTTCAAAAGCAAGCTTGGCCTTACTTGAATTTGTTCTCATTTTTATCATCTTTAAAGCATACTGTTCTTAAGGCAAAGTCATTAAAAAACTTCACTGTGTGCATGTGGTTAGTTTTAGGTAAAAACTAAGGAGCTTTTGCTTCCAGTTAATAGTAAAAAATACATCTTTTATATCTTTGTCCCTTATCTTTCTAAAATTGTCATTGCAACCAAACTGCAGCACAAAATTGGCAAAGTCAAGGCTATTTTAGGATCTACCTGAGTAAAAGTCTTAATCCACTTCTTCACTGTTTCTTAACAATGACTGAAAGCAAACAAGGCAATCCTGCAGTGACATCACTGCCTGATCCACTGGGTTCTCCCAGTTCATTCATAAACTTCAGTGCTATTCTCAGCCCTCTCAGCTCTTTTGATTTACAGAGGTGGTGGGACCTGAGAGACACCTACTGGTGAAAAATCAGAATGAACTTCCTGTCATTTGAGCAGACAGAGAATTAAGATATCAGAATTCAGTTCCATGAGGATGAAATTTTATGACTCAGCAGAAGTAAAAATTGTTTCACTTCTTTTTCAGCTGCTCAGACAAGTGAAGCTGTCACTTCTGTGATGTAAAGAAAATAAGTAGTTTTAAATATTAAATGTTTTCTTTTTTTTCTTTGTCCTTTTCCTGTATCCTCTCTCTTTTCCCAAAGTGCCTTTGTCGCTGTCTCGCACATTTGTGGTCAGTAGAGCTGAATCATTGGCTGGCTCTCCAGGTACAGTGGCTCTTTTTGACTATAGCAACACTAGGAACACAGGTTATCAGCCAAAAAGCTTGTCATGATTGTACAAAGCTCAAGTGTTTTCTGCTATTTTGTAAAATTGTACTTTGGCACCAATGAAAAACATGACTGTAAAGTCTGTTTGTAGCTGAATGCATCATGTACTGTATATTTCATTTGTCTAAGAGAAAGAGAAAGGCAGAGAGAGGAGCACAGATTTGGATCGAAACTTAACACACTCATCCTCTGAGCCATTAGTCAAACGGCTGAATGGTACTGTAGACTGGAGGCCCCAAAGCGGATCCAAGCTCCGCCCCCCTCGCCCCTAACCTTTAACCCTCTAACTGCATAAACAAGACCTACAGCTACAGCCCCCTGCTGGACAACCACTGTGCATACACACAAAGACACGCACGTACACATATGTTCACATGAACAGGCACATGTATGCAGAGCGTACATGGTCGACACAGAACCACTCCATAAAAACAACAAAAAAATTATTATCCCAACGGTGATCAAACTGTGCATTTGTGTGTTTCCCAAATTATCTTATTCCACTGTTACTTCTACACAAATCTACCCACACATATCCAGAAAAACTATAATATTCCTTTATCTACACAACAACTCTAACTTGTTTTTACTCGCAGTGTTGTGTTTCTCTGAGTGTGTCTGCATCTCTGTTAACACATTGTGTTTTTATTCTCAACACAATCCATCATTTTTTGTATTAGCCTGGCTCCTGTGGCCCCTGGAAACTGGAGTACTTATCTGCAAAAGTTCACATGCCAGGTCTTTGGCCAACTGTGTTTGGTCCCCATGAACACACACACAAGCACACATATTCCTACATGGGATTACATACATTCCAGTCGGTGTAGTAGCATTAGTGTTTGCCAAGCCGTTTCCACTTTGTTGTGTGTGATTTTCACTAGGCTTCTTTAAGAAGTGGAAAACATAATCTGTCTTTAATTAAAACTTATGAGAAAAGAAAAAAAACAAAAAAAGTTCTCCATGTGGCAGTGCATAGAAGGAGACAGCATCACTGGAAACCACTAACTCAATATCTGGTGTACGAAACTCCCCTCACCTAAAGACTTAGGAAGATATTAGATTTCCATACATCACAGTAAGCATCTACGCTAATATCTAACATTTGATGGGAAAAATGTCTCCGACACAAGACCTTAAGTAATGCTGAAGCTGTGGGAAAGCTGAGTGGTTTCAGGGAAAATTGTGTTAGTGCAGGTACATCAATCACAAGAGTTTACATTTCTGTAGCAATAATAATTGGCTTAATGTATTGAAAAAAGGTCTGCACAGACAAAGTAACGAACTTAAAGCTGGCACATTTAACAGGCGATTGCCAACAAATCATTACATTCATCACTAGCTGCAAAAACTCAATAACTTTATGACAGCAGTGCTGGTGGGATGCACTTAAGCTTATTGCTAAAATCAGTCTGCTAAGATGGCCACTAATGTATAAATGTTTACAGTCAATCACTGTATTCCAACTCGCTTACTCATGGACAAAATACTAAATATTTTGAGTGCACAAGTTTACAAAGTAAGTTCACACCGAGAAGAATACTCAAATGCTGTGTACTACTCTCACACTCAAAATTGTTTAAGACTGAAGTGTAGATTGATGGATGCATTATTTTTCCTGTTATCAGAAAAAAAAAAACGTAACACCCTCAAACCTTTCATACTGCGGTAATAAAAAAATGATTGTGTGCCACTTTTGCTCCTTAAAAAAAAATAACTGGGTCCATCCATTCTGACAGAGAGCTTCATATGTCAGCTTCGTGTGTCATAGCACTGTGCCAAGTTGGAGAGAGGGAGAGCATCTTTTTAATTTAGTTTCTGTTATGTGGCTGAGTACAAACTTTGGCACATTATTGATTATGTTCCACCATCAGTATCCACATAATACACAAACAAGGGGGAAGGGAGCAGCAGACACTATTTAAATCATCAATCACCCATTCAAATGACTTGGAATGATGCCAAAAATGCAAAAATAAAATTGATGGACAAAAGTTTTGGTGTCAGCATGTAAACATGATTAGAAAACATTGTTATCCTTTTTAATGTGTGAAAATTTTGGCTGAAATAAACAAACTCAGTGTGCAAAGGCCTTTGTGTGTGCAAGTATACTACCAAAAGTAAGCATCCCCCTTCAAGCTAATGTGTTAGTAGCAACGGCCACAGGTTTTAATTAAGCAAAAGTAATTTAAGGCAAAATAGGTTATATTTCTATAAGGGAGTAATATCAAAATAACATACAAGTTAAATTAATTTACAATTGGGTGAAAATAGCCATCAAATGTCAATGACATCAGCTATCGCTGTTTACAATTTGCTGTAAAAAAAAAAAAAAAAAAAAAGAAAGGAAAAAAAAGGGAAGTAGTAGAAGAAAGACATGTGCTTCCTTTCCTCCTGTAAGCACATAACAGCAGTGACAACTCTACCCTGCCGTGATAAAGTGTACAAACGTACGGTGCATACGGAAAGTATTCACAATGCCTCACTTTTTCCACATTTTGTTATGTTACAGCCTCATTCCAAAATGGAATAAATTCATTTTTTTCCTCAAAATTCTACACATAACACCTTATAATGACAATTGAAAAAAGTTTTTTTGAAATTATTGCAAATTTATTAAAAATAAAAGACTTAGACATCACATGTACATAAGTATTCACAACCTTTGCTTATTACGTTGTTGATGCACCTTCGGCAGCAATTACAGCCTCAAGTCTTTTTGAGTATGATACCACAAGCTTGGCACACCTATCTTCAGGCAGTTTCGCCCATTCCTCTTTGCAGCACCTCTCAAGCTCCATCAGGTTGGATGGGGAGTGTCTGTGCACAGCCATTTTCAGATCTCTCCAGAAATGTTCAATGGGATTCAAGTCTGGGCTCTGGCTGGACCACTCAAGGACATTCACAGAGTTGTCCTGAAGCCACTCTTTTGATATCTTGGCTGTGTGCTTAGGGTCGTTGTCCTGCTGAAAGATGAACCGTCACTCCAGTCTGAGATCAAAAGCGCTCTGGAGCAGGTTTTCATCCAGGATGTCTTTGTACATTGCTGCATTCATCTTTCCCTCAATCCTGACTAGTCTCCCAGTGCCTGCCCCTGAAAAACATCCCCACATCATGATGCTGCCACCACCATGTTTCACTGTAGGGTCAGGTGATGAGCGGTGCCTGGTGTCCTCCAAACATGACGCCTGGCATTCATGCCAAAGAATTAAATCTTTGTCTCATCAGACCAGAAAATTTTCTTTCTCATTGTCTGAGAGTCCTTCATGTGCCTTTTGGCAAACTCAAGGAGGGCTGCCATGTGCCTTTTACTAAGGAGTGGCTTCCGTCTGGCCACTCTACCATACAGGCCTGATTGGTTGATTGCTGCAGAAATGGTTGTCCTTCTGGAAGATTCTCCTCTCTCCACAGAGGACCACTGGAGCTCTGACAGAGTGACCATCAGGTTTTTTGTCACCTCCCTGACTAAGGCCCTTCTCCCCCGATCGCTCAGTTTAGACGGGCGGCCAGCTCTAGGAAGAGTCCTGGTGGTTCAGAACTTCTTCCATTTACGGATGATGGAGGCCACTGTGCTCACTGTGACCTTCAAATTGCAGCAGAATTTTTTCTGTACCCTTCCCTAGATTTGTGCCTTGAGACAATCCTGTCTTGGAGGTCTACAGACAATTCTTTTGACTTCATGCTCGGTTTGTGGTCTGACATGCACTGTCACCTGTGGGACCTTATATAGACAGGTGTGTGCCTTTCCAAATCATGTCCAATCAACTCACTTTACCACAGGTGGACTCCAATTAAGCTGTAGGAACATCTCAAGGATGATCAGTGGAAACAGGAAGCACCTGAGCTCAATTTTGAGCTTTGTGGCAAAGGTTGTGAGTGCTTATGTACATGTGATGTCTAAGTCTTTTATTTTTAATGAATTTGCAAACATTTAAAAACAACTTTTTTCACATTGTCATTATGGGGTGTTATGTGTAGAATTTTGAGGAAAAAAAAGAATTTATTCCATTTTGGAATGAGGCTGTAATATAACAAAATGCGGAAAAAGTGAAGCGTTGTGAATAATTTCCGGATGCGCTGTAAGTATGTGATTCAGACAAGGGCCATCTTAATTTAGCCTGTTAGCATGCTAACATTAGCCAGTTAGCACTCAACCATTGAACACTGCTGTGGGTGCGGATCTGCAAGTAATATTCACGTAGTTATATGATTTAGTTAAAGTTTAAAAATCCAACACCTGGTGACAAGAGCAGGAAAGTCAAAGGGTAATACTGGGATGTATTTAGGTATTGCAATCCAGATCAAAGACAACACCAAGCAAATAATCTTCCAACAGAACCATGCTGTTATTTCTTAAAATAACCTAACCTTAAATAACCCTAAAAACGTGACCATCCAGCATGTGAAGCGTAAGAATACCAGAATGAGCATGTAGTCTAGTTTAAGGGTTTGACCACATCATTAGAATTAAGACTTATGAAGGACTCGTGTGAGTCCTTCAGTGCTTAACACACTTAAAATAAATGTGTGTATTTAAACATTCAAGCCATAGGCACGAATTAATGTGGTTGATACTGAAATGAATGATGTCCAATTGTCACATTATTGAGCATTTATAATGAGATACTTAAGTATTTTATAGCATTTCTAGATGTTGTTGTACAGAGAAATGTGAAGGGATGTTTGTAGCTTTTTACTGATGCTAATGAGAATTAACTCACAGCAAGACACATACGTGTATCTCCCTATATGTGCCTCTATATATCTAAGTATGTATTTTTTAGCAGAAATAATTGTGATATTATTTTTTGATAAAAAGATTAAATCTGGTGTATATTTTAATTATTCTGTAAACTTGAATGTATTGTTTCACATATCACCTTGTCACAGAAAACAAATCTCCTCCACGGCCATTTGGGCTCAACCACTCGGACTCTCTGAACAGGAGTGATCGTATAGATGCCATCACCCCAACTCTTGGAAGTAGCAACAACCAGCTCAACTCCTTTCTGCAGATCTACGTACCGGACTACTCAGTCAGGGCGCGCTCAGACCTGCAATTTATAAAGGTGAGAATAAATACTGACGAGCAAGAAAGGCAATTTGTAATTTATCATTGCAATTCATGGATACTGGAATCTCCCCTAACATTTCAGATAGACTATTTCACATATTTATTGAATGGGGCCAGAACCTTTCAGAAAATCTTGGAGGGTGATTGGATGTACGTTCTGTCTTTCACACTCATTATGGGCCAATTAGAACAGTAAAACATATGACGTGGTAAGAAATGTCCAGTTCTGGTGAAACTGCCACTATAGCTACATCTGACCTAACTACCTCACTGGTTGCCATTTTTTACTGGCTTGCAGCAAAACTAAACCCAATCCTAGCTAACTCCTCATTATCCTCAAATGATGCTGATTGGTCCATTCATTCTCCGACCAGGCACAAATGTTTCAGCTTAAAGTTCTGCAAGCTCTACCTGATGACATACATAGAACCTGGCCAGTCAGTCAACTTTGTAAGGTTAAGTTGAATCCAAGCTGCTGGTAGTTGTGGTCTGTGAGTCCTGTGGAGAGAAGTGGGTGGTTCAGGGGTACCAGGGCAGATGCTACTTAAGTGTAGATACAGGGGAAGCTGCTACAAGTCTTCTGGTTTTTACCTAAATAAAGTTAGTCAAGTCAAGTCCCTTGATTGTTTGATCCCATGGACAGGATCTCTAGGCACATCCAGAACCAGGAGAGGGTCTAGTTACAGAACCTCAGCACTGTGTCTTTGCTATTTGCAGATGATGTGGTTTTGTATGTTTTATCAAACTATGCCCACCACAATACACTCCCATATATTTGCAGCTGAGTATGAAGCAGATTGCATACAGAACTGTCAAGTTGAAGTCCATGGATTTCTGCTGGATAATTATGGATTTCTTGTGGATTAATTTACCACTTCAAACAAATGAAACAAAAGTTTCAAGTTCAGTATTTTTCACAGAATTTCTTAAGGTTATGTTGCTACTACATGCAAAATTTCTGATTATCACATCATGACTTACTACCCAGTCCTTTCCTCAATTATTCAAATACCTGACCTCCAAATTTTTAATCCAACAGAGCATCTGTGGGTTGTATTGAACAATGAAGTCAATCTATGAGGCCCAAACTAATAAATGACAGGACTTAAATCACCTGCTGCCAACATCCTGAAGCCAGACACCACCGCACACCCTCAGAGGTCCAATGAAGTCCATGTGATCTCGTTAGGTCAGGGCTGTTTCAGGTAGATGGCCCTGATGGTGTGGCTGATCTGTCTTTGCCATCTATCTAGCATGACCGACACACAAACACAGTCACTATCTCAAGAGCATTCAGATGTAGCAGCATATAGCAGTTTTACAGATAGATTGAGGGTTTCAGCTTCCACATAATGACAGTTTTTCAGATTATGGGACTTACTACAGTTTTGCATCCCCTTACAACATGAAGGTCCTTTATATCAGGAGATATGGTTAAAATTTCATTTGGGTCATCAAGTGGCCACCCTTCTTCACAGTGACACCTTTTTTGCTCTCATCACCATCTGATGGTCATCTTTGTGTCTGTTTGTTTTCCTTCTTATTTGCTAGTGCCAGTTTCGTTCTCCATCTTGCAGCCTCTTACAGTGACTTGTTGGGAGGGGTGATCCCATCTCCCATCCTTCTCAGTGGCCTGATGGTTGATGTGGTCACAAGGTCTCTCCCTCTGGAAACCCTTCTGGTCTACAGCAATGTTGAACAGCCTTGCTAAGTCCAAGTACTTGATATACTCTGCTTTCAATGTTATGCTAGCACAGTTCTCAATATTGTTGTTTTACATTGTACAGCAGGGTTGACTACAAGAGCACATCTGGCCTGAGTGATTGTTATCATCCCTGGCAGAAAGATGAGCTTCTGATCGACCTGCATTTTCAGTCCTGAGCTGCTCAGCAGGTCTGATTTTACTGTAGATGGATTGTTTTGAGACTGCTGGCTTAAAAGTGACTCCATATAGTGGCTGGGGTTCACTGGTAGAGAAGTGATGACTTGTCTCTCAACCGAAGGTTGGGTGTCCAGTTCCCAACTCCTGCAGCCACATGTGGAAGTGTGGGACAAAACACTGAACCTAAAATGCTCTTACTGCTACATCAGCAGCATGTGAATGTATAGAAATATTAACACTTTACATATCAGCCTCTGCCATCAGTGTGTAAATGTGGTGTGAATGGGTAAATTTGTGTAAAAGCACTTTGAGTAGTCATAAAACTAATAAAGCAAGCCCATTTATCATTTATGGAGATTGGCATTCTGGATGTTGGTTTGGAGATGTCATTAGTCTAACACCTGCTGTTGGCTGAAGCGAAGCCTGATGGCAATTCGGTGTGGCGTCTGCTGTAGCTTAAGCAGTTTGTTTACATAGCCTAAACCTAGGGGCTGCACGGCGGCACAGGTTTCCGGTCAGGGCCTTTCTGTGCGGAGTTTGCATGTTCTCCCCGCGCATGCGTGGGTTCTCTCCGAGTACTCCAGCTTTCTCCCACCACCAAAAGACATGCTCATTAGGTTAATTGGGGACTCTAAATGGGCTGTAGGTGTGAATGGGAGTGTGACTGGTTGTCTATCTCTATATGTCAGCCCTGGGATTGACTGGCAACCATTCCAGGGTGTTCTCACCCAATGACAGCTGGGATAGGGTCCAGCCCCCCCGCGAGCCTAAACCTAGAGCTGCTCAATTATGGCAAAAATAGTATGGTTCATATTGAGATTAAGATTATCAAACACGATACTATCTGATTCTACATTTGCATCTGTGCATGGATTTCCAATGATTAGGCAGCAACAGCTTTGTAACAAAATGTTCAACATTTCTTGGTTTTATAAATTTCATAAGGACTGATTCTATACAGAAATGGTTGAAAAGTTGTGAACTCAATTAAATTAAAATAAATGCAGGTATATAACAGACATGAATAATTCTTCATTTTACTGGCTTTTTTTTCAAACATTTTGGCACTGGTTTAAATTTTGTTCAGATCTCTGGAAAATGATTTTTGTAACAGTCAAAAATGTCAACATAAATAAAAGTGCAAAAACACTGCATGCAATGTAGAGGTCAGAGAGTGAGATCTTAAATTATTTTCATCGTAACCTGGTGATTAAATGATCAAAATAGCGTTTGCAGATGGTGTTTTTATGGAGAAATTTATGACTGAATAAAGGTCTGTATAACTTAACTAGGTGACTTCAATAGTGAAATAACCTAGAAACAACTACAGAATCAAAGAATCGTTTAAAAACCAAGCTCGTTTTATCGTAAAAAAAAAAAAAAAAAAAAGAAAGATTGTGCTTTTATTTTGAAATATACTTTGGAAGAGCACTGTGCCTGACATTCTAACCAGGAGTGTCTTGACCGGCAGGATACTACAGTGAAAATAATGGTTTTAAAATCCTTTAACCTCACGGAGTCTGAACGTGCTCTCTGTGGCTTCATTTTGAGCTAAATTCGTGTTTTTGCTCATGTTGTGTGAATTAAACTGTTTAATTCACTGTCCAGCAAAAATATGAACATTGAACCCATTAAGGCACAATACTAGGTGCACTGACTGTACTTTAAAGGGAGGGTGTGTGCACTCTGTTATCGCACATCACAGCATGTGGTACAGTAATCCTTTAGCCTTAATTATCTTGTTTTTATCATTGCCGGAAGCTAAAATCATAATCGTAATTGAAACTCAATTGATCGCCCAGCACTACATGAATCCTTTGCAGAGGCCTACATACAAAATGTAATAACAATGCAGGCTGCAAGCCCTGTGATTGGTCTGCTGGGTAGCACTGGGTGACTGCCAGTCCTTGAGTTATGCCCATGGGCACATTTTGTGTACTCTAGAGCTCAATCTGTGTGCTCAAACTGGGCTCCAGAGTCACAATTTTCCATTAAATAAAGTCTTCTATATGTTAATGAGGGCTTTGACTTATTTTCCCCAGCTGCTCATTCTGGTCTCAAAGTAACTATCTATACCCCTTCCCCTAGCTCATAACTACCAACTCACATACCATGAGCATGGGTACACTAAAATGTTAAATCTTTGAGTTTCCCTTTGATGATGAATTTGCTTCTGGACTTTAGAGAATTGAACCTCACTACAGCTGAAGTTTCTTAAGATATGCAATTTTTCAGCAGCTTCTGAGTAAATTTGCTACATATAGGGGGTTGAAAACTTAAATCATGCTGCTTTAAGATTTTTAAGTCAACTTTTAAAGTTAAAGGATAGCTGTATCTTATTGTTTCCAGATTCTTACTAATGTGGACCTCTGTTTACTTGAATTATTTTGTGCAACACATTTTCAAGCCTTTTGAAAAAGACAAGACAGGAGGTCCAGCTGATATCTGACATAGCTGTCTTATATTCCTATCAGATGGTAGACATATGCACACAAATGCAGACAAATTCACACTAATTAAGTCTGGTAATGATGAAGGGGAACGATAAATAATATATTTTCATCAATTAAATAAATGATGATAATTGATTTTAAAATAAAGTAGGTAATTGTTGAAAATTTGTCTTTTCAGGTTCTGTTCAAAAAACAAACACCCGCACACTGTCCAACTTGCAAAGAAAATGAGTATTTATTTGCAACGTTTCGGTACTAGACTTTCATCAGACAAACATAAGGTCTGCTTCTGGTGCACCTGTTCTGAGAAATAGATGTGTGAAGTAACCTTTCCATCTTTTCAGTTTCCACTAGCCCCACAACTTAAATAATTTCTGCTCTGATGTATGATCTCACTAAGGCTTTCCTCTTTTTTTTTCCCCTAGATAACACGCCAGCAATACCAGAACGCAGTAATGGCATCGCGTATGGACAAAACGCCACAGTCAACAGACAGTGAGTTCACAAAAATTGAGCTCACGCTGACAGAGCTACATGATGCAGTGGAGACCCCCACTGTTGTTACCACTACAGCCAGCACCACTAGCACCACTCCTGCTGTGTCAGTAGTCGTGGCAAATGAAACGTCCCACCTGCTCAACCAGCAGCAGAACTGTGTGGGCCTCAGCAGGAGCAACCACAGCACCCACAACGAGGGACCCATCTAGCCCCCGTTGAGCCTGGTGGAGACCCAGTTCCTCCACTCTGTCTCATGGACACACACACGGAGCAGTGGTGAAGATGGAGATGAGGGAAATTGGGGAAGCAGAGGCGGGGTGGAGTGAAGGTTCTACTCCAACCAGAATCCCCAGTCAGTCAGTGAGACCCTTTCATGGAGGGGCAGTGGGGAGGATGGGTGCTGCGACACCCTGGACTCCCTCACATGAACGCTGTCAGAATCCCTGCTGTACTACACGTCTCTACAGAGGGTGCACTTGAACAGTTTCTGTGGCTGAGCTTCTTTTTGGGACACTTTCATTGTGATGACTTGGACCAGAGGACGACAGAGTGCATGCAAGCCCTGTCCCTTTGCCCTACATACACACAAACAAAGTCACCCATGCACACACACACAACAGAGCAACACAGCTGCTGTATTTCCTCCTCAGGCCAAAGACTTTGGTCCACCCTTTCTTAACTGGACAGAGGCTGTTTTTATAGGCATACACAAAAATATATCTCAAATAGTCACATTCCCATACACTGACACACACAAACATGTATTCATCACCCCCACCTGTTCATCTTTCAGGGAGGCTCAGTCGACTGTTGGTACCATCAGCAAAGACACAAACCCAAACAAGCAGAGAGCGACGGTTGGTCAAAGACTGCACCAAAAACTGCTTTGAAATAACTCCTTAAACCACGAACCAAGAATGTTTTTCTGTATTTATTTATTTTATAATATTGTATGTATATATGTATGCGTGAAGACATGATATGAAATAAAGTGGTAAACGAGCATGCTCAAGCATGTACACCAAGATGTGCGTGGGGCACACGTCATATCAAAAAGGACATGCTACATATATGGAGACAAACATCCATTCTTGTATATGAGGTGGGGAGGGTTTTACAAATACAGTATGTATATTACAGATCTTATTATTTTTACTATTATTCTAAATCAGGCTTATGGTACTCTATCTTTTTCACCTTAAAACAAATCACACTATTGCCTTTAAGAGAAATCGTTTAATTAATTATTTTAACAAAGTGCAATGAAAAGCAATTTATTTAAGAGATGATTAAGAATAAAAGAAATTACTGTATTATAAATTGACAGATATATTTGTATGTACTGTATGTATATGTATATTTGTTTTTAAAATTGCTTAACAGCAGCCATCCACAAGCAAAAGTGTCCTAAACCAGTCTTTCTTTCTCTTTCTCTTTCATGTTTTTGCATCCTTGACCTAAGATACAAAGTCTAATAAGAGTTCATATGGGAGACAAGATGCCTGGACCATTCACAAAAGTGAAGGAAGGCTTTCAGGTGTGAATGTGTCAATGTGGCAACTATGCATGTGGAGGTTATGTCCTATTCTTGTTTTGTTTTTTTTCTTTTTTTCAATTTTACACATAATCAAACTTGATAATTGCACAGTATTAATGACCTCATCTAATATGTTGAGCATCATCAACATCACAAAAAGTAACCTCGACATTAAACATGTCCATGAATGATACACAGCTATGCTCTCCCACGGTTTGTGTGTCAACGTCCTTTTTTTCTTTCTTGCTTGTGTGTAACCTGCATGTTTGTTTTGACAGATGCTCCAGAGCATTACGCTACTTCCAGACAGCAGTGAATGTGAAAGAGACAAGACTTTGCTTGTTTTGGCCCCCCACACAATATAGACCATATTCTGTACTTTATAAATCTTGAATTTATTATGAATACAACTGAAAATATTCATAAATACTGGCTACTATTAAAGTAATATTTATTTTGATAGGATTTTATCAAAGAACTGTAGCCTTTGCATGCTTTCCACAATTTCAAGAAAAAAGAGAAACATTTGGCTCAAAAAATTCTGTGCCACTCTGTCTCTATTTTTAAAATGCAGATACAACTAGCAGCCTGTTAGCTTAGCCTAGCATGAAACTGGTAACAGGGGAGACCCCTAGCTAGCTTATCAAGGTTATTAATAACTCAAATTACTCCACAAGTCCATATTTCATGGCGGTGTTATGGTCTGGCAAACTTATTTTTGTACACTTTGTGTTTGCTGTATGGTTCACTGTACCTTGTTATGTCATAAATCCAAAAAGACTGGATTTTACAGTTAGTTATAGACTTAATTTTAAGACTAATCCAAGCCTAATTTTCTTTTTTCTTTGTTGCCTTGTTTTTTTCTACTTCTTTTTTGATTCAATGACAGCAGTTAGAGTGCCTTAACTTTTTAAAAATTAAATTGTGTTGTTTCTCCCTGTTTTTTCAGTCTTTATGCTGAGCAAGGCTACAGCTCCATCTTTACATTATGTGCGCAGATGTCAAACTATTTTTAAGGTTTGTTTTTGTTTGTTTCTTTTTTTTTTTACTTTAGTACCTTCTTTGCCCTCGTTGTTTTACCTCACTAAGTCGTTAAAGCGTACTGAAGTACTGTATGAGTGCTGATTGTGTCCCCTGCAAAACTCTTCATGCAAAATAATTCACTTATATCAAAGCTGTAGGGACATATATTATAGTTCAATAACAAAAACATGACATTGATTTAACCTTGAGACCTGTATTTCCATAGTACTGTATATGTACTTTATGCTGGCAGTTCATTGCCATCAGAGGCTCCAATGCCTTTCTTTTTTTTAACTCAATTGCAGTTTGCAACCACTGGTGGTCGCTGTTTCCAAACTTAAACCAATATGCACATGTCTGAAAACAGCACACAGACAAAAAGCCCCTCCATCTGCTTAGCCTTAAGGGGAGTCTCTGTTGTGCAACCAGACACGGAAGATGTGTACTTTGTTTGCAGCTGTGTTCACTGTTTTTCATTGTTTACTTGAAAGTGCTCCTATGCAGCAGGCCCGCTCTGCTCTGCAGGGACAATCACTCCAGAGACAAAGCGCTGAATGATGATCAGATTGTAGAAGTCTGCTAGTGACTCTCATACTCTGCCCTGCTTTACACAGTGCCTGGCGGGGAATAAGAGGCATGGTGACATTTTTAAAGTCCAGGAAACACTGGGTGAAGCATCAGCTGGGACTAAGTTATTTCAATAATCTGTTATACACCACTTACATAGGGTTGTCACTATTTGTTTCCCAAACTCTTTTATCTTCCTCTGGGCACATATTCCTTTCATTATGTGAATGCTTTGCAGGTCTGTTTAACTGCTCTTTTGTCAATCCCAATGCTGCTACTGTACAAATGTGCTGTCCATAATTCTTCTTCTACCTGAAAACAACATTCCCATTGCCTCCACCAGCTGGTGGTTTAATAAAAAAGTGAATCATTAACAGACACACACTTTGTGACTCAATCTAACTGCATTTCATGTGTTTTTTATGTGTGGCTTAAAATTTTCCTTTAGCAATATAAAAATCCATTTGACACTGATATGCTGAGATTAGTGGTACAGACTCTGGTATTATCTCTTGCCACAAAATGGATTTTTGCAACACGGAAATCACTGATTCAAACACATGCATTGTTTTTTAGTGCACACATGAGTAGGGATAAGAATCAAGAACCAGTTGAGAACGAGTTCCAATTAGTTCAATCCATCAACATCATTTACATTTAATCTTAATGATTCCCTTATCAATGTTGTATTTCCACGAGCCTTGAAAAACACAAGGTTCATTTCTCATAAAAAGGACATGAACAGTGCAATGTGCATCGTCTGTCGAACAGTGATTTCATGCAAGGAAATATGTCCAGAGATCTAGGATACAAAGACTAGTTTTTTATTCATTTCAAGGTTTTATCTTTTAAAGAAAATAAGCAGTAGTATTGTATTTTAATCCAAGTTCAGAGATTGAAGATCCAGAGAGCAGTTTGTTTTGACTGAGAAATTTCCAACAAAAATGAATTTTTGTATGTTCTCATCCCAAACACTTAATGTTTAACATTTGTGGCTACCACAAATGTGGGAAGGCCAGCTAGTGCCCTAAAGTGCAACCTAGCAGGCTTCTGAGGTGTAATCGGTAAGGCAACCAAGGCTCTGGACATTGCCCTAACCCAGAAACATGTGGTTGTCACAGGTGGTTATAGCAGCACAGCCAGCACGCTCTCCTTTTCCTCTGGAAAGCAAGCTTGGGTTACATCCTGGGTGAGGTAGCGCACCCCAGCGGGGGTCGATGGCCTTGGCCCAGGGAGACTGCAGCCTTGTTGCTTCACTGCTTCACTCACTTCAAGCTCTAGTCTCAGGCCAACTGAAGAGACATCCCTTTTGGATCTTCTTCCAGGGAGCAAACAAGCCCTTACTGGGATGGGATGCCTTGGCACATTCGTGGCCCAGGCTTCTGCAGTATACCCATCTTCCCTTCATCCTACTCCAGCTCTTCCTCTGAAGGACCTAGTTGACTGATATTGGTGACACCTCTTGGTTCCACTTTCAGTGTGAGTTCCGGCATTAGAGAGACTCGCAGGACCTCCTTCCATTCCTTTGAGCAGGGCTATAGCTTGTGGCCTGGCTTTGAGAGCACAGGATCCAGGCATTAGGCTACTAGAACCTGATGTGAGAATGATGCAGACAGCTTGGGCACCATTACCCAGGCTGTTTGATGTGATACTCACTGAGTGCATTCCTACCACAGCTTAGGATGCCTTGCAGTTTTGCAGTCTTTACTGGAGGTTGAAGCCTGCCATTACCCTGTGTGGTGTCTGGCTTTAGGGGATCGGCACTACTGAAGACAGCTGGTCTTCTGTTTTGGGGTCCCTCAGTGATCCAGAGCTTATGCTGCATAGGATGGGGCTTCAGTTCCACCTTTGGTCCTGCCTGAGTCCTCAGTGAAATATGGCATCCTGCCTGGGGCCCTCTGGGAAGGAGACACGAAATGGCTATGTCTTCTGCAGGTCTGCCAGATGGGTTAGGCGTGGTCCTCTGACCTGCTCCAGTACTCCTACCCAGGTCCTAGCTGAATTCCTTCCATCCCATTTGGTCAAGCTCCATTGCCCTTGTTTCACAAAGCAGGAAAAGGATATGAGCAGGGGCAGTTTGTCTTGTGCCATACAAATCCCTGACTGGGTTATCTAGTGTGCATGGACCATATAGAAGTCTGATCAGCTACTTATCTGCTAAGACTTGGGCCATCCAGGCAGGACCTTGTTGAGAGTCGATGGTCTAAATCAGTGGTTTTCATAGTGTGAGGCGGGCCTCCCCTGGGGGGGCGCCACAGAACTTCAGGGGAGGCGCAGAACCATAAACCAGAAAAAAAGTGATTTGGTTTGCTAACTTCTGCTGTGCATGGTGCAAAATGGATAGACTTATAGTTACTTTAAGGACTATCCCATAGAGTCAGCTATTCAACTTAACATTTTCCTGCATTGATCCAGATGATGCTAAAGTCACAGTGTTTAATTTGCAAAGACATACAAGCTAATGACAGCATGAGGTTGTGTAAATCATAGGGTCATCTTAGGACTGAGGAAAAAGTCTTGTGACCAAACAAGGGGAATTTTTAACAGAAAGTGAAAGGAATTTCGGTCACTTATGGTCTGCGGTTATGCAATCCTGCATCAACTGTACAGATAAAAACTTATAGTTCCCATGACATAAAGAGGGAAAGGCAGATGTTTAAGGACATTTGCAGAACAACATATCAAAAATATGTTAAAAATGTTCAAAGATTAAACATAAATGTTTGAAAATGTGATTGCTGAAGTTTTTTTTCAATCTGAATCTTTGTAGTTGGGGTCCACTGAATGAATAATTTCTTCTTTTAGGGGAGGCTAACTCTCCCACACTTCGAAAATCCCTGGTCTACATGTGTTGTAGGGACTACCCCGCAAGCTAGATGTGTCCAGAGTGGGTGGTCCCAGCTGGAACTTGCTCTACACACAGCGTGGCTACCTAATTGGGCCTGAGGTGGGACACTTTTGAAGACACGTGCAGCATCCACATGGTGTTCTAGTCCACCCTCCAGGTCCTACCATATTAATGTAACAGCCAGCCCTTCCTTGGGAGATGGTAGCGGAGTGCACTGCACTGTTAGAGCCATAAGGCCTCCCTTTATCAGCCTTGCAGTTTGAGTTGACCTTGGTGGCCTACCTGTTCACAGGCTTGATTTTGGTCTTTGCCTGTGTCCTTGGGTTTATACACCTCGTCACTGTCCTCAGCCCATTAGCGTCACCACATTAACAGCTTCTTCTTCAAATCAGTAGTTATCAAAACAATAAATAGAAAGTACATAAATAGAAATAAAAGAATATAAAAAAAAACAGCATACACAGGGAAGAGTGTCATTAATGTATTTTTAAACCACATTTGGCTAACAAAGAAAAGGATGAAGCACTTTTAATTTTGCTTCACATTCATAGTTGTTTGCTACTTCACATACAAACTCTGGCATTGACATACTGTAACTCAGACAGCTTTTTATGTTTCTCATTGTGTATGAACAGAAGTGTCACCCCAAAACGTTTCTGTCAAATTTCATCTCAGTAATTTCTCACACTTTAAGACATACATTTGAAAACAACAAAGCTAATTTAAATGATGTGCTCCCGCATGCATCTTAGCTAGCACCACATGGCAGAAATATAGCACAGACTCACCTACAGCATAGGTAAATCCTCGGCATTCTTGACCAATTTGTCTCTTCAACCCATTTTTACAGAAAATAAGCTGTAAAGTAGCATTTGATTAAGGATGGTGTTATACTCCAGTGCGTTTGCTCTGTTTCCGCTCTCCTTCATGGACCGCGCTGTTTTTGTTCTCTATCATCTCTGCAGAGTCAACTCTGCCCTCTGCTGGACGAAATTGGCAACAGCTAATATTACAGTTCTAAATGGGTCAGAAAAAACTGAGACAAGACAGAAAAATTATGAAAAACTATCTTTATTCTACATCTTTATGTAATTCAACTCAATGTACAGTATGTTGGATAATTTCTGGGAAAAACAACATGATTCAGGAGAACATGTATTGAAATGCATAAAAACAAAGGATATATATGGTTTAGAAAATGAAAGGTGACATTTTTGGCACCTAATGTGGATGCACTGAGGGCATCACAGCCATAGACACAAATCCTCTACAGATTGGTTCACCAGGCTGTAGATAGTTCAGCATGTGAACATGCCTTCTGTGGTACAGTATAAAAGTTAACAAAACACTTATTTGGAAAGAAAATATAAGAAAAGGAAATGGAAATGTATATTTACAGTTCTGTAAACCAGGACCATTTAAAAACACTAGCTTAGAAAAATAAAAATAAGCCCATGGTGATGATAACAGGCGGCAATTGTTACAAAACATGCCTTTCACACCTCCCTTCATTGTAACTTCACACAGGTTTAAAGTCTTTACACCTGTAAACTACAATGAAAATGTAAGAAAAAAAAAACTTAGAAAACTAAGAAAAATGCAGCCCACTTAGAATTTAAACTAATGCTACCCTGACCAACTTTGTAGAAAGGATATGTTTGTTTTTATTCACATGCATATGCAAATGATTCAAAGAAAAGACAGTAGACCTTCCTATCATAGATGCAGCTGCCTTTTGTCGCATATCCAGTTATTCTACATTTTAGAAACAAAATTAAATCGAGAATGCAAATATTTGACTTCTCAGAAAAGAAAGAACAAACAAAAACAAATGCTGTTATATATAATTTTTGAAGTCCTACATGGGTCCTACATCCAATGAATCCCCAAAGGAAGTTGCAGTTAAACACATTTACCTTTCCAAACCACTTCAAACCAAACAAGAAGATAATGCAAAAGTATTAGACGGTATGCTACTTCCCTTTTGTAGCCTAAATCAACAGGCCAATCCAACATTTACAGGGCAACATAACATCTTAGGACTTTAAATGATATGTAAAAGGTAGGGAAAGTTTACATAAAGGATACACTGGATGTTTAAAATAGGAAGTACAAGTTTAAATACAAAAAATTAATTGTGGTTGGTCTATTTGTGTCTTTTGTAATAGCCCTAATACATGTGGACACCTGTCAGGGCACATAAATTGTACGATAAAGGCTCTGATTTCAGCACCTCCTTATTTATGCTAATGTCTAAAAAATGTACTTCTTCTAAATTTTCCTCTAAAGGAGATTCTAAAAATGTGCAATGAGCTAATCTCTTTAGATTGAAATGGGCAGAGATATCTCTGGGAGAAGCTTTATCTTTCTCTCCTTGTTTAAAAGACAAAAGTTTTGGTTGTGATGCTTGGTGTCTTCCAGTCCAATCTAAGGGTACATTTTACACTCATTTCAAGAGAAAATACATTTTTCTGAGGTTTGGATACTTTTTTTCTATATATTTTTCTAAAGGTAAATGAATTTCTATTTTGTGATTTTTGTATTGATACAGGTTAAATGCAATAAAGAAATAATTTTAGGGGCTTGAAGCCTTGATTTTTCTTGTCCTGTCAAGTACTAATCATATGCAAAGTGAAGTGCTTAAACTCTGAGGGTTTTTTAATCCAGTTTTGAACAACTAGAATATTGTGAACAATCACTTCACAGTGTTTAAAGCCCAACAGAGGAATCCTGTGAAAATTTCACTCCCTCTGTGCACAGTTCCTTATGAATACGATGCCAAAAGTTCAAGGTCAGCATTACAAAACACACAAAGAAAGGCCCGAATCAAGGAGATAAACAAAGTGAGTTAATCACAGTTTTAGGTTTGCCAGAACTACTGGAATTAGTTTTCTGTATCCTCAAAAGCCCCTTTCCTTGCATACTGAGGCACCTTTCAAGCTAAATTGCTAAAAATTATCATGTACAAAATAAAAGCCTTCTGTAAATTGGTTGAAAACATTATTCAAGTTTCTTCTTCTTACTTAAACAACTGGAGAAAATACTGCCTGCTAGCTGCTGGTTAAACCATCCACCTGACTGCTATTTACAGTATCACTGCTGTAGCTCAGGGTTGCCATAGAGTCTATTGGGATAAAATAGAGTTACAGTACTCTGTTTTTATTGTTGCTTGGTAACACCATATCGGTTTAAGAGCCAACCATGTACAGCTACATGTTCTCTCAAACTATGAATGTGGTGACTGATCAGTTTAACACCAGCTTGTGCTTCAGTGCCTCGTGTGCTTCACTGTAGTACATTGACTCCATAGCTTACTTCACTAGGGATGCTGCAGTCTGAGTGAGTACACACACAGAAACAGACATCCTTACATACAGTTAATACAGAGTAGTCCTCTAAGATACATAAATTCAACTTAACAAATGACAAACTACATTTTGTTCCCATGTTGCATAAAAATAAGTCTATTTTAATACAGCATGTGCATATCTTTTTTCCATAACTGTAGAGTGTTTTTGCTTTTGACAATTGTCTGCATACTGTGTCAGCACAGCCTGTCAATGAGGATTTAAATGGCAACTAAATCCGATGAGTTCAATTGTCTTCATGTCTACATGTAATGAATCCACCAACAGGTTTCAAAGTCAGCTTATGAAACACTGCATAGGGGACAATTCTGTCTGTCTGGTGAGAAGTTTAAAATGAATCAAATTAAATCAATTAAAGTCATTTAGTTTTTTATAATGAAGCTGGGAGAATTTGGGTTTAAGAGGAACACGCATGCAAACATTCTTCTGACAGTCATATGATCTGTTTCACTGGTCCTTTTTACTTTCCTTGTAAAAATTCAGTGTGTGTCCATGTGTGTGTGTGAACATACAGTTTTGTCGAATATACACTAACACACAGAGACACACACTGGAAACACTTTCCTCCTTGCCTCACTGTAGGAGAGATAAAAAAACTACCCGACTCTACTGGGAAGGCAGAAACAGGAACATGGCTTTCTTCTACAAGTCCAGCTCATTACTCTTCCTCCTCCTCCTCCTCCTCTTCTTCTTCCTCCTCCTCTTCTTCTTCTTCCTCCTCTTCCTCTTCATCATCATCTTCATCATGGCAGTGAGTGATCTCCTGTGGAGTCTGGGGGAACAGATTAGGAGGCTTGATCTCACTGAAGGAGCGGGTCAGTTGATTGCGTTTGCAGTCATGGTCTTTGCAGTCGCTGCAGTGGGTGCGGTTCCGCGTTGCCAATGGGGACTCCATGTCGATGTCAACATGGGTGTGTTCCACTGTTGACTCATGGGGCATCTGGGAACAGAAAAGGGCAAAATATAATTTAAAAAATGCATGTGCTTAATTAAACCATCCGGGTTGGCCCTTGGGATGTCATCAGAGCATTTTTTTAAAACGCACATACTGCGTTCCAAATTATTATGCGAATATGATTCCAAATAAACAAATGTTTGATTTTAGTTTATCAATTAAAGTTTTCAATTGTGCTGCTTCTCCTGTCAGTTTACATCACTGACATGAATCCCAGAAATATATGAAGACTAATTTTCAAACTGTTTTATTCACTAATGAATGCTGTGCCACACTGGATGGTCCAGATGGACGGAGTTCTTGATGATTGGTGGATGGCCATGTCCCAACAAGGCTGTAATGTCAGTAAGGAGGTGGTACAGTCATGTTTTGGGCTGGAATCATAGGAAGTGAGTTGGTAGGCCCATTTAAGGTGCCTAACAGTGTCAGAGTGACCTAAGCAAAATATGCGGAGCTCCTAAGAGCCCATTTCTGCCCATGGTATAAAAAGAGGAACCGTGCCCTCCAGTGTAGAATCATTTTCATATGCAAGACAACTTATCATCCCATGCTGCAAAAAATCCACTAAGGCCTTGGCTGCTATGGGCATAAAAAAATATTAATGATGTTGCAACCTCCTTCCAATCCTCCTTCAATGAATAAAAGTATTAATAAATGAATATATTTTTGAATTACTAGGATATTTTAATTGATATATTGACATATTTATACCGTAGCCTGTACAAAGAACTGGACAGAGCCTGTGTGATGTCAGCCCTGCTTACAATAGCTGGACTCAAACAGCTTTTGAAGCCAATCCACAGCAGCTTCCATATTGAAATCGGGGTCTCAACCAAACTTTGGATCAACCTAACAGCCCGTCCATTAACTCGACTTCCTGTCAGCTAGCTAGCTAGCATTCCAGTTGACAGAAAGGTAGCTTCTGCCTGTCGTATTATCTGTCAATGAAATGACACACGCCATTCAGTGCGCAGTGAGGTTTTTCCTCAATATAATCGAAACAATTGTGGTACAAAAAAATTTACTCCCCGGACATGAACACATTAGCCAATGAGAAAGGTTTGGTTTTTTGAAGCAGGCTGTAAACCAGTTTTATTTCTAGTTTAAGAAATTAAAAAATTTAAGTTCATTTCTAGTTCAGATAGGCACACTTTGTAATCTGACAAAAGGGGGCCAAAAGAGTGGGACAGAATGGACTCATTATTTTGGTACCTTTCCCAATGTTTTACAGTGGAACATAAATAGTTGTGAACCAAACTGAAACAAACTGAGCTTGAACACCTGGTGGAGACACAGCTTCAATCCCAAAAGGAACCAAATTAGTACAAATAACAATAAATATTCTCGTTCTTCAGGACGGCAGCAGTTTCGCAGTTAATTTCTGTTAACACAAAAATACTACATACATTTAAAAACATTCTACTTGTCCGATTTCTAACTCACATCTTGGTGCTACTTTTCCACAGTGCAACAAGACTGCTCATAGGAATGATATGCTAGAAGGTTGCTCATGTAGCTAAAGCATGATTAGCCCCAATGACTGATAAATGACTGATAAATTTATCATAAATTTCACATTATTACAAACCAAATGTCAACAGATTTAAAGATAATAAGAGAACTGTACTAGAATGAGACGTCTGTACTAGCAAAAAAAAGAGGCATTGACTGGTACTCACAAGTACATGTGAGGCTCTGAAGAGGTAGCTGAAAGGGTAGTACAGCAGGTTAATGAACGACGCTGCATACAGGTCAGCATAACGCATCACTTGAGAGGCGAACAGGGTCTGTCTGGAGCCACTGCGGAAAAGACTACCCATCATGCCATAGCACATGTCCATATCATGGGTCACTTTCTAAAAAGGCAAGAAGGAGAAGACACCGGTGAGACTTCAGAGTCATAGCAGAGGATGGCCCTTTCGCTGTCTTTAAAGAAAATGTACAAGCCTTACCTTGGAAAATAAGCAGTATCAAACAAACTGTAACCACAGGTAGGATAACTCTAGCCACTGTTGACAGACTTCTTGTTGTCATAGAAACAAATGTGATAAAGTCTGTACCTTGACTCTTCTCTGGATAGTGCTGATGTCCGGCCTCTCGTTGCTGCTGCTGTCCAGATGCCTGAGGAGGGGCGTGAGAAAGACAGAGGATGAGTGAGTGTGGGGGAGGGGAGGACTCTCATATTAGTGTGTAGAAAGGTAATGTGTCAAAGAGATGGTGCAACAGCGAGGCTATAAATAACCTCAATGAGTAAAGTTATCAGGCAGCCCTTTCGACTTTACCCTGTTGACCCTGTTTGTCTTCATCAAACATACCCTCACATGTGCAAACAGATGATGTTACTAAAGAGAACAGAGAGCAGCAAAACTACTGCAAGAGATGAGGATGAGGAAGGAACTAGGTTATGATAATAAGAAGGTCAAAACTTACTTGTAGAGTTCTGCAAGGAAAATGTCCAGGCCCTGCAGCTCCTCGAATAAAGCTGAGAAAAAAGAAAAATATTTCTCTCCCAGTTAGGTGCTGTTGTAAGATTTCTAGTACATTTGCAGGGTCATAGCAATAATAAGCTCTAGCATATGTTTTCACAACGTCGTAAATATGAGATGATTTTTATCATTTTTAATGTCTTAGTCCTGAACTAGCAGGCCTGACATTGCAGATCCAATTCTAGGTCATATCATGGTTTAAACTTTCTTCTACAGTAAGTAGGAATGCCAGACTAATGTATTCCCTCCTTTTGGGAAGCACACATCTATAGTTCTAGAATCTGATCCTGTAGATTATGTAGGATTTCAAATTTGCAAAAAAACAACTCTTTTAGCTGTTTAGACCAAGGAAACGTCTCTGCAGTCAGAAGAAAAAGATTGACAGATTTCCATCAGTCAACCATCAAGTGAATATAAGTATGAGTTAATGGTTACTCACAGCTCTTGTCGGTCCACACGTGCAGCTCCTGGGCCAGCTCAGGTATGACCAGGAACGTCCTCCAGCCCTGACGTTTCTTAGACTTGAGGATGTCTCCAAAGATGTGGTCCCCAATGTAGACTATGTCCTTCCCTTTGGCCCCCAGCAGGTCACACACAATATCTGAAGAACCTACAAGAGAAATTAACAAAAATATAAGACTTCAAAATGTACAATCTGTAAGTCCCAAATAACAACACAAAACCAAATAGGATGCAGTTGAAGGAATGACTGACTAGGTCTTACCTCCAGAGTAGACAATGCCATGCTGCAGAGGTCCTGTGTAGGTTCCTATCTTCAAACGCCCTGTTGTCTAAAAAAAGAGAAGTAAAATCAGATTAGAGGGAAGATTTGATGTTGTGATCAACACATACAGCTCTCATGGTGTGAATAAAGCCAAATTTGAAAAGCTAAAATAAAATGGATGAATATCTGAAAAACTTTTTTTAACACACATTTACAAACACAGTAGTTGTTTCAGAGCTCATCGTTACTTTGAATTATGGCTGTATGTTGGTCCTCTGTTCTGTGTGCCTCTAAAAGCTACCTCCTTCTGATTAAATTCAGTTCTTTACCTTGGTACATTACAGTATCCATTAGTTTGTGCTCTGGTATTTATTATCCTGTTATTGGTCTTTTTCTAAAAAAAAATATTGTAATGGCACAGGGGATTTCATTTAAAACTTGAAAATTAGGACAAAAATTTGTAAACACTGGTTAACTGCCAAAGTTTAAAATGTTATACTTGTGATACATACTGTAAATTACACTGCAGTGATGATAATGAGAAGGTGTTCTGTACCAGATTTTGACAGAACTGATAGATTTTTTAAGATGTTCTCAATGTGACTTGGTTGTAGAAAAATATTTTAAATGTGATAAAAAATGAATGCATAGGCTTTTACTAACTGTAAAATGACAAAAGGTCTTAAAGGACAGAAATTTGCCAGGTTAAACTTGGCATTAAAGATTTTTTGATGAGTTCCTTCCATGCAAGTTTGAGTAGAAGACTACACCAAAACCCTCAGATTGTTCCACTACACCTAGTTCGTCTCCACGAGAAATCAGAATGAAAAGTAATATGAGCACTGATCAAAAATGGATGAGGCTATGTCACAAACATCACAACAAACAGGAATTTTAGATTCCCATCAGAAGACTGTCTCATCTGTTGCTGTTCATGTTTTACCTCCCTTGTTTGTGAATACCTGTTCTATTATTTTGACTGTAAGCATGCAGCTATCAGCAGCCCAAAAGCAGAGGTGGAAAGTAAATAATTACTGTAATTACTATAATTGAGTAGTTTTTGGGGTACTTGTATTTTTTTGAGTACATTTTGAAATCAGTAATTTTACTTCTACTCTACTAAGCTGTTGTATTATAGAGGTGTGACTTTACCTGAACAGCCTGGTTGGAGAATTATTCTTATGTTGTTATTACCAATAAGGAGAGGCCATATTTGACAGTAGCTTCAGTAACTCGCCACTTAGTTCTTAAAATTAACTTTAAATTAAGTACTTTTTACCTTTATTTAAACACATTTAACCAAAGTACCTCTACTTTTGTTTGAGTACAATGATCTTTTACTTTTCCCACTCCTGCCTAAAAGGCTGCCTAGCCACTTAGCCACAGCATATCAGGATTCATCTGTGCTCTCATGCAGTTATAAGTCATGTCTCCTCTGTCGTCACTGTATTTTCTGTGTCTGCTCACCGTGTCCACTTGTCTGAGAACTGTCCCCTCCCCAAAGAACAGCGGCTTCCTGGCATCAACCAGGATCAAATCAAAGTAGGATTGCCAGGGTCGGTGAGAGGTCCCAGGCTGTAACAGAAGCAAGAGCACACAAACAAAATCAGCAGGGAACAAAAAATGAATGTCATTCAACTTAAACCACATTTTAACTCACATCAAAGACAGAAGGGAAAAAAAATCTAAAATTTACCTTTGGGCCATGGGGAAAGTCAAACAGGTAAGTCATGATTTTCTGTAGGAACAGAACGTACAGATTCACTGTCATATAAAAGGGCAGACATGTTTGGAGGTAATACATACATGGTAGTGCTGTAAACAGACTGAAATCAATTTTACGACTTAAAATTCTACATGCCCTTATTCCTCTTTTTCCTTGAAAGTGAAGCCTCTACAATAAGTGGATGTCTTTACTCACGTCAGTGTATTTGTAGTCGCTGTTGGTTGCCAAGAAAACCTTGGCTACTTCATTCATTCGGCTGAGGAGAAGAGGCAGCTTCCCCTGGTGGGAACAGAGAGGAAGAAAGGAAAGAAAAAGACTGAAGTTGTAAGCATCTTAACAAACTAGCCTCTTCACAGACTGTGTTTTGTTTTTATTTTCTTTGACAGTAGACTTGCAGTATCTTTGATGAATATTAACTACTTACATCTTTCACTACATACTTCTCCAAGTTCTCAACCGTCTTCTCCTTCAAAGTACCCTGCAATATAACACACAGGAATCAGACTTAACACTGGTCCAGTCAAATATAGGCTTCTAAGTTAAATGCATGAATAGCAATGTTTAATTCAGTAACAGCTTAGTTACAGGCATCAGTGACAACTCATACAACATGGGAGGACTTGTTTTCTGCTGTGGTTTATTCAGGATGTGGAAGATGAGACAGCAGTGATAGCAAAGACTTTTTTTCAATGAAAAAATATTTTTAGTTCTTTGGAAAAGGGTTGAAAACATTTCTGTTGTTCAAACTAACCACACAGATGTGTATGGCAGGAAAGCTTTCCTTGCACCTATGTTCTGTTTCCTCAGACTTATCATATTCCTACTTTATCTTTCACTTATTTTCTTGCAAATTAAGCCGGCCACACATGTCAACAAAGTAATCAGTACAGAATCAAACCAAGGAATGTTTCACCCACACTACAACCACCAGGCCAGCAGAACATCCTGAAACTTTCTCTCCTCCACAGATGTTTTAGCTGCTTTCTTTGTGCAGAGCTGTTCTAAGTATCTTGGATACTAATGGCCCCAGAGGGCGACTATTTATGGCTAGGATGACTCTCTGACCCTTGGTCTGTTGCCACCATCTGGTCAGCTTCCCTTGACAAGTTGATGTTGGCTAAATTTCAAAATGTGATGCTGTGATTCATGGTCCCAGTGGTAAAATCCTAATATGCATTTTTGGTTCATTTCTCCTTAAACTTTAATTTCTTAAGGCTTCTGTTAAAATTTTAAATGGCACTCTGATGAGAGTTAAGGGTCCACACTAAGACTGCCTTAAGAAGGGTCTCTGCTGCAGATTTGTATCTGATCTGTGAAAGAATAGCATACTAACCCCAGGCTATTACAACAGTAGACATAGGTTTAAAAAAAAAAAAAAAAAGCAAATAAAGATCATTGCATCTTCTTGTACTCAACTGGTAAAAATATCTTCTTATCTGCAATGTACAAGTCATTAATGTTGTGTTTAATATCCATGCATGACAATTTGGTGACATGGTAACAAATGCATTTAGTATGGTAATGCATGTATTGGAAAATGAGTTAAATTGGAGGTGTTTTAAGCAGAGCCCCCCAAAGGAGTTTAAATCACAGCCATCAACGATATCTGACCTTGAAGTGGACCCAGTCAACAGCATCGCGGACATCCTGGAACATGCTCTTGTAGGACATGAAGAGGTCACCATTTTTGAAGCCCGTTTCACAGCTGAGGGAGAGGAGCAGAGACACACACGTACAGAGCCGTCGGACAGGCCACATCTTTACAGAAGGTTTTTAAAACATGACATTTGTTTTTTGTTTGCTTTTAAATGGGATAGCCTTCCCTTGTTGGAGGGGTCCCCAGCCAAACAGGAAAGCATTCTCCCCCTAAAAGACCAACAACCAGGTTTCAGAGGACAAAGGACATGCAGCCATTCCAGATTACATCCTCAACAAATTTACAGGCCATCGTATCTCCATACTGTCATTTTTAAAGATTATCTCGTAGTTATATCAAGATTTTAAGCTGTAAATAATTAGTGAGCACATATGTCATTCTGATAAGAATACATGCTTTTCTACAATTAGTAGAGAGGGAGATTAATAAATCACTCTTACAGAAAAAGGGTTTCTTTGACTGAACTCCAATTGGATTTGAATTTCAAAACAATTAGCTTTGATTAGCATTGAGACACCTGGACCCTCCCATGCTGTTGAGCTTCCTCTTGACCCAGTTTGGCTCGCAACTGTCTTTGTGTCACCATGCGGTGCCCAGAAACTTGTTGCATGACAAACAGTGTTATTAACAGTTTCCTACCTTGTGTATCTGTCACAGTTTGAGAAGAAATCCACAAGGCAGGCAAAGAGGTAGGTCTCTGTGAGGAAGAGAGCATTTTTAGTTGAACTTGTCATTCAGAAATAGCTTAAAATGAGCTTTAAATCGGGACAAACCTCTTTCTTTCTTATTAAATTTCACTTCCAACTGTGTCAGGGTATTATCCTCAGTGTTCAGAGACCTTACCTGGCAGGTTGAAGAGTGTGTTAAGGATATAAAAGCGCTCTGTGTCATCTCTCTGGATAAACTTGTTTGGGTACCGTTCACGTATCTCAGGGCTGGATAAAAGAGAAAGCAAAACTTAGTCTGCATCTTTCTCTTTCTCACAAATAAGCTAAACTTTGGGAAATTAATTCAAGTCATATTTGAAATCTGTTCTAAAGTTTCAGGCAACATTTGCAGGAGGATTATGTTAAAATCACTCACCCTCGAAGGAAATTGAACCCATGGACACACACCAAAATGTTACCGTATGCATCAACCTTCAACAGGTTTCCATACATGGTATCAAACACAAGGCCTCTGAAAAAAGAAGGAATAAACTGTGGTTAAATTTACTTTATTTCATAGTTCACACCTTAATTTGACTATGTAGCTCTTTAACTGCTCCCCTGAGTAAAATGCTTACAGTAATTTACAGGATATGCTGTCTCTTTGTGTCACTCAGCATCCTTTACATAACCAGAGTTTAAATGGAAATAAAATTTGGACATATAAGGGAACAGAAGCAGCAGTTGGATATTTACCTGACAGCTTTTGTCATCATCTTGTGTGTGTGGTGTTATTGCTCTGACCTGGTGGGAAAGGATGGGTCGTAGACAAAGCTGAGCAGCTCCTGGGGGTAACCAATGGAAACCAGCCGCTCCACTGTGAGTTCAAAACCCAGGGACTCATATTCTGGTGACTTGTACACTGAAAATAAAACAAAAATGTACTCAATGTTTAATAAAAACTCTACCGAAGAAGAAGGTCAAAACAGACAGTGCCATAGTGTAGTCTGATGTCTAATCTTTTAGAAGAATCCATAGATTTATATATCATTACTTTTTAACAAAAAAGATGGTAGCTGCTTTATTATGACCATTGTTAGTCACTATGAACTCAATGAACCCTGAAATAATTACTCTATTGTAGATCACTGGATTATCAGATGATTTATATGTATAACACTGGTTCTCAACTGGGGGTCAGGATGAAAAAGTGGGTTCAAAAGCTATTTTCAGTGGGTTGAGGATAGAGGTGCCAAAAAAAAATCCATTCAGGTCTGAATCACATATGTTTACAATTATGATTCTGAATTGATTCAATATTTCCAAGAATCAATATTTTTTAAACTTTCTTTATTACATCCTGAGTGCATTTTCAAGAGCAGGTATTTTTCTCCATGTGCTGTCTCAGTCACTGATGCTGCAGAGGATGTTAGCATTAGCAGCACCAGCTCTTAGTGTCGTAATGTTTACAATGCTGTATCTAGCACACTTTAGAACTGCCTGAACTCAATTATTCAGCCTGCCCTGTTTTCTCAAATTACAATTTTCAAGACTCACTTCTACAATTTGAAGTATGAGGAAGCATGTCATATAAACACGTTCACCCAGCATGATTCAGCCAATAACTGCTGATCGGTACAGACAAAAAAAAAAAAAAAAAAAAAAAAAACTGGATCTATCATCGGGTTTCTCATCAGTGACCGGTGTTAAGGATAAAGAGTGGCTTTGTTAACTGGTGACTATACGAATACGTCTGGGTTAACAATGGATATGAAAAATATCCATGAAAAATTAAAAGCTCCATTGTTTAGTTTTTCAATAAATTCATATCTCCTGAGCATATCCTAGACATAATGGAAAATGTTCAGTATTTTGACAATGTTGTAACTACAACAACTTCTTACACTTTCGGCTGAAAAGTCACCACTTAACATGGTCACTAGTGAAAACATAGCACCTGCTCTCCTACAGCATAGTCAAGAATGAGGCTTTAGATTTAAGATAGTTTTTCACGCTGATGATTTTCTGATAGGGGCTGAACAGCGGCACAGGGGTTAGCGCTGTTGCCTCACAAGAAGGTCCATGCTCGTTAGGTTAATTGGTGACTCTAAATTGGCCTTAGGTGTGAATGTGAGCGTGCCTGGTGGTCTATCTCTATATGTCAGCCCTGTGATTGACTAGCAACCAATCCAGGGTGTACCCCGCCTCCGCCCAATGACAGCTGGGATAGGCTCCAGCCCCCCGCGACCCTGAACAGGATATGCGATATAGAAAATGGATGTATAGATGGATTTTCTGATAAATACGTTTCCTGCTTAAGCCAACACAGTTTATTCATATTAAAATATTTTGCAATTAAAGCAAAAAATTACTGTTTTCTTTGATATTAGTGTAATTAGTTGATAAAAAAAAAAGAAAAAAAAAAACTAAAAATGTGCTACAAAAGCATAATTTTGAGCACATTTTGTTAAAGCTTTTTGCTGTAAGATACAACCCCTTAATGCACAACAGATGAATAGATGCTGAAATTATCACCTCTTCATAAAAAATAGGGACTATGTTGTGAATTCAAAAATTGATTCTGAACTAAATCATGGTCCCCTAAAGGGCCTGTATCGGAATTAAATAGAATCTTAAGATACTACATCACTGGTTGAGGATGTCTGCCTGGATGAATATGTGGCAAAAAAAACTTAGATGTGCTTTTATTTTGAAGGATATGTCTTAATTGCAATCTGAAGTCCAGCTGCCCCATTTTACATTAAAAGCATTTGGTTATGATTGAAAATTTAAGAATCTGGGTCATGATTTGTCATTTAGGAGATGCTGGTGGGTCCTGATGCTGGACCAGTTGAGAACCACTGATCTATGTAACACAATATTCAAATTAAATAATCAAGTATGACATTTTTTAGAAATTGAAATAGAAACAAGAGCAACTCCCCTAAAACAAATGGGAAATGTATTTTGGATAGAGTAAACACAGGTACAACTCAAAAAATAAGAATATCATGAAAAAAATGTCCCTAGTTTACTAAGAAGCATAAAACTTTTATAAATTCTACATTCATTACCAATAGAAGAAATATTTCTAGTTTTAATTTTGATGGTTATGGCTCAAAGCTAGTAAAAAACTGAATCCTATGTAGATAACACCAACAAAAAAGGATGTATACAGAAATCGCCACCTTGGGAAAATATGATTATAGTCCGTGTAACCTGAAAATGCAACATAAAAATATCTAAATAATAGAATTAATAAAATGCAAAAGATATGTTTGCAATTTTTCACCAGATGGGTGCTCTTTAAAAAAATCGGAAATCAATGAGTCCGTAGAGACATATTTTCTTTTGCAGTCAAAGCCTCGACCTGCTGCCGAGCTGGTATTTGACCAACAGCGTGAGCATGTCCAGCACATGGTGTACATGTAACATTTACATAAACACTGGTTGTGTACAGTTAAGAATCTGACCTGTGGGTGAAGCTGTGATTACAAAGCAAACATCAGAGATGACATACAGTCAGGGAGTTCACTAATGTTACGCAACATGTACATGTGCCTTCTACAAGGTTACCGCAGCCACTTGATAGTTTGGTGTTATCTCACTATTTTGATAACAACACCGCCCCAAAAAATTGTTTGCCCTTCCTTCTCCTTGCCATCAACAAGGGCCTTGATGTTCCACAAAGAAACAGGATCAGGCGTGAGAATGAAAAATCACTCAACTTTCAATGGCAGCTCCAATGAGCCATGAGCCCCTACCCTGTCACCGTCAGATATTTAACCCCAGGCCAAGCCTAAACCAAGCAGGGGAAGACTCTGAAAATACAAAGACAGATTGATGCCGGGCTAAGAAAAGGCTGGCAGAGGATTAAAATGCTATCTGACACTGGGAGAAGAATATGTCAGATGTTATAAATACAACACAGAGAATGCAGTTGTGTTGTTGCCTGCTTTCTGCACTTGCAGTAGGGGGTTCAAGGCCCCAGGAGGGGAAGAAATATTGGCTGATGATGTTTGGACAGAGGAAAGTTAGTTAGGGAACAGCACCAAAGGACAAACAGGAAAAACATCTGCGTCCTACTCTGTAAAATGTGGGAGTGTTCGCCTAATGCTGCAAAGAAGCGTAATGAGTTTGTGCTGAGTTACACAAAAATCTGGGGTTCAGAAAAGCTTTTTTCCCTTCTTTTGGACACCCCTTTTTTGTAAGCAGGAGTCTGTTTCTGCATTAACATCACGTATCATCCAAAAGCTCCCCCCTGCCGTGGTCTCCAAGCAAACTGACGGTTTGGGCCCTCTGCCCAGAGCAGCAGTCTACACCAAATAAATCGCCTTTCCTCCTCCTTCTCTCTACCTTGTCAACGTCCCCTTTGCCATCATCACTCTCTCTTTCTTTAGTTCAGCGGGCGGCTACTTTCACGCGTTGACCTTGGGACAGTAGTGTGTTACACCCACACAAACTTAAAAATAAAGCCGCCTCAGGCAGTGGCAAAGTAACTTACTACTGTACCGAACTTTAAAAAAAACTCATGCAGCTACAAGCCAGGAAATAATCCTGAAAAGTATTCAGGAATCAAAATTTTCACAGCAGATGCAAAAAAGATGGCATATTGTCAGACTTAGTACACCAGTACAAATTAGCAACATTAGAGACATCATAGTTTTGCATTTGAGTCTTGTCCACCTCTGACAAACTATGACAATCTTGCATGCCCCAAAACTTTTTCTCCCTTTTTTAATCAGATGTCCTTAAAGACTATTTCACATTTCAACAATGTGAACAACAAGCCCTTCTCAAAACTCTACTGACACATGACACTCATGGCCTACATGGTATCCTTGCCTAAAGTAATTCAAGACACTGGTCACCATTTCACATGTTCTAAGGCTTGAGCAGCAGACTGTAGGGTTATTTGGAGAACAATTTTCCACCAAAGCCTCAGTGGAAACTTCAGTCATGACAAGTATATTAACTAATTGGGGCACTGGTTACAGTGGTCATTGAAAACTTGTGTTTGCGGCATTTTGTGCAGACAGGAAGTTGTGCTATTGTTGTTAGAAGAGTCCTCAACTCTTTTGCAGTTCTGCTTCATAGGGGTCCTTGCTCCCCTGCTGTAAGCCCCTTCTCATATTTCTCATGCTGTCAGTAAGCACATGTACACAAGTATAGAAACACACACTGAAATATCTATGCAGATCATAAACGAGAAGTTGACCCTCCTTAAAGGATCTGTTACTCTGGAGCTTTGCTGAAGTTGTTAGCAGTTAATTAAACCCCTGCTGCATCCTCCCATGAGGATGTATGTATCTCTTGAGTTCATAGTCCAGGTCACCTTAGGCCTACATGTAACACACACCTCTCACACACAAGAAAAACAACCCATACTCTCTACTAATAGACCACTAAATCCCAATCACATTAAGTTTCCAGCACAAGGGCTTAATTCAAACCATGTCAGAAATATATTAATCTATCCGTTACCACTAATATACTAATGTAGGTCTTTGTCACAGATTCATGACACTATCATGCATATCGTGGAAAAATGAGAAAACTAACCCACAGCCTCGGGGGCCCACATTCCAGCCAAAAGTCTGGTGGAAAACTAGGACAAAACTGTGTGTATCTCTCTATGCAATCTGGGACTTAAAGTGTTTGAGCAATATTTTCTGCAGGCTATCATGTGTTCCCTTCTGGAGCACAAAGAACAGATGAGGCAATGTTGTCACACATAATATTGATTTAGTTTACAAAGTCTTACAGAATATTTCAAACATTCCCGATGTGCACCAACTCTAAAAGGTGAAAAGGTTTCAACATCAGAGACTTCAATTATGAAGCATAACCTTAATCCTTCCCTGTTGAATAAAGAAAAGTTCTCCATGGAAAGTTCATCATAGTCCAATGTCTTATTCACTTATTATATATGATACAATGTAAATAGATAGCTTAATTGAAATGTAAAGTATTATAATACCGGGCTGCTAAACTGCATGATGATGATGGTGTCTTTTACTGCAAGGCACTCTGTGTTTCATATCTAATTAAACAACACCCCAATTTTACACAATGCTATTCATTTAAAAACACGTGAGCCTTAGTGAGTATTATTTAGTTTAGTTTAGACTGGTTAGAATGGCAAATTAAGCAAATTGAAAAAAAAAACCCATGATGTAATTATTCTGTGACATTTTATTTTTTAGTGATGACATCCAAATACCAGACCTCATTGCCTTCCTTTATTTCATAAAAACACTCAAACAACATTTCTTCAGTTTTAAAAAGTTTCTAGTCTAACTGCATTACCATACCAGGTGTGCCTGATGTGAATAGGCTTATTGTTCAGAGCAGAAAAGCATCAGCTGCAACGATTAAAACATCAGGATTAGATCTGCCTCTGCTGACTGTGGTGTGTCCTCACTCAGCACATAGCATTTAGGATTCTGTGTTTTGTGGTTGTTCAAAGGGTTTGTTGTGCTGCCATCTGATATGCAAACCTTATCTGTGCACATTTTGAAATTAGCTGTTTCATTTGCACCCTGTCAGTTTAAAAAATCCGAAGCAGTTCCATATAGCACATGTGTTTTGGGAACTAATTCTTGTTTTGATATTCAGCTGTGAATTCCACTTGGTTGTGACCAATATTGGCTGATTTTTATTTTAAAATATTTTATAAGTAGATCAGAATTAATACCTCTAGTCACCAAACACCACAACCAATCACCTCAAGCAAACTCTTGTGTGTCTGCACCTAAGAAAGGCACTATGTTTGTCAATCAATCAATTTTTGTTTGAATAGCGCCAATTCATAACCCAAGTTATCTCAAGACAATTTACAAAGAGGGCAGGTCTAGACCGTACCCTTTGATGTATTATTATAACTACCCAACGCTAACCACTATGAGCTCAGCCCTAGCAGTATTTAACCTTGTTACAGTGGCAAGGAAAGCCTTTCCATTATGTGCAATATAGTGTCACTGTACAGGTCACTTTTATTGCAAGCCATTAAGTATCAGACATATCAACAATGTGAATTAAACTAAACTAAAACGCAGCACACTCATTATCAACTCTGTCACCTCATTTGCTGCTGTTGCTGGATAGTTACCATCCTCCTCCATCAGAGCAGCCATAGTTAAATCCCTAAACTTTGCTGTGAGTCAAGGATGTATTAAAAGTACAGTACTAACTCATTCATTCATTCAACCTTTATTTAAAGGGATACTTCTTAACTTATCTCGTTGTCCTGAAATAACAAAGCTGCTTTTCCTGTGATACTCTATTATTTCTTAAAGGGATACTTCAACATTTTGGCAAATTCGCCCATTGCCATAATCCCTATAGTCTTACTGATAGGTTTGTTACCTTTAGTTGTTGGTACAAGCTATTTTTAGATTGGCGGTGCCGAGTTAGGAGCTGCTCTGCCAACGCGATGGATTCTTATGGTATCCCAGCTTTCCCTCATCAAACTCATCAAATATACAATTCAACAACTCCAAAACGCTCTCGTGGACAAGTTGTGACCTGCACATTCACCACGCTATGAAATAATAACGTATAATTATGTAACATTACGACACATAAAGTAAATACTCGGAACTATTTCTTGAGTAAACCACAGGGCGGAGTGACACAGTGCAGCATCCATGTCTGGAGTGTAGTTCCGGCTTTGCATTTAACTTTAAAACGTCTCCGTCTCATAATGTTTCATAATCATTTTATATACTGGTATGAGACACTGGTATGGATGTCTTTTATAAATTGGGGGGTATTTTATTTGTCCAATCATTGTTTTGTTTCAATATTGTTTTAATTGTTTTTTTTAAATGGACTTCTATGTCTGCTAATAAATATGATGATGATGTTGATGATGATGATGATGATGATGATGATGGCATTGTATCATATTGTACTGTATCGTATCATCCTATCGTATCATACTGTGCCAGGTATTATACTGTACCAATTATTGTATCGTAACTTACTAAGGCTTGTATCGTATTGTATCAAACTGACATTATGGTTTGGTAAAGGTTGATAGTGATAACAAGGCAAAGGTAAATAAACCGTCATCATAAAGTGTTCAAATTAAACTTAAAGAAAAGGAAGTTTAGGTGTTTAAGGTGAAAAATGCTGATGACGAGATTTGAGGACAAAGAAATGTGGACAAATATGGACAAAAATTTACAGTGTTTACGTTGCAGACATGACTGAAGGAAGTCTTGCCTGGAAGATGTTTACAAGAACCACTGGCTTTACTGAAATAAAGGTAGAAGAGGTTTTTCAGACAGTGATAGATGAAGACTGCCAAAGGCTTACCAGATGGCATCAGTAGCAAAAAAACTGAACATACAACAATCTGTCTTTGTCAGATAGGTGATAATCTAATCCTGTATGATCTAAGATCTATGTTCCATATTTACAATATTTACAATGGTTAGGAAAGCAAGATAAAGTCTTAATCAAAGCTTTATGTATTTTCTTAATTTTGCTTATTTTTATAATGTTTGAGTAATGTACTGATTGAGTCACATCAACCCAGTTCTAACACTATCTTCTCTTTTGCCTCACAGAAAAGCTACAGTAGACCGGAGAAAGTGTAGCCTCCACTGGATTAACACAAATTCCAGCAAGAGCAGGGTTGTGTGGAGGTGTAAATTATATGCACTACCACACTTTCTTTTCTCATTTAGTTTCTAGCTTGCCTAACCACTGCTGTTTGTTTTCCCATTGGTTAAACTGGGGAGGAGTGGCCATTTTTTCCTGTCATGTATTTAAACAACAACTAGCAAATCCAGCTCAGCCTTTTCACTTCTAAAGACCAATGTAACAAAAAAAAAATTCCCAACTCAACTTGTAAAATCAAATTGTCATGCTGAGTAGACCTTTCAGCTACATGCTGTTTTTTAAAACAAAATATATAAGAACAATATACTCCATCATAATTTGTCTTACCTCACACAAGTCCTAAGGAAAGCTTATTTTAAAGCACATACTTTAAAATGTCTGCATATCTGAACTGGCTTTAAAACCCTCTAAAAACAAACAGTGCAGTGAGCCAGCATGCTGTGGTCAGGCAGCAGCCTTTCTGTCACACCAACACTGGAGCTGATGAAGTCTGCCTGTGGTCAAACACCGAACACCCTCCAAGAGTTACATGATAGCCATGCTTCTAGCAAACATTAGCACTTGGTTATGAGCTCCCATAAAGAGAGTCATGTCAACAGCTGAGCGTCTGTAAAATCCCCTGCACTCTGAATAGGGATGGGGCTACAGAGCCAGACAGGGACTACGAGTGATCCTAGCTCTTAAGGGAGCCATCACTAGTGAACTCAACAAACAAACCTGACCTGTTTTTAAAGTCAGGGAGGGTGTATTTTTAGAGGCAGGGAGACCAGAAAGTGGAGCTGAGTCACAGAAAAAGAGGCATGAAATAAACAAGATATTTTTGGCCGAGTTACTGGACAGCAGTATCTCCATACAGTGGACCTAGTTGGGAGCAGCAGTCTGCATTCAAATGTTGCTATTTAAAGGGGACATATTTTATCCTTTAAAGACAAGTTTATATTGTTCTTAGAGGTCCCCAAAACATGCCTGTGAAGTTTGTTGCTGAAAAACACTTTAGTATAGGATGCTTGCATGTCTAAAAACCCCTCTGTTTCAGTCCTGCTCAGAACGAGCCGTTTCTGTGTCTGTGGCTTTAAATGTTAATGAGCTCTCTGACTCCGCCCCCATGTTCTCCCTATGTGAAGTCACTAGGGTTAAAATCTGAGAACAGCTTGTATCAGCCCACATTTTCTGAAAGGTGGAGAAAGAAAGGGTGGAAGGTAATGTAATTTTCTGTTACTTGAGGGGATTGTGGACAGGCCAGGGGGACATATTTCTGTTAGAAAAGTCTGAAAAATTGATTTTCGCATAATATGTCCCCTTCAAGTCCTTTGATGCAGTAAATGGCATTGATCTTAATAATACTTTACAGAAAATGAGCTGCAGCTGTGGGGGGATGGTAGGCAGGAAAATATGTGGTTGGAAATCGGCTGTTCTAAAGAAGTTGAAATCTACACAAAGCACACAATGGCAAAAAAAACATCCATATTCCCTTAAAATCCCAGTTGTATTATGTCATTGGTAAAATGTATTTGTTAATTTAGACCCTAAATATTTCTGGGAAGAATCAATTTGAGAGTAGTCCAGTATTTACCTATCTAAGTATTATCTCTGTAAACCCGGTCTGCTCCTCTGCACAGGAGTCAATTTGTGCATTTTTAAGTATGGTACTTCAGAGGACTGCTACTACAGTTATCTTAACTATCAGTCAATTTCTTAGATTTAAAATCTCTTTAGGCAATTCCAAGACTGATTAGGAAAAAAAAATACTACAAGATGTTAGAATAGCTCAGTTTGTAACCAGCAAATGAGTCTTATTTTCATAAAAAAGGTCAACTGAATGATAAAGCAACTTTTTAACTACAGCGCTGGTGGTTATAGATTGGATTAATGTGTGTTCAGCTTACCTGCTAGAGTGTAATCCATATCAAAGCCAAAGCACTTAATCTTCTCCATCGCCAAGCTTCTGTTGACAAACACTCTAGAGGGATCAAGGAGAGGACAATGTTTTAGTTACAATGCAATATTTAGAAGTAACTTGCACATATTCACTTATTATCTTATTAAATGATAGAGCACATTCAGGACAGAGGATTACATTTCTATATGCATCTTCACTAGGTGGCAGTGTGAGCAAGGAAAGCAGGTCAGAAAGACGTGCTTGTCAGTCATTCATCTTTGCACAACTTAAGCATCAGCCTCCTCTGACAGTGAAAAAGTGCCTCTGCCTCAATGTGTCTGCTACCCACGACAACAGCGGATCATCCCTTGGAGATAATAAATATCTCCTTTTCCTTTCCAAGAAGTCTCTTGTGGGACTTCTTTGCCTAAATAGCTGATGGCGAACTGACCAACCTAACCAAGCCTGTGTGCGAAAGAGGCAACCAAACAGTGATGTGCAAGGGAGGAAACACTTCAAACCTTGCCAAGCACCTCAATGACAGACATCCAGACCTCGCAAAACACGACAGGTCAGCACATAAGCTAGCGTGTAAGCCCGTTAGTGGGAAATGATTAGCTGATAAATTGTGTCTCGACTTAACTTTAATGTAGTAGTAACCAGTGTTGGGAGTAATGTGAAACACGTTACAGTAACTCTTTTACTTTTTATGGTAACTAGAAGTGTAGTGAGTTTCTTTTTAAAATCATTTATGTCGTTCCAATTACAGAGAATCTAAATCACTTGTTACTCGTTATTTTTACAGCTGAATATACGATGGTTAATGTTAGAAAACATCTGGGTCATCGGACGAGATGATGGGACTCTAAGCATAGCTACATCCAGGGTGAAAGAATAAGGGCATTGCAGAGACACACAAACAGGCACTGAAACATACACACACCATGGCTGAGCACTCAGGTGTGAGCCCTCTGCCTTGGAGATACGAGCATTACTTTCCCCTCCTCGAGATAAAAGGACGAAAAACAACAGGAGAGAAAACTTTCTCACAACCAAGAACAGTAATTCTAACCCCACGTAGTACCGAATTAACAACACGCTTCAGCTAAACTAGATTTTTTTAGAGAGCCGGACACTTAAAACGCCGCTAACCCAAGTACGGCTCACGTTAGTTTAGCAGACCAAGGAGGAGCCACTCCATGCCAACAACGAAGGCTGGATTTTAAATCACTGCCAGCTGCAGTGTGTCCTGTAAGGAAACACTACACAGACTGATAGCAAGGTATGTTACTGATAGCAGTAATAGTAACTGTAACCAGTTACTATTACTGTTACTTGCCCAACACTGGTAGTAACACACCAGTATCATGCTCACTCTGCATTAAAATAACACAGCAACCACATTACTAAATGTGAGTTTTAAATTGACATGTGTATTAAAACTAAAATTATTATTTATAATTATTATTAATAAAAAAGCCCACCGTAACACAACACTCCTGGATAACTACAAAATGATATGATTGGGTTAGTAAAATTAAGTTATCGTGAAAATCGCATGTTGATAAAATTACGGCCAGTTGGAGGACATATTCATGGTTTATAATACATTAATATTCTACACAAAAACTACAACAAGGAAGCCAAATTTGGCTTGGTATTTATAAAATCTTAATAATAAAAAAGTCAAAATCACTATAATTTATATAAAAACATTAGAAATCATTAGAAGGTTTTAATAAACTGCAGGTGCAATGATTTTGCACAGCTTACGATATGTCAATGGTGGGCACCGGCACTAGAGAGCAACATTTGGCCCCCTGCTTAATCAATAAGGCCAAAAACACAGTTTTAAATGTCATCAAATGGTGAACATGAATAAAACTTTAAAATCTGTGATCAAGCATTTAAACCTGAGTTGCCACTTCAACTCTATACACAAAAAACAATTACATTTGAACATAAAAAATAGAATTTATGATAACTAACTAATATTATGTGTTTTGTTCTTTGCAAACTTACTTCTGATCCACTAGGTATGGAGTATCGAACTAGTATCATTTCAGTTTCAAGTATCGTTTTAGTATCGTATCGAAGTTAAAATTCTGGTATCATGACAACACCAATCACAACTTAATGCTTTATACATTAAGGTATGAAACCGACCACCTTTTGACTAAAATGTTTCAATTTTAACAAAAAGGCATGATTACACAACAGTGTGGCACAAGAATAAAGTTATTACTAGAAACTTAGAATTACTAAGTTAAACCTCAAATCGTTAGCCCAGTATCTGGTAAGTCCACAGGAAGAGGAACTACACTCCAGATATGTTTGCAGTAAACTCCAAACCCCTAGTTTTGGACATGAATCTTCCAGGAAACAGATCTACTGTGCTGACTCATAAATCAGTCTGTAGTCGGGGTTCCATGGTGCCCACAGTGATAGACGGTGTTTACATAGCCTGGCTGACATTGCCTCCATCGAGCAGACAGACGCTCACTGCTGGCTTAACTGTGACTGCTGGCACAGACCTACATAGCTTATCTTCCACATCACTGACTGAACTCTGTGAGGCTGTGTTCATGGGCATTTCAACAAGCCAATATTTATCATGCTAGAAGGAAGATGTAAATAAACCAATGTTAAACTGAAAATATCACAGTGGAATATCATGCTTACATCAGTCTTAACAAAGTCAAAATCACTTGATAAATAAACTTAGAACTGACAGCTAATCTTGTTATTAACCTGAGACAATCCTCCTCATCCTTACTAAATTGTTAATCAATCATGAAATACCTGGCAGCAGATCCATAGTGAACAAGTTCCCATTTAGATCTTAGTCCAACAGACGACTGGCGATGCATTCTGTGCGAAATTAAACCTCACTTTGGCTCTGACCTGCTCCGACTGCACAGGGCAACTGTGGCCCACAAACAATGCCCCCGCCTCTCTCTCTCTTTGCTTTCTTGCCATTCAGACATTTTCTGACTTGTTGCAAAAATGATTGTGGCTATTCTGCGTCATTCTCTGTTGTGTGCTGTCAGTAAGGGTTGTTGTTGTGCAGCATGATGTTAACAGGCCCTCAAAGACATCCAGAACAATCACAAGTCAGGTAGAATCAAGCAAGCCACAGCCCCCAGCGACAGCTGCTTACCAAACTGAGATGTGATTCAATGTACACTCACAGGACGGTTGCATACAGCAGACTGGTCTCATTTTAATAGCACACGGATGTGTAGATCTGGAGGCTTGAATGCTAAATTTTTTTGCTATTACATTATTTAAATGTGTTTATAAGTAGATGTGTTTCATTAAGAGAGGGGTGGGGTTAAATAAGGTCAAATATTCAAGTGAAATAGCATGAATGGATTCTGTATGGACAAATGAAATTTCACAAACAGATATGAATAAAACATTATTTCAAAGTTAAAAGTTTAATGCAAATACAAAACTTATTTTTACCCATTTGATCAAAGGGAAACGTCATAAGAGAGACTTCACACCAAAAGTAAACTAGAAGTTTGTAAAAAGGTAAAAACTTTAATGCTAATGTTTTCAATGCCATTGTTTCAGTGCTATTTTAATTACATTATTAGTGTTCTGTTGCTTATAAAATTCAAATCATCATTGCTTGATTCTGCTTCCATTGAAAATAGACCTGTCTAAAACAATCACAACAAAATGCTTTATTGCCAGTAAAAGCTGGGTGAAGCTAAGCCTTTCCCAGCACAGGATTAAAATCTAAATCTTTTGTGTGATTTGTTGTTTTCTGTTTTCATTTCCCATGTGATTTGTTACCCAGTTCCAGTGGGAGGTGTAGTAAAAGTCAGCCACAGATGATAAAGGTGATCCTGCCTGCTTCTCCTAATCATCAGTATTGACAATGGGTGGGGGGTGACTTGTTTACTCGAGTCAGCCTCAACTTTGGTCCTGCTGACACCGACACTAATGCCTCAAATAGCCCACACAGGACACAACACACCTACTAAAGAATCCCTTCATAACTTGTACTCCATCTGAGCTCAGCTGTGCAACAATCTGCCAGATTTTTTCCACTGCTCTCTAATCTCGTGAAGACAGTGATTCAGCTCCCTGTGATAGAAAGTTTATCTGTGGCGGCCAGAGTCCTCAGCCCTCTGCTATGTGATACCCAGCTCACTATCAGGCTGCATTGCTTAAGCTGCGCTTTTACTTTGAAGGAAAGGGCTTTCTTTCCTGGGAGATGAACAAAATGTCACCTTCAATGGGCTCCTATTTTAAGAAAAAACTGCAGCAGCCTATAGATGAATTCAATAAAACAGAATTACTGTCACAGGTATATTGTACAACCTCTTGGTGGTATATTTGAACTCTTTGCATAAATTTTTGTTGGTGCCTATCTCTCTGGAAGGGGAGGGAGGTAAGGGGACGTGGAGGGAGATCATGGACTGGATGACTTATGTCAGCAGAGCTAACAGATGAGAGACAGTTTTATAAACCCTGTGACATTGCTTATTACATAACGGTGTGAAAGAACAGCAGTGCCCAGTGGACACACATGTCTTAGGCTTAGTTAACATTTAACAGCTACACACTTTTATTGCTTGGACCGGAAATAAACCCCATCTTTCATCAGCTCCTCAGTTAGAATGACTACCCAATGTTTCCAGCCAGAAACGAGCTACGGAAACAAGAGTGGATAACTATGGCAAGACTAGTCTGTTGGAGCGTGTGCTGTGAGGGAAGAGTCAACAACAATCAAATCAATACAGAAAGTAAAAGTGGAGGGTGTTGTTTGGCCTTAAAGCAAACTACAAACTTTGGATTCAAGCATTACCAGGACCTCTTACAGCTCAGTGACATTTTGCCATGAGGCACAGAGGAATTTCACAGAACAGCCTGAAACACCCCACCCAGGACACAAATGAATATATGTCAAATCTGTAACAAATCTGCTTTATATAACAGGTCATAATCACAAACATGCGTGACATTACCAAGTGATGGCTCTGCTTTGCCTAATGGTATGGGGGGGGGGGGGGGGGCGTAAAGTACAATGATAGGAAACCTTGACAGTCAATGGCTTTTGAGTGCAAAGAAAAAAAACTTGCTGTAATGATGGGTTATTATTGCAAAGGTCAGTAAATACTAAGAGAGGTCAATCCAGCAGTGTATTTACACCTAATAGTTATGTTATAACACTGATTTGCTCTGCTTCACTGGCAATAAAGCCGTGACACACTTGAGAGAAAATAAATAGCTCAGCTGAAAGAAAAAAAAACTGCCCTTAATGGTAGTTCAAAATGAAATAAGAGCCATAGTTGATTTGATAAAGTGTGTCATTTCAGTGAAACTAGCAGTGCATGTTTTTCTGCAACTGTAGGTAGAATCTCCTTGGAAACCCTGAGGAGGATTACAAATTCTAAGACAGCCTAAAAGAGAACCAGGTGAAAAGAGAACCCTCTTTCTCTGCAACTGTTCAGATTAATGATTCTGGAGGCCATACACAGCAGTGGACCAGAAGCCCACGGAGCCATTAAAGGCTGCAGACTCTGCAGTCTTTTATTTGCTTACCACCATTTGAGCACACAGCGGCAATAGTTTCTCACGTTTATTGATCAGTCACTGAACCCTCAGGAGTGAGAATAGAAACTGATGGACAAGAGACATTTCAGCTATTTCCAGATATTTCAGAAGTACTAATATATTCATATTTTACTATTTTATTCAGATATTATACTTGAAGCCCTTGGTGTTTTTGGTTTCTACAAATAAGATCAATTGTTCTCTTTTTTTCTAGGGTGTCTCACAAAATGGTTGTTGATATCTACATAAAAAGTCCATGCTCTACATTGGTTAAAATATAATATAGATCAAGCACCAGAGGAGGTTTTTGATCTTCTTCAGTGGGGTGTGTCGACACAAGCACAGGTGTGTGCTTCCATGACTGTGGGTGGAGATACCAGATGAGGGACAGATATTAAAATGACTCACTGTAATCTCACAATGAGCAAAGGTTCTGAACAGACTGTCACATTTTGTGTTTTCACACATGAAGAATCATGAACAGACAACTGCGCTGGTTTATTTCACATTTTGTGGGTCAGTAGATACTCTAAATAGTTACCCAAAAATATATGTACAAAAATACTTAAAAGTGGATCTATCCCTTTTAGCATGCAAGAAAGCCTTAATTTTCCAAGACATATTTCTGTTGCCATTGCAGTTTCTCTATGTCTGGCAAAATCAGGACAAAACATAAAGTTCATGTGAGACGATTTTACACATTCTTTGAAAGGTTAAATTTGGTATAAGTGTCTGCATTTCACAGTAATTTATGTTTATGGTATGATAGAAGGAGAAAATATTTTGTCTGGCTGCTCAGTTTACATTAAAAAAGTTCAGGTATCCATCTGGAAGTAGTTTTACATAATCAGAAATACACACAGTACCTCTACATGTGTTTCTTACCTGTGGTATGCCTCTCTTCTGTATTTTTTCATGGCCAGGCCGTCCATGTTAGCAGGCAAATCTGCATAGTTTTGCAGTCTGTCACTCCATGAAGTTGTCATGGTTAAGGCCTTTCAAAATCTGTGGAGAGCGTAAAAAGCACACCGTGAGGGGGTCTGACAATGTTCAATCAACAACCCTGTCCTATCCCTGAAGTTAACTTTCAGAAAATGTCAGAATTCTTTACTACTCAAAACTAGAAATATCATTCAAAATGAGCTTTAAAAAAATTTGGGTGGTAAATTGACATCATTTATTTTATCACAACAGTGATGAATGGAATTAACTGGATAACAAACCAATATACAACACTTTAATGTTATTTTGATGTGTGTGCTGTGATATTTAGGAGATATGAACTGTTGGCCAAGTAACAGATGAATCTTTTTCAATAAATCAATAAGGACTTTACCCTGTTGCTCTCAAAGTTCAAACATGAGGCTGGTTAATAAGCACATGAGACAGGAGAAACATATTAAGATCAGATCAGTGTGTAAACTTTGTCCAATCATGAAAATGAAAAAATACTGAGAACAAACCTAGTTTGCCTAGCGGCACGTTATGGAATTAAAGCGCTGCAAGTATCGTCCAGCCATGTCCTAGTCAAAGTCAGGCACCAAAGCCAAAAGCAAAGCTTAATCTCAGATCGAAACAATTTGACATGGTTTATACTTGTAGGCTTTCATCGTTACATTTATTATGACAATGACAATAAACGATTGATTGATTGATTGAGGCTGTGATGACAGAAATAAAGTCATTTAATCTTTGTCTGGTCAATGCATCAGGTCACACACACAAGTAGGTACAGGAAAAAAGGACCAACGAAGAAAACACAAGAATCTGTAACAAAAAAACAAAAAGAATCTCAATCTTAGAGCCTAATCTTGGCCTTTTCTTTTGTCTGTTTCTCTTCCTCCTGTGCTGACACTGGAGAGGCTGAACTGCAGGAAGGAAAGGCGGGAGGTCAGCTTTCTTCTCTCTTGTTGCCAGCTTAAATGCAAACGACACTCAGATATGGGGGAGAGGAGAACTGTCAACAGGGCCACTGACACTGCAGCAGACTATGAAAACAATGTCATCAATGTTGGCTTAACAGCTTAACAGGATTTAATGACACCAAAGCTTCAACGTGTTTGTTTGTAACATCGACCAGTGTTCCACTAGAAAATAAATAATGCTGACTGTGATAGTTAATCTAGTAACAAGTCAGTCAGTCACTTCTGATCTGGTGCATGTTTACATGTTCATTTTCCGCCGTTGTGACCCTCTCGTCTACAATGTGATGGGTCCAGTGGGGTCTGAGGGCAGCAGTGGTTTGGGACGATTCAAGAAGCACGCAGAGGCAAACCTGCACACTTGCACAGTAAACAGCAGAGAAACAAGGCTGAATATAACTTGTTACTAGCTTTGTTGCCTCAGGTTAGTCCTGAGAGAGGGGGTCGACGTTCATCACAACGAAGCTGCACGTAACGTTAGCTGTCACTCCTTTTAGGAAGCCGTGTATCTGCAGGAAATACTATGAATATTAAACGCTTTTCAATGAAGCTAATTGAGTTTTTAAGAAATACGCTACAGCTACTGTTAAAGTGTCTTTACAAGCTACGGCTATTTAGCCGTCGGTTGCAGCATTTACATACAAAATGTCTTGATTTTGCGTTTCTATTATCTGCTAGCGCCTCTGAAACTGCATCTGCCCTGCTCTTTTATTTGAAATTAGTTAACAGGCTAATAAAAAGTGCTCCGACTGAGGCGAACGCGTTAGTTGGCTATGGTACAAAAACAAAAGACTGGAAGTACGAGGGCAGATTTTTCTGCTCGTATCTCTGACAGTCGTTTCTGTACTCACCTCTCAGTTCCTGAATCAAACTACTGCACTGTCAGGTAGTCTGAGCATGCGCCTTGAGCCGTGTGAAAGTCGGAGAAGTGTATTTTCCTACAGAAAGCAGCAGTCACCGCGGTGATGTCTATACTGTACTGCCAAGCTGCAGATGACTGTTCCTGTTCAGCTCTTTGCTATCTCTCCCTTTCTGCTGCCAGCTGTTGTTATGAGACGTCGGGGGCGGGGTCTGGTCCTGTCCGTCAAGAGGAGGCGGGACTTAAAGCCGTCGTGGCACAGACACGTGACACCATATTCCTGTATCTGTTAACACAGACACCTATGAGTTTGTAGACGTGAATCATGGAGTGAGGATAACTTCGCCTTTTGTAAGAACTGGAGAGATTATCTCAGTACGGTGGCCCTGATTGGGGCTACAAGAACATTTGATTGAATACAAAACATTCAATGGATGGAATGGAAAAATGATGAAGCAAAAACATAAAATATATTTTGATTTTACATTTTTTTCTAGCATGACATGTAATGTTTTTTTCTGATTTTGGAAAGCTGTTGGTGTTTCATAAAGTCATTTTTTATTTCATAAAATGTTTGTTCTATGTCATATTTTTTGTAACATTTTTACATTTGCAGTGTTTTTGCTTTTCACAAAATGTTTATGCATTTCATTAAGTTGTTTTTGCATTTCACATTTTTTTGTGTGTGTTTTGTAATATGTTTTGTTGTTTTGTGAGATGTTTATATATTTCACATAACGTCTTATGTATCACACAGCTTTTTGGTGTTTTCTGAGATGTCTTAGGGTTTTACTTATTTTTGCTTTGCATGTTTTTTTTTCTGTGTCATGGAATATGCTTTATGATCTACAAAATGTTTTTTACATTTTATTTATTTTTGCATTGTACTATTTTTTTGCATTCTATATTATTTTGTGTGTTTCATGAAATGTTTTGTCATTTTGTTGACGTTTTTTCTAATTCACTGAATTTTTTTAATCTTTCATTTATTTTTTTTACTTTTCACAGATTTGTGCCTCGTAAAATGTTCTTCCACTTTATGGAAGATTTATTCCTTCCATTAAATATTTTTGTGTTTCATCAAACAGTTTAGCATTTTGTGAGATGTCTTTACATTTCACAAAGAGTTTTTTTTTTTTTTTTTTGCATTTCATGAATTGTTTTTTATTGACGTGCCATGACATGTGTGTGTATTAAAAAAAAAACATTTTACTCCTTTCGTTATTTTTTCCCCCTCTCCTTAAATGTGTTTATGTTCCAAAAGTGTTTCTGTATTTCATGAATTGTTTTTACATTTGACGTTCTGGGCTACCATATCTCAGTGATAAAGCCTACTGAAACTAATATACTGTTGTGCTGAAACTTCAAACAGTTTCACCACAAAATCAACATAAAATCAAACCGTGAAGGTGACTGAGTTGAAAAAGTGGAAAATGTAAGGGTCCTAAATCATTAAAAGCAGTGTTTTACCCATACCTAGAGAAATAGTTAACATTTGCTCTTGAATATGGATATCATTATTGGTGGTCCTTCACTTCCTTTTTAAAGTAAAAGTAACTGAAAAAATTGTAAAGTTGGCCCTATTGGCATTAAGAAATAAAGGAACATAAAGTACTCCTGTAACTGGAACCAGCTGAACCAGTTTCCTCTGTATCCTCCCACTAGGGTTGGGCTCACTGATTTCATAAAGGCAGTGAGATGATTAAAGTGCCAGTACATGAAAAGGAAACTTCTGTGAAACTATTTTCCATTCTCATCCTTACCCTTTAGTGAAATGCATAAGAGTTTTTTTAATGTCTTTTGGCCTCAAACAATTGAACAGACAATGCTCAATAGGGACATCATCAAACGCTATACACTGTCTGTGATGGAATTATGAGCTGTAAACCTTTGTTTTAGAAAAGTCTTGAATGTAGAAAGTAACCACATCACATGTTATTGTCAAAAAGAAACAGTAGAGTAAAGGTCTTGAAGACTTAATTTAAAAAGCAGTATACAATTGAAAGACTGGAACTTCGGGTCAGAATCAGCATTTATTTATAATCCCTGAGAGAAAATGTAATGTCAGCCGTTCTTTGAGCAGGAGTGACTGTAACAGACAGGCTCCATGCAGACTCCGAAGAATTAAGTTGGTACTCAGAATGAATTGATTATGGCCTTTAACCACATACATAACACACACCTCAACATTATAATTTGTCATCCTTAGAAAAACACAAAAACATACTCTAAATGCACAAAAGCATTTGGCCACCTGACCATTGCCGCAAAAGGGACTGTCATGTCTTCAAACACATGTACTTTAATATGGAGTTGCCCCCCTTCTGTATATAACAGCTTCAACTCTTCTTAGAAGGCTTTCCACAAAATTTTGGAGTGTTTCTGCTGGAATTTGAGCCCATTCATTCTGTAGAGCATTTATGAAGTCAGACACTGCTGGATGAGAAGGCCTGGCAAGCAATTTCTGCTCTGTGATTTTATGTGGTCTTTCACTTCATGGCTGAGTTACAGTTGTTCCTAAACACTTCCACTTTGTAAGAAAATCACTTACAGTTGACTTTGGAATATCCAGCAGGGATGAAATTTCACAAACCATCTCATTGCGGAGGGGATATCCATCACAGTGCCACACTTGAAGTCAGTGAGCTCTTGAGAATGACTCATTTTGTATCACGAATGGAGACTGCATGGCTAGGTGCTTGATTTTATACACCTGTAGCAAGGGGTCTGTTTGAAACACCTGGAGTCAATAATTAATAGGAATGGCAGAATACTTTTGCCCGTATAGCTTATACTGCTCCAAAAAAGGAAGAAATAAATTAGGCTGGAAGTTTGCTGCTATTGATCAGCTGACTCAAGTGCAACAGCTATACCACTAGTCTTCTTTTAGTTATCACAGTGATATTGTTTTTAGCTTCTTGACACAAATTGCTTTAATCAGTATGATTAGTCTTCCCTATATCAATATTTTGTTAAAGCCAATGTTGACTTCAGCTGTTATAATCATCATTACTTTGCTCATCCTGCTTTTATTCTAAATATTTTTACATTATTACTGCAGCTATAAATTGGTATTATCCGTTGTTGTCCTTCCTCTCTCTTGCTGTCTCTCCCTCTATCCGACTTTCTCCTTTAGTCCTGTCATGTGGTGTCTGCTCACAAAGAGCATGATTCTGCTTTTTCACGCTGTTAAAAGGAAGTTTTTCCTTAGTCCTGTTGCCAAGTTTTGCCAAGTGTTTGTTCGTGGAAGTGGGTTCTCTATAAATAACAAAGAGTGCAGTCTAGACCTGCTCTATTGTTGTCTTGAGATAACATTTGTTCAGTCAGGAACACTCTGGTTTAACCACTTGTTGCAAAATACAGTTTTACTTGGCAATTCAGGCTCTGCTCAAAAGATGCTCATCGAGCTTTCCAGGAAGTGAAGTGCTAAAAGACCCTAAATGACAGTATCTATCAAATATGAGATTTATTTTGGGGGAGTCCAACCCTTAGTAACATTAAAGTGAATGATGGTGCAACAAGGCTCTAGGCTACAGTCATGGACAAATGTATTGGCACCCCTGGAATTTTTCCAGAAAATACACCATTTCTCCCTGAAATTGTTTCAATTACAAATGTTTTTGGTATACACATGTTCATTTCCTTTATGTGCATTGGAGCAACACAAAAAATCCAAAGAAAAAAGTTGACACAATTTTACATAAAACTCAAAAAATGGGCTGGACAAAATTATTGGCACCCTCAACTTAATATTTGGTTGCACACCCTTGGAAAAAAATAACTGAAACCAATCGCTTCCTATAACCATCAACAAGCTTCTTACACCTCTCAACTGGAATTTTGGACCACTCTTCTTTTGCAAACTGCTCCAGGTCTCTCAGATTTATTTTTTGCTTCTTGCAACAGCACTTTTAAGATTTCTCCATAGGTGTTCAATGGGATTTAGATCTGGACTCATTGCTGGCCACTTCAGAACTCTCCAGCACTTTGTCTCCAACCATTTCTTGGTGCTTTTTGAGGTATGTTTTAGGTCATTGTCCTGCTAGAACACCCATGACCTCTGACGCAAACCTAGCTTTCTGACACTGGGCCCTACATTGCGGCCCAAAATGTTTTGATAGTCTCAGATTTCATGATTCCTTGCACACAGTCAAGGCACCCAGTGCCAGAGGCAGCAAAATAACCCCAAAACATCTTTGAGCCTCCACCATGTTTGACCGTAGGTACTGTGTTCTTTTCTTTGTAGGCCTCATTCCATTTTCTGTAAACAGTGGAATGATGTGCTTTTCCAAAAAGCTCTACCTTAGTCTCATCTGTCCACAACATGTTCTCAGAAGGATTGAGGCTTACTCAGGTACATTTTTGCAAACTCCAGTCTGGCTTTTTTATGTCTCTTTGTCAACAGGGGGGTTCTCCTCGGTCTCCTGCCATAGCACTTCATCTCATTCAGATGACGACGTATGATCTGAGCCGACACTTTTGCACCCTGAGTCTGCAGGACAGCCTAAATTTGTGTGGAAGTTGACTGAGGATGTTTATCCACCATTCAAACTATCCTGCGTTGCTTTCTTTTGTCAATTTTTATCTTCCGTCCAAATCCAGGGAGATTAGCCACAGTTCCATGGTTATAAAATTCTTGATTATATTACACACAGTGGACAGAGGAATTTCAAGATCTCTGGAGATGGTCTTGAAACCTTGAGATTGTTCATATTTTTCCACAGTTTTGCTTCTTAAGTCCTCAGACAATTCTCAGCTCTTATTTCTCTTCTCCATGCTTGGTGTGACACACACAGGCACACAACACAAAGGTTGAGTCAACTTTTATACATTCTAACTGGCTTCAGGTGTGATTTCTAGATTGCCAGCACCTGTTACTGCCACAGGTGAGTTTAAATGAGCATCACGTGCTTGAATAATGGTTTACCCACAATTTTAAAAGGGTGCCAATAATTTTGTCCGGCCTATTTTTTGAGTTATGTGTAAAATTATGTAAATTTTGTCTTTTTTCTTTGGATTTTTTGTGTTGTTCCAATGCACATAAAGGCAATAAACACACGTACACCAAAAACATTTGTAATTGCAACAATTTCTGGGAGAAATGGTGTATTTTCTGGAAAATTCCAGGGGTGCCAAAACTTTCATCCATGACTGTATGTAACAGTGCAGTATGATTAGTATTTGTGCAACAGCATTGGTGAGAAGGACGTCATATGTAAATGGACTAATTTGTTGATAGATAGCGCTGTGAATAGCAGAAAGCAGTGGGAGACATTAATTTAATCAGATGGCAGTCAGCATGTGACTTTAGTGTCCTGCATGAACTAATGCTGAGCTTAATTTATGCACAACCATGGGCATAGAACAGCAGGGAAAATGTAAGGATTACCCAGGTCTGCAGTAGGGAGGGGCCCTTGTGAAGCCTGCAATGAAAAGTGTGTTTTTACTTTTTTTTTCTTTGTAATTAGTGTCATCATTGAATCAAAAGTGACTTAATGAATCGGTCAACAGACTGAAATTTTAATAAAATAAAGTAAAATGCTGGGGGTCCTGCTCCCTTAAAAATGTCCAGTGCTGCAAATAATCCAAGTAAAATCTATTTAACTATAGTTTTGCTCATAAATTGGAAAATTATGATTCAAAAAGAAAATGCATAGAATTTGTAAAATCGAGCCAATTCAACATTTGTTGCTTGACTAGCTGGTAAAGGGCGCCCCTGTGTAATATTCTTTCTGGGGGCCCTACATCCCTAGCTACAGCCCTGTGCACATAATGCTATATAAAACTGATTGAAATTGATTATAAGTTTTAGGATCTAAATCTGTCTTTGCTACATATTTTATTATCACAGCATGGTCAAAATTCCCTTTGGACTTTAGTTCAGACTCTACATAGAATCTAACAATTGATTGATATCAGTTAATAAAAAAGAACTTCAGACTATATGTCAGGCCTGTCTTTGAATCAGCAGCACCAAAAAAGGAATAAGAAATGCTGATACCTGTGCAGACAGATAGAGCTCCACACGGCTTCAAGTGTCTTGGGAAGGATGCATTTTATCTCCTGCTGCCTATTTAAGGAAAACTGATCATACCTATCTATCAGTTCATCATCCATTAATTCTCATTTCATCTGAACACTGAGAAACCAATAAGCTGCTTTTACTCTAATGTTTTGCAGCATGGGGGGATCATAGCCCCTTCCTTCAGATACTTGTGCCTTATTGCTGTGTACTGCAAAGTGACAACAGATGGCAGCAGAAGCCTGAGTGTGATGCAGTGATTTGATGCTCTGTACCAGATTACACCACACAAAATAAAGGATTAAATTGATCTATTTAAAAAAGTGACTTCACATCAAAATTATGTCAGTGCATATTTTTTTGTTTTGAATAGTTGACCTTAGAACTTTCCCACACCAACAAATGTGGACATGGGGTCCATACTATTCACTGCTCTGAGCATGTGAATGAACCACATTCATCTGCTAATGTGTAACCATAATCTAGGTTCAGGTACAAAATTTTAAAACTCACATAAGGAACAGGATTAGGAAGAGGGAATTTGCTAGAAATCAGAAATACTTCCAGAGACTGACAGCAACCAGTTGCAAGGTGCAGGCTGAAGAAAAGTTTCAAAGCAGTGCATCACATCTTTTTACCTAAAAGTCAGTGCACTTCCAGGTTTGGTGTCCTGAAGGATTTAAGCTGAAGTATCCTGTTTTCAGTATTTATCTCAGATTTGAAAAACACAAAGAAAGTGCTAAGAAATTCCTACATTTGTTGGTTCCTTAAAGGAAACGTCAGAAATGTGTTCTCTTGTCTTTATTGTTTGAGGCTATTGGAAACTGACGCAGAAGCTCTGCGCCAAAAAGGGTCCAGTTGTTTCAGCTCCACACAAAGAAGAGTGTGCTCACCCGGACAAATCTTGGTATACCGTGAACTAACTGTTATCTTCACATGAAGCACAAGATTTATTCTGTATTCGCATAAAAGTCTGATGGGGGCAACCTGACGAGATGAGTCCGGATGCTGCTGGCGGGCATTAATTAGTGATTGGGTCGCTCCCCAGGTATAAAAAGGAGGCGCGCCCACTGCGCTGCTCCGTCTCCACACCAGCCAACATGAGCTTCGGATCTGACATCTTTGCCTCTTCCTCATACCGGAAGATTTTCGGGGATTCTCCCCGTTATTCCTCCTCTCCATCCCGGAGTGTGATGGCCATGTCCTCCAGGGGAGGTTACCGGTCCTCCTCTGCCTCCCGGAGCACCGCGACCTCCCTGGGCTCGTACAGCAGAAAGTCCGGCCGCGCCTTCTCCTCCATGCCGCTTGAGACCTTCGACCTGAACCAGAGCAGCGTCCTCAACAATGAGTACAAAATCATTCGTACCAATGAGAAGGAGCAAATGCAGGGTCTCAATGACCGCTTTGCAATGTTCATCGAGAAAGTGCGCAACTTGGAGCAGAGCAACAAAGTGCTGGAGACTGAGTTGACTGCGCTGCGCCAGCGGCAGACCGAGCCGTCCCGCCTGGCCGAGCTCTACCAACAGGAGATCCGTGAACTGCGCTCCCAGCTGGAGGAGCTGAACGGGGAGAAGTCCCAGCTCCTGGTCGAGAGGGATGGAATTGAAGAGGACCTGCAGAAGCTCAGGGGAAAATACGAAGAGGAGTTCCATGCCCGGGAGGAGGCGGAGGCCACCCTCAAGGCTTTTAAGAAAGATGTGGATGATGCCACCATGGTGCGGCTGGACCTGGAGAAGAAGGTGGAATCTCTGCTGGACGAGATCAACTTCCTCAGGAAGGTGCATGAGGAGGAGGTCGCTGAGCTGATGGACATGATCCAGGCTGCACAGGTGTCAGTGGAGATGGAGGTGTCCAAACCGGATCTCACTTCCGCCCTCAAAGAGATCCGAAGCCAGTACGAGTCCATGGCGTCCAAGAACCTGCAGTCCGCAGAGGAGTGGTACAAGACCAAGTTTGCCGACCTGTCCGAGCAGGCCAACAGGAGTAATGAGGCAATCCGCGCCAGCAGGGAGGAAATGAACGAGTTCAGGAGGCAGCTGCAGTCCAAGACCATCGAGATCGAGAGTCTGAGGGGAACCAACGAGTCTCTGGAAAAGCAGCTGCGGGAGATGGAGGACAGGCACAGTGTGGAGATAGGAAACTATCAGGTAAGCACATTTAACGCCATGTTAACTGCCTCACTAAAGAATAATAGACGACAGGCTCTTTGTGTTCAGTTTATCAATACTTTACGGACATTAGAAAACCTAGATTAGAGAGTGTTTTTATTCTCTTTTAAGAAGTGGGAGTCAGAGTTCTGATGCTATTAGGAGCAGCTGCTGACGGTGGAGCTCTGTCCTTGGTGCTGAAACTCTCCTGGGAGCGCACGCTCAGCAGCTGCAGCTGACAACGCCCACCTAGTGTAAATGCTCTAAATGAGTCATTTTTACATCACAGCTGTGTTAAACTGGCACTAACAGATAATGATATGCCTTTTTAGACAAATATGTTAATAAAACACTGATTTCCGGCCAAACATGCACAGATTACAAAAGGGACAGTGTCAGAAGTCTTTGTTTGAGCGCAGTGATCCCTGCTCTGTCAAGAGACTAGGCCCTATAATTTGCAACTTTGTGGACAAAACCTCTTCAATATTGCCTACTTTTTCTTCTGTGCTTTCCTTTCCTTAGGACAGCATGGCAGAGCTAGAGAATGAGCTGAGGACCACGAAGAGTGAGATGGCTCGTCACCTGAGGGAGTACCAGGATCTGTTGAATGTCAAGATGGCCCTGGATATTGAAATTGCAGCTTACAGGTAGACTCATTTGTTTAATGATTTAAACAAATTTTTAATTTAACAACACAAAGATGGAAGAGAAAGTTTTACTGTCTGCGCTCCTTTCTAAACTCATCCCTCCATCATCCTCTCTGCAGGAAACTCCTGGAAGGGGAGGAGACCCGCATCGGGACGGGGATCACCTACCCCGGCTCCTCTGTGAGCACAGGTATGGGGCAAAGCTACAACTACCAGACCCGTGTCTACACCAGCTCTGGCAAGGGCTCCAAGAAGGATGAAGAGCAGCAGCAGAACAAGTCCGGAGGCAAGGTCACTCAGCGTGAAGTTTATGAGGAGACAGTGATCACCACCAAGAAGATGGAGAAGCAACAAGACCCCAGCGACATCCCCACCAATCAGAAAAACTAAGAGCCTTCTGTAAGCCTGGTTTTCACCCCTAAGTTTCCCTTAACCTGCAGATCCAGTCCTTTCTTTTCCTCTCCTACTTTAAAACAAACCCGGGGCCTTTACTTGAAACACATAAAATCTGATTCACTGTGTGCTCAATAACCAAAAGTGTTTCAAGCAGAGTATCCAGATGTTTGTTTTACATGGGTTTACTCCTCCTTGTCCCCTTTCTCCTCACTTGTGTTCCCAAGAGGAAATCCATGATAACTCCTGTAACATCACTCCAGCATCACAGTTCATCTGTTCTCTCTCTTTCTCTGTCACACTCAACATCTAACAATAGCAGGCACTAAGGTAGCATCTCTTTCATAAGAGAAATATAATACTCAACTGGTCTTTCACACTTTGGACTAATGTTACATCCATGAGTGATACTTCAGTAGATATTTCACTACCACCACAAGCTGTGAGATACTCTCAACACATTCCAGTGAAAGCATGTCTGTGCATTCAAAGGACAAAAGATCACACATCAGCTGCTGCAAAAAGGGTTTCCTGCACAAAACAAAAAATATTTCTGACATGATCACTAACATTTCATAAGGAAGCACACGGTCTACAGTTGTAAGAAACCAGCCAAAGTGAACAACAGTTTATAAGTTATTTCAAGCATCTTTTCCAATAATGGAAAGTGAAATCGCTACTTGCACAATTTGTCTGATCTTTGGTTTGACCCAGTCAGCTCTGCATGACAGTTTGGAAGTGGATAAAAGCAAATCAAGCACAGACTCCATTTTCAACTTCCCCACTGCTGAAGCAATTTAAATAAGACCTGAAACAAACAAGATGACAAGTGTATTAATGAGTGTTATATGCATGGTGTATGTAGAAGTCATGCTTGCATGGAATCCATCCATTGCTCATCCAACACTGTTTCGTTGTTTGCTTGGTGTTAAAAAGTCGACTGGTGTGGACTTTTCCACCACGCTGACCATCATCATGCACAAGGCTGATTTATGACTGTAATAGACATGCTTGTTAGCCTGTAGGCTAGATCTGAGACTACTGTTATAACCCATGTTTTGTGAAGTAGGTAGGCAATAGATCTCTGCTCTGGGAGGAAGATCCTCTTTAAAGCACTTATATAGGAATGTGAAAACTACCTGATTTGACGATGATTGAACAGTTTGCACAAAGAAAGATGCAGGGAAAGTGTGTGTTTAAGGTGTGTAGTCATAAAAGGAAAAGGAAGTGATTTCGGTTTATAAAGAAGACAGAATTAGAAATGAAGCTTTAGCACAAATGAAAGAAATTAAATGGTCTGATCAACTGTATGCACATAAAACATTCCCTGTGTGTCATTGATGATGCTTGACATTCATTTGACCCCCAGAATCCATACCATATCACTCCAATGGAGAAAATCCAGTGTCATCAACCCTCAGAATACACCGCAGAGTCAGTCCGAACCTGCCAGACACAGATGTCTTTGAAACCACTTGACCTCTCTCTTTGTAACCATGGCCATGACTGGATTAAATGTCTGTTGTAGTACGACCTCACCACTAGATATCCTTCAGTCTAAGAGACTTGTAGCTTTTTTTCTGCTTGTGCACTGCCAACTTTAACACAGCTTTCTTTTCCTGCTGCTGGCCGAGGTGATCTTCGCCTTGACAAACTGCACTCACACGGAAAACATAAAATACTGATTGTAATGCAGATTGTTCTGGATTGAGATCATGTTGTTTGATGGCTTGAGAAAAGTATCTTAGTACTGTAGTGACTCTATTTGTATCTCTACACAGTGGCCTATCATAACTGGAACTATTTAGGAGGCAGCAAATCTGAAAGTTTAATGGATAAGTAATATCCAGTGTAAAGCAGAAGAAAAACTCAGATGTACAAGAGCTTACAGGTAAAAGAAGCATTTTATAGCATACAGCTGGAATAATTGATGAATGGGTGATGGTTGCAAAATGTCAAGCCTTTATCTTTACACAGTGAACCAAATAGCTTGAAATCGGTGTCTGAAGAATAAATTTCACTACTTCTTCTACAGCACTGCCAAATATTTCTAAGTGCACACGCAACAACACTTCATGGAAAAGAATCAAGTATTTTCTGAAAATACCACCAATCCAAAACCAACAATCAAGATTTAGCCATAGAGCAAATACTGTAGGATGTAAAATGCCTTAAAACACCAGCAGCTTTTATCTGGCCATGTGTGTGATGTGTATGATTCTGTCCAGTGGGGTGCTTAATCATCGTTCTTTCTCTATTAGCGTTTATTAGAGCTGACATGAGTACAACGCTTAGGGACTGAATGTAGGTGACATGCTATTCTCTTTACTGTTATTACTACTTATGAATTGCTGTATGACACCATATCAATAAAGACTTGACATTATTGAGGCTGCACATGGTTTCATTGTCTTTATTTTACATGGAACACTCACTTTGAAGGGAAAATTTCAACACTGTATGCACTGCAATACTCAAGTCATGACACGTGTTTAGAAATAACTGAAAATATGTTAGTGTTAGAGAATGAAAATGTAGCTAAGGCTGTCAGAGTTGATGCGTTAATTGCAATTAATTAGGTCGTGCAATTTGTATAGGCCTACTATTTTTTAAATTGCAGTGAATCACATGCTAAGTTATCTGTTTAAGAGCCACTGCAGCATCTCCCTGCAGCCTCGGTGATGATGAGAGCTCAGTGGACATTGTGTGTTATAATCTCCCTTTTAACCCTTCCGCTTTTTCCTTTCAGTCCGTAACAAGTTCCTTTTCTGTTTAGCTGATGTCATAATCTTCAATCTACCTAAAGTTCCCTCTTTCCTTTCAAAATAAAAGCAGTGCTGAGAAAGAAATCAACTGCCTTTAGTTTAAGACTGAACAAAAAACCGAAATAAAACAAAAATTAAAAATAGAGAGAGTAATTGCCTTTAACTTCAGAAATCCCAAGATTATTCAAAATAAAAAAAAGTTTTACATTAAGGCAGCATTTTCAACCTTTTTTCTGCTGAGGCACCCTTTAAAAATCTAAAAAATCTGGAGTCACACCACAAAAAATGTACTGGTAAAAACTAACAGTATACATTCCTATGACTGCAGAAGTATTTATTTAGTTATGGAATTAAAGGGAAATCTCTCTAAAAATCTCTTAAAACGACTAAAATGTCTTTATTTTTACAGAATAATGGTGCAGACTCAATAACACAATCTGACGCATTTTAACACACCTGCTGAACTGGCGTATGCCTACAATTTGCTGACCTCAACGCTGATGTGATTCAGGAGAAGGGTATATAAGACAATATGATTGATTACACTGGTATACTTAATAATCTGCACATTCACTGTAATTCTTGTTTGATTTAAATCATTTTAAAGGTGCCTGACAATACCAGATGGCACCCCAGGGCACCCTTGTTGAGACTGACTGTATTAAGACACATTGTGAAGATACTTGAACCTGCTTATGTTGCATAATTTCCTGCTACTGAATCACTTTTCACAAAACATATTACTTTTCCTGTTCTCTTTACATGCTGATATATCTAGAAACTCAAATGCAGTTACAAAAATGTTAGACAATATTAGCAGCAATGAATATGATGTAATGTTACAAATTGGAATAAAGATTCAATGATATCATGGGCACAGTTCAGTGGCTCCCCAGCTGTATATTAAGCCATTTTGATAGGCCTCCACAAGCTGCTTATTAAGAGTAAGATGCTTTTAACAATAAAATAAGATATTAAAGGTTATACAGAAATAAGGTATGCTGCATTATACATACTCTTACTTGTGGTACTTATACTATATTTATGTTAGTAATGCACTTTTATTCAAGTTAAATCATGAGTTGTATAACCTTTACTTGTATAGAATATTACTGTCCTGTGGCACTGCTCAGCTTGGCTAGTTGAAGTGAAATGTGGGAAAATCTGCAGCAATAAAGCAGCCAATTCATCTATTAACCTCTAGGTTCAATGTTAAGCGCCATGTTGTAATGTAAATATTCTTCAAGCATGTGATTGAGCCAGAGGAAATATTTTTTCTACTTTTGATTTATCTCTTAAAGTATTACTGTGGACAAAAGGACAGCAATGTCACCTTGACCTCTCTCTGCGAGTATCTTTCGTTCCTCAGGGCTACGGTGCAGATGTGTATGAATGTGACATGATGGATTACCTGCTACTGTTCTGTATGTTGATCTTTGTACCTCTGCCACAGCTCCACACACTAACTGAAACACTTACGCACACACTTAAAGACACACAGAGTCCTAGACCTTGTGACCTTGGACCTCCTGGGTTGTCTCTGATTAGCTTGTTGTTCCCCTGCCCAACAACTGGGTGGGACAGCCTCAGTAGTGGGTGTGTGCGTGTGTGACGCAGGTTGCAGTTCTTCAAAGATTTATACCCCTGCAATGCTGCTGAGTAGAAGGTGTGGTGAGAGGCATCCAGTGAAATGCCACTGTAAAAGCCCTGTTATACAACAGCCCACCCTTGTGCCACTCCAACTTGAGGAGTGCTTCAACTTTCTATTTAAGTCCCACATTAGTACCCCTGCCTCCTCTGTCATAACCGTAAAAACACAGGGGTGTAACAAGCCTATAACATCATATGACAAATACTGCTGACTATTACCTTCAAATATTGCAGTCTATAGGAAATTTAATTTAAATTTAAAGATCACTAAGTGCTATTAAAGGGTGTTTTGCCTTCAGTCTCAATGCAATCAGCATAAGTTGCAGCTGGCTGATTTCTCAAGTGTGCTGTTCTGTAATTATTGCACTCATGCTTATCTCAAAACACTCACAGTGCTGAGTAAACGCTTTTTTATTGTGCTGTGTTAGAAAGAGCTAGTAAGAATCTGAGTGGAAACTGTTAAAAGATTAGCACATTTTTCAAAATCTAATTTTGTTGAGATCTAGTAACCTCATTTAGGTGTCCTTTGAGGTAAATATCTGTTGCCACACTGTTTGACAATACCACAAATACACTGTGTCTACCTGGTTAAAACTATGCGACAAAGCTGTAATCATTCTGAGTAGAGTAGTCAAATCTAGCCAAACTGAAAATCCTGAAAGTGAAAGATGGAATATGGTCTTGAATAATGGTGGATAACAAATACAAGCAAATACCGGTGCCAAATAGAGGCTGTAAAACAGGACTAGATAATATGCAACAAAATGCAAAAAAAAAAAAAGTCCAGGGTAAAATAAAAGATGTGAAATTGCCATTACTTCAGACGTCTCCCTACAACATCAGCTAGTTTGGAGGCTATTCTTAGAAGTGAAAACATCTCCGCTTTAAAAAAGACTTTGTATGTACAGTGCCTGTTCAAAGAATCCCGCCTTGGATGTTTTACCCTTTTATTGATTTTATTAATCAATCATGGTCACTAAAATTTGATTTTTGACAAAACTAAAAACTAAAAACAGATTCCTACAAAGTAATCTCAATCAGGGTTTCCCATCTGGACACTTCAACTTTATTTTTTGCAAACCTGCTCAAGCTTTGTCAGATTGCACAGGGATCAGAGGTGAATGGCCCTTTTCAAGTCCTGCCACAAATTCTCCATTGGACTGAGGTCTGGGCTTTGACTCAGCCACTCCAGAGCATTCACCTTGTTGTCTTTAAACCATTTCTAACTTTCGTTCTATGCTTCCAGTCATTGTCTTGCTGGAAAATACATCTGTAGTCCTCGTCAGAGTGAATAAGATTGTCCTCCAGGATATTCTTATATTTTGCTGCATTCATTTTACCCTCTACAAAGGTTATTAACTCTAACCAAATAACTAAAACAAAAATGTGAAAATTATTTTAGTTTGAGTTAACTGAAACTAAATAAAACTAAGCTTTAAACTAACTAAAATAATTTTCACATTTTTGTTTTAGTCATTTGAAAAATAAAAATAGAGACAAAATATCCTTTGTTTTACTCTTTCACAACAATACTGATTTGCACCTACACCCAAGCCACCCAAGTGTAAAATGGTCTGATTTGATTGGTTAAGACTTCACATGGGTAGTTTTATGTCTGAAGTTGTATTCAAACATCAACTTTAAATCAATAAAAGGATAAGTAAGGAGTAGCTTGTTTTAATGTTTTTTAAAATGTATGATGTTGACTCAGGCCTCCCTTCTATCCCAAAATGAATAAACTTAAAACTAATAAAAACGAAACTAAAACAAAGCATTTTTGTAAAATAAAAACTTTACAAAACCAACAAGACAGCAGTAAAAACTAATTAAAACTAAACTGAAATTGAACACAGAAAGTGAAAACGAAATAAAAATAAAAAAAACTAATGAAAAATCTAAAACTGTTATAACCTTGTCCTCTACCTTTGCAAGCCTTCCAGGGCTGGCTGCTGAGAAGCATCCCCACAGCATGATGCTGCCACCATCGTGCCTCACAGTGAAGATGGTGTGTTTGTGGTGATGTGCAGTGCTTGGTTTTGCCAAAAATAATGTCTTGTCATCAGACCAAACTTTCTTCCGGTTGACCATAGAGTCTCCCACATGGCTTTTGGAGATCTGTAGTCAAGATTTAATGAGCTTTCTTCAACAGTAGCTTTCTCTTCGCCATTCTCCTATAAAGCTTTGGCTGGTGATTTCAATGAATTTGTTCAGTTAGCATTACTTTGTAGAAATCTGTTTTCTCTTTGACATTAAAGATATATATATATATATATATATATATATATATATATATATATATATATATATATATATAGTCAAAAGCTAAATTATATTGACCAGACTAAATGTATAAAATCAATAAAGGGTAAAACATTCAAGGGGGTGAACTCTTTTAATAGGCACTGTAACTTTGTTTTTAATAATGGTGTGAAGGTAACTTCCAGTTGTTTTCTTAAGGGGGAAAATAGAGGTTGTTTATTCTACTACAGTATATTTATCTTGAGTTTTTTTCTTGAGAACTGGATTAGTATCTAGAATACAAAACAATTGGCAGGTCATTGTGATAGGCAAGACTACAACATACCATGTTGAGATAAACCTATTTCAACAAGACTGGTGTATTTAAAACTTTAGGGATAAGAGATAAAGAAATCTACCTCTTGAGGAAATAACTAATAGTTAGCACAAAGCAAGGCGTTTCTGAAAAACCTGACCAAGTGTAATGATCAAACAGCATGTGAGAAATTAATATCTGTCCCTGATATTAAACCAGATCCAGATAAAGGACTGGAACTCCCTGTACTTGAGGTAAATAAAGGTTAAGGTCACCTTTTGAGGGAGTATGCTATAGTGATTTTTGTCATGATGCCTGTAACTTAAAAACAAAGGGATGTTTTGTTAGTTTCAACAATGTCTGGACACAAATTGAGTGTTGGTGTTGGCTTGACAATGAGCAAAAGGTGAAAAATATCATCTGTTGGTGTGCTCTCATCACTGACTGTGGCATTCTTTCCTTTTCATGTCCTTCTCATCTCTATCCCAAGAGATAAAAGGGAGTGTGTTGAGGCAGAAGCATGTTTTATGTTCTGTCTGGTAATAAGCGTCTGTGTGGGGCTCTGATGGCGGTAGAAATGAGAATCAGGCTGTTGGAGCGAGAGGACTGCAGCTGTAAATTTCTCCTGTTTGTCAGCATCTCCAGATCAAAGCCATCCCTCTTCCCCTGACTGAAACTTCAGCTCTGCAGACATTAAATGTGAACAAAGACAAATGTCATGTTAACACATCAAGAAGAGCATAAAGATACTATGCCCTAACCAAGAAAATAGCAACCTTAGATTTTATGGGGTATTAAATTGAGAATATTTTTGACGCATCGTGACTATATACAAAGTAGAGGCATGAAAACACAGTTACTTGAGACAACAGGTACAGGTAAATAGGTAATAGGTAAAACAGTAACAATTCCACACACCAACAGCGAATCCCAAATCACATGCTTCTGTACTAAATACTTAACATTTTGAGTGCAGAAGTGCTCCCAGTGCAGTGTGCTAGTGGCACGCTCAAAACTGTGGAGAATGTAGAGTGGAACGATGGACACTTTGCACCTTCAATGAATGCCATGTTGGTAACGTAGAAGGTGTGGTACTGACAGTTAAACTGACATCACTTCCTGTTAGTTCCAAACATTCATTTATTTATTTATTTATTTATTTTTTATAATTTATTTTATTGGCAACAGATAAAGGACATGATACACATTTCTCACACACAAAAGCACAACCCTTGTCCCTCCTTTAAACCGTCCCAGATGTAGACCCCTTTCATCCTCTCAGATATTCATCTCAAACAATATCAACATTATAGTATGTTACTTACATCAGTTTGCATGTTTGTTTACAAAACGCAAAAGCACAAAAATAATAGGTAATAATTCTCAGATCATATGAGTTGAGAATTACCAACACTTGACCGGTCACCAATTAAAATATATTTTGAATAACATACCCTTCATAATTTGAGTTGCTGTTTAAGAAGTGATGTCAGAATGCTTTCCAGACAGGACCATATTTCAATATATTCCTTATTGTTGTCTTTCAACCTAGAAGCAACCTTTTCGAGCCTGATCATTTCCATTGCTTCTGTGATCCAATCTTTATGGGATGGTGCTGTTGACTCAATCCAGTTCCTCATTATTACTGTTTTTGTGACCATACATAAAGATGGAAACATTTGAGACAACACCAGCCTGCTGTGATGAAATGCTCTGCACTGAATTTAAGTGAAGTTTACTACGCGATTTGAGACATGCAGGAAGTCATGAATATTTCTAACTAGCTAAGCTAACTTGTAAGCAGTTGGAATCTTTGCCATATGGACAAAAAAAAACAAACAAACAAACAAACAAAAAACAGAAATCTAAATACAAATAGAAAGATGAGCAAGTCCTCTTGATTTTGCTTTAAACAACCCTTTCAAAGAACAGACTGAGAGCTAAAAAGGGCATTTGTTTGACGACTAACTTTGTAATACTTGAAGAAATCTCACAGTGTTTCTAGCCTAGCTTAGCAAAAACAATGATATGAGCCCATATTAATTAGTTTATTAGAATATAGTCAAAGCCATCAACTTAAGAGATGCTACGAACCTGTAACCTTGCAAAGCAGATGGATGCACCCGTTTCCTTGTTTCTCACTGGCGAATCCATCTCGCAAAGCTCCCATCTGAACCGTTTTGGCCTGGTTAGAAAGTGACAGGACCAATCAGCTACGAGGGGCAGTACTTTCAGGCACAGCAGAGTCATGACGTAAACAAGCAGCAGCAAGAGCTGGTGCAGTTATGGAGGAAGAGATTAGCGTGGATGCTGCTAAAGCGCCAGTTTTATCAGAACTTGACGACATATTTTCATTACAAGAAGAAGAAAGAACAGCAGTGAGTTGTTGGATTGGGGGATTTTCTGCCATTCTTCTTTGCAAATCATCTCAAGCTCAGTCAGGTTGAATGGGGACCAGTGCTGGACAGCCATATTCAGGTCTCTCTAGAGGGTTCAAGTCAGGGCTTTGGTGAGGACACTGTTGGATATTCATAGAGTTGTCCCTACTCCTGTGTTGTCTTAGCTGTGTGCTCAGGGTCACTGTCATGTTGGAGGGTGAACCTTTGGGCCCAATGTGAGGTCCTGAAAATGCGGAGCAGATTTCATAGAGGATATCTCTCTAGTTGCTCCATTCATCGTCCCCTCAAACCTGAGCAGCCTCCCAATCCCTGCTGCTTGCAAACTCCAAGTGGGTTTTCATGTGCTTTGCAGAAAGAAGAGGCCAGTCTAGCCACTCTGCCATAAAGCCCAGATTGGCAGAGGGCTGCAGTAATGGTTGTTCATCTGGAACTTTGCCCCATCTCCATACAGGCTTTCTGGAGCTCAGTCAGTGACCATCAGGTTCTAGGTCACCTCTCTTTCTAAAGCCCTTCTTCACGGATTTCTGACTTTGGCTGGAAGACCAGCTCTAGGAATAGTCCTTGTTATACCAAACTTCTTCCATCTGAGTATTATTGAGGCCGCTGTGCTCTTGGGAACTCTCAGTACAGCAGATTTTTTTTTAGCCCTCCTTCAGCCTTAGACGTGTGCCTTGCAACAATCCTGTCTATTGACCTCAGAGATTTGTTGGTTTTTGGTATAATGCAGGCATGCTTCTGACAGATACAAAATCTGTAAGCTAACCAGTGCCTGATAAAACCAGTGCCTTTTTCATGCTGAAGAAATGTGTGAAACAAAAGAGTTAAACTGACTTGCCAGTCTTATCTGGATAGTGGAACAGCTGGTGCTACATGCTATTTTCCCTACATATTTGACATGTTTAGACAAACAGCCACTCATATAATTTCTTTATTCATTGTTGGCATCTTTCTACCAGCAGACTTAATGGCAGATGGTAATGAATATTTCATTCTTTGTACCTGTAAGGAAAGTGTTAATTCTGCTGCTGTTGCCTTGGAATCTGTTGCTAGCTTGCTGCTGAGCTTTAGCTGCCTTGGGGAGTTGCTGCTCACAGAGAAACACAGTTGGCTCTGGTTCAGACAGACAGACGGACAAAGAGGCCTGCAGAGGGGCAAATCAACATATAGAGAGGCCCAGTAATATAAGGACAAAATAAGCTGAGAGCTAACATTAGGGAGAACAGATATTTCTCCATATTTAAAGGAACAATGTTGTTGATGTAAAATGGAGGAGGCTCAACCCTGCAAGCAAAGGATAAACAAAGGGCAAAAAAAATAAAGTGAAATCAGCAGGAAAATGGTGATGAATAACTTGTTTTAGATTTAAGGAACCAATTCAGTCAGTTACCTAGCCTGGAAGTGCTGAATCATTGCAAGCGAGGCCCTGTGCATGACGTGGTGCTCTCTCTCTCTGATAACCACACCAGCTCTCTGTTTTTTCACCCAGGTGCTAATAATAGCAGAGACAGAGAGGGCAGAGCCAGACATGCAGACAGACAGACTGAAGGAAAATGTTCTCCCTGAACAAAGATGGAGGTTACAGCCCTCTTCTTGAACTCGAAAGCATTGGCGATAATGGATAGAATAGTATAAATTTAACCTGTGAAATAGAAAATGATCAGCACTGCCTTATCAGAAAATAGGTTTGCACAACCTTTGTTGCGCTTTAAAAAATTTCATTACTGTAGCTAACAAGATGTAGAAGCACATTTTTAAAAGAGAGTTTTGAGAGTTTAAATGACTCACTGCAGCATAGAAGAGCTTGGTTTGTCCTCCTTCTTTGTTTCATATCTTTTTTTTCTTTCTTAATGCTCCACAGGTATCTACCTTGTTCTTAACAAAGCTTTACACTTCACAACATACAAACTGTAAGAAACTACAGCTAAATTACAACACACAAGAACCACTGAAGCAAAAATCTGATTCTATTCTCAGGTGTGTGATTTATTACTTCCTCTACCGGTTAATTAGGCATATTAAAACCACTTGCTATCCATGGAAAGTTCTTATTAAATGTTAAAAGGCAGGTATTTTTAGCCGTCTGCATCAAAAGAGAAGGAGAAAGGGGCAATGAGAATCTGATATGTGCACTATCAGCAGCAGAGGTGCACCTCCAATGCTAAACAAGACACACTTGAGGCACAAAATACCACAGTGGGGATGATTGTGGTGGAAATGAAAAATGCCTTTCAGAATCTCAAACCACTCTGGAATATTTTTGCTCATTCTTCTTTTGGTATTCTGTCAGAAGCCAGTCTGACTGTTAGAAAGAAACTGTAAAACGACAGCAGAAGCCCTGGCTGCAATTTTTCTAGATGGATACTGTGAAATTACAGTGAATAACTGAACCACACAACTACATGTAATAAACTATACATTTTCAGAGTGGATTTTACAATCAAAATGCATTCAATAAAGGTGTATCTTATGTTTTTAAGATTTAGGCAGATTTACACAGGTACCATACTTCTGTTTTTGTACTACAATCACATAAGACACATTCGCTGCACTCAGGTGACAATTTCACTGATTATAAGACTACCAACATTAATTAGCTAGCTATTCTGAAGAAACACAAGATACTTGTGCCCTAAAGAGGACTAGCGCCCAGTGAAGAAATCCCTAATCCATATTCAAGTAAACCGTGCAGACCGATGGGTAGCAAAAAAAAATCCAGCACTTTGCCAGGGTTGTCAAGTGGGAACCCTCCTTTGTCGATGTTTCGTCCAGTTAGTCCCACGACACCTCCAGAGCACTGAACGGTGATCTCCAGTGTCCCAAAATCACCCCCTTCTATTATAGCTCTCATCACCCACCGTGCCAACATGGAAACATGGAGACGAATTCAGGAGCATACGCAAATATTTTTTTAAGTATCAGCATTTCATCCACACAGAAACAGTGTTTTGGGAGGCCGTAAATGCTACTTTTTGTAACTGGGTCCCAGAGTGAACAAATCTGTAAGACCTTATGTTTCGTCTCCGTGTGGACAGCCAACCGCATCCTTCTTGGAATGATTACATCATACATAGCATAGCCCACTTAAGATGCATGCACGAGTCAAACCAAACAACAATGGTGGATTACAGGGTTGTGTTTGTGCTGCAGAAGCTGCTGAGCTCATTATGGCTTTTACAGCAAAATCTGATGCTCCGTTACCACCACTAAGAACAGCATACACCACATGTTCTTAAAGCCACAGCGGAAAACAACCGGAAGGGCAACCAGGAGAAAGCTTTGGGCAGTTTTCCATTTGCTCTTTCGGTGCATTTCTGTGGCAGCGTTACAGCGCCACTTACAGGCTTGGCACATATACTACAGTGTTTTCGGTGGTTCTGTACTTACGCTGACATTTCCTGAAACAAACCTACAAAAAACTTTTTCAAAGTGAACCGGGAATATATCGCTTTTGTCTCCATGTAGATGAGGCCTATCTTACCTATCTTACCACATGGCCCACACACCCTAGACAGCATAGAATAAATAAAAGGGTAATATATCCAAAGAGGTAGCACTGGCAAGCTTTTCATGGGCACAACCCACGTACTCAGCTCTGCTGCTCATCCCACAAATGCCTGTTCCTTACAAATGTGGCACCATTTACAGAGAAATAAACCGGCTTTCCAACAGTAAAGATTTATTACCAGGTAGTCTTGTTACAACAGAGAAATAATCTACCAAACACAAATGTCCTCACTGTTTGTGTTAAGCTTAGTTTTTGGGACAGTTCCAGTTTTTGCACAATGAGCAGCCATTGTCAGTTTTTTTTATCAGTTTTTTCAGTTGTGATACTAACTATAAAAGAAAGTATTCCTGAAAACTGTAGTGTATGCACGTCTTCACTTCCTGGCTTTAGAGACAGCAGCCATGTTGCTTGTGTTTAACTTTTTCTGTTTGTTAACTTGTTCAGAGATACAGTCACAACTTGTTGTAGAAGTGCTTTTTGGTCATATGGGACTAATTACTATAGAGAGAAGGCCGGAGAGGATGCGAAAAACAAGCTCAGCCTTTAGGGATGTGTCCTTAAAGCAACCTTGTGTTACAGTTAACAGTCACAGACGATTAACAGAAGTAATGAGGAATATAAGTTTTTTTGGTTTCCTGGTTTATAAATTACAAGACCAAATCCTCATAATACTTTAGGCAGGGGCGTTAACATTGGCATGAAAATGCCATTTCAAGAATGTTTTATTGATACAATTTATTTAGCAAAAATAAAGGTTTGGCAATCAACAGAAAAATGTATAAAAGTTTTATAATCCTATTCCCGTGTCATGTTCAGTATATTTTATACTGAAGTAAATTTATGAAAAAACCTGCAGACAGAAGGTTCATCTAAAGATCACAGTGTACTGTGTTTTCCAAAATGTTCTTTTGGCTCTTCCATAATAGAACAGCTGAGTCCATCCAGGGGCTCTCTATTCAACATGCTGTCTGCAGACTGTGACACAGCAGTTTCAGAGAGAGAGAGAGAGAGAGAGAGAGAGAGAGAGAGAGAATTAAAGGATACAGATGTGACAAAGCTAAGCTTATCCTCATCTTGATTAAACACAGGTGATCACTCATAAGACAAAAGTAGTGGATTTGTTCAACAGGGCAATTACAGATGAGGAGCTCAAAGCTTAAAAACAAGTGATTTCTCAATGATACCTCAGTTTTAAATGATTCTGTTTCAATGATCAGTATTAAGGATTCTCTTTTCCTTCGTGCTAGAGCTCAGATGTAGTGTGATCAGATGAAAGATTTCATGAAAGATCTGCTCTTTATCATGGTTTTATTCAGGGTCTTATCTTTCTTTGTTCTTGTTCCTCTGTGATAAAATATTTAAATGACTTCATCATGGAGTGGTTGTTAAAAATCTGCTGCTGAGGAGTTGGCTCTGAGTTTTGCAGTAATGCTGGGATGATGAATAAATAAATAGATAAACAAATATTTCATTCACTTTTTCCAAATCCTATTATCAAGTAAATCTTTCTGAACAAATACTCAGTTTGCTTCATTAGCATTTGTTAGAAATGGGCTACAGTTGTGACCATTAATTTTCTTTGCTAATGTAGTTCAAGCAGAAGCTCAGACTATAATCCTCATGCTGGTTTTATTGTTAGTTCTCATATATGCTGCAGGGACTCCTCCATGCATGCTCACCTGTTTACCTTGCTGTTTTCATCCCCTGATCACAAGTATCCAACTGCTCTAGTCCCTCATTCTTCACTTATCACAGCTGTCTGTTTAAAAGCAGCTTAATCAGTTCCCATCTTTACATCATTTACATCATTACATGACATCATCAGCCAACATCGCCAGAACTTGTGTCTGGACTCCATGGGGATGAGAAAATGACCAGCACTATTTAAGCCTCTCCATTGTACAAAACACATGAAAGCTTGATGGAGTTTCCACAGGACAGCCAAGCAGGCTTACATTTGGTTGCAATGAGGAGAGGCTTCTATCAAGCCTTTCTTTCTAAGGTTTTGCTCCACAACAATCAGGACAAACTGGCAGCTAAATTTCAAGTGCTTTTACAAAGGGTCTGAAAACTTATGTCAGTGAGATATTTCAGTTTTTTATTAGGGCCTGAGCAGAATTTGGTGTTTTTTGGCCTTTTCCACTGATGAACACTTTGCACATTTGAACAAACTTGTCCAAGGGATTTTATGTGATTGACTCTAGAATTTTTTTACTTAAACTAGACAACCTTGAGACCCAAAGATGTGCTGACTGTGAGTTTTCATCATAGGGCAGGGCCGTTATTGGTGCCCAAACTCAAACTTTGTTTTTTGTCTATTTTTTTCTGTGAAATTACAACAATATTACCTTATAACTTTTAATGTTTTATTTCAATCATCACCAAACTTCACCACAAAGATACATCCATGCATCAATATCATAACTTTGTCACAGCACCCCCTTCTGCCAGTTAAACATTTTTTTTCATGAATTTGCAAAAGAATTTGTTTTCACTTTGTCATTAAGGGGTTACTGAGAAGATAAATGAGAAAGAAAATAAATTGTAGCATCAGGCTGCAACATAACAATATTGGGGAAAAATTGTGTGTTTGTTTGTGTATGTGTGTGTGGGTGGGGGGTGGCTGAGAACTTACTTCTTGTTTGAATTTAGGACTCTTTTTTTTTTTTTAAAACAATACAACATAAGTTGTACTTACAAAACAGTTAACTAATGAGCAGTACCTGTGCTTGTCATCCTGTGTTATTGTGTTGATCTAGAGCTTAAGATGATAGAATTTATATATTGTGCATTTTAGAGTGTTAATGTGTTTCTGATTGGTCCCAGGTTGTAAACTATGAGCCGTTTTCTGAAGAAATGGACAAATAAAGTCCTGATATTCACAGTGAACGGTAGCATTTGGAGACATTTAAAAGTCAAATAATGTCCAGAAGATGTTAAAATGCCCTGAACAGTGAACTGCTAAGTCCTGTTATACATTATTCATCTGTCATAAAAAGATATTAAAAAGTTACAGATAATCTTTCAGACTGTTCCCAGACATATTAGGTCACATTTTTATTTCTACCTTCTCTAAGATTCTAATATGTGGAGTTAAAATTGCATCTTTATCCTCGTGGATTAGTGTCTAGCCTTGACATGTCCTTCAGTATGATGTGACTGTATGGTGATAGGCATACTGTTGCAATTTTGTCACAGTGCCCTTAGTTAAAATATGTTTTCCCATGAAACAATAAAAATAAAACACTTTGTTAAGCTTTGAATGAATTATCATTTTAAAAAAAAGCTTTGGATGTCTGTGATAAATCTTGAAAAATCTTTGATGAAACATTCAGAAGATAAAGTTTCTAGTTCGTTTCTTCATCATAGGTCAAAGAAAGATTCAACATACCAAGTATATCAGGCTATAAGAAGTCCGGTTGTCTAGTTTGATACTGCTGTATGACTTATACATTAGACTGCCTCAGTGGCCTCCAGTGTGCAGCAGAGGATATGAGGACTGGACACACAAAGCGCTGCAGGCAGTCAGGCTGGAGGAATACAGATTACCTGCCTCCAGAGGCAGACTTATTGACAAATCTCTCCTGCTGAACACAGTATACAGTCTTCAAACATCCAGATTTGCACTGAGCAGCTGGGGCACAGTGAGGTCGGGGCAGCTCAGAGGGGGGAGGTGGATAATGTCCACAGTCACACCTCATCCATCCTTTTCTGTCAGAGAGCAGCAGCACGTGCAGTGAGAAATTTAGGCTGGGTGTTGAATTCTCTGCTGCTGTAACAGAATCTTCAACTAATTACTATTCAGCACTGATCAATCACAGGCAATGATCGATCAATGATCATTAAGATTAAAACACTTACAAGGCTACAGATGCATAGGATAATTTAAGAAGCAGTTTATTTCTCACACTAGCTGTCTCTGTTTGGTGTTTCCTGATGTACATTACAGGATCCATGACTCAGCTAAAGCTTTTTTTGCTACAAAACTATAACAAAACAGGCAAAAGAAGAGATTCTCCCAATGAACGTGGCAGCCCATCAAAATGCAGAACACACTCTTTGCTCTGAGAAGCCTGAAGGTCATTCTTGTGTGAACATGTCCCTCTTTATAAAAAAAAAACGACGAATGGAAATTTTACTCAGAGGAGGTTGAAAAGTGGCACACAATGTGTGCAGAGCACTATCCATAGAGAGAGGTTCAAGAAAACAAATCATCTGATATCATCAGAGCACTCTCAGAAAAGAGGAAGTCATTGTGCAAATGGGTTTCTTGAAGGAAATGAACACAGTCACATTAAGTCACTCGTTAAAAGCAGTCTAGACGGGTTAAACTTGAAGACAGAAAATGATTACATGATAAAAATGTTGGTGTTGCAAATTAGCCTTTTGCTAAAACTTAGAGCCATGACCTGTGCATGGTTACATGCTACATCAGCAATGTTACTGTATGTCCATAAACAAAGTTTCACATATTCAAAATGATGACTGAAGACTTGTTTGCAGATGTATTAGCTGCTTTCACCCTTTCCAGGCTCATCTTCTGTTCTAATAATTGTGATGTATGAATGTTCCCATTTTTAAAGGTAAATCTGTGCATTTCTCTCTTGTAGACAGTCCTGTGAGATATCCAATAACTAAAAAATCCGCTTTATATTTTCTGAATGTACCTGCCTTAGGATAAGGGACAGTTTTGGTCATTTAGAGGCCCCAGACAAAGCCCAATATAAGGCCCTTCCCCACATAGCTAAAGACATTCATAGTGAGAGAACAAAATATTTGAAGCAGCATTTATTTTGGCAGCTATTTTTAAATTTAGTCTTTAGATTACAATATCCTTTAGTCACATTTTAGTCATTTTCACTCTAAAGTTTAGTTTCTTTTTGGTTTATGAATACTCAAAAAAGTTTATTGGCCAAATGGTAAAAGTTGGTGCTAATCGCTCCACTCACTGCCATTGTTTACTGGCTTACTGTATGGCTACACCCCTCCTGTAGCTACCGCCTTGTTCCCCTCAAATGATGCTGATTGGTCCATGCGTTCTCAAACTGGGCACAACTGTTTCAGATTGGAGCTTTGCAGGATGGATCTGCCTGATGACAATCTGTCCAAGCCATTGGTTTTGCAAGGTTAAATGAGTATTTCCAAAAATGTTAAAAACATTTTTTAACTAGAAAAGCACTCCAAGAGCACAGACCTCCACCATCAGCTCTATCTCCTAATAGTGAAGAATCCTTTAAAAATATTCCTGGATCCAGACGGTGATCCGGATCACTCCCAAAATCTAATCGGTTCTTCCCTATGCCATTTCTGACATTCCCTGAAAATTTCATGACTTTTTGAGTTATGTTGCTAACAAACAAACAAACAAACAAACAAACAAACAAACAAACAAACCCAATCACATAATCTGGTTGGCAGAGGTAAATATTGATATTTACAGTCTTAAAGACAGTATTAGAGTCATAAACCTAATGACTTATAGAATAATTATTGGTTTTATGAGAATCTATAGTCTGAGCTTTAATAACTCTATAATAATTCTTTATCATCCGTTAAGAAATCCTTTTATCCTCAGTTATAGATAATTTACAATGCAATCATAATCAAAACACCTTCTGAATAGTTTCTCAGCTGGTTTTGCTGCTACCAGGTTTCATGCCTCACTGCAGCTGCACACATCTTCAGCCTTCACCTACTGAAGGTGATAGTGTCTTTGTATGTGATGTGTGGTGTGTGGGTGGTGCTAAAATATCGAACCGCACCGTCATCACCCTCCTCCCCTGTGCCTTTTTGAGTGGATATATCTATTTCAACCTTGAAGCTTGAAGAAATTACATTAAGATTAGCGATGGACTGCAGCTGAGTGTTCCCCTGGAAGGGAGTCATTCAGCGTAACCTACGAGTCATGGGTGAGCGCAGGGTAATCACAAGACATCTTTCAGGGTTGTAAGGTGGAAATGACTGACTTTATGGCATTATTATTTCCACAGATTGTCATTCAATGGAGAGGGAAAGATCAGCTAAAGTTAACAGAGTCATTTTTCACTGTTCTGTTGATCAAAGCATTGCATAACTGAGGAAAAATCATTAGAATAGCCTATTAATCCAGTTTGTTGAGTCAGTGCACAGAGTGACAAAAAAGTACTTTATGATGGATGACAAAAAACACTATCTTTTTTTTTATAGTGAGGATATCCTATTTATTTCACTTATCTCATGAGCAGTGCCTGGAGCCTGACATGTTATCTGCATTATGTGTGATAGAGGGTGTGAACATCCATCACTGTCTACATCTGCATTGGTGCCTCCAGACCACCCCTCTTCAATGACTTATTTAAGGAGGCTACATTTAAAAAAACAAGCAAACAAACAAAGGAAACAAACTGTTAGTGAGCCAAGCATTATTCTATGCATTAGTGAAAAGTCTGAAGATTTTTAGTTAATGTTTCCAAGGCAGATAATAATAATGCTCCAAGTAGTATTTACTCAACACCAGTATAGCTGCTTATGAAACTGACTGAAATCAATGCTCCTACCTCTGTGTGACCAACAAAATCAAGCAGTGGCTCAGTGGCTTTTAAATACATACATTTTTTACAAGAAGTTAGTTGAACACATTTCTTAAGATTTTAGATTTTTGCAGGTTGTGCTTTAAAAGAGTTGCAGACCCCTTGTTTTTATCTGTCACATTTATTAAAAAGAAAAAGGAAAAAAACAAAAACAAAAACTAAAAACTGCTCTTTAACTGTTCAACTTTGTCATGTTTTCTTTTAGTTGAGTTTTATGGTCTTGGTCTTGTCGTGGCCTTGGCCTGTCTTGGCCTCAGTCTCTACCCCCAAAAGTCTTGTTCTTGTCTTGGTCTCAGTGCACTCTGGTCTCAGAGACCAAGTCTTGGTCTTGTCTTGGTCTCAGTGCACTCTGGTCTCAAATAGTGTGTTCCTGAGTACAACGCTAGGTGTCAGCCAGAGTAAGTTGCACTACAGAAAAACCTTCAAGTGTGTCTTAGTATGAAGGACCCTGCCTCAACTGCCAGCGTCGACCATTTAAATTAAATTGCAGTGAAATAGGTTGTGTCTGAAATCACGCATTAATTCCCCATGCCTTATTCTCTTGTGAGCTGTCTATGGTGGGCTACACGGTGCTTGAAACAGCAAAAATTTAAAAAAAAGTTTTTAATAAGTTTAACCATGGACAAAGGCAACATTGATGTTGCACAGTTAAAATATACAGTTACACATTAATCACAACTGAGGACTAAATAATGACTTCTGTCTTCTTTTTTGCCCTGTTCATTCAACTTTTGTCCCTCCAAACTCATACTTAGTCTATGATTGCATGCTGTATGCCAGTTCATTACTGGAATGTCAGATTGTGATTATAAATAAAAATTTACAAAAAAGGTTCTGGACCGTGGAGGATTCACCAGTTAGATCCTGCATTGGAATGGGTTAGAAAGCTGCATATGTAGCTTTTAAAACAGGACATACTTCATTCATTGTTCATTTATACACTTTGACTATAAAGTCCAAAACAGAGGAAAAAAAATCCACTTAGCAAAAATCAGCATAAAACGAACGTTCCCTACAGGAGATTTAACAACAGAAAAGGGTTATGAGGTCTGCACAGTAAAATGAAGATTTTTTTTCTCAAACAATGTACTGACAGACAAACTGCTGCTCGCTCTATATGGGAGTGTCTAAAGTGTTAGAGTTGGCATCTTTTGATGGAAGCATAAAAACATTTTTTCATTTACATTACATTCATAAAGGATAAAAGGACCAGACTGAGGATGAATTGGTATACCTCATCCCTTCTTTAACAGAATTTAACAAAACAGAATGAATTACTTTTTACACACTTCATTTCTCTTTAATCATGATTCAGAGTTCATGTTTCTGTCTCCATTCTTCTCTGTTTCAGTCCCTCCCTGCTCTTACGTTCACACTGCGGTGTTACGGTTTGTAGATCCATCAGACTCAGCGTTTAAATCCATGACATGCGGCCACTCCTGCACCCATGGCTCCACCCATTTGCTGCATTACATCAACCTGGCGAATACGTGCAATGCCAAGATATCCCATTCCCCAAGCCTGCAGTATGCATGTATACATGTTTGCCCCTCCCTTACCTCCCCCTCTCCCATCTCCTAAAGTGCTGACTGTACTCATTCCCCACCTGCTGGCAGCGTGCCCACAGGCTGATATACTGTGTCACTGTACACACATAAACAGCTATTGATCAGGCAGAGAACACCCTAAGCATTCCATTATCTCGGCATGACCATAATTAAAAATGTCAGCTCCCTCTGAGCCGGTGGGAGTGGAGGTTGGAAACTCGTTCAGGCATTCAGCTTCTGTCTGGTAAACTGTTAAAATATTTAGCTCCCACAATGAAGTGGCTATGGTGAAATGTCTTCTGAGTGCTGTGGAGATATGCACGATGTGCCTGTCTATGTGTGCATACTATTAGAGCAGCTGATCTATAGTAAGCTAACGCCCCCTAATTACAGAGCAGATCGATGGAGCAGCATCAGCTATTAATTAAAAGCAGTTTAGAAGCTTGTACGATCAGCTGTCGAGCTGACAGAGAGGCCATATATCACACGTCTGTGGAAATTTCTTCAGGCTTTTTCACTGCTTAGTCATTCTTAATTCTAGCAAAGTTCTTGGATTCAAACATACATCTATTTTCAGCGGCACTGTGGAGGTGAAGAGAGATGCAAGACTGCTGAAAAGTGTGCCACACTATTACTGGGTTTAACCCCTTTTCACGCCCTTTTGCTATTTCTTTTTGTCATCCATTTTTTTGCCCATTTTTGCCCATTCTTTCTGCTACCTTTTGGCACTTTTTTTTCTTTAAGATTTATCTTGGCATTTTTGTGCCTTTATTATTAAAGGGCCTCAGGCCAGATTCGAACCCGGGCCGCTTGTGTACATGGGGAGCACCTTTAACCACTAGGCCACCTGCTCCCCACCTTTTGGCACTTTTATCCCACTTCTATAGCTCTTGGCCCATTTTTCCCTCTGTTCACTAATGTTTGCTACATCTTTTTACCAGTTTTAACTTTTTTTTTCATTTTTTACAATTATATGATTATTTTCTATTAAAGAAAGCCATTTTTTCTTTTTTCTGGTATGCTGATATTTTTATACATCATGGCCTAGTGTTGCAGTCTTATATTACTTCCCAAATGGTTTAGTTCAGTGTGCCCATCCACATTGTTATTATCACCAATATAAGGTAATTCTGTTTTTAAAAAAGGGGTTACACACTGGAAAAGGCTGCATTTTACTACAGCATAAATAGATAAGGGCTATGATAAGTGATCTGATGTATGTTTTGGAGGAAAGTGACAAAAACAACATAGCTATGGAACTTAAGTTCAAAAGCTTCCATTATGTTATTTTCATTGAATCAGCCGTGCAGCTGTTTTAATTAGGCACAGTTGTTAAACATAAGCTTTGTATTATACTATGCCAGACTCAGAGCATATTAAAGAGCAGTAAAACAGTGGGTCAGGACCAATTCATCCTGTTTATTTTGGATTGAAATATCTTGAAGAAAGCTGGATTTCGACCATGCTCTCCAGCTTGGAGATGACCATCCCTACCCTCTATCCACAGCCACCCAGCAAATAGACAACTTCTTTTTCAGGGAAGGCCAAGCTTCTTTCAGCAGGACAAAATGCCAGATGGTTCTGTAATAAAGAGTCTGATAAACTGGCCTTCCTCTGATTTGTCACCCACTGAAAATGTTTGTGTCACAATCCATTAACTTACCTGAAATAATCTTTTTGTTTCTGTTCAGTTTTATCATTTTTTCATTTACTTACCCTTGTCTCTGTCTTTCAGGTGCTGCTCCTCCCTTGTCAGCCTGAGTCCTGATTACCTGCACGTGTCTTGTTTCCCCTGTCTGTGCCTCTAATCCTAGGTCGCTTTCGAATTCGCCTGCTATACTAGCAGTGTGTACTGATTTGCCCAAAATGAAGTCTGTATTATGCAGTATGCAGTATGCGAACAAATGCGAAAGTTGCAGTATGCCAACAATACCCAGCTGACGTACTGATTTGGGAAAAATTTTACAGTATGCATTGGACCAGTCTGCTTCGCCTACTGTTACCCACAATGCAAAGTGCCGGGTCAGAGTTCGCAATGGCGGAGAGCGGCGAAACTTTCACTGGAGCAGCTGACGGTTACAAATGGAAGTGCCATTACTTTTTATCTGTACCTTTTTAACATGTACTACAGCGAAATGAGTTGTAATAAGGTCACTGTTGTTTTTGTTTTGCAGTTATAGCTTGTAACGGCCAGAAAGCTGCAGTCAAGAGTGTCCTTTCACTGCAGTATACATGCTAAGCTAAAAACAATAAAAATCCCCAAAAAGCTATAAAAATCCCAAAAAATCAAATAAAAACACTTCCCAGATTTTTTTAGTATGTAACTGGATGGAAAACACTGTAGTGTTGTTTGCAATTGACCAGGGTATGACATACTTCTGTACACCGGAAACCAGCTAAACCAGGCCAAACATACTACACAGTAACGTCTGACTGGCAATCATGCTGCATTCTACTGTTGAACACAGTACGCAGTGCGCAAGACATACTGCGTACTGCATACAGCCCTAGTGTTTTCTCCCTCATGTTGCCCGTTTGTCATGTTTCCAAGTGTACCTTGTCCTAGCAGTCTTACAGTTTGCTCTCTCTTGTGTATCTTTTTCCCTGTTTTCTCAACCCAGCTTTTTGCCCACCTCTCTGAATTTATTTGCTGATTCTGCTTTTTTGATTACTGGCTGTGTGGCCTGTTATCAAACCATTCGCCCTACTGAACTCTTGTCCCTTAAACTCTCAAAGTAGACTGAAGTATGATGAGCTGAAAATCTTCATCAAACAAGGATTATAAATCATTGCCCTTTAAAAAATGAGTTGAGGTCTGAGGAGACTTTCAGAAAAATTTGATTCTCAAACTAGGTTCATTGAGCCTTTTTACATCAAATGACATTACAGCATGGTGGGAAATTAGCAGCCGCCACCAGCCAAATGTGGGTATTCTTTTTAGCAGTGTCAGTACATTTGTTTAACCACTGAGGCAGGTAAATATAGTAGCCTAACCTAAAAGAGTGATTTAAAGATAGCGAATGACAGGCAAACCTACACTCTGACGAAAAGACCTGCCTCCTCCTCTCTCAGAGCCGGTTCTTAGTGCCGGTTCTTTGGCTGTGGAACCAAAGAACTTGTATTAAGTTAGGCTCTAGATCTGAACTGGCAATGAAACTGGCTTGGTGGAAAAAGGGTGCCTGAGTCAGAGCAGTTGTCAAATGATTAAAGGCTGCTGTGTTTGGATGATTTGACTCGCTATCATATAAGAGTAGTTCTCAACTGCAACTAGTGTCTTGCTTGTTGCAAGTCCAAAAAACTGAACAAAGCCTGAAGTCTGGCTAGAGATTGCAAAAATGTGCAAAAATTATTAAATTCCAGCAATTCTAAGACTATTAATTGCAGGCCATGAATTTAATGTGCCCTGTATATGAAGCACAGCAAATGTTTGCATGGTCAAGCTTAGGACATATTAGTCAAAAAATGTTGTTTAAAATGAGCAATAGTTTGAATCATTGGTGCAACAACTCCCTCTTGTTGAATAGCTTGAATACTCTAATATTAAACCTAATTAAAAAGAGTGGCTGGTAAAAAAAAATTAAAAAAAATTTGTGGCCAGTAGTTTTTTAATCCAACATCCATGGTGGCAGGTAGATGAATAAGTTTAATTCCAACCCTGATTTTGTTTAGAAAAGGAGATAACTGCCACTTCTTCTAAAAGCCTGTAAAGCTGTTTTAGGAATAATTAGAAAAATCTTCATTTGTCTTTAATCTCTGAAGACTGTATTTCCTTTTTACACTACTTATTCGTTTTTAATGGATCATCTCTACCCAAAGTGGAAATCTCTTCTGTTAAAAATAAAGTATATGCAGAAGTGCAAAAGGCTGCAGTTCCTTGAGTGTCCACTAGAGGCTGGCTCCAAAAGCCTCAGATGTCCTATTCACGCTCATATTAGACTGACAGTTTTGAAGCAGAATTTTAATTGTTTACTAACCTTGCAAAGCAGATGACTTGGCCAGACTCCATGTCTGTCACCAAGCAAATCCAAGCTCCAGTCTACACAGTTTGTAATCAGATTTATTTGAGGAGAACAAGGCCGTATCCACAGGTAGGGTTAAGTTGTACTGTGGGCCGATAGCAACAGCTTCCACCAGTGTAGCAATAAGCTCAAATTTAGTTTTAGCAGAACTGGACGACATTATTTCACCAAAACAAGAGCAAAGAGCCACACTGAAAGTTTTACATGATGGAAAAGATGTTTTTCTTCTTCTCACCTGCTTCGGCATGAGTGCAGTTGTTACAGGTAGTTGTACTGTAAGCCAAAGTACACAATGGCTGCTGCCAGGGTAATGATTAGCTTGGATGTAGCTCTAGAAAAGCATCAGTTTAAACAGACTTCAGCCACATTTCTTTATTAAAACAAGAGCAAGAGCCCCACAAAATCTTCTTTTAGCAGAGAGGATGTTTTTGGACATCTCCTCCTAGGCTCTGCTTTTCATACACTACAGCAGCACTAGCCTGGCCCAACATGAATGTGACTGAAAGAATGCTCATCCAATCACCTTCCAAGAATTTTTTTTGGTCTTGCCCTTCCCAAACGCTTTGTAAAGGAAGTTTCCCAGAAGAATGTGAAATCATCCATGCAATGGATATCTAAAACAGTCTCTCTGGTGTGTCAGGTTACATGTTTACAGCCTGGTTCATTACATTGTTGTGGCTGTACTGATGTTTTATAACCCATATCATGAAAACAAGTTTCACAATTAGAGGTGTTGCTCATCTTGCTGACAGGTAGATGTGTTGTAGCTGTTTGCCAGGAGGCCACAGACCTCAACTCAAAATCTTTGCCTGTTTCTAAATTAACTGAAAATTAGGTGAAATATTAGTTTCTTAAATGAAAACCACCAGCATTGAGCCTATAGCATCTATTAAACAACGGGTAATGTCAGAGTGACAACATCCATATGAAGTCTATGTTCCTAAAATTTAAATTTTACTTGCTAAAACATGTATGTGTCTATGATATGTCCAAATGGTAGTGGAGGCCGACTGTGGACCAATGGCAATACAAAAATAACCACACCATTGAGCTTCAGGAATGATTTATTTCTGTTTTTCTGTAATGAGGTAAAAAGATCATAAGGGGTTTGGCGTAGCTACAGCCTAAGATTTAAATTCAGACAAGTGGTTTCTGAATGACCGTCTTGTATAACAACATGCAAAAATATATGTGCATTTCTGCATATTTGTACATGGACTCTTTGGGTTTGCCTTTCATGTTAAAATATACCAGTCCAGCAGGTCCCAGCACGCATTCGTCTGTCATTGTGTCTAAAAAGGTCGATCAGGCTGCAAGGGCATTCCTCTCCTCCTGTCCACCCTCCCCTCCTAGTGACATCAAACAGTGGAAACAAAGGAAAACCTGGACCACCCCCATCCCTTTTACTGTGTCTGAGGCAAACACAAATATATCAACACACATATCGAAGAAAACAAAAGGGCATTGCTTCCCCAGAAAGGGTTTTTTCTCGTGCCTTTTCCAGTTCATCAATTGTGCTGGATGCATTCATATTTTTAGAGACAACACATGACTGCATATGACTTTGCAACATCCAGAGTCCCCTATCTCTATTAGGATGGTCATTTAAAGGAAAATCAATGCTTCCTCTCCAGGACGTTCATCATTAACCTACAATAAAAGAGGTGTTTGTGGATACCTCAGTTAACAGAACTAATGAGGATTCGGTTAAGGTCCCATTCCTGGGTTTCAGGAATTTTCCAAAGCTCCCCAAAGGGGTCTTTTCTAATCTGTCAGCCTTTTGTCCCAGATGACCTCGGGTAAGATTTCCAGCCAATGTGGCACACAGTATGGGAGAGAGGTGTGAGAAATCATTTAAATCCAGGAGGGGACTGTGTATCTCTCATTTTGAGAAAGGAAAATATAAAATGGCTTGAAACATTTTTAATTAAAACACTGACCGGTCATTTTGGATGATTCCCTTTAGTTTTCTGAGTGCAAATTACAACCTCTACAGATTTATAATGTGAAACAAAGGACAACAGGGAAATACGGCACTGCAGATGGCATCTCGACAAGTACAAACATAACTAGATCATAATCTAATGTAAATCATTTGCCCTTCCATTCATTAAAGAATAGTGATTATTGATTCAGGCTTTAAGTAGCAGGGCTCTGACCTTTAGTAAATTGGCGGCCACCTTTTATCTTACCCTCAGAGCAGCTGTCAGCCACCAGTCTGTGTGTGTGACTGTGTGTGTGTGTGCATAATAATCTTTAGACGTGCTTATTGGACCACAAAGAAGGCTAATTTAGGGGGGAGCAATCTGAAGAGGTTTGTTGAAGGAAACAACAGGCATCTGTAGTGAATTGTCTCTTACATAAGGCTTTAATCTAACACGACACCATGTGGTTCGTCAACAAATAGTTTTGGCTGCGTAAAATTATGAGCTGAATGAAAATGCATCAATAGATCTCTGCATGTTTCATAGAGTTTGTTATGTCTCCTCACTGTGCTGTGCTCCCTTATTAGTCTTAGATGGGTCTGCATTATTTATAGTGATAAAGAAACTGTGCTCAACATTGTGCTGTGAAGGACCCGCAGTTGGGGGGCTGTTTAAGTGGCTGGTTAGATCTCTACAGGCAGAAAATGCGTGGGAGGGAACAGAGAGAGAAATGGGGAGCAGAGAGATGAGAGGCTGCTGTGCAGAAAGTAAAAAACAACTTCTTAATATGAGACAGCAGTTGTCAAAAATAAGATCCATAAAAACACAAAAAAAGAGTTACATGACCAATACATGAATGACGGGCTAAGATAATGGTCCACTTACTGTGAAAATGCAGCAAAATAAACATCAATCTGGTTTTGTACAGAAAAGCAGCAACAGTTCTACCAAGATAAAACACATAAAAGACAAAAACTCCAGGTTAGCACAAGCTGCTAGATGTAGTTTAACTCTGTAGCAACGTTATAAACAACAACTGTATGCTAAGATGGACTGAGCAACAGCTACCTGTCAGTGAAGCCAAAATATGAAGAGCTGCCCCTGCTGACTGGATGCAGTAAAGCTCATAGACCCTGCCTCTTCCATGCTCACAGATGGGACATGGGAAAAAAAGAATATAAAATTTAAGTATACATCAAATGTCATAACCCAGTTTTGTAGTGTGAGTCAGTATGGCTGCCAGTCGGGTGATTCGCTTGGATGCTTTATCAGAATTTGACCACATCTCTCCAGCAGGAGTGTAGAGTTGTACCAAAAGCTTTACAAGACAGAAAAATATTTTTTCGTGCTTCTCCCAACTGGTTTTAGCAGGGATTTGCAATCCTCTATTCTTTATATTATTTGGTGTATTTTCCTCAGGAATTATTCTGTCCAATTTCTATGGGTCCAAACAATGCCATGTTTTATCAAAAACAAAAAAAAAGGTTTTATAGACAAATATTTCTGAAAATTCAGTCACAGTTTGTCATTATGGAGCCTGTGTTGGGTCCGAGGGCTAGACCAGTCTAGAACCACTGGTCTATATGGCATGTAAGGTTAGCATTCTTTGCCAGATACACAGACTAGAGGAGAAGAGGTAAGAGAAACCATATCAAAAACTAACAATACAGTCATTGAACCCTCCATTAATGTAAGTGTCTGCCCCAGACTGACTCATGAATCAGTTCTGCTTTGGACTGCACTGAGATGAGGGATCTTTAGCATTTTGTTGGAGGCTAAATGTGTGTTTTGAGTGGAAGGGGCATTATGTCAGCTCTGAGGTGCCACCAGCCAGTCTCCTGTCCATGTCTTGGCTCCAAATGGCTTCGTCAGCACAATGTTACGGCCCCCATCCTCCAGGGGTATTATGGCTTTACAATGGTAGGAGACAGTGATGTGTATGTCCATCTTTATTTTCAAATAAATGTCAAATAAATTTTGACATGTTAATGCTTAAACTAAGACAGAGAACATGATAGTCAATAACCCAGCTGGAAGCATTGCTATACCCACCATTATTTCCTCGCTAGCTGCTAACATGGCTTTAACTGTAATAAATTCTATAGTATTTTTGGGAAAACTTATTAGTGAGCATAGTCCAATTTGGAAAAACTGTTGAGCCATGGCCAGAAAATGAACCATGGTGTGTGCACACACTGAACGACTGCAGCTAACAAGTCAAATTAGTTGCTATGTTGCAGAGGGCGGCCATGTTTTGGTTTGAGGAGCCTTGTGCAGACAAATAAACACTCTATCACTAGACCTTTTAAATAAGCATGTAGCTAATTAACAGTACCTGTATTTTTGATGATATGTTAAGTTTCTGGCTGCAACTTCAGATGCAAAATAGAGTTGAAGCTGAACCAAAAGTCTGACTGAACTGTAATGCTGAAGTGTTTTTAATTGCTTTTGCTCCTGTGTGCATCCTATTTTATAAACACATTCCAGATAGTTACAAGATGTTCTTGGTGTTTTGCACAAACCTGCATCTGTGCATTTACCACCGCCCTTCTGTAAGACCAGCAAAGCCCACAACTGCGTGCAGCATGCAGCTCTCCAGTTAGGTCAGTATTGAATAATGCAGAATCCCCACATTCCATCCGCTAAAATGGAGATCTCTAGTGCTACAGCTCTGTCTTCACACCCATTATTTCACTTGAATGGGCAAAAGTCTCTAAGAAACATTCATGAACACACACGCACATACTCTGTCACACACTCACACACCTAACGCGGGGAAAGAAAAAAGAAGAGCTGCTGCTCTCTGGAGGTTTGTGTAAGTTACAGTAACGTAAAGATAGATTTCAGGGCATGTAGTTGAGCCTAACCTTACAAGCTTTATCTAAAATGGGCACACTGTTTTTGTGCAAACACTGAGATGCAGTTATCAGCCAAAACACTGCAGCTCTGTTTTTATTGCCTCATGTCGGTGATAAAACTGAAGAAGCCACAATTCTTTGTTGCTAATGCCCACAGGAGGAGAAATCCTCATCTTTCTTTGCCCTTTAAGCTCGCTCTTTAATTGATACAAAGTCTGCTTTTAGCTCCTATCATTTGCAATAATCATTCACATTTCACACCTGCCTCTCTCTGCAGCACATCACCTCTCACATTTACAATCTTATTTAAGCCTGTTTGTCAAATACACCTCCACTGTGTTTCAGGTACCATACTTTTTGTCTTGTTATCGCTCCCCATGCGCTGCCACACCCCTCCTGTTCCCTGACCCGCTCCCCATCCCACCCACCATGCCTCTTTTCCCTCTCCACTCTCCTTTTCTTCCTTCATCTTTTCCCTCCTTCTCTACCTCCCTCTTTGCTCCTCTCAGGGCATTTTCTCCCTCTACTGAGAGTCACACCTCATGAATTATTTACACATGCAACTCAGCAGGGGATTTTGCTGCGTTTCCTGACCGTTTTTCCTTTACTGTGATGGACAGGTGGGGTTTTCTGAAAGGCAAGAAGTCATGTTTCCTTTAAATGTGCAGATGAGTATTGCAGATCTACTTCTTCTACTGGAATAAAGATGACGCAATCAGATGAAAGTAAGGATGGACAAGCACAGTATTTTATTTTTGGAATAACCTCACATCTTTTCATTTTAACACATAATTAAAACTGTTGAACAGCTTGACTGCGCCATATGTCTCATCTGAATAAAGTAGCCTACACATGCCTGCATAAAATCAAACATAAAAGAACAAAAAGTGACTTGAGGAGTGCCACGCCCCACCCTGCACTCTCAGGACTACATCACTCTCTGCTGCCTCTAACATGAAAGTGCACACACACCACCCTGCAAAGCAAATCTCTTAATTCTAGAGCTTATCATTAATTCCTTGTTAAGATTTACAACATATGATGAAGATAAAAGTGATATGCAACCAGTGTAAAACCAAAGGGGATTTTCATCTTAATGAATACAACACATTTTGGAGGAAACTGTTCATTTGTTTTATTCTTTGACTGATTCCAATTAGCACATCTGCTATAACCCCCCCACCCCCCAAGTCTTTTCAGACGATGTTTTCAGTGGCACATTATCTTGAGGGAACATCCATAACAGCATATCTTCTACCATGTAAACACCAAGCAGTAGCATTTTCATTTAAATCACTGATGCAAGTCAGTGATATCAGCACAATACTAATAAATGCAACATGAATGTAAGATTTCATGACAGCTACAGATAAGGCTAAACTTACATGACACTGCAACAAGAGTGATGCCTAATGATAACAGTGATTTTCTGTCGCTTTCATTGCACATTTGATTGATTGCCCTCAAGTTTAAACGCAGACGAACGATTCTTTCCTTTGAGGGTCTGTGTGTGCTCCTACCAAGCAGTCTGTGCTGGGTGAAGCCACACCCTGCTGCCTCCTGACACACATAAGGATGGGGGAAAAGAGGGAGGGTGAAGGAGACAAAATGAAATGGGGAGAGAAAGAAGTGTGAGAGAGAGGGAGAAAGAGAAAAAGAGGGAGGGTGAGAAAGAGAAAGAGCGAGAGAAAAGGGGAAAGAAGATGGGAGAGAAAAGAGGAAGAGAGAGAAAGAGGGTGCAGCGGGAGTGAGAGAGAGAGGGATGAGGTGGGGTTGGGGAGTCCTCCAGCTTCCTCGCAGAAACAGAGCAACTGAGCAGAGTCATCACTGAGGTGTGAAAAGGAAGATTCGACTGAACAGCCATCTCTCCTCAATTCACTCATCCATTCGATCACTGTTGTCAAAAATATTTTACACTGTGTCCAACTGGTTGAACACAAGACAACACATGGAAACCAAACTATGAGTTTCGGAAGGTAAATAGTTAAAGAAATTAATTTCATGGAGGTGAAGATGGTAAAAGAATATGTATGAAAATATCAAATAAAGTCAGCAGATTTGATTCCCCTAAGATCAATGATTGCACTAGGATGCATCATACTGATGCACTAGTGCAGTGATCATCAACTGGCGGCCCTGTGACTACATCTGGTCCACCACAGCTTCCCACCCAGCCCCCAGAAAATGTATAAATTAGGAAAAAAAGTGCAGAGTGTAGTTTTTAGGGTATGCTACTTCAAAAAAATCCCTACAACTTTAAAACATTGACTTAATGTTTGATCCATTTTACAGAAATCCATCCATCAGTTGTTATCACTGAATAAGGCTGCGTGTCCATAGCTGGCTTTTTTTGTGCTGACGGCCATCAGGACCTCAAGTCCAGAGTACCCCTCACCAGCGTGTATTGTTGCTATGTTACAAAAAAATGAGTCCCGCTTCTCTTGAGAGATTCTTTAATGTTGTTTTAAAATAGCTCTATGTGAATCATATTTGCGTACTTCAAGGACATATCAGAAAACATGCAGATATTGTAAAGGAACCCTTTCCTGACACAGGCAGCAGCTGCAGACCTGAAAACTACTAAGACAAAGAAGACAAGTCTGATCCATTTCTCTTCTGCTATTGCCTGAGGTCCCGCCCCTTCTTAATTTTGATTGGCAGTGAGGGAGAAGTGACATTGAAGAGCACAGAGCTGTGACAAACGTTTAACAGTTTTCAACCAAGAGCACTTTAAGTGCAGGAACAAAAACCACTGACAATGAAGGCACTTTCTCCACCCAGGGTGCTGAGCTTTCAGAACGCTGGTCTGCACTGGTTTTGAATTGTAAAAAAGTGCTGCCAGGGCTAAAAAAGCTGGCTATGCACACAGACCCTAATAAGCACATACTCATTAGTCCATTCTTTATTAAAGCTGATGTTTACTGTTAACTTTCCAGTTCAGGCACTTTTGAGAGTTAAATTTTTCCTTCCAGAGAACCACAATATACCTGCTTCCTGCCCATTGTTCCTACCGATCACAAAATAGTGTTTTAGCATCAGACCCAGTTATGGACAACATGCCGGCACTAGAAATATGTAGCTAAAATACTGCAATTGCCCCCTAGTGGCAGTTGCAAGTTGAGGCGATTCAGACTGATCTCAAGCCAAAGGCAAAAAATTATTAACATTTTTGAGCATGAAAAACAAAATATGTTAATTGGATCAAAATTTTTGAATTTTAGCTTTTATGAAGTCTGGCCCCTTTGGCGTCTTCCGAGAATAAAGCTGGCCCTTGTATAAATGTAACTGATAACCTCCAGAGGGCAACATATTTTTTTATCAAAGTGAAAAATGATGAGTCTGAAAGGGGGGTACGTCAAATTTTGAACAATTAAGGGTAAAATGACAAGCATTTATAATTCTTAAAAAGGATTTGGGGTTTAAACTGGTTGTAGATGTTTAACTTTATAATCAAGGAACAGACTTCTTTAATTGCTTGAGATAAAGACATCTTTGTTGGCTTCTTAGTCAGTACTTTCTGTAGAAAAAGCATTTTAACTGTACAAAAGCACACCTCTCTGTTCCTTTAATACAGCTGCTGCACACAGCAATCATTGGATGCCTCAAGGGGGGCTCTTTGTAAATTGCTACATGAAGGGGACATTTATAGATCTCTAATCAATAACCTTTAGCCTGACACATGTGTTTCAGCCCTGCTCATTTGCATAACTACTATGTAAGAGGGACAATAAACAGGACAAGAGCCCTGGTATGTCATCCACTTACAGTAATGTTGCTGATCCAGAGTTTTAGCACACACTGTACTCTGGCATTGTCATTCAGAGGATGACACCTAAAAGAAGCATGCATCCCTGCTCCATAATTAGCTGCGTAACAATGAGCCTGCATGGGTGACCACGCCCTGAGCTGCTGATGTTCACATATGTGTCTACTATCCATCCACCCACCCACCAATCAAATAACCCCACCTCCATGTAACAGTGCCACCGCAACGTTATACAACACCTTGCAGCTTCTGCAATAACCTGTCATTTGTCCTACTCCTTATTATGAACTTCATTTAGCATGTTGAACTTACTGCTGTGTTAATCCTCTCATGACATTCAGTGTGGTTGATTGAGGCAGGGGGCAGAAGCTTGTATGAGTAAATTTGATGAGTAATAAGTTTGGTTTCACACTTACAGTTTACTGCTTGTGAGGATTTTTTAGGACAGGTTTTGTAAAAATAAATTGATTTGAGATTTTTAAGAGGCATCACATATATCCCTACCAATATGACAATTCATAAGGTGGTTTAAGACAGTGCTAAAGTCAAGTGCTCTGTAGAAGAGTTTAACCATTCATGATAAACACTCTTCTAGTAAGTATACACCTCTTGCACGCTTCAAAGATAAACTGAACTACTATAAAGCTCTAGTTTTCTCTGGACAGTCTCGAGAAATGAATATAGATGCTGCGCTATCCTGAAACCTGCACACTCAGCAGAATATGAGTGTGACAGTGAGTTTAGAGTGTTCAAGGGTGGAAGCTGGTGTGTTATATGGTATAGGCAGAAATCCAGCCTCAGCCAAATGCAAAGTGTAAAAAACTGCTGATGCATGTATGTACTTTATGTCTCTTGAGTGTTTGCCCTTTCTGGGACAACTTGTATTGAAAGCTGAGTGTATGCTGCATCTAGCTGCTCAAAGATTTATCAAGATCATAGTAAAATTTGGTGAATTCTGAATGGTATCTTTTAATTGCTGCACTGGGTCTGCACAAAGGGTTGCATGTGCTCTGGTTTCAGCTTATTTAAACATTTGCACTTGTGGTTTTACTACATACAGCTTTCTATCTTAAGGGTTTTAACCGTGGTGCACTCAAAATACGGCAAATAGAAGAGTCAGCATGGACTCAAATAACCCATATGATAACACAAATATTGATAATATGATAAATTGTTGTTGCTTTCTTTAGAGGGAGTCATAATGTTGGGACATCTTTTACAGGGCTGGGGTTTTGTGGGAGTGAAGTGCCCCCACCTGGTAAAAAATGGTACACATGTTATCAGAAAAGAAATACGTCATGTGTATTAAAGTACAAAAGCACGGTGCAGGTTCTGAATTAGAGGTCCATTTTTTAAGTAAAACATTCACAGCTCAAATATAAAATTGCCTGGGCCAACGTTGCAGTAAAATAACAAAATATGTAGAAATATGTATAAGCTTTTAATTATCAATGGGGAATCTTACTCAAAGAGTATGAGAGTAGAAATTTGTTGGTCATGAAATAATGGGAAAAATTTGGATTTTGTCTACTACTTCAACGTAGAAAAGGAAGCGGGACTTCTGCTTACAAGATGACGCTATGTCAACAAGAACCAATCAGGGGACAGGATCCTGCCCGGTTGGCGTTTTCCGTTTGTAAACCTCGCACATGCGCATTTCATTTTTAAAATGGCGGCCGTGCAGGGTGGTATGGTGGACGCGGTTGAGGAGAAAGAAATAAAAGCAGAACCATCGAACGATAGCAGTGGAAGTAACAATGCAAGCGATAACAGAATTCTTTCTCCGTCCCCCGGCTCCAGTGCTTCGACAGGAGGGACTAAAAATGCGGCGGGAGCCCCGGAGGACCAGCAGACTCTGTTGGCTGTCCTGCAGTTCCTCAGGAAGAACAATCTCACCGAGTCCGTTGACATTTTACGTCGTGAGGCGGGATTACCGGAGGATTCATTGGAACTGAAAGGGAATGATTCCTCCGGGGCTGGTTCGGGTGCTGCAGGGGGGAATGCGGACACAGAAGGCGTAGATGCGAGCGCTTTACTCAGCAGGGTGACTGGTTCATCCTCCGCTAGTGCCCCGGCGCCAACCAAAGGTAGAACCTGGCCAATGCTGTTTAAAAATGACCCTCTGTTTTAATGCTGAAGGCTACCTCTTACTGTTGTCATGATAGTACCAAACTTTACCCTCATGGCTGCCACCATTGCAATAATAGTATTACTACAACGTACTGTGAAGGTTAATATTTACATTGACTGTTACAATATTTTATGATTTTCTAAGAAGTTGTAAGCAGTGATGGGAGCATGTTGCTGACTGTACTACGTAGATAAGTATTTTTCAGTGTCTTGTACAGTTGGGATCACTTTTGATTGAACTTAAGGGGAGCCGATTTAAATATGGGGAGAAGATGACTTTACCCGAAGTAACCAAAAATGAAAAATGAGGATGAAAAAATAAGAAAAAAACTTTTTCTGGTGTAGATCAGGTTAAAAACTGCAAAAAGTAGAATTAAAGTACAGACATATATTGCTGATATGCGTTGCCAATATGTCTACACGCATGTTCATGAAAGTGATTGGTATCCCAAATTTCCACTGTACCTTTTTTGTCCTCAAATCTTACGCTAATTTCTATGGATTGATAAAAAAAGTTATATGCTATTTGAAATGCCCAACAAAGTTGAAAATATCATCCAGTGTGTCCTTAAGCCCAGCATTATGTGCTTATTGCTTTTATCCTATTAATTAATTTATTTAGTTTCCTGTCATTACAGAGTGAAGAAATCATACAGTATTTGTATTTGAAAAGCTGAAATCTGAGATTTTCCCTCAAAACAAATTATCCAAACAAGCAACCCTCAAAGTTAAATTTCCCATTATAAAAGGAGAAACTTGGCATAACATAAAAGGCTCAATTTTAAAGACTCCAACAGCATTTGAGAATGACCTCCTGAAGGTTTTTCTAAGTGCCTATAGGGGAGATTCTGAACTTAAAATAATCTCAAGAATATATAGAGGGCTTCACCATGTGAAATCAGAAATCACTTTATCCATAAAAGAAATTTGGGACAAATACTGTGAGTTTCAATGGAAAATAACAAACTTTATCCCACCTGCACAGAAACATCATCAGTTAGGATTTCCCAATTGTTGGAGAAACTATGGCTCCCATGAAGCTAATTATTTTCAGCTGTTTTGAGCTTGTCCTGAAATCAACAGGTTCTGATGTGATCTTCACAAAGTATTAACAAATATAGTTGGGACAAATTTACAAAAAAAAAAAACAAAATTGACAGACAAACTTTACTGGGATTGGGACTGGTATGATAGAATTTATGAAATAGCCTATATGTAATGGAAACAATCACCTATCCACTGTGCTTTCAGAAAGACAAATTTCAAGAGTAAATACATCCTCCCTAACCAACTATGTTTTTTTAAGGCAGATATTTATTTTTATGGACAACTGTATGAAAAGATTTTTCCTATATTATAACGTTAGATAGACACCCATGGTCTAATGTTTCAAATTCTAAATTTCACCCCTCTATTTCTTCTATTTGTATAAATTTGTCTTTTTATAATTTCCATTGTTTCTTGTATTTCATATCATTAAGATATGATTGAAAAAACTGTAAGAAATTTAAATGAGGGATCATGCTGGAAGCCACTATACCAGTTTTTGTATTAATGCTGATAAAGTGTGATTCCAAATAAAATTTAGAAAAGAAAAGGGGGCTGATCATAGCAGCTCCTTAGAATCTGTTGTAATATTTACTAGGCAGTCACCACATCTCACACTGTCTCTAGCAACAGTTAAAGTTTTCAGTGTCATCTTTAGGTCTTCTCAGTTTTCAGCTCTGACCCTGAATCAGGAATTTAAACCAAACAATTTTATAAAAAGAATATTTAAATGTTACCACTGATTTTAACATCTGAAAATGGCCTCTACTGAGAGAATGTATGTCTCACCTGGACGTTATTTTATCTAACAGCTCCTGGGGAGGATCAACCAGACGTCAACGTGGTGCTGTCAGCTTACAGCCAACAGGGAGATCCGGCTCTGTATGGGGTTTATTACAGCGGCCTGAAGAAGTTTATAGAATCTGTTTTAGACTGTCACCGAGCAGAACTGTCCCAGGTGTTTTACCCGCTGTTTGTGCACATGTATCTGGAGCTGGTGTACAACAATCATGAAAATGAGGCCAAGACATTCTTTGAAAAGTGAGTTTCCTTACACATTGTGTCCTTCCAGCCATAAACAGCTTACTTGTTTTTAGTACCATGGAATTATTCACATTTAAGTTACCCTGTTTCTTTTATTTCTCCATCCTAGGTTCAGCGGGGATCAGGAGTGCTACTATGAAGACGACTTGCGTGTTTTGTCTGGACTGACAAAGAGGGAGCACTTGAGAGGCAACGAAACTCTTTTGGACTTCCGGACCAGTAAGTTTGTCCTCCGTATCTCCCGTGACTCTTACCAGCTGCTCAAGAGGCACCTGCAAGAGCGTCAGAACAACCAGATCTGGAATATCATCCAAGAGCATCTCTACATTGACATCTTTGATGGCATGCCACGCAGTAAGAGCCAGATCGATGCCATGTCAGGCAGCTTGGCTGGAGAGGCAAAGCGCGAGGCTAATAAGGCCAAGGTAGGTTTTATACCCCAACACACAAATGATGCGTTTTAATTGATTTCCTTAACTTTTCATCAGTTAGTTGAATTAATTGCTTTTTATTATTTCATCATTGTCTGATCAGGTTTATTATGGACTGCTCAAAGAACCAGAAATAGAACTGCCTCTTGATGATGAGGATGAAGAGGCAGAGAATGAGGAGGGTAAACCCAAGAAGAAGAAACCAAAGAAGGATAGCATGGGCTCTAAAAGCAAGAAACAAGACCCTAATGCACCTTCACAGACCAGGTATACAGCGTTATACACTGCCAGCCAGGCATGCAAAGCAGCTGCAGCTGTTTGTTTTACTCACCTGATGATACGGAAAAACATTCACAGACGGCGGCCTAATTGCCAGGGAACAATTCATTTTGAAACCGCAGGATTTTACCTCAGCAACTTCAGTCAAGTTCATTTGCAGACACCTTAAAAACCAGTGTCAGGTTAAAATGCAGGTATTTTTATTAGCTCTGGGGGCTTAATCACTCTGAACGCAGCATTCACAGCAAATGTTCTTCTACTTAACACAAACAATCTCAGATTCTTTCAATCTTTTTTTATTATTGTTATTATTCCAGAGTTTTTTGTCTATCTTTAACATACTTAAGCCTGGAAACCTAAAATAGTACATTAAATTCATTTAGGAGAGTATTGCTAATACTTAACACATTCATAGTTTTCAGAAATATTCAATGCTTTTTTCCAAGATCCAGCCCATCCAATGAATGCCAAATGCCTTGGAATTTCCACTTTTCCCAATTTTTCAACCTCTTTCAAACCTTTATAATCTACTTATGTATTCACTGAGAAACTCCATTCAACCTTTAAAACACTACCCAAAAAATTGGTATCACATATCATTCATGCTTTTCTCACATGGACCTTTTTCAAATTAATTAATTTTTCCAGGCCTTCATGGTATTTTACAATAGAGCCTGTTTAACGTCTTCAACAAGCAAAACGAGCAGTTTAACAACAGCTTTTCCTCAATAAACAGGACTGGAATTGTTTAGACAGTGAAACAATTTTCATCATTTTGCTTCTCTAAACCGCCACAAAGAATCTGAGGTAAAATAATGAATATGTGACTGAAGTGTAGACTTTGTTAAGTCCAATCACATCTTGATTGCTTCATTTTACATCCAGTATGGTGGTACATATGAGTGAAAGAATAAAAACTGTGTCACTGTTCAAACAACTCCAGCCCTAACTGTATATAGATATAGATTTAGCATAAGCAGTTTAGCGCCAGCCTTTCCACAATATATTCAACTTGTACTACAGATAATACTCAACTCAACAGAAGCAGTATTGCCAGGAATACATGAGTGTATTCAGCATGCAATGCAATTTCTGAAGAAACTGCATTCTCTATTTCAATAAATACTCACATTCAGATTAATTACTTAAAAAGGTTGTCATATTTATGCTTTTTTACCTGGAAGCTTAGTGTTTGTTTTTGAAACCTCTCAAACAAACACTGCAATGAATAAAAAATGTTGTTTCTTATTATTAAGGATACCTCTACCAGAATTAAAGGATTCAGACAAGCTGGACAAGATCATGTACATGAAGGAAGCCACCAAGAAGATTCGGCTGGGGCCGGATAACCTCCCTTCGATCTGCTTCTACTCTTTTCTCAATGCTTACCAGGTCATTAAAGAACAGAAACTAACTTAAGGTGTAGCATGTTTTCACATGCAGGTAGTAGGGAGAGGTCATTATTTATTAATATGCAGGAGAATTATTTCTAATTTAGTTTCACATTTGCCCTGCAGGGTTTGACTGCAGTGGATTTCACAGATGACTCCAGCCTGATTGCAGGAGGCTTTGCTGACTCCACAGTACGAGTTTGGAGTGTAACACCGAAAAAGCTTAGAAAAGTCAAGTCTGCAGCAGGTACAGTGTATTACAGTCGCTGATGAATGTTTAATGGCCTCACTGAATGCTTGTTTGGGTTTCTATAAATTGATTAATGTTTCTCCTCTCCTCTCTATAAAGACTTGAATCTGATAGACAAAGAGTCTGACGATGTGCTGGAGAGGATCATGGATGAGAAGACAGCCAGTGAATCAAAGATTCTCTATGGACACAGTGGCCCGGTGTATGGCATCAGCTTCAGCCCAGACAGGTAAAAGTCATTTGGTTACTCATCTGTGCTGTAAATTCAGCCTGAACACATTTTCTCTGTGGATTTGTGGCTCCTCCAGATATACTCCTCATTTTTTGATGAAATTGTCCAGATGAGCTGCATGTGTGGAAAAACAGCTGAATTTTTCATTAAGACTTCACAGTTATTTTTCTGTAAGCCCCCCTCTGAAAGGTCTGCAACAGGTCAGGTTAAGGCCTCAAAATGTGAATACAGTTGGTAATACTCAGAAAACTCAATGAGTAGGGTTTGTACCAGACATTTGTACTCTGTGACCATTAAGTAACTGGTGATATTAGTGCTATTAGGGAACCTCACGATTTAATTCGATCTCGATTCTTTAGGCTGCTATTCGATTTGGTATCGATTCGATTCGATATTGACTTAAATGCTTCAATGTCGATTCAGTAAGAAGTAGAAATACACAAATAACCTGTTGACAATTTTTTAATAATTATTTTCATGCCCATGTGAACATATTTGGTAAGTCACCTCACATTTTTGAGCAACAAAACATCTGAAAATAAAAATTTGCACAATAATAACTTATTTGTGCATATGGAGTACAAAAGTAAAAAACATGACAGTTCTGTATAAACACTGTAAAAGTAAAGTGCATGTAAACTTAAATAATATTTCTGTCCTCTTGGAAATTGTGATAAACCTCACATAACATGGTTATGGTTAGTTGTTGTTTGGTCGAGTGCGGCCTCCGTCCACACAACGCGAATCAGACGCACAGCAACCCCCACTGGCCAGGAGGTGAATCGATTCAGAAGATTTGCTGAATCGATATTGAATTGGGGGAGGAAATATTGCGATGCATTGATTAATCGATATTTTTACCCACCCCTAGGTGATATGTTTATGTGAAGAAGTTGCATTTTTTTGTCAGCTTACGTTGTGAACATTACATTGTGACTCTTGCTTGTTTCTTCCATTTAAAAGGAAAAACGTCTCACTGTGAGGAACATGTTTGAAAGACTGTCCTGAATTTTTCTAGAAAATAAAACCATGTGATAAATACTGAGAAAAACTGTGATTAGAAAAAATGCATGCATAAAGACGCCAGATAAGCCTTTATTGTGTTACGAAAAACAATCTCACGTTACCACTGTTCACCTTTACTTTTGCATTTCAGAAACTATTTATTATCAAGTTCTGAAGATGGCACAATCAGGCTGTGGAGTCTTCAAACATTTACTTGTTTGGTGGGCTACAAAGGCCACAACTACCCAGTGTGGGACACCCACTTTTCCCCTCATGGGTACTACTTTGTCTCTGGGGGACATGACAGAGTTGCCCGGTAGGTTGCTGCAGAACTGTCACTGTGCTTTTATAGCCTAAAGACAACATCATTGTCTCTACACACAGCAGCTTTGTCTACAGATGTACCTCACTGAGTTGTGCTGTGCTTCTTTTACAGACTGTGGGCAACAGATCACTATCAGCCCCTGCGGATATTTTCTGGTCATCTAGCTGATGTCACTTGCACCCGCTTCCATCCCAACTCCAATTATGTTGCCACAGGATCATCTGATCGTACCATTCGCCTCTGGGATGTCCTTAGTGGAAACTGTGTTCGCATCTTCACTGGTCACAAGGTCAGTTGCAGGAAAAACGGAGTGCTCTGAATTTTAACATTCAAACAAACTTCAGAAGGCTTTGCTTCAGTTATCTAAAAGTTGATTTTAAGTACATTGTGAAACCTTTAGACCAAATGTTTTCCCTCGGGATAAACTTTTGTATTTTTCCTGTTTAACACAGAAAGTTTATCCCTCTGGTTCCTAAAAAATAAAGGCTATTATAACTCTTTTCGGCACTTAGGGGTTTAATATGCCTTAGATCACAGTTAGGCATGTGAACCCCAAAATAATTTTAAATTACTGATCAATGTTTTGTCCTTGCAATGATTCTGTGGGGAAGCCTGTTTTTGTAAAAGTTTTATGTGGAATTATGAAAGCTGTTAGAAAATTAAAGAAAAATAGAATTAATAACTGGTTAATCCTTTGATGAAAAATGCATAAATCACTGTGATTCCGTTAGACTGATTAAATAAAGTATTTGATTTAAAAAGTATAAACACTGATACAGTTTTCCTGAAACCTGTTTGTTTCTTTCATTAAATTACAGTGCCGTGAAAAAGTATTTGCCCCTTTTCTGATTCCTGAGTTTTAGCATATTTATCACACTTAAATGTTTCAGATCATCAAAGCATTTTTTTATATCTCACAAAGACAACCCAAGTAAATAGAGAATGCAGTGTTTGAATGATTATTTAAATTTTTAAGGGGTAAAAAAAATCTAAACCTATCTGGCCTTGTGTGAAAAAGTAATTGCCTTCCAGAATCTAACTAGAAAAGCACTCAGAGAGCGCAGACCTCCTCCATTAGCCCTATCTCCCAATAGTGAAAAATCCTTTAAAAACATTCCTGGATCCAGACGGTGATCTGGATAACGCCCAAAATCTAATTTGGCGATTACCCCCCCCCCCAGTGGGGCGGAGACAAGGTGAGGCAAAGCATTGGCTCCGCTACGTGTGGACTGTCATGGCAGAAGCACCCATGGTCTCACTGGACGACTGAAAGTCATGGCAGAGGGTGAATGTTCCTTTATTCCTCCCAGCATTGTGAGTATTCTCGCTACAGTTCACTGTCTTTCTCTCTGTGACGCTCCAACTCGTCTCCTAGACCGGGCGTGCATCTTTCAAACTCTATAAACTCCAAAACTTTCAATAGAAACACACCCAAAAATGCTGCTGGGCTTGAAGTTACTCATGTCCGCCATCTCCTGGTGTAAAGTGGTAACAGCGCAGACCTCTGCCATCAGCCCTATCTCCCAATAGTAAAGAATCCTTTAAAAAATTCCTGGATCCAGACGGTGATCTGGATCACTCCCAAAATCAAATCAGTTCTTCCTTATGCCATTTCTGACATTTCCTGAAAATTTCATGAAAATCTGTCCATGAGTTTTTGAGTTATGTTGCTAACAAACAAACGAATAAACCCACCTGATCACCTAACCTCCTTGGCGGAGGTAACAACTGGTTGTGCCACCCTTGGCAGCATAACTGAAATCAAGCATTTGCGATAACTGGTGATGAGTCTTTTGCATTGCTGTGTAGGAATTTTGGCCCACTCTTCTTTGCAGAATTGTTTTAACTCAGCCATATTAGAGGGTTTTCCAGTATGAACTGCCATTTAAGGTCACACCAAAGCATCTCAGTTGGATTTAAGTCCGGACCCTGACCGGGCCGGTCCAAAACCTTAATTTTCTTTTTCTTTTGAGTCATTCAGAGTTGGACTTGCTGGTATGTTTTGGCTCATTGTCCTGCTGCATAACCCAAGAGTGCTTGAGCTTGAGGACATGAACTGATGGCCAGACGTTGGTCTTCAGGATTTTCTGGTAGACAGCGGAATTCATTGTTCCATTAATCACAGCAAGTGGTCCAGGTCCTGGAGCAGCAAAGCAGCCCCAGACCATCACACTGACACCACCATGTTTGACTGTTTTCATGATGTTCTTTCTGTCAAATTCTGTGTTATTTTTACGCCAGATGTAACGGGCCACACACCTTCCAGAAAGTTCAACTTTTGTCTTGTCAGTCCACAGAATATTTCTCTAAAAGTCTTGGGGACCATCCAGATGTTTTTTGGCAAATGTGAGACGAGCCTTTGTGTTATTTTTTGTCAGCAGTGGTTTTGGCCTTGAAACTCTCCCAGGATGCCATTTTTGCCCAGTGTCTTTCTTATGGTTGAGTCATGAACTCTGACCTTAATTGAGGCCAGTGAGGCCTGCAGGTCTTTGGATGTCATTCTAGGTTCTCATGTGAACTCCTGGATGAGTGGTTGTTGTACCTTTGGAGTAATTTTGGTTGGCTGACCACTCCTGGGAGGGTTCACCACTGTTCCCAGTTTTATCCATTTGTGCACAATGGCTCTGACTGTGGTTTGCTGGAGTCTCAAAGCCATGGAAATGGCTTTTTATAACCTTTTCCAGACAGATTTCAATCACTTTGTTTCTCATTTGTTCTTAAAATTTCTTTGGATCGTGGCATGATGCGTTTCGTTTTGAGATTTTGTAGCCTACTTCACTTTGTCTAACAGCTTCTATTTAAGTGATTTCTTGATTCAACAAATCTGGCGGTAATCAGACCTGGGTGTGGCCAGTGAAATTGACCTCAGCTTTCCAAAAACTGTGGTTACTCACAGTTAACTCATGATTTAACAAGGGGGTGTTACTTTTTCCACACAGGGCCTCTTAGAAAATTAAATAATCATTCAGACACTGCATTTTGTATAATACACAAAACAAATAAATAAATAATAAATAAACAAGTATATTATACTTGGGTTGTCTATGTGAAATATAAAAATTGGTTTCATGATCCGAAACATTTTAGTGTGATAAATATGCAAAAATATCAGGGATCAGAAGGAGGGCAAATACTTTGTCACGGCACTGTATAAGTATTTTAAGTATCTAAGTTGCCTACAGAGTGTAACAAATTTGGCCCTCTGAGTTGCTTGGGTTGGTTAATGTAGCACAAACTTTATCTTCCAGGGTCCAATCCATGCTCTAGCTTTCTCTCCAAATGGAAAGTTCTTGGCCTCAGGCGCCACTGATGGCAGAGTTCTTCTGTGGGATATCGGACATGGAATTATGATAGGAGAACTAAAAGGCCACACGGATACAATCTACTCTCTCAAATTCAGTAGAGATGGCGAGATCCTTGCCTCTGGTGGGTGACCTTCATAAATTTTACATTGGTTCAAAATTCAACAGATTTTCCAAAATTGTTTTAGCTATACCTGTTGATTCTGATGTTTCAAAATATACTGGAGTTGAACATCTTTTCTTGCTTTTTTAGGCTCTATGGACAACACTGCACGTTTGTGGGATGCCATGAAAGCATTTGATGATCTAGAGACTGATGATTTTACAGCCACTACAGGACACATCCACCTACAAGACAACTCCCAGGAGCTTCTGTTGGGAACCTACATGACTAAATCCACACCTGTTATTCACCTTCACTTTACTCGCAGGAACCTGCTTCTGGCTGCAGGGGCCTACAATCCCTGAGACATTATTAAATATTGATAAAATAATTCACAAGAAATTAACAGAAAGCAAGCTTCTGTTCCCACTATGGACAGCCAGTTTGTAGTGCAGTGGGAATAAAATTCAACAAGTAACAAATTACCTCTGGTGAACATTCAACTGTGAATGAAGATATAAGTAAGGTTAGCCAACTTTCGTCAAGGGCCTTCACTTTGACAGATTCAGGCACAGAACCAAGCAGATGGCCTGCAGAAATTCCCTGGACTCCATTAAGTGCCATGTTAACTCAGAACTGTTTTTAAAAATCACTGCCACAAGTTCAGCTGTGTTCAACACGTTGCTGACAATGGATGACTGTATTATAATATTTTATACTGGTGGACACTGTAAATAAAACAAGTGTTTTATATGTTTTGGGCATAAATGTTCTTTATTGTTCACATAGGGAAACCAAATAGTCATTTTTATCACAAGCACATCCAGCAGCTTTCACCACTTCCAGCTGTTAGAAACGATGGTCAAATTTCATACCTGTAAGAACACAAAAAGGGACTTGAGTTACTTGAATAGTGCAACACCTTACTTCCAGAGTCAATGTAAATTGTAGAAACTTTCATGACTTACATGATCACTTTTCTGTGACGGCTGCCTGTTTCTTGGGCTTCAACTTGAAGAAAAGGAAAATGGCTGCTATGCTGGCATATGTAGCCAAAACACACTGAAGAAAAAAAAAAATCAATGAGAAATAAAAGGGGGATGAGGCATGCTGTTTGACAGAAACAAAGTAACAATGTTGTTTTTTGTGGAGTCGGCAAACTCACATTTCTCCTCCCTGTGATTGTGTATGCGTTGAAGTACTTGGCGATCCCAGTGAACTGGTGCTGGGTTCCTGCGTCGTGTCCTCCCATGATGTATTGTTAATGGTCCTACCCAGAAAAACAAATGTTTTTAGCATTTGAGCAAGTTCAGATTTGAGTTTAAGAATATAATGTGACGAATGCATAGAGATAAATGATAAGCCATTCACTAATTTCTGCCGTGGCCTGGTAACTTGTAGATCTAGGCTGTAAGGACTGTTTTTACAAAGCAACATATTTGATGACATCTATAGAAGTGGTAAAAGTTTTAAATGTTTTAAAGATACTATACTGAATTGCTTTTACAGGGGGCGTTTTCTCGACTTTATTTTAAAGAAACACAAGATGATTTCACCCCAGTAAAAAATCTCATTTGAGAGTAGGGATGCACAGACACCGATTCCAGTATCAGGCACTGGCCATAGCTCTCATTTTGTAAGTTTGCAGCTAAAGTTGGAGCTATGGCTGCAGTTTGCAGATTGATATTTTAAGAAATGAAAATGACAAAAGTAGAGGAGAATGAACGCTATGCACTAACAAATTGTCAGGTGGAGCAATGAACGCCTGATGAAAATCAAAAGAAATTTCATAATGCTTAAAAGATAATTTTGTTAATATTACTCATTTGTATTCGGTATGGGTACCAAAGGTAAGAACTCGGCCTCATACTTTGGAAAGAAGTGGTATCAGTGCATCACTAAATTAAGAGGCAATAGCAATGGTTGACAGTCTCATAATAATGCAGTATAATGATTAGGGCTGAACTATTTTGGAAAAAAATTTAATTGGGATTGCCTTTTGGCAGGAACAAGTTTGGGAACACATAAGCTAGAAAAATAATTAAATTCCTCTGAATTTTAGTTTGATAACATCACAGAAAACGAAGCCTGCCCTTGTCTGTACGGAACTGAGGACTGGCGCTTTATAAAACAAAATGTTCAACCTCACAGGCGTTACCTTCTTACAACAAGGGCGCAAACTTTGACGCAAATATTTTAAGCAATGTATTTCATTGACACTTTTAACATCCGAAATACACGAACACTGAATTTCCCATTCAGACTGACTTTCATTGGCACTTATCTGCATTTGTATTTAGCTAGCACACTCTACTAACGTTAGCATGCTAGGTTAGCCGGCCAGCTAGTTGAATGTTCGCACCATTAGCTACATAGTACCTTAACCTACAGGTTTTGTAAACACCACACGATTGTGTTTCGAAATCTTAAAACACCAGCGTGAAAATATTTCTTGGACATTTTAAAAATCAAATGTCTTACCTTTAGCCCACGACCCCTATGGAAACCGAATGTGACAAGTGCCCTTCAGCAGAGGCCGGAGTGCTGTATTCGCAAGGAAATCCCACCCACTCTCATGAGTCCAGAGGTGTGTTATTATTGGCTCAAATCATTGTCACTCAAAGCTAAGAGTTCTCAGTGGCCAATGAATGGCTCAGGGCACTGTCAATCATTTTTGTTGTCTACGATTGGGCAAAACTACACTACGCCCATTTGCGTTTTGCTTCCGGGTCGTACCATGGCGTGTAGCCGAAAAACATGTGAGTTGTGATTCCAGTGAAACGGAGACTAAATGTAAGTAAGCATTTATCATTGATTTTTTTTAATAACCATCAAAAAGCTTTCACTGCACTCATGTTTCACTTCATCTTGTTTGTTTGGCACGCTTGGTCAGTGTTTGCCCGGAGTCCCTATTAAAACAGATAGCTTGTTTTTACGGTAGTAGCGTTAACTACGTGCTACATTGATGCGTATGTGGAGCTCCTATGCTAACTTAATTTATGTCTTTCTATTTGATATTTGCCTTTTGGTGAAGCTAAAAATAATGCCAACTAGCATACGTCTTCAGGCGCACACGTGAACCTATCCACCTTTGTATTAACATGTTTCAGCATCTTGAACAGTGGATGATTGAACCAGTGAGGCTAGATTGAATGATGATTTTTTAAATGACCGATTTGATGACGACACACTTGGTTTCCCTCAGACATCTGAAATATTATCAGTAATGGCATCGTTGGAGGAGGACTTCCCTCGAGGAGGAACAGCAAAGAAACCCTCTGAGAGCAAGATAGTGGTGCATCGGACAGAAGTGGACAACTTGTTTCAGGTACTTTTCCTGTCTTTTCCATCTTTTTTTTTGTGAGAAACTAATATTACTACCTTCAGAAAGACTTTCTGACAACCCATGCCTTTAACAGATTGTAAACCAGTGTATTATTGACCTGAGAGCCTGCAAAAGTAGTTCTTAATATTTACCTCTATTCACTGTATACATCTAGAAAAATTAGGGTATAATAAAAAAATCATTTTATGCTTTTATTCATTTAAAAAAGTGAAACTTTAATAGATTCTAGATCCATTTCATACAAAGTGAAATACTTAAAGACTTTTTTTAATCTTGATGATTACAGGTTACAGAAAATCCACTATCTCAAAACATTAGAATATTGTGGAAAGTTCAATTTTCAAAGGTTTACTGACCTTCTGCTCGCTCACTCTGGTTCAGTATACACAACCACAAACATAGGGAAGACTGCAGACATTATGGTTGTCCGGAAGTCAGTCATAGGCACCCTCCACCAGGAGCATAAGTCACACAAGGTCATTGCTTAAACGAAAGGCAGATTCAGGAACGTAGAGGAGCTTTTCATGGAATGGACTGAGGCTGGAGTCAGTGGATCAAGAGCCACCCCACACAGACATGTCTAGGAAATTGACCACAAGTGTCTTGTTCTTAGTGTTTAACCACTCCTGAAGCAAAAGCAAACAGTTTCTCACCTGGGCAAAGTGGAAAAAGAACGGGGTTGTTGCTCGGTGGTAAAAGTCAACTTGGCATTTCATTTGGAAATCAAGATCCCAGAGTCTGGAGGAAGATTGGAGAGGAATAGAATTCAGGGTGCTTGAAGTCCAGTGTCTAAAGTTTACAAAGTCATTGATAGTTTGGGGTGCTATGTCATCTGTTGCTGTTGGTCCTCTGTGCTTTATCAAGCCCAGAGTCAACACTGTCAGCTGTCTATCTATGTTTCCAACTTTTAAAGATTTATGGAGGTACTGATTTACTGTTCCAGCAGGACTTGGCACCAGCCCATAGTGAAGCTGAAACTACCAGAAACTGGTTTGCTGATTGTTGTATAACTGTGGTTGATTGGCCTGTCAACTCACCTGACCTGAACCCTGTAGAGAATCTTTGGAAAAACGTCGAGGAAGATGAGAGACACTAGACTCAACGATACAGACGAGCTGAAGGCTGCTATCAAAGCAACCTGGCCTTTCACAACAGCCTATGAAAGCAACAGACTGATTGCTGCTGTGCTAAGTTGCACTGATGCAGTAATTCATGCAAAAGAAGCCAGACCAAGTACTGAGTAGATACATTAACAAGGTTAACTTTACTATATCCCAAATCCTTTTTTTGATTTGTGTTTTGAGATATTCTCTTATTATGAGATAGTATAATTTTGTTTTTCATGAGCTGTAAGCTGTAATAATCAAGATTTAAACAAAAAAAACGTCTTTAAATATTTCACTTTGTTTGAAATGAAGCTGGAGTATATGGAAGTTTCACTTTGTGGGTTAAATTACAAGAAAATTTTCTCATGATATATGTATTTTTTTGAGATGCGCTGGTGGTAGTATGGCTTATATTTTGAATCATATACTCTTTTTAAAAGTTATAAGCTACATGTTCTCTGTTTTTTGAAAGTTTATTGCTTCTCTTTTTCAGTCAAATGAACAAGTGGAAACAAAGAAAAGAAAGGGTGCAGTCAAAGATGACGGCAAGAAGCTTAAGAAGCAAAAGAGTGAAAAAGAAAAAGATGGTGGTCTGACACTGAATGCAGCTGCGAAGTGTGTTGAGATTCTGCACATCAAGGTAATATCAGTGTCAAGGACATAACTAATTAAATTGATTGAACATGCAAATTACTTTTAGGTTATTTAAGCTATCCAGCCCTGTACCAGACTTGATCTTGTGTGTGTATTTTGCATTTCTTAGAATATCAAGGAGGGTATGTCCATGCTGGGATGTGTAAAGGAGGTTACAGACTTTGAGGTGACTGTTGGCCTCCCTTGTGGCCTGCAAGGTTTCCTCAGCATCAAAAACATCTGTGACTCATATGCCAAGCTACTCAGTGAGCAACTGGATTCAGCTGATACAGAGGTAGTTCTGCAGAATAATGGTTTTCCACATAGAAGATGCTTAATGATAGTCATAATGGGCACATAATAGAGATTAAACACACATATATTGAAAACTATCTGAAAATCTGGGTTAAGTTTGGGGTGATGTTTTGTATTGATCTGTAGAACCAAGAATCAGACCAAGTTTTATTAATTAAGATTTTGTTATAGAAATCTTTTAAATAGTTCTTTGGATATAGTGTGATAGTTCAGTGGTGGGTGTGGTTTACTTACTTCACAGGAGATCTGCTCTCTCCCTCACCTCTTCTACCCTGGCATGGTGTTGAGGTGTGTGATTGCCAAGTTGGATGTTTCCAAAGGAGGATCTCTCAGCATCCAGTTGTCAGTCAATCCAAAGGAGGTCAACAAGGCGCTTACTTCAAGCTCTCTGAAAGCAGGCATGGTGAGCAGTTAAAAGTAGTCTTTGAACTACATGTTTGGTTTTTAAATTCTAATATTTCCCTTGTTTGTTTCTATCAAACATGTTATGAAAATGTTATTTTGTGCTCAGGTCTTGAGTGGATGTGTGGACAGTGTGGAGGATCATGGATACATAGTTGACATTGGCATCAGTGGAACAAAAGCCTTCCTACCCAAGAAACCTGCAAAAGATACTCAGAGTACAAATGGTATGAATTATTTTGGTTAAACATATTAACTTGGAGTCTGTCTTACTTCAGTCAAAAGTAAGGGACTGCAATGACTTGACCAGATTTCTCTTAAGCTCCTGTGTGTTTTCTTGTTTCCAGAACTAAAAGTGGGTCAGTATTTGACTTCTCAAGTTGAGGAGGTAAAGAATGAGGGCCGTGTGGTCCACCTTTCAGTCAGCCCCCCCAACATCAGCCAGGCTTGTGCTGAATCCAAACAGGGCTGGAACCTTACCAACCTTCTGCCTGGACTCCTGGTCAAAGCTACTATCAAAAAGGTAAAGACAACATATGTTTAGGAGATGTTTGTTCTGCATTTTTTTATTAAAAACATAATATATTTCCTTTCAAAGATCACAGGGAACTCTGATTCAACCAAAACCTTTTATATTTGTTTAATAAATTATCCAACATTGAATTATATCCATTGAGCACTAACTGTGGGTTTTAACATTGAAATCTGGTTGAAAAGAGGGGGCATCATCCAAGATCTCGTTATAACAGTTATTCACTGGTTTAAAATACAGTTCTAACATCAGCTAGAAACATTTGATAGAAAAAAATCCTTTAAAGCATTGAAATGCCTACAGAAATGAGTGGGTAAAATCATATGTGAAGACATGAGCTTGTTTGACAATGCATTTCTGCAACAGTGCCAAAAAAAAGCTCTACAGTCATTATGCTTAAGAAATATCATACTCCAGTGGGGTAGTATTGGTATCCTTGTCTTTTAATTCACATTGGATTAAGGCGCTGCAGAAGTGTGAGAGAGCACAGCACAGTGGGAACTCCACACGCACGCAACATGCACAGACATGCGCACACAAAAACAGCATTGCATCCCCCCACTGGTGCTGCCGATTCTGTCTCACCTCTGTAAAAAAATATTTAAACTAAGCACAAAAAATAAGGCAATTTGTTTTTGGTAGATTATATCTTTGTTGTAAAAATGCTTGGTAACAAACCTGATATCACTGGATAGCCTGTTTATTTCCCTTTTAAATGGTGTCACATTTGTAAAGAACATGCATTTATGGGCTGAATATGTAGGTTGCGCCCGTAAAAGAATACCAAAGCTTCTCTGCTAATGCCAAACAGCTTATTTTGCTGTTGCTATTGACTCTTGTTTTGAGCTTCTGGTACCCCTGGGTACTGACAATCAGGTGCCAGTCCTGACCTTAACCCCACTGAACACTTGTGGGGTCAACCACATTGACTGACTTGCGAAAAATGCTGGTTGAATAATGGGATGCCATCCCACAGCAGTGTGTGACCAGGCTGGTGACCAGCATGAGGAGGAGGTGCCAGGCTGTTGTGGCTGTGTATGGTTCTTCCACACGCTAATGAGGCTCCTGTTTGTCAAATGAATAAATTGTTAAATTGCCAATATGCCTTATATCTTCAAACTTCAATCATCCAATCCACCAAACACCAAACAAGAGTCAGTGGCAGAATAAGCTGTTTGACATTGGCAGAGAAGATTTGTGAATTTTTTTTATGGGCACAACCCACATACTCAGCTCTAAACAGGCTTTCCAGCAGTATAAGATTTATTTCCAAGAAGCATTTTTACAACAGAGAACTGATCTACCAAACACAAATTTCCTTACTTTTTGTGCTAAGTTAAGAACTGTAGAACTAGAACTTTGTCTGAAAAGCACACTGGACTTGAATGTAGGCAGTTGTGAGTTTGAAACCAAGTCTTCTTCCTTGTGTGCATGTCTATCTTTGGGGATGGTGATGTACTACTGTCTTAAAGGTACAGTGTGTAGAGTTTGGCTGTATTTCGCCGAACAGAAACGGTGTACATGGGATATAATGTTTACATATCTATGTGAAGAATGTTAAAATAAGTACACAATCATACCCTTTAAACTTTCGTTTTCTTTTTACAACATTAGAAAAAAGCTTTTTAAATTTACATTACCGTGAGTCGCCCTCACGGAGGCTGACATAACGAACCACCATGTTGTCTACAGCAACGTTTTGGGGACAGAAAGAGCAAAACACGATTTTTAAATACGAACCTGCCCGTCGGTCCTGAAAGCTACCTGGAAGGCAGGTGGAGAAGAAGACTGACCTATAATCTATAAAAACAATGGTTACAAAAATGAATGAATAAACCCTCACATCATCACTGCTGTAAATGATGTCCGGCTCACGATCTTTTTTGGACTTCACAGGCTCTCGTCGCTTAGTGATGTGAAGTTTTGGTAACAGATCGGCTCATTCCAAAATCTGAACGCTAGATGTCGCTAAAATGCCAAATTCTACACACTGTACCTTCAAACAATCATTTTAGCTGCATTTAAGTGGAGTTGCATCTTGAAAATTGCCATGTGTGGATGTGTTATTAATCCTGTGGTAGAAACAGGTTTCCTGAAAAAACTGGTCTAATCTTTGTCATTTTATCAGTGTCCGCACAGAGTTGTTGAAAAATCATTTGTGAAAAAGAAGGATTTGTGGAAAAATGCTCAGTTTAGAGTTGCTGAAAACTCAGTGGAAGCAAAAGTTAGATTTCAGTAAGTTTTCGTGTTTGTGTTACAGGTGACAAAACATGGTCTGCTCTTGGACTTCCTGTCCTCCTTCAGTGGCCAGGTGGACTTTCTCCACATGGAGCCAAACCAGGAATCCAGCTACACTGAGGGATCTGAGGTAAACACACCTGGATCAAATGGGCCACTTTGGCTCATACAAAACAGTAAAACACATTTCTCAGCTTTCTGATGTGGCCAATAATTCTGTTATACATCATCACTCTTTCAAGGTGCGAGCCTGTGTGTTGTATGTGGAGCCATCCACTCGTCTGGTGGGTCTGAGCTTACGGAGCTACCTCGTTCAGCCTGGGAGAAGAGTTGAGGCCTCTCCTGCAGGCAGAGATCGCATTGGTGAAGTGGTGAAGGCCTGTAAGATGACTTGTATGCACCACATGTCTGGAGCCATGTTGGAACTGCCAGACAAAACAGTAGCTTTTGTACATGTGAGTAGGCGGAATACTTCAGCTACTGACCTGCTTTTACTGATGATAATATACATGCTATGACTCCATTTCAACGAATATATTTTTTCAGAGGAACCACCTGAAGGAGCCAAATGTTCCATTAAATGAGAACAGAGTATTAGCAATGCCTGAGCACACCTGCAGGATCCTGACCTACAGCCCCATGGATGAAATTTATTTTGCTTCTCTGCGCAAGTATGCAACACCTCCTTTGTCTTTTGCCATTCAGTATTTATGACAACTCTTTTTTTATTAAATAATCTATAAACCTTTTTTTTCAGGAGTGTGATTGGAAAGCCTTTTTTTAGATACCATGATCTTCAGGCCGGTCAGGTTGTAGAGGTAAGAAGAAGAGCTTATTCATGTGTTTAAGTACTCTGTAACACACATGAATCAGATGTACCTTTCTAAAACTGCAAAGTGAAGAGGGTCAAAGTTGATCCTAGGCTGCCAGTTACATGGACTATTTCCTCTGTATAAGCCACACCTCCTTGGATATAGTTTTAAACTGTCCATTAAACAAATATGACAAGTAGAGACCAGCACTGCACAGTTCCATCCACCTCCACTGGTTAGTTCTTGTTTTGATCACACATAATATCAGGGGATTCCAAACTTTCCATCCTCCAACCCCCAAAATACCAGCTCCATGATAGTTTATTGAACTATTTAATTGATCAGTAGTTTGTCTCCATCCTGCTTTTCTGCTCTATGATGACAAAAGAACTACAATGCACTCTTATACTATGATCCTGGTTTGTTTAAATCCTTGGTGTCCTGTAAGCCCATGTGGGCTCGGCATATGGTTGTATGTAAGACACTATAACAGTATTGATGTGTTGATTTATTGTAGAGGCATTTCAGTGCAAACATTCTGTATATTGTAGTTTTAAAGCATCTCTAAATTTGAAAGAGCAAACTCTAGGAGTAATTTTAGACCACTTTTTTTTTGTTTTGTTTTTAAGATTTATTTTTGGCCTTTTTGCCTTTATTAGATAGGACAGTGGATAGAGTCGGAAATAGGGAAGGGAGCGGGGAGAGACGTGCAGAAAATAGTGCCACGGGCCAGATTCGAACCCGGGTTGCCTGCGTACATGGCACGCGCCTTAACCACTCGATTACTGGCACGCCACTTTAAACCACTTTTATAACACCTGTTATTTTCTTTGAAAACTGTAAATTGATCTATGCTTCCAACCCATCTGAAATATATTACATAATTTACATAGAATTACGCAACACAACATATTTATTGGGGGGGGTGTATGATCATGCTTCTGTTACGGTTCGATATTGTTGCGATTTCAAACATTTTGCAGTACACTGAGTATTGCGATACCATGTATTAGGATAAATTGCGATTTATACCTTGTTCCAACTGCATTTACAGCCACAAAGGAAAACATAATCAACAAAGGCTTTATCAAGTGAGAAAAAGATTCCAAGTCTGTATTCAACTCATTTTAGTCAGCCCTCATGCTTGCTGTATTTCCACAGTATTTTATTTTTATGTGGCCCTTTTTGAAAACTCTGTGAGTCACGTCCATCTCGTTTCACCTTGCTTGATAAAAAAAAAATCCAATGTTTGATTGAAATGCCCACAGTGTGTTTCCAATGTCCAACTCTGGTGCTGCCATATTTGTTTTACTGACTTTCTCCGGCTCCATCACCTGCCGACCTCACTGGACAAAGGGCACTACAATACCATCAAGTGGATGGAAAAAGCGATTGATTTTATTTTTCTAGCATCACTGGCTTCAGTTCATGTTAGAAATTAATATGAAAAAAAAAGGTAATTGGCAGACATAAATCAATAATACCACACAAAATATTGCAATACTATGCTGCATTGTTTCTCCTCTCCCTCCTAATATTAACTAGAGTAATCACACTTTTTATTTGAAATATTATTAATATTAGAATATTGTGTGTCTTTTAACCTTTCAAAACATATGAGCAAATATGACACATAGTTTTTCTGTGAGGTTTGTCTCAGACTATTTCAAGGTCAGGCTCAGTTACTTTCTGGATATTTGGCATTCTTGCTTAGATGCTTTACACAGAGTTTCAATTGATAATTAGTGTATTTCCAAAATATTTGTTCAAAGGCCTTGTCTTGCTGTCAAGGATTGAGTTTGAGTATTTAGTTTTCTTTTCCACCAAACCAGAAACAGACACACTACATTTTAGATCTTTACACTTCTGGTTCTTTTATGGCTGTTGAATCAAACTATTTAACGAGGTTTTTTACAGGGCATTCAAATTTAATAATTAAAAATTTATATGTTAACTGCCTGCAACAGTCTTTCTAACATCAGTGTTATGGGTAACAGCCATAAAAAGATAAAGGTTTTATTTATACACAGGCTAACTACACCCTTTCTAAGGTGTTCCTGTCTCATCCTGTATCTATTATTTGTTCTCTCACTGCCTTTCCTCCGTGTGTCTGTCCCTCCCAGGGGACGGTGTCAGTCTTGCTCAATCATGGCATGGTGGTGCATCTGTCTGACCACATTAAGGGCCTCGTGCCGCGGACACACCTGTCTGATATAATTCTCAGGAACCCCGAGAAGAAGTACATGGAGGGCATGAAGGTCAAATGTCGGGTCAGTCCTCTTTTCTGCTTTGTATTACAATATCTGACTAGACCTTTAAGCTGCGTCAGAAACCTACATGTCATCTTTCATCAGTGTTTTAATCTCTTGTGTTTGTGTTCATTCAGGTAATGTCAGTGGATGCTGAGAATAAGAAGCTGTATCTAACCAGGAAGAAGGCTTTGGTTGAAAGTTCCCTGCCGTTGTTCCTCAGCTACAGCGATGCCCGTCCTGGCCGCGTGTCACATGGCCACATCGTCTGCATCAAAGACTTTGGCTGCATCGTTCGTTTCTACAACAATGTAAAAGGTCTAGTGCCCCCTAGTGAGCTCAGCTCTGAGCCCATCACCTCTCCTGAGGAGGTCTTCTATGTGGGCCAGGTGAGGAGTTGATTGTGTCTGGATGGAATTACTCTGCCTTATGAAAGATGAAATTATAGTTTTCAATGAGCTCCTTAATTATTTTGACATTTTCATATATAATTTCTCTTTATGGTGAGCCATTTCTGCTCTGTTAAGCCTCGTATGTCTTTGGCGACTTGTCTTAATTTCTCTTTAAGATATGTGCTATCAAGTTTCTGTGACTGTCATCCTATCTTTGTCGTTCAAAAGTTACATTTTACATGTTAAATTATAGCACATTAATTTAGCATATCATACTAACAGATGCACACTCTAAGGCTTTGGCAAATATTTTTTCCTTGACCATTTGGTATGCTGTAATCAGCCTTCTTCAATATTTTCATTTGTGATATTACATTCTTGCAGGTTGTTATGTTCATGTATGTTTATGTATTAGCCATGTTGTGGCAGAATTCATAAAGAAATGTAACTTGTTAAACAGTTTTAACAAGGTTGACTTTTCCTAATTATTAATGCTTATAATTTATTTTCAATATCAACGAATAGTTATCAATTGCTTAAAAAGGAGCATTCATCAGTTACTTGAAATAACTTACAAACTGTTGACAACCTGCTTTAAACTTTTACCCTCATTATGCACTTTTGGCAAAACTTTTGATAGCTTGAAACAGCATGTTTGGGGTTATTTTGGTTAATGGTAATATTGAAAAGTTCCTAAGCTTTAAAGGAAAGTAATGTCTAAATTGCACAAACATGTTGAGAGGGGTCTGGCTGAAGACAGCCACTCTCAGACGCCCCCTATTACAGACAACTACTGTGAGACGCTGACTCTGTCAAGAAGTAGTTACATGCTAAAACTTATGAAATAATATTGGATTAAACTCATGGTTTGGGTAAGGGTCAGAGTTAAGGTAAAGGTTAGGATACCAGAAGTTAAAAGTTAAAAGCCTTGCTTTCAAAACCAAATGTTTAATAAAGTTAACTTAACAGTCTGCTTAAAGGAAACAGACCTTCTCCTTCATGAAAACTAATGCAGCAAAAGTAGCTAAGGCTAAAGCTAATGAAGCTACAGTGCTTAACAAATTCATTAGACCACCTATCATATTTGTCTCAGTGACCATCCAGCATCATGAAGTGCTTTAATGCGGACTCTTTCATTTTCAGTGAGCTCTCCACGTTTTACCATTTTGAACAGGAACGAGGAATTTTTAAACTGTATTTACCTTTTCATACCCAAATTTGAGCCGGCTCACTGGGCTTCTCTGAGAAGTCAGAAATTAATCAAGCATAACATTCAACTACTAAAACTAATTTTTCTGTTCAGGAATTCAAGTAAATAACTATAATTTGATGTATTAATCAAGAAGTAATAATGTGCTTTACTGTTTTTTTGTAATTCAGTAAATTTGAAAATTCATGGATAACAATAATAATTATATTTTAGCATTAAAAATATCATTTTGGTTAAAGAGCTTCTACATATTGGTGTATTAACCGTTGCAGAAACATAAAAAATAATTTTGGTAATTACCAATAGTGTTAATTAAGGGCAGCTGTGGCATAAACCTTACTTTGGGTGGTGGTCTAATAAATTTGTTAAGCACTGTATGTTAGCTACGTAAGCTATATAGGCAACGTAAATGAAGACTGTTCACCTATTATAGTTTTGCAAATCTCATAAACCCATATTTTATTCACGTTAAAAGCTAGGTAGGCAACATAGCTAAAGCTAAAACTAACTTAGCGCTTTTACTTTTGTAGCTTCGTTAGCTTTAGCTGCATTTAATAAAGCTCGCATTGATATAGCTATCGTGACTACATTGGCAATAGGGTGATGAGTAGCGGAGCTGCTCTTGCTTTAGCTAAAGCTAATTAAGCAAAAGCGAGCCACTGATCGCCTAACTACTTCTAAAAGGGGTCCGTATGTAGTTTAATCCCAGATTATACCGCTGACCTTTTCCTGTTTTATTTATACAGCGTTCCCTAGTTTGTAATGTTTGCAATGTGGGTATTTCATTATTGTTAATACCAGAATTTGTTTTCGATAAAGTTGAATTAACAACAAACAATCTGTATCACAAGCTGCTGTCTGCAGCCAGACTGTCTTGAACATATTACCAGCACATTGCCAGTGTATTTGTGCAGGAGTTTGCTGCCTAATATTTGATGCCAAAGACTTTAATTTCTGTTGTGATGGTCTTGGTTAAGGTTTTTATATTGTTTGATGTCTGCCATGTCAATGTTTTAAATTCTGGACAATCATAGTGCTATTTTTTTCCTATTTCTTTATGATCTTTTGAACCACATTTCTTTCATTCATGTTGTTAATTTTCTAGGTGTTAAAGGCTAAAGTTCTTCAGTGTGATCCGGATAAGGCAAAAATGATTCTGTCCTTCAAATCTGCAGTGGAACGAAACACGGAAGAAGCTGTTCAGCCCCAGCTTGAATGTGAAGTAGGACAGGTAAGTTTTAGAGTTTTGTGCCTCTTTTAGGTTTCTTATGTCCAAATTAATCACATTTTGACCCATTTATTCCTGTTATGTAGAATCTGGAGGTCAGGGTGGTGAAAAAGTTACTGCACGGTCTTGAGGTGGCAATCCTCCCTGATGAGATTTGTGCCGTTCTACCTACAATGCACCTTTCTGATCACATGTCCAACTGTCCTCTGCTGTGGGAGAGCCTGAAGGAGGGAGACAGCATCTCCAACCTCATCTGCTGCAACAAGAACAAGCAGAATATTGTATCCTGTTCATTCAAATCTGGGGATGTGATATAATCTTTATTGGCTTCAGTGGTAACTGGAAAGTGAATCAAACTTTCAGTATTCAAATTTGCAGAAAATTGTTTCAGTTTTCCTTAGCTATTCCTCTCTTAAAGACCCTCACCAAGAAACCAACAGTGAGACTGGCTCTTGAACAAGGAATGGTTGCTAAAGATTTCTCTGAAATAACAGTTGGGATGCATTTGGTCGGCTGGATCAAGAACATGATGTCCTATGGCGTCTTTGTAGAGTTCCCATACGGCCTTGTTGGTCTTGCACCCAAGTCGGTGAGTGAAGGGTTTAATGTAGCGTCTTTTAACCTGAGAGCTTGTACTTTAAATTATGTTTTACGTCTTCATTTATTTCTCTGCTTTCTTTAGGCCATGACCCACAAGTTCATCACTGATGCAACAGCAGTCTTCCAGCTGGGCCAGACAGTGATCGCTAAAGTCACCAACCTGGATGAGGAAAAGCGGCGTTTCCTGGTCACTCTGAAGATTTCAGAGATTGAATCACCAGAGGGAGATACAGAGACCAGACTCATTAGTGGTCTGGAGGAGAGAAGAGCTGTGACTGAAATGTTAGTTATAAGAGGTATGATTGCATCACTGTCATCTTTTTCTTTATTTCAGTATTGTGTTGAATGCTTAAATAAATTGTTTTCTCATACAATTGTTTTCATATGTGTATTTTACGTGCATTGCTTCTTTTTAATTTTGCCATCCATGTTTACCTATCATTATTTTTCTCTTTACTCTTAGAAAACAGTGATCTTCGCCAGCAGCTGGCTGCTCTGTCTGTCGGGGAGAAGCTGAAGCTTACAGTAGATACAATGAAGGAAAACGGTGCCACCTTTACGTCAGATTATATGGCAGGTGCTACCATAATGGCCACAAAATACCATATCATGGGTATGTATTCAGCCATAAACATGTAAAGTTTATCAAATAACATATCACTCAACAGTGATTTTAACAGTAGTCTGCCATCATGTACATGCAATGCAACGTCTTGATGCATTCTGCATAAGTGAACAAGTGCCTCTATTTTTGATCAAATTTAGCAAAATCAAGACTTAATGGGCATTTAAGTCTTTGTTACAAAGAGAAGAGCAAAAACAGGTAACAATTTGTATTTTTGTATCTTAAACTGGAACTTTATCAACCAATAACCCACTGGTTTCCAACAATGATGCCAGTGTGAAAGCGCAAAAAGCTGTAGTTCCTACTTTCCAATTTTGGCTGGCTGAAGAGCCAAAGAATCCCCATTAGACCAGCGTATTATTACCCATTTTTATGCCTGCCTGCCAGCCTCAGCCAGAGGGGTTATGTTTTAGGGGAGTCCATCAGTTGGTCAACTTGTCTAGACCATTCTTATCAGGGAAATAGCTGAAGATTACGGATTAAACTTTGCACAAATGACAACTGCATCTCATGGATGAACTGATCACATTTGGTATCAAAAGTAAAAGTCACTGGGCCTTACATTCATCCCTTGCTTGGAGGATTTCTATAAATGACACAACCACATAAACCAACCCAGCCTTTCTTCTCGACCCACCACTGAGCTTTAACTGTCTGGCAACTGGATACCTCACGGGGGTGTAGCCATGAACTCCTGGACAAAAAAGATCTTACATTTTGTATACTTTTAGGTTCAGAATTTAGGATAAATATGCATTATTAGGGGCATGGGTGGTCTGCTGACAGCTGGCGTACTGGACCACTGCAACACTGATAAAAGGTTAGGTTAGGATAACTTTTCCGATAACATCTCTTCTGAAACCAGTAGGGGGGTGTTTGGGGGCTCCTGAGATGCAGAAGAAAAAAGAGCAATGCTATAATGCTGCATTTGAAGTTCATGTATCTTGACTATTAAGCTGTTGAATATATCTATGCCTGAAATGTTGGATCCTACTTTTCCCACAATGCAATTGCACTTTTTACCAGGCTTTCACTGACTATTCTATGCCTGTCTGTAACAATGTTGGGTTTATATTTTAAATGTATGGCCAAACCCTAGCCACTAATGATTTAGTTGATGCGAGGTGCGTCTTTTTATTTGACTCTAGAGAGTTACCTACACAGCTACAGATGGTAGTTACCTTACGGCTCTTAGGTTTGTGTTGTGTTATAATGCTTGTCATATTTGTGATTCTGCTTTTTGTCAAAGCATATTTTAAACATCTGTTTTCTATACAAATAAAGTTTTATTATCCTTATTATTATTATTATTTTAATTATTCTCATTATTATTATATACCATCCATAGCTGCGTAGGTAACTCAGAGTCAAATAAAAGGACTTAAGCTGCATCAACTAAATCATCAGTGGCTAGGGTTTGGAGATACATTGGAGGGTTTGAAGGTAAGCATAAGGTTTTATAGTAATAATAATAAGAATAATAATCAGTTAAAAGATATGAAAGCAAAAAGAGGTGAAAACCATAAAGAAGGAGGGAGGGGTTAAAAGTTCAAAATCAAGAGAAGAGAGAGAGAGGGGCAATAAGAATCAAATCAAAGCATAAAACAGAATGGAATAGACATAAAAGCTTTAAGAAAAATAAGAGTACTAAGTGAACATTTAAAAGAGGGAAAATTGACCAAAAACTGGAGGAGACAATAAAAGACAGAGGAGGACATAACATAAATGTAAGTATAAAAATGAGTTTTTATTGAATCAGCATGCCTAATCTTGCCCTGTCCCCTTTAGTTTTGAGTTTCAATTTCATTAGACCAGACAGGAGACATCACAGGCCTAGTAGTTTTAAGACTGGGACTAGTTTACGGATCTTCAATTTTTTTTTAATTAGTCATATTTCCCCAGAGCCTGTAAGCTCCTGGGCTTCCTTAAAAGTGATTTCCGTAAATGATGTAATGTACCGTAATGTTTTTTTTTTTTTTTTCATTTTGTTTCCAGGTGTTAACCTGAACCCTGGACAAAAAGTGACTGCAGTTGTCCTCCATGTTGACATCCTGTCCTCATGTGTCCACGTGTCTGTACTTTCCAAACTTGTGGGGAAGAAGACATCCGTAAGTTTACTTTTCTTGTTACCATTTTGAAGTTTCAAAAGGATGATGATGTTTCAGTTTTTATGAAACAGTTCAATGTAACCATGTTTGACATGCTTCGCACTGCTTGTAATGCAACAGCCTGACATCACACCAAAATGTAGACACAGTATAATGACTGTTAGGATACTCACACTGGGTCTCTTTGTAATTATTCATGTAGTGACTGGCTTTCATTGTTTGCATTTTCTGTTGTATTTGCAGCTAACCAAGGGATTAAAGTGCCAAGCCTTGTTGCAGTACATTGACAATGACTTTGCCGTCATCTCCTTGGACAATACCGCACAGTTGACTGTGATCCAAACGACAAATCACCTGAATGAGATATTTCGGTCCGAGTCAGAAAAGCTGAAGGTTGGGATGAGTTTGGCCATTGAGGTAATAGAACCCAGCTGTCAGGGACTGCAAGGGCTCCCTCTGGTGGCGTGGGCGCGCACTACACCAAATAGACAGCGCACAACCTCAGAGAATCAGAGAGGTCACAGATTTGGTGAAATTGTGCAAGGAAAGGTGAAAACTGTGAAGGCTACTTCCATTCAAGTCACACTTGAGGACGGGAGCACAGGCAGCGTGCACATGTCAGAGGTTTTGGAGGGTTCAGAGGTTTGCCAGGGGTCCTTCCCCACATCTTCTGTAAAAGTTGGCAGCATGGTCACTGCCAGGGTCATCGGAGGACGAGAAGCTTCCAGTCACAGGTGAGGACCACTAGAAGGTCTTATTGGACAAAGTGGGAAATAAATTTTTAATTAAAAGCCTCCTTTTTTATGTTTTTATCACTTTTTAATCTCAAAACCAACAAGAAGTGAAAAAGTAGGTTTGATTTTACACAGTGAACTAACAGTTACACTTAACTGTTTTATTTCAGATTTTTACCCTTTTCCCATCCCAAATTCACCTACACCATTCCTGAGCTCACTCTGATACCAAGGTAATTATATGGTAAAGTGTAATGAATAATGTATTTACCATGGACAGCATTTTCCTTACCTTACCTTCATGATATGCTGCATTACAAGTAACCTGACTAATGTAAGGTGGAATTATCTACACTGTATCTTTTTTCTGTTTGTTTGTGTCTGCAGCAAAATGGACAAGAGTACAGAACTCAAACCAGTCACAACAAAAGACAAACTACGCAGCTACAAGGTCGGGGATGAAATTATATGCTTTGTATCAAAGGTAAGTTCATGAGACTATAAAAGAATGTTGTAGCTTGATTTTGTAAATGAGAATTTTAGAAGCATAGTTTAAAATAAACTGAAGTCCACACTGACTTTGTGTTGCTGCTTCTTCCTCCAGTTTCACCCAGCAAAGAAGTCTTTAGAGGTCGCCATTGATCCATGTCTTACTGGGACAGTTGAACTGTTGGCCATGATCACTGATCCAAAAGTAAGTTTACAAACTGTACCCCCTAATCAAATAGAGAATTTCAGATGTATATTAAATAGCACAGATTGCTTAAATTCTGCATATTTTTAGGATGCTGGCCACCCAGAGAAACTTTTCAAGCTGGGCAGTGCAGCATATGCCACAGTGGTTGAAGTGAGCTCCAAACCTCAGCGCTTAGTGCTATCATTCACAGGTAACAAAAGCTCAGACTGAGTTAAACTACTTTTTATTATTGCAGCTAACATGCTGAGTTGTCTTCTGCAGTCTGCAGCTTTTCATGAAGTTAAGTAAAAGCCAACATGAATTGAAGTAGTTTTTTTTTTTTAATCAGGAGTCCATAAACTTGAAAAGGGCAGCGTTTCTCTTGGGATAGTGACGAATATTCAGCCACATGTTGGCCTTTCTGTCAAACTTCCCTTTGGCGGCACGGGCATTGTTGCTGTCACTGACCTGGCTGACACATACAGGCCGAACCCCCTGGAGAAGTACAGCAAGGATCAGTTGCTGAGGTGAGTTTAATGTGTCAGAAATACTTAAACACATAGCTTTAGCAGTAAAAAGACTGATATAACCTTCATTTTTCTTTAAAATGTTTATTTTTTGTTGGAACCTAAAAAGAACCAACAATTAATCTATTTTTTTACAGAAATATAGGCCAAAAAGAGGATGTTTGAATAATTGGAGTCGTATTCTGAGATTTTATTAGCAGCAGAATTTATACATTTGAGGTGTCACAAAAACCCACTTATATGATTCTTGCAGTGAAAATGTTTCTTTTTTTAATGTCCTCAGGGTTTTCCTTCTTTCAAATGAAAACGGCAAATGGCATTTGTCTCTACGCCTCTCAAGGTATCAGCACCTTTCATTGCTTTGAACATATTCAGGGCTTCTTATGAAAAGTATCTTATTTTACATTTGCCTGCCTGTCTGGTTCATCTGTCTTCAGGCTGAACCCACAGCAGGCCAAGGCAGTGAAGGACCCAGAGCTTTTGTCTTTAGACAACCTAAAGGCAGGACAGATCATCAGGGGCTATGTCAAGTCTGTAGGAGAGCAAGGGGTCTTCATCAGGTACCTGAGAAATACATTAACATTTAGCCCTACCCTTTCATGGCCTGTGGGCAGACAGATAATTAATATTTAATGGGACATTATATTCCAGTTTTTACGTTTTATAGCATACTTATATTCTTGTTCATGAAAACATATTTTTTCTTCTAGATTGTCAAGAAGCATCACAGGAAGAGCTCAGCTTCAGCATTCCACCAATTTCTTTATCAAAAATCCCCAAGTCCTCCGTGATCACCTTCCTCCTCACACCCTGCTCACTACCAAGATTCTCAGGTAAAAAACAACAACAACAAAAAAAAAAAAACAGATAAAACTTGTGTATGCAAATAAAGATAAGATCAAGTCATCACCAGAAATAGATATGGTCAAATCAAGATTGCTTTTACACATGATCTAGTGCAGTGTAATACTGTCATCATGCCATTTTTAGCCTGCAGCTCTTTCTATTTTCATCCTCAGTATTGACAAAGAGGAGGAGTTGGTTGACTTGTCTCTGCTCCCGGTGGACACTGGGAAGTCAGACATCCTCCCAGAGTCTCTGGGTCTGCCACTGCGTCTCATTGGAGAGGAGAAAAAGAAATATGATGCTCTGAAGAAGACCAAACGCCCACTGTCTGAAACTGAACAGGTAACAGCTCCAGTCAAATTTCTTCTTCCTGCTTTACATTAAGGAGCAAAAATTATATATGTGCTCGACTTGGGCTTTAGTTTGCCGAGGTCCTAGAGGTGGAAGGTACTTAATGAAGGGAAAACCACTTTCTTGTGGATCAATACAGTCTTTAGTCATCATTCACTCATAATCTTTTGGTTAGACAGTAATGAATTCTGCATTGATCTGAACCTCTGTTTCAAACTGTCTGCATACTGTGAAAGTTAAATTTCAGCCAGATGGTCAGTGAAGCACTTATCACAACAAGTATGTATTATGCTCTATTTAATCCTCGATGATGTTATTTCCTATTGTTTTACTCACCAGAAAGAAGCAGAGGCTCAGGTCCCAAAGAAGAAGAAAAAAAACAAGAAAGCAAGGGCTGAAGACAGTGACAGTGGAGTGGAAGTTTACTTCAGAGAAGAGGAGGACAAGGAAGATGAGGAGGATCCAAAATCTGGGCCTGTGAAAGTAAGCACATACATACACTGCTCCTATGTTGATTTGGCACAGTGTTGTCATTGTCCAGAACAAGCAAAAATGATTCCCCCTCACCTTCTTACAGCAGGTGGCGCAAAGCTTATCTGGTCCATCCAGACTGCAGGTGGCAGCTGGTTTCTCCTGGGATGTGGGTCTGAGCTCCCTTAAGCCTGCTTCTGCAGCACAAGAGGGAGATTTAAGTGATGGAGATGATCAAGAAGGAAGCAGCAAGGTAAGCTGATGATGACTTGTTCCTGCTTCCCTTTTTGCATCTACACAGGAGCCCTTGAACATTGCAAGTCCACAACACAACAGTGCTTTAACAAAGCCTGCTACCAAATTTATTTGTTGTTTTGCTTTGTAGTGTCGTCGTATTAGAGACTTAGCATGTGATATTACAGAATAATCAAGAGGTCACTATGTGTAAACAAACAGTAGTGGTTTCAAATACATATACCCAGACATGCACACACGCCAAAATTTTACAGTGAAGCTATTTCACCTTTGATATATGTACAGGTACATCTAAAAAAGTTAGAATATCATGAAAAAGTTTATTATTTTTTGTCACTCATTTCAGAAAGTGAAACCCATGTATTATATAGACTCATTACACATAGAGTGAAATATTTCAAGCCTTTATTTCTTGAAATATTGATGATTATGGCTTACAGATAATGAAAACCCAAAATTCAGTGTCTCAGAAAATTAGAATATGGAGGAAGAGTGAAGAGGCACAGAATCCACATTGCTTGAAGTCAAGTGTGAAGTTTCCACAGTCAGTGATGATTTGGGCTGCCATGGCATCTGCTGGTGTTGGTCCACTGTGTTTTCTGAAGTCCACAGTCAATGCAGCCATGACCAGGAAATTTTAGAGCACTTCATGGTTCCTTCTGCTGACAAGCTTTATGGAGATGCTGATTTCATTTTCCAGCAGGACTTGGCACCTGCCCACACTGCCAAAGGTACCAAAAGCTGGTTCAATGACCATGGTGTTACTGTGCTTGATTGGCCAGCAAACTGGCCTGACCTGAACCCCATAGAAAACCTATGGGGTATTGTCAAGAGGAAGATGAGAGACACCAGACCCAACAATGCAGATGACCTGAAGGTCACTATCAAAGCAACCTGGGCTTCCATTACACCTGAGCAGTGCCACAGACTGATCGCCTCCATTCCACCCCGCATTGATGCAATAATTCATGCAGATGGAAGCCCAACCAAGTATTGAGTGCATAGAACTGAACATACTTTTCAGAAGCCTGACATTTCTGTTTAAATTATCCTTTTTTTATTGATCTTATGTAGTATTCTAATTTTCTGAGACACTGAATTTTGGGTTTTCATTATCTGTAAGCCAAAATCATCAAAGTTTCAAGAAATAAAGGCTTGAAATATTTCACTGTGTAATGAGTCTATATAATACATGGGTTTCACTTTCTGAAATGAGTGACAAAAAAATTGAACCTATACCCTGTGACAAAGTAATAATGATGTTTAACTGGAGCCCAAAAGTGCCCCTTAAACTGGCAGTGCTGTTTTCTTTTGTCAAATAATCACTTTTTTGTTTTTGTTCTCTTTTGGCAGCCCCAAAAGAAGTCACGCCATGAGCTTGAGCAGGAGAAGAAGGCGGCAGAGAAGGCCCTGGTGCAGCGAGAAATGGAGCTGATGGATCCCAACCTGAGACCTAAGGATGCTGCCGCCTTTGAGCGCCTGCTCCTTGCTTCACCCAACAGCTCCCTGCTGTGGCTCCAGTACATGGCTCACCACCTACAGGCCACAGAGATCGAGCAGGCCCGCACAGTGGCTGAGAGGGCTCTCAAAACTATCTCTTTCAGGTGGCATATCTTGTTTTATGTATTTTATTTCACTAAATGCGGAGTGTCTTTAAAAATAAGACTTATTTATTTGTGTGGTTATAACAGGGAGACAGCTGTTAAGCAGCAGGAAAGAAGCAAAAGGTGTCAAACTTAATTTGTTTGATGATTGTTTTAGCACCTTCCAGCAGTGTTAAGTTCGTCGACTAAAACTATGAAAAAATGTTCAACAGCTTTTTTTTTCCATGACAAAAAGTAGACTAAGACAAACAAAAATAGATCTGACTAAAACTTAAAAAAATAGAAAAGACTAAAATGTGACTAAAACAAAAACAATTCTCTAAAAAATAAATTTCATTTAAAGACTAAAACTAAGACTAAAATTAAAAATAGCTGCCAAAATTAACACTGCCTCCCAGAGCAATGATAATCAACCAGCGGCCCAGAGGCCATGTTAGGCCTCCAAAAGGCTAGAAATTTCAGAAAAACTCTGGTTTTTGGGGCATCTTTTGTGTTAATATCCCTAAAGCTATTAAATCAACCCCAAAAGAGATTAATACTGAAAATAACTTCAGGCTCTTAGAGAGCAATTTTCCTGGTCTGAGATTTAAAAGTAAAGGCCTGTTTCCTGCGTATGTTGCTCACTAATCAGGACACAGCATAGTAGTGTAAACCGCAGCGATAATCAACATGGCAGCCCCAGAAATGTGGAGCTAAAATATCTCAATTGCTTCCTTGTGGCTGGCTGTACTATAGGAGGTAGGGGTTGATGTCATCATAAATGATGTTCTATCTTGTGTCCAGGGAAGAACAGGAAAAGTTGAACGTGTGGGTTGCTCTATTGAACTTGGAGAACATGTATGGCACAGAGGAGAGCCTCAAGAAAGTGTTTGAGCGAGCGCTGCAGTTCTGTGAGCCCATGCCTGTATACCAGCAGCTGACAGACATTTATGCGAAGTCCAGCAAGATCAAGGTGGGCAGTAAAATACTATACTCGCTTTAGCTTTTTTAAGTTTAAACTGTTGCTGAAAACTGTTTTGTAGTCACTAATATCCGTTCTTGTCCTTTGTGTATCATGTTACTGTGCAGGAGGCAGAGGGTCTGTACAAGACGATGGTGAAGCGTTTCCGTCAGCATAAGGCAGTGTGGCTGAGCTATGGGACCTTCCTGCTCCAGCAGGGTCAGAGTGATGAGGCTAGTGCTCTCCTGCAGAGAGCGCTGAAAAGTCTACCCTCCAAAGAAAGTAAGATGCCCTGTCCAAATAATCAAATGTAATGTTAATTAAATACTTGAAGTGGGGGTTTCTTTTCATTTTGTTGTATAATTTCACTGCTGAATGAAACCAGTAGATTTTCCAGCACCTTGCCATTTTTTGTTTTCCTGCCCCAGCTAAATGCCTCAAAAGGTTTGAACCACTTTCACATTGTCATTTTTCTCTCAGGTGTGGATGTGATTGGAAAGTTCGCTCAGTTGGAGTTCCGTTATGGTGATGCAGAGAAAGGTCGGGCCATGTTAGATAAAGTCCTGACGAGCTACCCCAAACGTACAGATCTCTGGTCAGTCTTCATCGACCTCATGGTCAAACATGGATCACAGAAGGATGTCAGGTAAACACAATTCCTTTGTTGTTTTTTCTAAATCCTCATGTTCCCTTTTTCTGTTAGATTAAGGGCTGTCAAAAGATTAAACATTTTAATCATAATATCTCAGAATTTCTGTACTAAGTCATGATTAATTTCTTTTTATGGCATTTTGAAATTAAATTATTTCGGATTTCAATTTTTGTGTACAGTTTTTGATTTTTCTACCATCTAAAACTAGGGGTAACTGACTTCCTGTTTAGATACAGACCTGCTTTATAGGTAGATTGAAGACTTTAACATAAACTTAACCATGGAAAAAGGAACTTGTTATTGATTGAAAGTGAAATAAGAGAACATTAAAAAGGTTCTGAGGACTTTGACTTGTCCACCTAGTTGTCATTAAAGAGCAGTGGTGGGCTTATTTTACATCACTGTGGCTGCATGGAGAGGCCGACATGCCTTTACCAAAGTGTATTGAAAGGGACAATAAAGTAAGCTATTAATCACAATTAAAAGAAATTTGGCACTAATTAAGGGCTTTGATTAATCATGATTGACTCAATTAATCTTGAAAGTCCTAGTTATGTTGTATCATGTGCAAAATCATATGCCTTAATGGTTTTACATACTGAGAAACAACATAATTGATCTTGTTACATGCAAACATTTTTATAGCCTCACATGAAAATTTCCTCATACAGTTGTGTAACATGTTGCCTCCTGCAGGGCACTGTTTGATCGTGTGATCCACCTGAGTGTTTCAGTGAAAAAGATCAAGTTCTTCTTCAAGCGCTACCTGGAGTATGAGAAGAAGCATGGCACTCCGCAGAGCATCCAGGCAGTCAAAGAAAAAGCCATGGAGTTTGTGGAAGCCAAGGGAACTGAGGCTGCCAACTAATGACCAATTCCATGTAATAACACAAAAAAGATCAAAGAAATGTGACTGATGTCGTGAACCCTGAATAAATCTAAAGCAGCAGAGAGGAGGTGGCCCAGCTGCATGCAGATGCTTCTGCCTTCTCTCCTGACTGTTACCTTTGTGATTTATTCCAAGATTATCATTTGTATGAAGAGGATCCCAAAGTTGTGTTTGTGAGTGGACAGCAATGTGCTGAAATGGATCTGAGCCTCAGTGTTTGGAGGAACATTTTGCACAGGTTTCTCCTGGCAGTGTTCACTTTCTAATCATGTATTTTTTAAAGATTGTGGACTGGGGGCAGAAAAGTGTGGGTATGATAAGGAAACAAACCTTTGTAAAGTTCATCTGTAATCTTCTATAAATGTTAAAAACATTTCAACATAACATCAATTACATGTAACTCTTTTTCATGGGGATGAGTATGAGCCCAGAATTATTAATGTTATGACTCTAACTTTACTGAATTTTGAATACAGTTACATTTTTGTGAAGATTTTCTATTACTTCAGCCAGCCTTTCAATAAATCCAAACACCATTACAATACATTACGTGACGTTTTATTTAAAAGCAACAAATACAAAATAACAATATATAGGGACATGTTTACATACAATACATACAGGCAAGACTAGTTTTCTATCAGTCTCATTTTTTTAAAAGGGAAGGGCCTGGGACACAAAATTGGTAACAATATTGTCTACTTAATCTTCATGGTTCTAATCCCGCTGGTCCTGTGTTCAGCTGGAGGTTGTGGCTACCTCTGACTGCTGGAGAATTTTACCTACATTGGCAGTACTGAAGATGCATGTGTGGCACAAGGTTATAGGGTGATGGACATGGTTTGTGCTGGCTGTAGTGGTAACACCCCTGAGATATTAGAGGTATCCATACTGATCCTGTTCTCTGGTGTCCTGCTCAAAGCCCAAACTGTTGTTGGTCTCTGGCAGTGCTGCACTAGCCATCCTTGACAGTGGCGATGATATCCTGCTTTCTAATGTGGCTCCTTTTTTCCTGTCAAGTCTATTGGTGAACAGTGCAATATGGAAGTAGAACTCGGAGCATTTTTATGAGAAGGTCCTATTCATCCACCACTTCCCTGTTCATGTGACCAAAAAGTTTTGGTGCTGTCGGTATCCAATTTTCACAAAGGCATATTGCTTAGAAGTCAGCAGCAGAGCAGCCACTCGGATCATTATCAATGTTTCCTGTGAGATGTCTTAAAGATGACCGCCGTCCATTATCCCTCGAGTCTTCAGTTTTTTTCTACAAGGTTGATTTTCCTTTTTTCAGTTCCTTCACACCTCCTCAGGGTCCATTGGACCCTCAGCGCCCTGGGGAGCATCTGTGTGGAGCCGGAGGATGGGTTTGTTACACATGGGGCACACACTGCGGATCTCCAGCCACTTAAGCAGGCACCTGACAGGAAAAAGACAGCGATTGTTTCAAAATAAAAAAAAATATGGGCAGATGCAGGATTACCTGGGGCAACTCTGTCCAGCACACACAATGCTTGTTTTGATCTTTTACAGCACTAAAAAAATACTGTTTCCTAGTTTAGTGTTTAAATTGTTTAAAATGTATTGCACCACCACCTATAATGTGTATTTTGTTGACTAAAACTTTGACTAAAAATGTAAGTCAACTACCCTTTTCCATGAAGAGGAGATGAAGACGAGCTAAAAAATATATCTTTGTTGATAAAGACTAAAACGAGACTTGAATGCTAGTGCTGGCCTGTTGGATGATCAAAGTCTCATATTTCTCCACTGAGTATATAGACAAAGCAAAAAAGGAGAGATTGGGTAGAGTGCATTCAAGGTATGTCAGTATTTTCTTTAGTATTTTAAAAAGAATTATTAATAGTGCATTAATATAAACATTTTGAAAGATATTAATTTCTCAAATGCCTTATAAAATTGGTTCAAAGTGCATGTTTGTTTTGACTAAAATAAGAGACTAAACTGTAAATCTTAAAATCTGACAAACTAAAAGGCTAAGCCTTAAATCAGTATAGCTGCCAATATTAACACTTTGGAACATTTTGGAATCACTTATTTGTGCCATTTTTAATCCCTTTTGAACATATTTTTGCCACTTTTATCTCCCACTTTTTTTTGCCTCTTTCTTTTCAGTGGCCATTTTTTGCAACTTCAACCACATTTAGCCACATTTGAACCCCTTTTCGACACATTTTTCTGCCATTTTGAACTTATTTTTGCTGCTTTTAGCCCTTTTCTGCTACTTTAAAAATCCTTTCACTGTCTTTTCCGCCCATTTTTGCAATGTTTAACCCATTTTAATCATATTTTAAGAAAGGTAGTTTACATTTTCAAGAGGAATACATACTATGGCCTGATTTCTTGCCTTGATAAGACTAGTTATTATTTAGGTAAAAATGGTTATGACAGCTTTACTTTACAATGGACGATGATTTTGCTGACCTCCACGGGCCTCCAGTTTGGCTGGGCCCCAAAACATTTTCCCTTTCTCCCTGCTTATGGGTGGCCTTGGCTATACTAATTCCAATATTTGACTGAAACTGAACACATACCAGGCAACCCAACATTGTTTCTGCTGCATTTTGGTACTCTGTGTCTGGATGCCACAGCACATCAGTGGTATGTGAATGTCTACATTCACTTTTAAAATGAACTAAATTTAACATGAAACCAGTAAAATTAGATTTTTTTTTCTGGTACTTGTGGATAAGTAGCTAATTATAGTTACTCAAATATTGTAATTTAGTTCTTTTTTTGGGTGCTTGTACTTTTTTGAGAAATCAGTGCTTTTTCTTCTACCTAAGTTTTAACCAGAGTGATTGTTCTTTTACTTCAGTGAAATACTGTTGTACTTTTTCCACCTCTGTTGACTACACAGTAGTACACAGCAAGAGAATGATTCCATATCACATCCCAAAACAGCTGTTTTTCCCCGTCATGCCTTTGCGTAAAGTATTTAGATGCATTTTATATGTGTTTAGTTGTGTTTGGATGTTGCCTGTTTTACAGTAATCCCTGCTGGGGTACTTTTTGTGAAATACACATTTGCACCATGAGTGAAGTTATCCACTTTGTTAAGCCTCCCACCTGTGGCTTTAGGTGTTACTAAAGGACATACAGTGAATATTCTTCATCAGCTTACATTGCCTCGCTATGAGCTTGACTCTGCTTTTTTGCAAGAGGAGGTCCACCTTGTCACAGATTTTCTGGAGTTACTGCATCTGTCATATTGTAAAATATTTAACACTTTCAAAAGACTAGTTTTACTGCATGTAGTGTAGACCAACAGAGATGCATTTGAAGTTTTGAATTTAGCTCTAAGTTATATTAACACTGTCAATTTTGCAATGTATTTTACTTTATTATCGAGGTGTGACTTTACATACTGCTCCTCTGTAGCTACCCAGTACTTAAAGTAAACTTTAAATTAAATACTTTTACCTGAGCAGATTAACAGGCCAGTACTTTTGCATTTACAATACTTAACTAAATTTTGCCCAGAGTAACTGTACTTTTACTTAAGTACAATAGTCGTGTATGTTTTCGACCTTTGGATATGGGATTGATTGGTAAAGAGAAATGACTTATGGCTGAGGCGGATTAATACTATGGAAGTGGCGTTCTGGTATATCACTGACAGCTACTTGACATTTTTTGCCAATTTTTACAGATTTACCAGATAAAAGAAAAGCAATGCAATTAATACTATATCTGGCTAACTTGTACATTTTAAGATTATCTGAGATAAGTAACATTTGTGACTTCTACAAAAAGACACAAGATAATATATTGCAGTTATTTCATGAATGGCCACAATCATTCTGGAAGGCTGCTAAAAACCCTTTTATAGATAATATACAATGCAGAAGAAGTTGTACACCAAAATATATAATTTTACTGTATAACAACAACAACAACAACAAAAATACTACAAACAACCTCCTAATATTACTAGGTAATGTTATATCCATAAATTATCCAAATTCCACAGAACTCACCCACACCAAAAGCATTCAACACTGAATGAAAAAAAAATCTGAGACCATTATAATGATCAAAAATAAGAAATCTATTCACACTTCAAACCAAAGTTCTTTTTTTAAAGATTAGAATGTTAACACACCCTAACCCTTTAGTTGACTGTTTTTCTGTTTATTTTTTAAATCATTATTTCAAGTCTTCTAACTAAATTTCGATTAGCCTACTTTAGTTGATTGTAAGTGCCCCGTAGCTACTGTTAAATTAGCTGTTGTTGTACACAACGTTTTAAATAAAGATTATTTAAAAAGAATAATACACGTGCGGAACCAACGCGTGTTGTAGATAGTCCATTGATAGGTTAGTTAAAATATAACAGCTAACAGTAATATCAGTAGCTAAAGGGTCAGATAAGAATGTTATGTAGCCAATTATTATTTATTTAATTAACGAGCAAACAGTAATTTTCGGTGCTACAGTTACGTTATGAAACGCTTTATCGACGCTTTATTTAAATAAGACGTACAGTCGATGCTTGATGGGAGTTGTAGTTGTTTGTTAGTGGTAAGCTAAGCTAATACATTTTTTGCCATTCCTCCACATTTGAGTACATGCGATATAATAACTGTGCCTAAATTTTTACTCATATATTTGTCATTTCCAGTTGATGAACACTCACTTCTTGTGAAATGCATGTGAGCAAGGGCACACTCCCAGTTCATCTCGAGTCCTGAATTCTTCCAGACACACAGCACAGGTTTGCTGCAAGAAAAAATATTTCTAAGGTAAGTTTTTGTGAGATTTCTTTGTTCAAAACAGATGTAACAGCACGGTTAGTCCAAGTATGAATTTATTTTGACTTAGGCGCAATGGAGCATTATACACAAGTATGAACGGGAATTGTTATTTTTTCTTCAACATCTTTTTACAGCTGACATTATTATTTAAACCTTGCTGTGGACAGAAAGCTGCCTTAAAAAAAAGAAGAAAGAACTTAGTAGTCTTCTAGGACACTGACAAGACCTTTTTAAAATGCATTTTGAATGAGTGCAGTTATTCTCGGAGTCCTACATTCTGCTACAAATAGAGAGCCACTCACTTTTTAGGGCTGCATTTTAGATAGCCTGCAAGATGTTCTCTGGACTCAGTATGTGTGACAAGATAATCAAATCTGAGATGAGGAATTGATTGAGTTAACAAACCAGATCCTCCCAGCTACTAATGGGTCATCTGATGTAAAAGAGAAGCAGCATGGGCAAGATGAAGCAGATACAGCTGCCAGGTTTTGACAAATATGTTGAAAATGAGAGTGATTTTCAAAAGGAGGGGCTTACTCCAAGGAGGCTGAGTTTCTTGCTTGCTCCCTTCAGCACCACCTGCAGTCAAGAGAATAAAAAGAGAGACAAGCATTGGGTCATATGAATGATGTGTCAGCACTACTGTGCTGGCATAAAATCAGAAGAGTAAAAAAAAAAAAACTTCAAATGGGTTGAATGTCCTGATTTGACCAGTGTAGAAATATCTGCAAGAGCAGAGCACATTTTTGTAACATTGTTTAAAATGCCTTTATAGACAATGAAAGAGCTGCAGCTGGAGTTTAACCTTCCCTTAAGCCATAAACAATGTCAACTATCACCACACCTACAGCTCCACATTGTCACATACTGCTACCTGCTGGGTTAACAGTTTTAAATCAGAGCTAAGGTAATGTTATATATATGGAGTCAAGGTCAGCTATAAGGGGTGGTGTTGGGTTTCACCTCTGACATTGATAACAGTGTGACATGCTATAGTAGTATTAATAACCTTCCTCAGAAGCTGGTGTTACATGTTCACCCACTGTGACACATACAACAGCAACATACCTCATTGTAGCTGAACTGCTCCCTTGTTCCTTGTTGTTTCAACCTGAGAGAAGCAGAAAAACAACAACATCTGAGCAGGAGTGGTTGCTGGGACACCCATAACTTAAAACAGTAGTTACAAAAGTTGGGGGTTTCAAACCCATCAGAGTTGGAGAGATGAATCTAAGAACATGCAAGTTGATTGTCAAGGTAGAAAATACTCCTTATTTGTTTTGCCCAGTTATTTATTTTTTTTTTTTGTAAATAGTCTTTCAATTCTAACATTCTCCTAACAATCAACTTTAATAGTTAACAACAGGTAAACATTTTTATGAATAAATATTCCTGTTGATATTCATTTGTTACATTCAGAACTACTTTTGTAGTTTTACTTTTCAGATGAATAGTCCAGCTAGCTGGGATAGAAAACGATAAATCAGATATGCATTATCAGATATGTAGTTAAAATGCTGTCACAAAAAATGTCACTATTGAGTTTTATTTTTGTTCCATTCCCCCCATTTCCTCCAAGTTTTACTCCAATAATGCTCTGAAAACACCCTGGAACCCCTAGGGGATTCAGACTCAGTATTAACCAGTTTAACCACCACTGCACTGCAGTCCAAATACTACACACTGATGTTCATTCACAATGAACAATTAGGTACGTAAATCTGCAAGTATTTTTATGTCCATATTGTGACAGCACAAAAAGCTGTTGATACAAAACTGATTTCGAGTTGGTTACTTGCACATCCATACACAGAGAAACAGTATTATACATTGAATCTGTGTATGGATGTTCAAATAAACAACTTGGGTGTGTGTGTGCGGGTGTGTGCGTGTGGGATTGAACCTGATTAATGATAGTCCAAAATCCACATTACTACTTGTCAGCAAGTTAATCACTAACTATACTCATCTACTTTTCACAAGGGAGGGAGTAGTGTATCATACTATTTGACCCTTTTAAAAAAGATAATGGGAGCACTGGGAGGAAAATAAATCAGTTAAAACATGACAGAAGCTGTAATGCTCCATGAAAGTGGATGTTTATGGTTTCTTTTGGGGTTTTCAGCACCTACCCTTTTTACATTTCACATTTGTTCTTAGCTTCAATTGAAAACAAAACACAAGGTGATTTAATAAGCGTTAACCAACCGGCCAAACCCCTATTAAATAATAGGGACCAATATTTACATTTGGCCCATAATGCATATCAGTCTTATTTTGATGATTGCCAATAAAGTGTATTAATTTAGAAGTGTGCTACTTTGGCCTTGTTTTTTTTACTTCTCCACATCTACACATACACGATATCATCAAGCGCTCTTGCATGCCTTTTGCAGCTAATCTACTAAATTGTTTCCCTTTTAACTACAGCCTACTTTCTCTCACTGTGGTTTATTTTTCTTCCTCTTCCTCTCCAGCTGGTGTGCCAAATATTTGGCTATTCTTCATCTTTATACTGACAATGGTACATTTATTACATTTTGTTTATTTCTGTCTTTGGAGGTAAGTGTTTTTCAATTAGAGATGTCTCTGTTCAGAATTGATTCAAAGCCCTTGTTTGCAGCAGTAGTTAGCCAGCCCACTGTAGATGATGTGGGCTGGCATTGCTTCTCCACTATGCAGCTCCCTAGTAGGTGGGAGGCAGCGGCTGGTTACTGTCCGCAGTCAGTCAGCAGTGTCTTTGAACTCCAGCTTTATCATTTGCAACACTTAAGCAGTTTTACTATAAATTATTCTGAAATGCCATTTTACCAAGCAACAACAAGTTTATTTTGTAGAAATGCAGAAATGCGTCAGTTTAACTTTGATAATGGATAATATTGGCCCTTTTGACAAGGGGTAGACCAATTATTGGTCCGGCTGATAATTGATGCCATTATTTGGCATTGAATCAGTTAATGGTGTAGGCATTTTATTTTACCAACAGTTTATACAATTTATTGATTAAAAGGTGTCCTACTCCACTACAAGTGTCTTCCCCTGTGGCTTTATTTTAACTCTCTATTCTCACCTGATGTCCAACCTACAACACTGTCTGACTGGCTAAATGTCACACAACTACCAGTCAATCAACACTGAGGCCTGGGTGGCACTGACACAAGGTGTGTATGGCATCCCTTCCTGTTTCCTGCTGCTGCAGTGTTGCTCTGCACCGTTTCTCACATTGATAGAGCTAGTGCTGGTTAATTTTCCTTCATTTTTAACATGCAGTTTTACTTTGATCACATAAAGTACATTTTGTTCGTCATTTCAGGTACACACTGATTGCAAATATCAATTATGAACTACTAGGGCTGGGCAATTAATTGCAAGTTAGATTTAATCGCAATATGGCTTGCTGCAATTTTCAAATTGCAGACAGTGCAATATTTCAAAAGCCTGAATTGTGTCAAAATGAATGTTTCAATATTTTTTAAAGCAGAGATGTTATGCTCTACAAATTATGCAAACATCCAAGGTTCTTATTTATTTTATTTTATTTTATTTACAAAAATCCTACTTTTCTTCTTCATGTAAATGTTTATCTTATTCAGAACAAGAATAACAGAACTGATGTACCCTTCAATGTAACAATTGATGTCTGGCTTAAATTATGTGAGCCAAAATTTCAATTACATTGTTTTTTGAAATTGTTTATCCCTAGTTTAATTTATCTAATATTGTGCTGGTTATGATAAAGAATGATTCATTGCTTGTGTTTGTTGAACAACACATTAGACGAGGAACCTTGAAATAATCCCATATTAAATTGCAATATTGGCAAAAAAATTGCAAATAGATTATTTTCGCAAATTGTTCAGCCCTATGAACTACTAATACTTTGTTTCGGCTCTGAAAAATATCGGCTGACCCTTACTTTTGACAAACATTGGCTATTTATAAATAATAAGGGCATAAACATATATCAGTGTGGTAGATGTTTATCTTTTGTGTCCTGACAACTTGATGCTGGCATTTAGCACTCCTAACTGCTTATTTCGAGAAGAGATTTACTATAGAAGATGTGACCTGTTGGACAAACTCAGATTTGTTTTCATGGTCAAACATGAGATTAGATGATGGCATTGTGAGAGTGTTACATGAGCACAAGTTATGGAAAAACATCAGCATCAGTATCAGTCATTAGCAAAATTTTTATTCTAAATACTGGTATGAACATCAGCCCTGATTTTTCAGATGGTGCATCTGTATCATTTTGTTTGTCCTAATTACATAAGTAAGATTTCTATTACAAGACTTCAGTGTTTTTTACTCTAGCTTGTTTTACTTAATTGAAAAACTGGAGCACTGGTACTACAGGTTAATACATAAACTGTAAAAGTTGTACAGTTTTCACTGATAAAAACTCACTTTTATTGCTGGTGCACCTATTCATCTATATTATTGACTGGTGTACACCCCATCACATGCTGTAAATCTAACAATAACATTACTTAAACTTACTGATAGCTTAGGTTTACTATTGATACGTATTGGCTCTCAATACGGTTTTTCCATCTCATGTACCACCAATAATAGATGTCAGTGTTTGCCTTGAAAATCAATATCAGTCAATCCCTGTTATTTCATCTTAGAAATATTTTTTGTCTTATTTACTGTTTTATTTTATAACCAGAGACCTAATAATAAAACAAATGCTGTGACAAAAGACAAAAGAAAAAAAAACTCATAATCTGGGCAAACACAAGTATACAGTAGGTCTGCACAGTTATTTCATTTAGCACTAGCTAACCATACAAGGTGACAAAGAAAAGAATATTGTTAGAATAAGCAACAGTTTGCAGGGATTCTCCCCGGACGCTCTCCTGTGTAGTCAGGCAGTCCATCCAGTTGTAATTAGGATTACATTTTAGCATCATGATACACATGATTTTTCTCACCCCACAGAGTTTCTTCATACCCCAAACTGCATACCCCAATTTATGTTGGAAAAATATTCATTATTGCTGCAGCAGGATATTTAATATCCTGTATGTTGAATGCAAAATAGCACTTGATGTTTAATTTACTATAAGTGGTGTGCATTTGTACATTAAATGTTGCAAATGCAAGTGTTATTGGCAGCTTTTCAAGGCAAAACTCACATTTGTAGTATGTTTTCTGCCCATGTAATATAATGTTATTTTGTCATCAAGATAGTTTCATAGTTGTATAGTTAGTTTTAAAGTATTTTTAGATGTGTCTTACAATACTTGTTCAAATTGCCAAAACAGTCCTAACTGGATTGACAGTAACTCTCTCACCCAGTCTGTCGTCCTCCCAAAACTCCTGTACCTACCTGAAAAGGTAGCAGCAGAAGATGAGGCTGAGCATAAAGACGAAGAGGCCAATGCCCAGCACAATGACATATACATTGAGCGGGAGGTGATAGATGTCAGACGTCATGCTGCAGTAGTGTTCAGAGCGCTGAGAAGCCAAACCACACAGGCACCCTGCAAGGAGGATTTTGTATAGTTTAGATGCTTAACTGTCACCACTGATTTAGCTTCAGTAACTTTAGTGAATCTTGTATGATTGAATGTCTTTCTGCAAGAGCATAATGACAGTTAACCTGAAAAACATTTATGTATTTCTGTGTTTTATGTTTGCCTCAGCCTCAGGCTTTGAACAGGATATACTTCCTGCAGAGAGCTACTAACACAACAATATCCAGTTGGGCAAGTTTGTTATTTACTTTCTCATTATAAGCACCTTGGCTCCATCATTGCTTTGACAAAGGCAGGTTAGTACAAATCCAAATGGTTGCATCTAAGTTTAGAAGCTGTGATTTGTACAATAAATTGCCCTGCTGTGATCTTAGAGAGCATTCCAACCTTGAGATCTGTGTAAATGATTTTACTTTGTCAATGAATAAGTAAGCCATTTGCAAGCAGTAAAAAACTGTAATTAAAGCATACAGTAAGAAGGCATCTTGGCAGAGAAATTGGAGATTGTAGATCATTAACCACACAGCAAATCTGCATGACAAACACAGGCTTTTAGTGCCACAAGGTTTTTAGTCAATGGCTGCAGACATATACCATTTCACCCTGTGTTTGATTGACGATGAATGTTGGGGTCATTTTTACAAAATAAAACAATCAGTTGAAGTTTTTGATGTAATAATTGCTGTTTGTGTGAATGCAGGTGTGTCCTGGGAGCTGTGACTGGCACTGTGGTGGCAACTGAGGCACCCATAGGACTCCCTGTTAATTAGCTGTGAACAAGACAAACATGGAGGACAGACAGCACTTCCGCCACACCACCATCTGTTCTACAGACTATCGAGGTGACTGGTGGAGTGTGAGTGTGTGTCACAGCCCTGAAGGGTGGAAGGGTGCGGGTGTGGGGTCTGTCTGTGTGTATCTTGAAGACTGATATATATGTGTGTGAGTGTGTGCATGTTGCAGGTGGCAGGGGGTGGGGTCTATTAGACAGAATGAACTCTGGGGACTAAAGGACCATTTGGTAAAACAATAGCTGAGGAAGCCCCACTTCCATGCCACATGTGCTCCTATTAATTTGCAGCGAGGATGCTCTTTGCCAGCCTCTAGATGTCTATGTGTCTCTCTTTAGGGGGAATCAATAAGTACAGCTTGCACACTGTGGGGGGTACGGGTTGGATAATTTAACATGGCTGGGGGTTGGGGGATTTACAAGCCAAGGCAGGGGGAGCTCTAGTGTAGGGAAGACCTAGGGTAGCACAATGAGAGTTGCAAATGTAAACCCAGCACTGATGAACTTCAGACTTGGTCAACAGTAGCAAAACAAGAATGTGGATTGACAAACATGACCTTGAATGCAGCTTTTTGGAACACTACTCCTCCACTCTCTCTGTGATTTGATATTTCACAAGAACATTTGTTCTGTGAATTCAAAAAGCTTGCAGACTACAGATAAGAGTTTATGAGTTACAAGTAAGTACACGTGCTGCCACCTCTTGTGTTTGGCAGACGGTAAAAGAATCAGTTCACTTACCGTTACACCATTGGAATGGTTGCATGAAATATGACTCCCAGCTTAGCAGCAGTAAATTCAGGCCCTGTCAGGAGAAGGCTGGAGAGGAGCCAAACTCGTGGGCTGGCGCTTGGGACACTGGATCTGCTTGGAGCCTGGAGTCAGACACCCTGACCTGAATCGCTCTCTTATAGAGTGGTGTTCTTTCCTCAAAAAACAACCATTAAGATTTCCAGATTTGCTCAGATTCCACAAATCCTCAGGAGGTGCGGTTTTGTTGGCTCAGCAGTCTGTGACGCCCAGCATTCCCAAATCTGGATTAACCCTTCGGTGTAAAGATTGGGAGATTTGGGACTGGGGTTTGGACTGGGACTGAAGACCTCATGTGCTCCTAGATCCCAGTGAGAATGATGTCATCGCAGGAGAGAGAAGGAGAGACAAAGAAATGTTGAGAAGGAGTGATTGTTTTTCACATGCCTCACACCATGTGTTATGCAGGAGTTGTTATTGTCACAAGCTGAATCTCACTCAGTCACAAAATCAGAAACAACACAGACTGCTGGGTGACAAAAATACTCACATTTCCAGCAGAAAACGGGCCTCTTCACTGTACATCTGCAGTATCACCCCTTCTTCAGATTCAATGACAGCCACCCTTCAACATGACAGTCCTCATCCACTGAAGGTAATTATCTGGCATTAGTCTGTGCTTTGTCTTCCTCCCAAAGCTGCTTTTTTAACAGAGGATTTTCACAAGTCTCATCCCCCTCTCCTCTCCTCTGTTGTCTCCTCCTCCAGTCCTCTGATCTTGCGGTGGGTATTCCTCCTCAGTAAGGAAAGACAAAGATGTGCCTCCCTCTAAGCCCAGACAAACTGAGGACAGCTCCATGCAACAACAGTCCTGTAGCTGGGTTTGGTGTTTTGCTGTTGAGCTTGTGTTTGTGTGTCAGTCAGTGCATGTGTGCGTGTTTGCATAGGAGAGGAGGGGGGATCCTACTCTCCCTCTAACCATCTGCTCGTTCAATTGAGAAAAAAAATCTGAGACAAAGGCAGTGTGTGTGCAGGAGTGTGTCTGCGTGTGTCGTATTTAGTCTCTCCCACCTCCAGCTGGCTTTGTCATGGCAGGCTTCCCCTCTTCCTCTTTCAGTCCTTAATGGTGCTCAGAGAGAGCCTGCAGTTCGCCTTTCCCTTCCTCCCCTTGCTCTCGCTCTGCTCTGCCTTGGGTTTGTAAACAGATCTGTGCTCATGTGACCAGCCGTTTTGCCTCGCAACTCTCCTCTCCCTCAGCCCTCCCTCGCTACCTCTGTCCTCCAATCTGTAGGCAGAAGGAAGGCAGAATGAGCCAGACACTGACGAATAGGGCGCCTGCAAGCATGCTGATGTGTATGTGGCTGTATGCGCACACCCATGTGCATGTATATGTGAGAGGGAGACAAGAAAGACATTTGCAGCAAAGTCAAGCAAGGCCTTGGTCAGTTATATGCACATGGCCGATATCCTGACAACCAAAACAAAGCCATTTGTGTGAAGTAAAAGTCAGTGAAGGAAGAGATGACACAACCTCAGGCACTACTGCCTTCCTCTGCACAGACACAGACAGTATTTTTAGAGATGCAGCAGATTCTTTTTCATGTTTGATTTGTTTGATCTATATATAAACATGTTGTCACTCTTTGCAGAGGATGGAGAGGTAGAGCAGCAAAGGAGGGAGGAGGTAGAAATCAATACAAAGAAAAGCTGAAAAGATAGATTTTAAAGAAATTAACTATATAAGGGGAAAAGGGAAAATAGCACAGCTTGGACAAAGACATTGCCTGCGTGTCCACCCCTACACCAGTGGCCATGGCTGCCAATTCACCAAGGGAGAGAACAGCTGCTGGGCTACTGGGCGAGCTGTAGACGGTCAAGGGAGAGCTGCTCCACCAATCCCCAGGGGGAGGGAGGGAGAGGCTTCAATGGGACCCATGCCATTTTCATTCACCCTACTTCCTCCCTCCCCCCTCCTGCTCTAGTAATGACATTAATGTTGGATACTGAGGAACAGCTGGATTGACCGCACAGATGCATGGGCATTAACAGGCATTTGATGTTTACAGGTTTCAGTAGTAGCTACAGGTTTGTTTGCTTTGTTAGTTTTTACAGGGTAGTGGTTCTTGTAGAGCCCATGCCCTTGAGTAAAATAATATGAATAGATGCTAAATCATGAGTTTGTTTTATGAGTTCTGTAATAAGTTTGAAAAATCTGAACTATAAGTGCACAGCTGCAAAGCAATAGTGGTTTTCGATGAAAAGGCTCAATTGACTGACAAAACTTGGAACAGAGCGAGGGAGTGAGAAGCATGCAAATTCTGACCTTGTTTTCTAAGTGACATGTAAATTCTTTTAGCGCAACCTTTTGTTTTTGCATCATAGGTTTAGCTGATGGGAACTATGGTAGCATTACAGGGTTATGTCATGTTGAAGGCCATACATATTTGCAAAGCATGATAATTTTTCATTATAATGTTGTCAGCATGTTTAGACAGCAAAGAGTTATTCGTATACTCTGATATGCTCTTGTTTTGTGCTCCAGTAAAGAGAAACAGTTTGTCTATAAGTTGGCCTCGAATGTAAGGAATAGTGTGCCTTTGTACACCTTTCTCTGTAGGGACCACTGTGAGTCAGAATGTAGCATAACAAAGGTGCTTATGGCCTAGTAGTTTTGTTGATCCCCATGTACAGAGTCTGTTGTCCTCCAAATGGGAAGCCTAGATTCAATGTCCTATCAAAATAAAGGCAAAAAGAAGCTGGACTGAAGCAACAAACAAAGTGCCTTGGCTTATTATGGTCACTGATACTTATAAATGTCATTTTGCATTTTTAATTGACATCTTTAAAACACGCACAGTCATGTTTTCAAGTTAGACACAGTAGAGGTTTGAACTCAGCTATTTTCATCTACCCATCTTCAAACTTTTCATTCTTTTGTCCTGTGTTTTGTGGAATATTTGAGGTGACCAAACCGTTAAAATCAGGACACAGTCAAGTTAAAAATTAAGAATTTTATCCAGGAAATTTAGATTTCTATCAGGCCAATGCAGCTGCTTTACTTTTGTAACCCAGAAATATAACCTCTTTGGATGTTTGCCATTGTAAACTCTTAAAATTTTGGACAGAACATGTATAGTTGGAATGTCCTGATCTGTTTATGACTTGATTTGAATGTTTTGTTTTTCTGTGAAAGGACTCTGGAGACAGATTTCCCTTACAGAGCACTTTAAGCAAATAACCTAATCTAAATCAGTCTTCAAGAGAGCAGTGATGTGCTTTCAGTACTTCATGGCTTTATCAATTGTAAATAAAACATGTTTTGATGGGGGAAAAGTCATTTTAGATTTAAACTCCCTATGTGCTGACTAAAAGCAAGTGGAGTTCTTATTCTGACCAGTGGCAGATCCTGTGGTAGCCAAGGCCGATTAGAGGCACCCTAAAATCCTAAACAGTGTATTTAGGGACGCACAGGCAGCTGGTAGCTGATAGCAAAACTGACACCAATATATTCACATCTTTTTTATTGTAAAAAACACAAAGTGCCTCCAGTGCAAAGAGATGCTGAGTCAAGCGGAGCTGAGAGAGGAGCAGGAAAGTGGACAGTTTGGTGGTTGTTTTGCACTTGGGGCTTAATTCTGAGTGTTCAGGGCTCACAGGTGGTTGCCCTAGGCAACAACCTGCATCTGATGGTACATTTGTAGATCTGGCCAATATTTAAGGCTGATATATAATGCAGTCAGGCAGTATTCAGACCCCCTTTGTTTTTTTTCAGTTTTATTATGTCGCAGACTTATGCTATAATCGAAAAAATAACAAAACGAAACATTTTTTTCTCTCATTAATCTACAATCAGTACCACATCAAGTCAAAACAGAATTTTATACATTTTTGCAAACATATTAGAAATAAAATATTACATTGACACAAATATTTATAGGGCCCTATGAAATCCATTTTATTTTTTTCCAAATTCTGTTTTATTTTTGTCCAAATTCCATTTTTTTCTGTTTTAATTTTTTTTGAATTACTTTTTAAACCTTTCCACTAATTTTACCATTAAAATTGTAAATGACTGAAATGTTCACTAATTAAATAGAAACAACCTTAGATTTATTTATAAAGGGTCACAGTTGGCCCAGGAGCCGTTGTTTGGATAATCCTGATATAAAACAAATATAACCAGTGTAACAGTCAGATATTTCCAACATTTTAAGACACATCCATGTGTATAATCACATCCTAACTGTTGTTTATAATGTGAATGAAGAAATCCTTCTGTTCTCTCAAAGATAATAACTTAATTAAAGTTAAATGGTTCTTAGAAAACCTGTTACCTAAACTTTTCTTTACTCTCACAGTATGTAGCAGTGCATGTAGTGTGACGTTGCATTGTGTTTTACTCTCCTCATCTCTCTGCATGCATTGCTGTCTGTCCATCTGCTTCATATCAGACCGCTACGTTAATGCAGACACGTGTTGGCTCGTTAGGCAACCAAATGGAAAAGTATCTGCAGGAGGAATGATTAAGCTAATTGTTACTCGAATGTAACATCATTTAGACAACGGGACTTCATAAAATCTCGAGTCTCGAGTTTGAAGCCTCCGAGAGGTGAGTAGATCTTCAAGTTGTGACTTCAGCTGTGTTCCTCGTGCGCAGACACACCTCTCTCTCTCTGTGACTCTCTGGTGTGGTGAGGTAAAATAACTCGAAGCATGGGTGAGTTTTCTTGGAAGGTGCAACATTATATTGCCCTGCACTGCCCTGTGTTGAGCTACGTGATGTTTGCCGGTGTTTCATGCAGCTGCTTTGACATGCTGTTATTGTTTAGGAGGGGGCAGGGTGAGCGTTTCTGAAGTGAGGCACAAGTTATGCCACACTTTTGTGTTCCCCGGAATATATTCCTCAAATATACGTTCCTCTTTCTAAAAAACGCAGCATTTTCAGTCAAATTCATTCAATTTCCGTGTTAAATTGTAAATTTGCCAATTCCGCGATTCCATTACTGGGAAATCATAGGGCCCTATATTTAGACCCTTCACAAAAACATTTAAAATTTAGCTCAGGTTCCTCACATTTCTCTTGATCACTGCTGAGAAGTTTTCTGCACCTTGATTGGAGTCCACCTGTGGTAAATTACATTGATTGGACATGATTTGGAAATGCACACACCCTCTATAGAAGGCCTCACAGCTGACAGTGCACATCAGAGCACAAGCCAAGCCATGAGGTCAAAGGAACTTCCTGCATCTCCATGCAGGATCTTTGGTGCTCAGTCAGAGTCACCATTGGGCTCTTTGTCACTTCTCTTACTAAGGGCCCTCTCTCCCGATTGCTCAGTTTGGCCGGGCAACCAGCTCTCAAGAGTCCTGGTTGTACCAAACTTCTTCCATTTGAGGATTATGGAGGCCAGTGTGCTCTTGGGAACCTTCAAGGTAAGATAATTCTACTGTACCCTTGCCCAGATCTGTGCCTTGCAACAATCCTGTCTCTGAGCTCTGAGGGAAGTTCCTTTGAACTCATGACTTGGGTTTTACATTGATATGCATTGTCAGCTGTGACGCCTTGTGTGCCTTTCCAAATCATGCTCAATCAGTTTAATTTACCACAGGTGGACTCCAGTCAAGGTGTAGAAACATCTAAACAGAAATATAAGATGCCTGAGCTAAATTTTAAACATTTAATGCAAAGGGTCTGAATACTTATGTCAATGTGATATTTCAGTTTTGAATTTTTAACATATTTTCAAAAAATTCTAAAGTTCTGTTTTCACTTTGCCATTAGGGGTTACTGAGGTTACTGAGTGTAAAAGAGAACACATTTTTTTAACTGTAGCATCAGGCTGCAGCATAACAAAATTGAAAAAGGTAAAGGGGGTCTGAATGCTTTCTGAATGCATTGTATATACTGTTGATGTGTTGGCTGTAAATATTGGCAGAAATTTCCATACCAGCTAACCTAATTTTTACTTTTTTAGCTATTATCTGCCAAAATTGATGTCACGCCAAATTTATCAATTTTATTTGTGTTGTTTGCCATTCATGGGAGTCTGTATTGTTGGTGTATTTTTTTCTTAAAGCACAATCAATTCCTAAGTACATCTTAAACTACACTGGATTGGTTTTACTCACTTACTAACGGAAAAAAGTTTGGACACAACTTACTTCTTGAATGAAATTGATACTGATTTTTAAAGTTAACTGCATTTGAACTGTTTATATATATTGATAGTTTATTTTTCCCTTTTTGTGGATGACACATGATATGGTATCATCAGTCGAACTATTACATGGAAATTAAATCACATTCCCTCATATGTTGTATGCATTGAAGTAAAACCGTAATGCTACTTTATCATGGTGATGTATATTTTGACTTTCTTTTAATGCAGTAACTAAATGTAATGCAGGCATATACCATAAAATCCCTGAGACTCTGAAACCATATGTTTCAAAGTGAAAGAAGAGCCAGTAAAGTGTTTCATTGTCCTTTTAGCTCTTCAAACTTTGCTGTAATAAACTGCCCATTCCTTTTTCTCCACCTCATGGGTGTGTCCCTTTACAAATCCATTTGCTGCCCCATTGGCAGTGCCATTCATTCTGCCATTGTTTTCTCCATCTATTTGGTCCTTTCTCAAAATCAGAGCTGGCTTGCAGGTGTGCCAGTTCCATAACACTTTGTTCATGTCATCCTGAGCTCTGATACCCAAGAGCTTTTCCTCATCACTTTTCTTCTCATCCTCATCATCGTCATCGCTGTCATCTTGGTTGGAGCGATGTTTGTGAAAGCTGCGCATCTCTCCACTGATGCCCTCGAAGTACTGCTGGATGCAAACCTTGGCGAAACTCTTGGCATGCTCTTTACACGTCTCATCAAACATCTTGCGCTCAATGTCAATATAATGAGACCAGTACTTCGTCTTGAGGAAGGCAGCTTGAGTGAAACATGGTCGGATAGCTCGGATCAGGAAGGCAGTCAAGGTCATCATGAGTAGAAACATCCATCCGCACGCCTGTAACGTAAGGATATTTTTCAGATGTGGGTGTGGCTATGTCACAACTACAATGAGAACTCAAAAACTTAAACCAACACATTTCAACAGAATTAAGACAGAAATCAAATAGACAAATCTGACTACAGCAGAAACTAAATATAACGGGAGTCACACAGCCAACATGATCAAAAAAAGCATTCCTAGCTTTCTGACAGTTTCTCAGCTCATTAACACAATCTGCGTATCAATAGACTTTACAGAGACATGTTACTTTTAGGCCTGAATAATTGCCCTTCAGCTGATCAAAGACCTAAATAACAGTGTGGGTGTATTTGGATGGATTGAAATAGGTCCCAGTTCCATGAATAATAAATTTAGAAGGCTTATCTATGCCCTTAATAAGCGCACAGGAAAGCTTCAAGAGCTCAAAGTGCAGAGCCAGAGTCTGGCAGGGAGATTGAAGTTAACTACGGTTTTTGAGGAATAAAGCAGGGAAATTAAATTCGCAGAGTCATCAGATCCTGTGATGAAGTTAAAAAAGTAGCCTTTTAGAGGGTCTTAAATTGGTTCATGCCTTTGATGGTTTTGATCAGGCTCAACACATGTTTTTTTGATAGAAATTTCCACATGGCGATGTTCTCAAGCTCAAGATGCTTTATTGGCTGGAATGGTAACAACTAATGTTGTTAAGCCCAAATAATAAATCAACATCATAAGATACAAAGTATCTGAAAGTTGTGTTTAAACGTTTCTCACCAAGCTGTGCTGGAGACAACCAACAATAACAGGCATCAAAATGGACTATGTACTTCCTTTATGTCCCTATTCACGTATTTTTTTTCCTACTGTGACAAAATGCCTGTTTGACACTGCCTATAAAAACTGTACACCTACAATGGATGTTCTACACTTTGATTGATTTTATAAATCAGCCATGATCAATATAAATGGGCTTTTTTGACAAAACCTCTTTAATGTCAAAGTGCAAACAGGTTTCTACAAAGTAATGTCAAATATGCCAAAAAAAAAAAAAATGTAATGTCAACAGAGGTCCAGCCAGTTGGTGTTAATTGTCTCACAGTTAGTGAAATGGCGATCACCTGAGTGCTGTGAATGTGTCTCAAGCAATTGTAGAACAAAGACACCTGTGTCTGGAAGGTCCAGTCACTGGTTAATCAGTATTCCTGGCAACTATTACACCATGAAAGTAAAAGAACACTCCAAGCAACTCAGAGAAACAGCTATTGGAAAGTTGAAGTCAAAAGATGGATACAGAAAAAATTCCAAGGCACTGAACATCTCCAAAAGTTCAGTTAAATTCATCTTCAACAAATGTAAGGAATATGTCACGTGTAAATCTGCCTAGATCAGGGCATCCTCACAAACTGAGTGAGCGTGCAAGAAGGAGAGTAGTGAGAGAGACCACCAAGACACCTAAGACTACTTGGAAGGAATTACAAGTTCCAACTGTTGCCTGGTTTCTTCACGTGTCAAGGCTTTATGAGAGAGTGGCAAAGAGAAAACTACTGTTAAAGAAACTCATATTAAATCTGGACTGGAGTTTGTCAAAAGGCATGTGGGAGACTCCATGGCCAATTGGAAGAAAGTTCTGTGGTCTGTTGAGACCAAGATGATGCTTTTGGCCATCAGACAAGGCGCTATGTTTGGTGGACACCAAACACTGCACATAGCCACAAACACAACATCCCCACTGTGAAGCACAGTGGTGGCAGCATCATGAAGTGAGGATTCTTCTCAGCAGCTGGCCTTACGATGCTTGTAAAGGTAGAGGGTAAAATGAATGCAATAAAATATAGGAAAAATCACGGAGGACAATCTTATTCTGTCTGCAGAGAACTCAAGCTTGGGAGAAGATTTATTTTTCAACGTAACTGACTGGAAGCAAACAGTGAAAACTGCACGGAAATGGTTTAAGGACAGCAAGGTGAAACTTCTGGAGTGGTCAAGTCAACGCCAAGACCTTAGTCCATGTGGCTGTTCTTGAAAAGGGCTGGTTGCGTTTGATCCTCGTGCAACCTGACGGAGCTTGAGCAGTTTTGAAAAGAAGAATGGGGCAGTGTCCAGATGTGCAAGCCTGATTGAGACCTATCCACACAGACTCCGTGCTGTGATTCGGTGACATTTTATACAGTAACTTATTTTACATTACATATCTTTATTTAATTGACATTACTTAGCAACTAAAATCTGTTTTCACTTTGACATTAAAGAGGTTTCATTCTTAATTTTTTGTCGAAAATGCCAAATTAAATTGACCATAATTGATTTACATTTTCTCTGTATTTAGAAATTTTGATTTAAGTGTTTGTTTTATTTATTTTTCTTTTTAACTTTTGTACTCCAAAGTTTAACAGTTTACAAACATTCAAGTAGGAAGAGATTGGCATGCTACCTGTGATAAACACTTGATGTACAGCGATGCTGCAATTCTTATTTCTTGATGCTCAAACAGGTCTTTACATGGAATCCTTGCCAACAGCTTAAGTCTCTCTGCCTCTGACAACCCCCTCATCAGACTGTAATTCCCAAACCTGTCCAGATCCAGGTTGACGCTGAAAGCACAGAGGAAGCTCTTCCCATCCATGAGAGTGACAGACACCCATACTGCAGGTGCTATCAAGGATCTCTGAGTGATAGAACAAAACATGTAGCGCAGGATTGTTGGGTCCTTCCTTCGTTTGCCTGTGGGTCTTTTCCACTCCTCTGCTAGCACTGAAACATTATTGTTCATCACAAACCCCAGCATAAAGAACCATATGGGTGGAATGATTAACAGTCCAATCCCATACATGTAGTTATATTCAGGCATACAAGGGCAGCTGAACTCGAAGGAAGAGTACATCTGAGCACTAGCTAGTGCCATGATACCACAGATCCCATTCATGAAAGACTCCTGGTTGGACTGGAGGAACTGGAACATCATACGAAACTTATCCATCTTGGGATGTGTGGTGGAACTTTTATTCAGATGGAACAGAAAAATCTGTAAATTGTAAAATAGAGAATTTGAAAGCACTCAGTTAAAAGAGGTTTTGTTTTTACAATTGATGTTATTACACGTATTAAAGTGTGTTGTTCCTCAGTGAGAAGAACCTTTGGAATTAAGAGCAATAAATGATGGCTTTTCAATAATTAACACATAGTAAAGCAACAAACTGAGCACAGCTGCTTAGACTAACACATTGTGAAACATCAACCTGGTGGAAAGCCCAGCTTTATATTTATATCTCTGTATTTGTTATTTATTTGTTAAGATAAAAGTTAGCGAGCAAAAGGAATAGTGAATGATGTTTGCTAAACAACGGGCCTACAGTGGGGAGGATTGAGGAGCCTGGAATAGAAAGTATTTTTTACTTTTATTTTTTTATCTTTTGAATAGTCAAATAAAGGGCTCCCTACATAAGGGCAGCAACACCTAGAGGAGAGGTGAAAGGTGACCGTTTATCGGAGGAATGATACTGTAAACAGTTTAAATTAGGTGCCCCCCCCCCCAAAAAAAAAGAACACAAAAAAGTGAAAGTAGTCGGACTGAGGGGGAACAACTCCTCACACACAGTGGTTTAGTTGACGGCTTTAAGGCTTTCAGCCTTTGCTTGCCTGGAGCATTGTGTTCTACAAAGTTAACTAATTAGTGTAAGTCTGAATCAGAGGAGGCAACAATGTCATACTTTTCTCTCTATGGTTCCAAGTGATTATTCTCAACATTAACAATGTTAGTTACCACTGATCTCCCAATATGGCAGGACTGAGAGAGCCTATCAATCTCTGTCCCTATCTTTGCATCTCTAGCACCTGAACACTAAAATGGAGTGTATTGTCTCATACTTTGGGAATAGGCCTATAAACACATAAAATAATGTGAAGGAAATAAAAGTAAATTTTATTTAACGATAGTTAAAATATTGCTCATTAATATATGGAAATTGTTGTTCAAAAATGCATTATAATTCATAGATATTTGTAAAATGAAACTTTTTTTTACTGATATTTCACCATTAGTGCACATCCATAGGAATCTGTTCATGCAATGAATGTGTTTATTCCTCACTCATTAACCAACAGTGATAAACTAAATTTCCTCTTGTGGCTAAATAAAGTTGATCTTCTTCTTCTCTTCTTCTTGAATTAACTTAGTAGAAGCCTTTTTCCATGATATTTTAGGCTCAACATTTACCATATTTTGATCAATTAAAAGATGATGCCTTTATTAATGACTTAACATGGTTCTATAAAGCAACAAAAATAATGTATTAACTTTTAATAAAGCTATAAGAAAACTAATAGAGGTATCACTCTATTGGTAAGTCCTTCAAGATTTTCAAACCCATCCTTAAGCCCCTCATGTGTTCCAAACTACTGTATTTTTAGACCAGATGTGCAAAATTTCCTCATTAATTCAGTTTTACGTAGAAAACATAATACAAAAAGCAGCCGTGCAAAGACATTGAAGAAAGCTTCATGAATACAATGACACATAAATGCACACACTTACCTACGTTCTTGAGAGTGGATAAGTCAAAGGAAAGGAAAAGTCATAAAGCACCAGTCTCCATAGTGGATAACTTGCAGTTCTTTATGTGCGTATCAGACATTGTTTCTCTGACCGTCTGTCCAGTGTTTTACAAACTCTCTGTGATGATATTCAAAGCCGACCACATCATCTGTGGTCATGCCCCTCCCTGCACAGGCACCTGTATTTAATTTGACATGACAAAATATCATTTAAAACACATTTCCTCTGATGTAAATATTTTATATTTCTCAGAAAATATTAACAGTCAACATTTTCATTGTTAACAATAATGATTGTTAGTCTTTGTTATCATATAGTTTGTTGTCCCTCAGCTTACCTCAGCCCTGGGTTCAGTGTTGTTCAGCTGTGGCCATCACAATCCAGACATGCAAAAAAGGTTTGGAACAATTCAAATATCTGCGGGTTTGACTGGAAAATTTGTTTGCTGTTAAGGAGATGGAAGGTGAGTCTGTTTCTGTTTGTTAAGCCAAAACCAAAGAAATTAAAGCAAAATGACTTATCTGATCTTATAACCTTTGTTAAATCTATAAGGGATCATTTTAGCAACATTTCACATTACACTTTGATCTCGCCTGCACTCATTGAGCAAGCAGAGCTTGACAAACCAGTTAGAAGCCCACAGAAAGATAAAAGGCTTGGGCTTATTCTCTTATCTCCTACACACAAACCATTTTCTGTGTAGCTTTTCAACAGTTACATGTAACCTGATGTGTCATCCTTCATCTATTGACTTTCAAACTGTGTGATTTATTCAGTGATACCCTGCAGGATGCTGATTTCATGCAGTTTTGAGTATGCAGTTGAGCTTACAGGAAGTCTGTGCTATCTGCTTTCTCCTGTGTATTGCACAGGAAGATGTTACAGCAGAGCACATGGGCAGGGTGAGCAGGAAATAAGTCACAACTGACAACCTACAACAGTTTCTAAAATAGGAAGAGATCGCTGAGACTGCCTGTGCAAGGTCAGCCTGTTCCTTCCTTCTTTGCACCTATTCAGACAAAACCTTAACACTTTTCAGTGACAGTTAATCTCTTATTCAGGTATGTATACCTATTATGTTTTTAATGTAATGTGCCTTGATTTATTAGTGTTTGCTCTGTAATGTGATTCAAAGAAATAAGGATGCTTTAAAGTATCAAGGAAGTAGCTTTGTTTCTACTTGCTGTGCATCACCTTCTCAGTGTTAAACTGAAGTTTTTTTTCCTGTGTATTGTTTTGTCATATTAAAAAGACTATGAATACACTTTATTAGATAAAGCACTTTTTATTGATGCTTTTGATGTATTCACAGACAGCAGTGAAGATGCAGGATATTCTGCTGAGAGTGTTCATGGTGACTGTGGGTCTTCTAACATGTCTGAGGGATGATCCTGAGCCCCAAGATTGGGATGATTCACCCACAGTGCCACTGCAAATTCAGGAGGACAGGCTGGTGGTAGAGGATGAAAAACTGCACCACATAATGACATCTGTCAACAAGGAAATGACCCACGATGACAATAGAGGGCCTCTGAATGATGGACAAAACATTGACAACGAGGAAAATCAAGCCAGAAATGTGCCAGTAATGGAGGATTTGAGTCATCACAAGCCTTCACAAATTGACCAAGAGCATAAGGAGAAATCAGAGATGGACATAAAGAATGAACAGGGAGAAGAACCCATGGCTGATAGCTCTTTCAGAGACCAGAACAGACCGAAGGTGACTCAAGTAAAGCCTGAGGAGAATACAGTGCTCCACTCAGAAGACAAGGAATCTCCTCCATCACACGTTCACACTAAGACATCAGAAAATGAAACTTCTGAGGTGGCCATCACTGACTGGGAGAGGGATTTCCTCTGGTACCTATGGAACACATTTTCCATTATTTCCTTCATTCGCTTCTTAAGGAAATACCTGGGGAGAAATTCCCAAATTAAAGAAGGAGAAACCTGCGTGTTCCCAGGGACTTGCAATGCTGTTGAATTACCACGCTTAGACAGTGACACCCTGCAGAGATTTCATACTAAATATGTGAACGTTTCCTCCAGTAAGATGTGGAAAGAGGAGTTCTTGGAGGGTTTTACAAATGATCTATTGGAGGTCATGAAGACTGTGTGTGATAAAAATGGTGGAATGGCGATTGGAGACTTCCGGATGGTAGATGTGTATAACATCATCGTTCCCTTCACTCCACCTGATCGATGCAGTTTTCAGTGTTCACTCTGGAACAACCAGGCGAGTGACCTGCTGCCAGATATGCAAGTCTGTGGTCAAATAAAGCTGGTGGAAAATAAGGTAATCCAGGATAGCTGCCCCTGCCAGTCCCCTGACGCAGATGATGATATGGTGTGCCTGCTGCATTGTGAGCAAGAGAAAGTACAGATTAAAGTTTGTGATGACCATCTTTGTGGGAAGAACTCCTCTTTCCTGTCAAAGTCACAGGTAACCAGATGGTTTCAGAGCACCATTAAACAAGCATGGGCACAGATTTCACACAAGTATGAATTTGAGCTGAATATACGCTACATTGATGCTCCAGGTGCTTTGGTAGTTCGATTCAGATCAGGGAAGAAGATCTGCTTTAGTATGAACCCTGTGGTTAGATTCAACAACGATGCGCATTTTATCATCACGACTTGCTCCCCACCAGACTTGGATACTTTCTGGACTCTCTCCCTGATCACCTATGAGGACCAATTTTTCAAAAACATGTCTGAACATCTGCCTAAAAACTCATGCCACAGCCAAACTCTTGAAATTGCACGTTTTCTTCACAGGAGGCAAACAGCTCTGTCAGGAAGTACCACTATTAATGATTTTCATTTCAAGACTGCGCTGATGCATCTGCTTTTGACCACAGAGCCTTCACAGTGGGAACCTGATCATGTAGCTTCTAGGCTACAAGACTTACTGGCCTTCATGGGGAGAAGCCTAGAGAAAAAGCTGCTACACCATGCCATTATTGGGAACCCTTTAACTCAGAGGGTTATTGAACTGCCTGCTGAATTTAGTCAAACAAAGCCAGTGAATCTCTTCCATCCCCTTGTGGTACACAGCTGTATCTACAGAAATGCAGTGATGCATTTCCAGGAAATGCTTAAAAACGCACAAATGCTAATACAAGAATATATCTGTCAGTGCATGGACAACTAGAATGTGACAAATTCAAGAAATCACTTGTAAATATTGGCAAGCCACAAACACAACCCACTGGTATTGCTGCTTATACCTCCGTTAGTGCAGAAGTGAGGGTATTACCTGGGCTTGAACCAAGGATCTCATGATTTGCTGGCAGCTGCCCATCCTGCTGAGCTACACTAACCCTGTCCCTTTCCAAGACCTGAGGCAATGACAATGTGTGAAAAACTTTTTCTTCAAATCCTTCAAATGCTTGTGACATTCAAAAATTTATCATTTGAAACATTTTAATGTGAAAGATTTTCCTGTAAATGATTCAATACCTAAAAAAACACAAGGATTAATGTCTTTAAGTGTCTGTGAGGATATCTTGGTACTAGCAGGTTTGAGACTTATTTACTCTCTTGCTTGTGGGACTTACAACCAGTTTGTCCAACAAACTGAGCCAGAAGAAGAGTGGGAACAAAACAGGCATTTCCAGGATATAAGACAGACGGCAGATAGAAAAACCTCTTTTTGCCATGAAACTTAAAACCCTTCTGATATTCTAAATATTGCTCAAAAATTTCTAAAATAAAATGTCCTGAAAGCTTAGAAACTATTATCAATAACTGTGGGAAAGTATGAGCAAATATTTAGTAAGGAAAAACGATATTTTTAATACAGAACTGGTTACAGTAAAAAACATTTACTGTCACCATGGGCACATTTAGGATTGGAACATAATTTAACATGTTCGATAGTGATTATCCAAACAATGTCTGTGCCAATATTGGGATCATTTAAATTATGACTAACGCCCAGTTCACACAGGACTAGTAATACCTAGGGACCTCTTGTAATTTGTAATAATCTCACAAGACGTCTGTGTTTTTAATGCTGACTGAATCAACCATGTTGTAATTTGTGGTGTAGAAATTCCTGGGCAAATTGCCTACCATATTAAGTACACACAGAGGTCCAAAGGTAATTCTCATCCTGTGTGAATCTGCACCTCTGTAATTGAGAGTGGTAATTATGTTCTTTTTAAGATCTGTGCAGCTTTTTCTGCTCTTTTTACTGATCAAAAAAAAAAATAATAGAGGCTTCGCAGGACATTGTTAGCAAAGTTTTGACATTTGGCTATAGATAGTGCTTAGCTTTCAGTTCATTTCAGATATGTGTAAAATGGCTTTATTTTACTTAATTTATTGAAACTCTTGTGTCCAAATGTGCGTGTGCACACAGCTCCTCTCCTCTACTTTCTGCCTGAACTTACATCAGTTTTATTTAACTGTACATTTCATGCACAACACAATTTATGATTTGAAATATCGCTCAACGTTCAGTTGTTAGGCTGCAACAGCTGATCTCTGCGAGAAGGGTTTTTGTGGATGCGTAATGATTCAAATTGAATAGAGTGCAGAATATTCACAGCATCAACTGCATAAAGACTGTTAAAAGTAAAAGGAAAGTTTCATATTGACATGCGGTTAACAGTATGTGAAAGACATGAAGAAAATGTCACCTGAAGAACTTTATGTGCACAACATTGCATCTTTTTTTTTTGCATGAATTTTGGAAATGTAAATTGTGCAATTTCAATGCTGCAGCCATGCAGCACCCTTATGTTTTCCTTCAGAAATGTCTGTAAATTTGAGTACATTACAGACTTTCCTTATCCTGTGCAAATGCACGGCACCAAGCAATGATGTCAGGGGGTAATTCACAAATTACCAGGGCCCTAGGTAAACTCATCCTGTACAAATAGGGCGTTAGAGTTACAGTAGTTGATTGTGCACACTTTTAAATTTAGTGATGAACTTCTGAGTTGACCATAGGTTGCAGCATATTCAGGATCATTCTAGGAACACACTGTGCAAAATTAACTTTCACTTACTGTTAGCAAGTTATTAGCATGCCAAGCTAAGCACTTTGACCACCAAGTGGCATTTTGTAGTATTTTGAGATCATAAATCAAAGTCCAATTTCAGCACCTTAGCACTCTGATTTTGAGATGGTCCAACATTTTCTGCCAAAGACAAAATTCATAGGTATGTTAGTGTCAGGAAACATTCGTGCATATCTCCTGCATAAGATGCATTGTTGAAAGCTTTAATCTTCAAGAAACTAGAGACCATCCAAAAACAGCAAAACAAGATAAAGACTAAGGATAACAGTGAGAGCTGCTGTCCAGGGACTCGCACTAATGAGTTAAGTTATAAGATAGGACACCTTACTTTTGAGGATTACCTCATTTTGGAATGCCATTCATAAAAATCTCAAGGCACAAAAGATAAAGCAAATAGTTTATTTAAAAGTAGTCATCATATTTTAATAATCATGCTCCCAGTAGTTTAGGAAGTCTTTATGCTCCTCCATGTTGATGTCCTCTAGATTGAAACCATCTACAGCCATTTTCATCTCAGGTTCAAAATCCACATTTCCTTCCTTGCTGAAGTCGACCCTCCAAGAGTGACTGGAGATCATGTTCCTTGAAGCTGTCCAGAAAACAAATTTAAAAAATCTTTATATTTTAAGGCAGGTCATGTTACTAGCTTAGATTGTACAAATTTAAAGATTGGCACTGGAGTGTATAACATGTAAGACCAACTGAGTCACTAATGCAATTAGAAAATTTTTTAAACAGGGGGATCAGTTCAGAGCCCCCAAATTCATGTTGATGGTGGAAAAAACAAAAATTTCATGATGTTTCAACTTGCCCTTAGGATAAGCAGAGGAGCAGGTGGAATCACAGCAGGTGCATACAGAATCATCACCGTACAGCTCCTTCCACCTAAAACCACAAGAGTTCATGAGGGCTGATTGATCACTTGGAAATATGACATCAGTATACCCAAGGAGGCAACAAAACTCATCTTTCCCCAGCCAAGCCACGTTTTTGGAGAGTTTGTCCACATTTAACTTGTTAGAATTAACTCACTTTTTAGTTTTTGCATCATAGTTGCAGGCCTTCAAACTTGAAGTTGGTGCAAGTTTCCCCATAGAAACCTCACAGTGCATGTAAAGTTGCTGAAAGACAAAGTTTCATTGTTAAAACAGATTTTATTTATGTTAAACCACAGCACTGCTTGCTTTTACCTGTGACGATGAAGAGGAAGAAGAAACTGACGAACTGAAAATCAATGCACCAACACTGAATTTCTGGACCATCTTTGAGTCTCCAGGGAGAAACTTCGACTGATCAGTCAGCTTTCCATCAATCATACAGCTGCAATTACAGATGAATGCCAATTACCCTTAAGTTTACAGAAAGATGTGCAGGTCTCCTGGTTATGATTTTAGTTTTACCCTTGGTTGTCGATGACTGTATATTTAGTATTCGAGTCTGGGTTCTTGGAGGCTGTCATAAAGCACTTGTTGACATACATTCTCTGATCTCCAGATTTTGCAGCACCACTGGATTTCTTTGTTTCAAAGTACATTGGCTGGCCCAAGGTGTAGGTTTTAGCTCCAACAATTTCATTCCCTGATGCTGTGGGAGAGAAGATAGTCAATCACTGAACAGGACAACATTTAAAAATCAGTCTTAAAAGATGCAACATGAAGTGACCAATTCTTTGGTGTTGAGATATTGTAAATAGTTAAACTAATAAACAAATGTTGAAAGCAGCTCATCACAAAAGCAAATTGTGCTTTAAAAAATGTTAAAATTTAAAGCAAGTGTCTCAAAACTGTCTTCCCTCCATTAAAAGAAAAAAAAATGTCTAAAAATGATTTAGAAGTTATGGGAACCCAATCATGCGTTAGAACCATGTCACATTAAGATCTCAATTCTTTTATTCACATTTTCCTGGTGACTGTTCCATCTTTCAGTTATGATTTTTCAACTCTCTAGGAGGTTTCTTGCCTGCCAGTGACCAAATGACTTACACATATCAATTCACAAATGAGGCATTGAGCAGAGAACTGTAACACATTAGAAAGGCACATACCATCCTGAGGAGTGAGGGTGTAACTACTCTTTGGGGTGAGTGCTTTGAAGACTGTGCCTCCCTGCAGCTTAGGGTAGAAGCCAACTTTGTAAGAGCGGAAAAACCTGCAAGTCAGGACATGAAATTCAATTATACAAAATTTAAGTTAGAACTCCCCTGTAAGAGTTATAGTATGGAATTGCTGCAAAACTTCTCCATGTGAAACTGATCAACAATCTGGCCAAAACGTGGTATAAACTGTACCTGGGGTATTTACACTGCAGTGGGATGTCAAATGGCAGTTCCCTTATGACTGGTGTGGTTGGCTTGTAGCTCAACATGTTGCCAATTTTTAGATCATCTACATTATACTGTGGAAAAAAAAATCAATTTGTTGGTAAAAAGAGATGACTTTTACCAAGATAAAGAAATGCTGAAAACTCACAGACCTCTTTTTTGAATCCACAATCTTTGCTCAGTTGGTACAGGAAGAAGTAATACTCCTTGGTACCTGCGTTAACAGGGCACTTGCCTAATTTCAAATATTTATAAGCATCCCTAGTCTTAAAAATTTCTCGCCTGATTCTGACATAAATTCTGTCCACATGGCAAAGGATATCAATCATCTTCTTTCTGGATGCAGCCTGTTGACTAGGCGGGGCAGTTACTTGTAGCATTTCTTTGATTGAGTTAGGGAGAGGTCTGGCACCCTTTTCTGGCTTGAAAAGCTCTTTCTGGACCTTGGAGGCCGGAATAACCACATACTCAGGGAGCTTCTTTGCAGTAGGTGTTGAAGATCCAGAGCTTGATGAGCTTCTCCAAAGTTTGGCATCAGGAACAGGTGCTTGTGTCTCTGATTCCCCCACTATTGTCTCCATTCTCTCCCACTCTAAATTAGGTTCTCTAAGAAAAGGACTAGATCCAGTCCCACCTTTGAACCGAGAACTACAGGCAGAACAAAAAAGCAATAAAAACAGGCAAGCATGCATGAGCGCCATTTTCACCTAAGCAACTGCCTCCCTCTGAAGCCTACCCCTCACCTAAACAGGTTGTCTGTGATAGAAGTGACTCACCTGGCTTTTGTGTCTTGCAATTAACAGAGAAATCCACCAGCTGTTGCAAATCTCAATCGAGAACAACCAATGAGAAGTGATAAATGATAATCACACTGAACAAGTTCATCTGTCAATTTCAGTTGCCAGAAAACACCAGCTAGATTTCATTGTCAGTCCAAGTCAAAGGATGGATTTACTTGTTAAAAAATATAAACAATGTCAGGCTATATTACCACACCTATTTCAATTCCAAAGGGCTATGGGAAACATATAACCTACGAAAAAAATTACGCAACTGTTAGGGTTTACATTTTCCTTGTGATCAGGCGACAGCAGTGCAATCCCATCGATTTTTGGTAAGTTTACATGCAAATTTTGATCCATTATTTGCATATCTTTTATTGTACATTTGAATTAACATAATATGTCTGTGTATCAAATAAAAAGATAAAGATTTTATCAATAAAGGGTGTTGCAGACATATTTCGTAATGTAATACATATGCAAAGACGCCTACGTCACTAATAGATTTGAAAGTCTAAATAAATTAAAATAAAAAATAATAATAATTAAAAATACTAAAGAACGTGCAGACTTCGACTCTAGCGCTTACAATGTGAGTAATAAAGTTGATATAAAATTATATTTGGTTTATATTGCCTTTTATTTTTAAATGCGCAAACAGGAAGTTACGCGGAGAACGTCATTATAACCAGGAAGTTCCAACATAGTTGACCAAGCTAACCAGACGTTTTTTCGGTAGCTAATAACCCTCGTAGTTAAAAAAAAAAACATTTAAACATAGTGCAGTGCTCGTTTTTGTGTTGTAGAGTTTGATTTTATTCAAGAACCACCGGAAACGTGTAATTGTAACATAGGTATTGGCAAGAACTTATTATTATATGTTTTAGCAAGTGAGCTAGCTAGCAGGCTAACAGCCAGTTAAGGTTGTTTTGATTATAAACGTGAACAGCTACGTTACATAGACAATGTCTGGTATCTGCTTTTGGTAACAAAGTCGTACAAGGACAGTTTTAGTTGCTCGACACAGTGTTTGTAAAGACGTAATTTATGTGGTTGACCATAAAACAGCGACGTGATGTAAATTGTTTGTAATGTATCCGCTAGCTGGTTAGCTAAAATAACGTCAAACGGTAAAAAAGCATCGCAGGGTCCCGTCAGTTTAGTCCCTCGGTGGACATCTGGTGAGCTTTTAAGCTCTCCTTGAGCCGGATCCAATGCGTGGAATGATGGGGACCCAGAGCAGCCCAGTCAAGAGTTACGATTATCTTCTGAAATTTCTTCTGGTGGGAGACAGCGATGTTGGAAAGGGAGAAATCTTGGAAAGCTTGCAAGACGGATCAGTAGAGTCGCCTTATGCCTACAGCAGTGGTAAGTATCCTTTTGCCTTTGTTCAGGATTTTATTAAAAACTATCAAGATCCAGCATTAACGACCATGGTTTGGATTTTTTTCCATCACAGGGATTGATTACAAAACAACTACGATTTTGCTCGATGGACGAAGAGTGAAACTCGAATTATGGTAAGTGTTTAACTCTAAATTGCTACGTCAGTATTGGCTACAGATTTGAACAAACCCAGAGCACATGGTTTGCTAACATAATCGTACGTTTCTATGAATACAGGGACACATCAGGGCAGGGTAGATTCTGCACAATCTTCAGATCGTACTCTCGTGGAGCACAGGTGAGATCATGTGAAGCAGATTTGTTAAAATCCTTGTGGAATTTTATGATGTATTATCATCATTCTCTTTTGACATGTTATCTTGTGTTTGTATTGGTTTTTCGCAGGGCATCCTACTTGTTTACGACATCACTAACGGTTGGTCATTTGATGGCATTGATCGATGGATCCGGGAAATTGACGAGGTAATCAAATACAACCTATTATTAATGGTACAAGAACAACAGAAAATGGTGGTATCCATCTTTCTAGGACTATTTTCTTCAGTCATTTGAGAGGGGCACTGGGCATAAGATTGTGATACTACCTGGAATAGTGAACAAGCTTAATGAAACCATGGTTTTGTAGATTCTTTAATATATGTTATGTGTATAAAGCAGCAATATATATATTTTTTCACATCAGCATGCCCCAGGTGTACCCAGGATCTTAGTAGGCAACAGACTCCACCTGGCTTTCAAGCGGCAGGTGCCAACTGAGCAAGCGAGGGCTTATGCAGAGAAGAACAGCATGACTTTCTTTGAGGTCAGTCCACTGTGCAACTTTAACGTCATCGAGTCCTTCACAGAGCTCTCACGCATCGTGCTGATGAGACATGGGATGGAGAAATTCTGGAGGCCAAACAGAGGTGAGCTTTGTTAATAGATTTTAATTTACACAAATGTAGTCTATAAGAATAAGGTTGTCTTTCATAGAAAAGGGGTGAAGTATCATGACAGAAAATTAATCATGCTATAAATTGCATTTGTTAGTTTTTAAGATTTCTAAATATTCTCTGTAAATTGTAAATTCTCAGAAATAGCCTACCAGTTACTCTGAAAAATCCAGTTCCCTGTCAGCAGTTGCACTGATTCTACTTTCAGTGAAAGCCACTTAAATTAAGACTGATTAAGAGTATTTACAAAGCTGCAACCTCTATCGAGCTTGGACAGCAAACATAAAATAATGGACTTGTCCACATGTAGGTGGGTGTTTTTTGACAAATTAATCCTGTTCACATGTCCTTTACGCCCAAAAACCTTTTATTAACAAGACATAAAGTCATACTTTAACATGCTATTAGAAGCATGTCATGTCAACACCTGTGATATGTAATGAGGATTCATTGGTTTCTATAAACAAGCACTGCGAGACAGTAACTATGTTTGAAAGTTTTCCTTGTTCCTGTGCAGTGACCATTTCATTTTCAAAGTTGTCCTAACAACCCAAACTGAGTCTTATCCAGAAGTGCAAATATTCACGGCAGTGGTTCTATCTTTGGGATGTTGCCATAAAATGAAAGGGATACCACTGCACACCAGTGACATCAAATATGAAAGAAACTGGCACACAGTGTGATGTCACAAGCCCAAGTCTCCGTTTACCTTGTCCACACCAGAAATGCTATAAGCAGGGTTTCTAAAATATTCATCCAGGTATTTTTAAGAAGGTGTGTTTTCAGTGAACAAAAAGCCTTAAAGAAAGATCAAAACGTACACATAAGCCTCTATTAAAAAAAAAAAAAAAAAAAAAGAAATACCTGCCGACATTTGGACAAGTCCTAAAATAGCACACTAGTACAGCAAGAAAATGTCATTGTAAAATGGTAGAATAGGTTTTGTCCTTGCCAAAATCAACCATTTAAAATTATTCATTCTTGCCTTCAAAAAATAACATTAACAGGTGTTTAATTGTATTGTTGATGTGACTGCAAAAAAATGAGATGGGTGTGTACTGATTTAATGATATGACTTTCAACTTCCCTAAAAGAATTAAACAACAGACATCAGAGTGCAAAAACACATTAGTGATCTTTTTGAAACCTAAATCTTCACAGGGCCTCAGTGTGGTCCAAGAAGCTAAGTTTTCGATCAAACTGTAGAGAGATTAGGAGAACTATAGCAGTAAAACTTAACCCTTCACCTACTGACCCGGCGCCGGTGATGTGTTTTATATGTCTGTAGTATTATTACCATAACTCTGTCAAAGTTTGTCCAATCAGAAAAATTCGGACAGTGTTGGAAAGCTGAGAATTGTGGGGATGCACACATGTATGGCTCATTACGGTACAACCATATGACGTGGGCATTCATAGCAAAACACCAGTTTTTTATTGTTCTTCTTTTACACTGCTGACAATTTCATATAATGTGCAATAATCATTAACCAGATGTTGAAAAGTGAAGTTCAAGTACTCCTGGGAAAAAAGGGACCAAAACTTTCAAACTTCCAGCCATAATAACAAAATATGTCCAAATGGCCATGTTAAACTCAGTAGGTAAAGGGTTAAGGTAGTAGCTGACATCACATTGTCTGTTATTGGTTTACAGTGTTCAGTCTCCAGGATCTGTGCTGCCGCTCCATCGTCTCCTGTACGCCTGTTCACCTTATTGACAAACTGCCTCTCCCTGTGGCCATCAAGTCCCACCTCAAGTCTTTCTCCATGGCAAATGGCATGAATGCAGTTATGATGCATGGACGCTCCTACTCAGTGGCCAACAGTGCAGCAACAGGTGGAGGCAGTGGAAGTAAAGCAAACAGTCTCAAACGATCAAAGTCCTTCAGGCCTCCACAGAGTCCTCCAAAGAACTCATCGTCATCCTCTAAAGGGAACTGTAAGATTTCATAGTGAAGGTGTTGGCTTATGGTTTCCCTCATAGAGCCAGGATTAAAGGTGTTATTACTCCAAGAGGTCATAGGGCAACTGAGCAGCATGGAGAGCCAACAAGAATCTTCACCAGAGGTGGGAACAGCCGTGAACTGACACTGACCTTTGGAACTGACTTGGGTGGTTGGGTTGGTATCTAATCTCCTTGCGCTTGCTGGTGCCATCTTGTGGATGTCTGTTTACCTGTACTCTTTACTACAGAGGCTCACTGTGATCAAGTAATACATGATTTCCCTGGGACCAACAGATGTGAATTGAGGTTCTCCTGATAACACTACAATGAGTGGAGGAACATTAGCTAACTTGTATTTGGAAATGGGTAATTAATGTATTTAAATGTGTAAATAAGCATTGTGTGCTCCATGTCTTAGTCTATGTCTGGTAATCAAGCTCAGAGAAGGGCTTCTTATGCTTGTTATGTCTTGAATGTTTGGGAGACGTGCTGTAGTGTACAACGAATTTGTGTCTTATACTCTTTTGTATAAATTCCTCTTTGTTACCTCAAGGGTGCTGAGCTACTTACTTAAAAGTCACATTACTTTTAAATAAAGTTGGCTCGAATTGAATGTCATTACAAGAGTAGGATTGGTTTTCTAAGCAGATTTGTGCTAGACTTTAGGAATGTTCAGAACGATTTTTATGACAAAAAAAAAAAAAATTCTCTAGCACTACTTGATCTGTGAAACTGTCCAGAAAAGTTGAGCCAAGTACTGATGTTTTTAGACATCCTGCAGTGCCCTTAAAACCCAGCTCTAAATGACTTTACCCTCCATCACCATCAGTCTTTGGCTTTGACATCTGTTTACTTTCTCAGGCCATTTATGCCTCTTAATCTAATATCCTCAGTTGTATTATTGCTTTAACCATCAACAGGATCAATTTAAATGTCCTCCCTCTCTGGTAGTTCAGAGATTGCTTGGTGCTGCTGAGGAAACTTTTTACAAACTGATGTACAGATTGCTCAGTCACAGCGTCAGTGCTGATGTGTCTTGGTTCTTTACAGGAATAAATAAACTGTGGTAAGAGGAGTCTTTTAATTTGATGTTTTGGGATATGTTATGTATTTGCTACGTATTTATGAATGTAAAACAATATTCATTCTGTGGCCATGTGGTAAAAATGTGGAATTGAAAGAAACTAAGGTTTGAAAGCCATTGGGTACATCTGCTGCTTTGATATCATTATAAGCATTGCATATTGTTGGAGTATGTGTAATTTTATACTAAAGCTATTTCTTTTTCTCCATGTGGCATGAAGGGCTTTTTGCAAGAGAAAATTTTAAATGGATATTGGGTTAACAGTAATGAACCTTGTTCTGACAGATGAAATATCTCTGAAATTTCATAGGAAGTTATGTCTGATCAATAAAAACTTAATTCAAAAATATAGAAAGTGTACAGAAACACCTTTTCCTTCATAAATGCTGCCTTTCTTTCCACCTCTGATAACCAAGTTCTGTACTTTGACTAACATTCCCTGTATTACGGCTGTGTGTCAGTGATGAGGCCATTAAGGACAAAAAAGTTGGTGCGTGTTTTCTTATGGGGCCAGTTTTCTGTGATGCATCAAGAGCAGTTTTGAAGACAGAACTTAGAAAGCACTATTTTGAGCTTTGAGTAAAGGTGTTATCAGAACTTTGTGTCTATAGGTTTGGATACGGGATTAGTTCTAACCTTGTCAACAGTCATCGATCAAAATAAAAAAGTGAAACTCCTGGTATTCTCATGAGTTTGCTTGAGTGCTTAGCTGTTGTGTCATTTTCCTTCTAACATTTATCAAGGTCGTTGTGGGAACATTTTTGTACCCTTTGTCCACCCCGGGGCCACCGGTGCTAAAGTGTAATAAAACCGGTGGGGGTGCTGAATTGATTCGCTGCTGTCTCGGTATTGGCTAGTTTTTTGGATAACCGGCACGTTGCTGCAGCGCCTGAATGCAGCGCGGTCAAAAGTCACCCAAAGGTTGCAGGGTCACCTCCCATGAAAAGATGAGGGCTGCTGCTTCTCATCGCCTCGGAGCTGCGCGAGGACAAAGATGAGTCGCACACCATTGAAAATGTGGCGCTTTACGCCTTCCCACCTGACCGTGGCATCTCTGAGCTCCGTGTGAATGAGGGATGGTGGTAAATTGAGGGACGTCTAGACAAGACGGACGTAAACAACATGTTTTCGAGACGTGATTTGGCACGCCCCGTGTTTGTGTTTCACGCTTCGCGCTCCTGTCCACTGCTGACAATTTGCCCATCAACTGGTACAAAAACAAATAACTGCACAGGTGTTGAGATGCGTAAAACAGACGCAAAAACACAATACTTACGGATTATTACATTTTAACCTGCAGCACCAACATCTCCGTGATAAAATGGCTCATTACCTTATTTATGGATAGCACCTCTATAAATTCTGTCTGGACACATTAAACGTTGGATTTCTCACCGGAATGAGTAGTACTGTGCGCAATGTTGTTGAGACAGCTTGCCACCACCGTCCTACGTTTTCTTTGATGTTTTTACAATGTTTGTCCAGTTGCTTAGCGCATGGTGCTGCTTCATAAGAGTTTCAGACACTGAACTAGCATGGGGGCGGTCAGAGGGGCTGCCCTTTCCACCTCCATTCACACTCTGAAAGGCTGATGTTGCGTCTTTCTCCCTCTCATTGTGCACTCTTCGTTCGCTTATTTCACTGCTCGCGGAGTTCAACCTGAATGAGGGTTTGTCCGCTGTTGCAAGAATTTTGTTTTTGATTATCAGGTGCAATTTGAGTGTATTTTAATGCGTTTTTGGAATATATTTTGTCCAGATGTCCGGCGCGTGACACTCCTTATTCTCTGGGATTAACACAACTATCATCTCTGCGCACAACAAACTGATACCCACAATGTTTACGCACCATACACAACTTCGTGTAGAGATCTACTTTTGTCTTACTCCAACTTTGAAGATCTAAGGGAGGAATGGATTTACCTTTTGGACTACTCATGCAAAACAGCAATAATGTATAAAGACCCTCTAAAACTTTCGGAGGATAGATGGAAAAAGAGCCACATTTGGCACAAACATCCCGAAACAAATAAACCAATTCTAGGATGGATACGTGCGTGTTTCTTGATGCTCTGCATTTGCAAACTACCAGAACTTTCTCTGTGTGCTAGCGTGGCAGGATCCAAGGTTGAACATGAAGGATTTTGTCCTAACAAGCTGAATTCCAATCTGTGGGTTGATGCGCAAAGCACCTGTGAGAGGGAATGCAACGTCGATGAGGTAATGATATCCACGTTCATCTTGTCATTGATAAGTCATTAATTATTCTTCTAATTCTTTTTTAAGCTTGCTTTCAGAAATGCTGCTTTATGTGTGTTCTTTGCCTGTGCAGGACTGCGCTGGCTTTGAGAAATGCTGCACCAACGTGTGTGGCCTCAACAGCTGTGTGGCTGCACGTTTCTCTGATGGCACTCCTGCTCAGCCAGACGGGCAAGGTGGAGAAAAAGGAGGTGATACCCCCGCCACAGCTACCTGTGAGGGCTTCATCTGCAGCCAGCAGGGAGCAGTTTGTGACATCTGGGATGGACAACCCATCTGCAAGTGCCAAGACCGTTGTGAGAAAGAGCCCAACTTCACCTGTGCCTCAGATGGCCTCACCTACTTCAACCGCTGCTACATGGACGCGGAGGCCTGTATCCGTGGGGTGACTTTAACTGTGGTCACCTGCCGCTTCTACCTGGCTGGGCCTAACACCAGCCCACTGCCTCAGGACACCACTGCAAACCCTACTCCTACATCCTCCCATGAGGACCCTTTGCCCCCCACGTTGTACTCCAACCCTCACCATCAGTCCATCTATGTGGGAGGCACGATCAGCTTCCACTGTGATGTTGTTGGAGTCCCTAGACCTGATGTGACCTGGGAGAAGCAGAGTGAGCGGCGAGAACGTTTGGTCATGAGACCTGACCAGATGTATGGCAATGTTGTCATCACCAACATTGGTCAGCTTGTGATTTATAATGCCCAGGTGTGGGATACAGGTGTCTACACTTGCATTGCACGAAACTCTGTGGGAGTACTTCGTGCAGACTACCCACTGTCTGTCATTCGGCGGACTGATGATGATTTCTCTGAAGATCCCGAGATGCCCATGGGGCGGCCTTTCTCCCCCGCAGACTGCCTAGCTGAAGTAGACTTGAGGGTGTGCAGCAGTGAGCGTCACGTTGACTGGTATTATGACAGTAAACTGGGCTCCTGCATGGCCTTCAGCAATGGTGGATGTGATGATAGCCGCAATAGATTTGAGACTTTTGAGGAATGTAAGGCATCCTGTCAGAGAGAAGGGATGGGAATCTGCTCCCTGCCTGCAGTCCAGGGACCCTGCAAAGCCTGGGAGCCACGTTGGGCCTGGAATTCTATCATGAAACAGTGCCAAGCTTTTGCGTATGGTGGCTGCCATGGGAATGCCAACAGCTTCCGCACAAAGAAGGAATGTGAGGCAAACTGCCCTCAAGCCAAAAAGAAACCTTGTAAAACATGTCGGGTGAAAGGGAAGATGCTTCCAAGCCTATGTCGGAGTGACTTTGCCATTGTGGGGCGTCTGACGGAGCTGGTGGAGGATCTGGATTCTGGGTTAGCCCGCTTCAGCTTAGAAGAGGTCCTGAGAGATGAAAAGATGGGCTTGACTTTCTTTAACACCAAACACCTCGAGGTGACTATTGCCAAGATTGACTGGAGCTGCCCCTGTCCCAACATCACCATGGAGGAGAGCCCTCTGCTTGTGATGGGTGTAGTTCAAGAAGGCATGGCTATCATCCAATCAGACAGCTACGTGAGAACCATACCTGAACGCAGACTCAAGAGGCTACGAGATGCTCTGGGTAAAAAGGCCTGTGAGACATTGTAAGAGGGTTGGTAGATGCCTTTACCTTCAGGACTGAAGAAAAGTATCTGAGCTGCTTAAAGGAAGACTGATTTTTATAAGATAAGTTCAGCATCTGTTACTGACAATATTTGGGGCAAATATATTTAGGACAGCACAGGTTGTACAACATTCCAGATGTGTTGCGAGTCTGGTGAAATGCCCATTTTTAACATGTTTGAATATACAGTATATTGTTTCTTTTGTATATTAACCCTGTATGTATTTTATAAGAAAAGGTATCAAAAGGTTTCAAGAGGAACACACTCCAAACAACTTCAGGTGCATGGCAATAAAAGACTAAAAGAAAACTTAAATGTAAACACACAAAAATGTCCTTTATGGGTCTTAAATTCAAAGCAGTGGCAGGACAAGGACCAGAAATAAAGACTCTTAAAGGACATTTTTGTATGCTGACTATTCAGTTTTCAAAAACGAACACGTTCAGTGTGAAACCTCAACTGTGCTTAAGTGTTTCTTTTATTATGATTATTTTGTATTAGGTTATTGTTTTCAGTCATTAACTTAATTTTCTAACATAGTTCCCCTTTGTTATAATGTATCACTGAATTACCTTACAACCAGTACATTAACACAGAAAAAGACCTCCTTCTGTAAAGCACTTCTGCAGCCTGAATTAAGGTTTCAGCCTCTGTAAACTTGGTGAAGAAATAAAAAAAGATCATTGCTGTATCATGGAAAATATAAAAAACACAAACAAAATTTATATTGGAGCCTCATTAATTTTACTCAAGTGTGCAATACAGAAGCATGTTGTATAAGATATTACATAATTTCAGTCCTGACTGAACACTTTCTTATGTAGATGTGTATTACATTAGGGAAAATGATTCACTATTAGCTTGTCACATTTTTTTGGCACTGTGACTGATCATTAAGTCTAAGTTAAGGCGTTTTGACAGCCCTGCTCCAGTACTGGTTAGCATCCAGAACAGCACTGATGAGAGCCCTCACACCAAACTCTCCTTCCTGAAGAGGAGACACTTGTTGTTTGCCGGCATATCTATCTGCAAAAGAAAATATTGACATTTCCCAAATCAGTGAACATGATAGCAGTGATCATATCATAGCATTTTTCAAGTTTAGAGTTCAAAGTTGTAATAGATGATCTAATGACCTGTTAACTTACTATTTTCTCCAGGAATAAACAATTTTGTTGTGCTATAGAACTGAGGAGGGAAATATCCCTGAGTCCCCACTCTGGGTTTCTGAAAGATAAAAATGATGTTTTTTTTTTTTACATATACATAAATATATCCCACAATAACTTTTGCTTTAGGGATGCACAATATTGGATTTTTGATAATATGCCAAGTTTTACAAAATACCCATACCCATATCAATATTTAGATGTAGTTCAGACCTAAAACTTCAGTCCTTAAAACACTTTTTAAAGTTTTGAAGTTTAAGGATGAAACAAATTTCAGCCCCTAAATCCAAGGTTGTTATAATCAAATTAACTTAATCTAGAATGTAAAAATCATTTCAGTTAACTGAAATAAAAAATAAGCTTTACAAAAAATTAAAACTTACTAAAGCTTAAAAAATCATTTTAAACAATGTATATATTTACCTTTTCTGACCTTTTTGGGTTTCACCCCTCACAAGTATCCCTTATTGCTGAGCTAAAACTAACTCCACAAATAGTAAAAACTAAAATAAACAAAGCATTTTTCAAATTAAAATGAAACCATCAAACCAGCAGGACATACTAATTAAAACTAAACTGAAATTTAAAATAGGAATTAAAAACTGAATTAAAAATAATAACCAAAATCATTATAACCTTGCTTAAAACACACTTTAAAGTGTAAGGAATGATGATGTGTAAAGAAAAAGACTTCAGCTGATGTAGGTCTGTTGGTCCTGCCTAAAACTCTAACTCTAACTAATGTGTTTACATGGCCAATATTTACAGCTAATATAGGCAGTTTATTATAGTTAGTTTATTATAACCAAAATATTGGTTGTAAATATCAAGAGAAATGTTCATATCTGCCAATACCAATATTGTGCATCCTTACTTTGCATAATTTATTACGTGAAGGATAACAAAGACACACAGTCTTTTGGCAAGGTAAGATATCACACAGTCCATTCCTTTTAAATATTTTATAGCACACTTAACCTGCATGAAGCATTTAAAAAGATTTATAAAACACATTACCTCCGCCGTAGGCTGTAGTCAAAGTCCACATTACTCTGGGGAGTGATTTGACCATTCACTGCATATGGCTGAGGGTAAAAACAAAGATGTCACATTGTACAGACTGTGTTATTACTTGATTGTAATAAGGCAGGTGGTGTATGTTAATAACAGAGGTAAATTGCTTTTCACTCACCCCGTATGTGAGTAGAAGACCCTGTGGCTTCAGCACAGCTCCAGCCCCTCTAAATAAACCCTAGAAAAGAATAGAGATGGAATAAGGTACCAGAATTACATCACATGTGGTAGGAGGTGAGTGGGAGGAAGGACACCTACTCTGACCCTCCAGAAATAACACAATCGTTCACTTACAAATGAAGAGTTGCATGTAAAGCAGTCATACTCCCTTGTCCAAAGAGATACACTCAAGTATTTTTTCATTCTATGGCATTATTTGGTCAGGTTGCATATGACTTGACAAATCCTTCCTACTTACAATAGAAAATATAAAATAAAATAAAGCATGAAAACTAGGTCTTATCAATGGATCATGGTTATATAAGCCTTAAAATGAGCTAACAGGTAGGTTCTGACAAAAAATGTAGCATTTTGTCTATTTTGTGTTTACGTTGTACTAACATTGTTGAAAACGTGCCATCTACAGTATATTTCCATTGACTATAAGCCATGCATTAATCATCGGCTGCTGGTAAATTAGTTGTTATTAAGTTCTTTGGGTTTCATTGGGAGGTCTATACAGTCAGCAGTCCTACCTCTGTGCAAGCCATGGGAGAGATGTGGATCATGTTGATGTTGACTACCAGATCCAGGCTCTGTGGCTGGATGCCTCCCCAGTACTGATGGGGCAGAGAAGCATCCAGGTGGATGACTGGTTTCACATTATGCAGCTGGTAGTGAGCTCTGTACGCTTCTATACTAAGAATGGAAACAAAGGACATTATTGTTAATGCAGTTTTGTCAGCGGAGTATGCGTCCTTTATTGACTGTAGCAAATTAACATACTAAAGCAACAAAACGGCCCCTTTCTTGAAGTTTAATGTATGAACGGGGTTAACTGGTGTCTATCAGCCGAATGCGCCTGTTGTCGTGGTTGCAGCAGATGTTGAAGACGTAAAATGTCCCACCACACAGCTATGCTCAGATTTTATTCAAAGACGTATCCAATGAAGCTTTTTATTATGATAATGAATGAAATAAAAGACCTACCTTTTTAGGATTCGTCATAAACAAAAGTAGCTAATTACGACAAGCACAGACGCATTCTCTAATTAACATGGACACTTTATAAACCATAACACTGATCATGTCTGACTATAGCGGTCTATAAGATATGCATGACAAATAGGTACCACCTGAGTTTACCTCGCTAGGGACTGTCGGTCGTATTCAGAAGGCTGCCAGATTATATTCCGTAGGGCCTGAGCAAAGTGTGTAACATGCTGCCCGGTACCGGAGGAGATCTCGAGAGCCTGCAGGGGTCTCCCGATGTTCACGCTCTCCCGGAGCACAGCCAGGATGGGCTCCTTATTCCTCTCCGCGGCGGCAGCGCTCAGCATCGTGTGAAACCCCGGGTATAACTGCCGAGTTATACGGTAAAGTGTACGCAACCACTCCAGTGGACCCGAGTTACGTCAGTGCAGACTGACTTACTCAACACCACTTACGGATGTTTTGTTTTTCGGCTTAAAATGGTCCACTTCCGCACTGCGTCACGTGACAGAGCAGGTCTCCAATAAGAACACTTGCTGGTTAATGATTTTTTTTGCGAGGTTATAAAAGAATGACAACGCAATTGTATATTTTACATTTAGGGTTTATTTGAAGGAAAATAGCATTCAGGTACACTTAATATTTTACAAGATTTACACAAATTCTCACATATGAACAACACATTCCCAGGTTCGACATTAAATTAGACAGACACTATTAAAACAAACAATAAATTAGAATTGCTGTGAAGTAAGAACATAAACAAAAACGGCAGAAATTCACAAATGTTCAGGCAAATGACAATGTGATTAACAGGATTCTCTGTGAGGTAAGGTAAGAAGGCATGAGTCACCAAAAATATTTTTTTATGGTCAAGAGATATCTACTCAGTTTATGTTAAGTTAAAATAAACAGAGCTTGTTCAAAATGAGAGAAAACTAGGATTATAAAACTCTGCAGTTTGGGATCTAGGGCTATTACATGGGTTAAGCGACAAAAACTCTTAATGGTACTAAAACGATGGGAAATAAGAGTTAAAAACCAAATGATCTTTTACTTACATCTTTAAAGGTTAATGCATAAGTAGGTTATCAGTAGAATAAAAGTCATATATATATATGTATGGTACTGTGCAGAAGTTTTAGGCATGTTTGCCTAGTACGCCCACCTGAGGGCCCCATTGGGCGGGAAGGAGGATTCACACAACCCAGGTCATGCTCTGGATGTCTTTGTACATTACCAAGGGCATGGGAACATAATCTGATGAAAACAAAAAACAAAAACCACAGCTTTAGGGTGGAGTTATGGGCAGATGTGGCGCTTAAACATAGCCTAGGGTACTGTTAGGGCGGGTATGAGGGTTGCCACAACCCCCCGGTTGTCGTGTGTATGTTCTAAGCACCTGAAAACTGTTGGTGGTTGCTGGGCGTATTACCAGGGGTGCAAAGGCCTGGACAAAAGAAATGCTGTTAAGCTTGGCTGCTCAGCGACACAGGTACATGTCAAATGTGTCAAAATTGACTCTGGCCACCCCTCCTCCTCTCTTCAGCCCGGGGCTGTGGAACATCAGGACCTGTGAAGAACCGTTAGCGCTCTACATGCCTAAAACTTCTGCACAGTACTGTGTATATATATGAGAACAGTGACTTAGCTGTGTTGTTACAAAAATTTGGCCTTGCTTCTTCCTGCTTTGGTTGAATTATACAATATTCACTGGTATGACAGCTGCTCCTAAGCAATTGTTAGCAGTTTATCCTTCTCCTCCAGCCCAGCTGTATGTTCTGTGGTTTGAATCTGCTCATTTTCTGTGCTGAGTGTTTCTGTTTGTGGTGTGCTTGACTCCTGATGCACCAGAGATGGATTTGGACAGAAGAAGGTCTGGGTATTGCTAAATGCATCAAGACTGGTTGTGGTAGTGACAACAGAATCACTGAAGATAGTGTTGGAAAAGACAGAGTTAAAAGTAAATGAGGATCCAAAAATGGACTCCTGCACAGGGGATTTGGGTTCCGTGGGAACAACTGTTGGGTCTCTGGGAGGTTTAATGGGGGGAATGGGCTCAGGCTCGCTGGTATTGGTCTCTGGTTCTGCTTGTTTGTGATTTACTATTTTCTCTTGATTATTCATCTCTTCTGGAGCTTGTACAGGTAGCTGGTCAGTCTTGATGGTCACCCTGCAATCACTGTTTACACTAGAGCGTCTGGATGATCCCTCTGCAGTGGAAATCACACTGCTGGCTCGGGGGAGACTTTTTGGTGACCTTGACCCTTTCAGTCGCCCTTCTTTTCCCAGAGGCGTGGAGAAGCAGTTCAGACAGCCAGACATTGATGAAGACTTACCCTGAACATATAACACTGTGACAGGTGAACAGGCTGAGGCTCGAGTAGCTTCAACTTCCCCAGAGCACAACTTTGGATCTATCCCATTTAGCTCTAGGTTCTCTTTGGGTGAGCCCACTGAGTCTGATGAGCGACGTGTAACTTTTGCTCTAGACCCCCTTCGGATGCTTTTTGTACCTCTTGTAAGCCAGAAGTCCTGAGAGAGCCCAGGATCTCTCTGCTTGGGTGCTGACTGCATATCTGACTTCTCACTGTTCATGACTGGCATGGTAGCAGCTTTTTCTTTTTGTTGCTGCTGCTTCTGTGTGTGTCGGGGGGTGGAAGTATCAGTGGGCTGCTGGTAGGAAGAGGAGGAGCGTCGGGATGGGGGCTGCTGAACAGGGCTGCTGCCATTTGACCATGGCTCATTTTCCATACTGAGGCTAAACTCACCGCTGCTCTCACTTTGGGCTCGACTCTGAATGCCATTTACCCCTGCAAAGAGGAAATGAAGAGATAAAATAAATATCCACCAGGTCAGATGATTGAGATATCATCACAGATTTTTTATCTGACCAACAGGGGGCAGGAGAGTCAAATCCTTCTACAACATTTGTTTGCCTCTGTTGTCAACACAGAGATTAATATGAAATGAGGTCATGATTGCAATTTGATGGATTTACTCTAATTCCAGTGCGGGTAATACATCTGTATGCTTGCTGAATCCTCTAAACAAGTATCCACAAGGCTTTACCGTGATTTTGCAGCTCATCGTTGTCCTCAAACCCAGATGGCACAGCACTGTCATTAGATTCCTTGTCTGTGGGACATAAAATGAGCAATTAGACTTGTCTGCGTTTAATTGAAAAGCCCTTAAGGTTGCTGTTTTTACTCTACTTTTCTCAAAACTGAACTCTAGTTTTAACTACTGAAAATGAAATTCACAAGAGGGACTGGCAGTGCTTCTAACCTGTCACCCAAAGCTCAGAAACATCTACAGCAGTGTCGACTGAGTCAGAGGTTGTGGTGGTGATGGGGCCAGATGGTGAAGCAGTGGAATGATTAAGGTGGAGCATGGACAAGATGGATGTGGTAAGGGATGATGTCAATGCCATCTTCCTGTCCTCCTCAGAGAACTGCAGTCTTTCTGAACTCTTAGCCCATCCCTCCTCCTCTGATGGGGCAGATGGGAATGCCAAGCTGCTCAGAGCTGCAGTGTGGGACCAGGGAGTTGATGAAGTGGGATTTGGATGAGGGGGAGAGGACAGGTGAAACGGTTGTGGATATTAGGAGATGTGTTTGTTCTATGACGTGGCAAATGTGGATATGGGGAAGGTTTGCAAACAATAGCCTAATATTGTGGTTTTATACTTTTTATTTCCCTTTTGAACAACTTGCTCCTTCTAGGACAGAGCTTATGCAGCACCAGTGTTGTCCTGCAATGCAGCATTTTTTTTAACCTCAGCTGTTCTAATTAAATACTGCAGATAGCCTTCATTTATTATCACATTGCAAGAAACAGTATTGCAGCACATGCTTAAATCTCAAATATACCTTAGTTTGTTTAAGTTAGCATGGTAATGAGCTATGGATGGACATTCTACCAAGTATGAAGTGATTTACAACCACTGGGGAACAATCTTGCCATCTGTATAATCCTACTCATGCTATAATTACTATAGTGTAAAGGCATGTAGAATCAAAGGAAATAGAGCAAACATATGCCTTGTGTTAATATGTTGCCATTTAATTAAAAGACTACAGTCAATATAATGGCAGACAAAGGTTCACAGTGTTTCTTACACATGGAACGACGGAAGAGGGACTTGACTTTGCCTCTGTCCTTCATTCTGTTCCTCATGCGGGGAAACATTTTCAGAGTCGCTACATAACAGCAGACACATTGAAGGTATACAGAGGAATGGATGTCATCAGAGGGAAGGGTGTAGGAGAGGAGAGAGGGAGAAAAGGGAAGGAAAAGAAAGGGGGAAAGGAGGATGACAGGAGTGAAGAAATAGATTAACAAACAAGATAGACACAAGGAAGACACTGAGGACTGTTGAGGAGAGATCACAAACATCATGCTTCATGGAGAATGACTCTAGGGACTTGACACACACCCATATAAATCTCATCATTCAGTTATAGAGAAGACTGAAATTTTGTATGAGCAACTTTTACTGGGGTTTTGAAAACAAACAAACAAACTAACAAACAAAAAAAACAGAGAAGGCTCTTAAAATGATAATGGCAGGGCTGAAAATCGTGTCACAAAGAAATGTGCACAACAAAGCAGCCAGACATTTTTACTTTAATTATCAATTTATTTTAAGCTGTTGTGACCTCAAAATCTTCTGAGGTCTTTTCCTCTAGTTGTGGGCAGATCTTACTTGAACTCACCCCTGAGTGTCCTTTGTACCTGTCCCTGATGATAACTTCACTCCCTGTTCTTGGCTAAAGCTGTGAGAAGATACTTTAAGTCTTTGATGACATCGGTTCAGCTAGGCTGTGGGAGATGATCTGGTGAATTCAAAGGCCATACTCACTGCTGTTATGTCGTGGGGAGATGGCATCGCCTGCAGCGGTGGAGGCTGAGCCTCCTGAGCCATCTGAGCTGATGAAGGAACTGTTGTCGTTGCAGGGGAGGTGGGTCTCTGCACCACTTGTGTGTGTGGGTTGGAGGTAAAGTCCATGATCACGGCTATTGGATTTAATTAACTTCTTCAGTTTGTGAGCAATCCAGTTCCCACGTCTGTAGAGAAGCAGAGCAACATTTACAGCCATGGACGACAGTATTGGCACCCCTGGAATTTTTCCAGAAAATGCACCTTTCTCCCAGAAATTGTTGCAATTACAAATGCTTTTGGTATACACATGTTCATTTCCTTTATGTGCATTGGAACAACACAAAAAATCTGAAGAAAAAAGGGCTGGACAAAATTATTGGCACCCTCAACTTAATATTTGGTTGCACACCCTTGGAAAAAAGTAAATGAAGCCAATCGCTTCCTATAACCATCAACAGCTTCTTACACCTCTCAACTGGAATTTTGGACCACTCTTCTTTTGCAAAATGCTCCAGGTCTCTCAGATTTGAAGGGTGCTTCTTGCAACAGCAATTTTAAGATCTCTCCATAGGTGCTCAATGAGATTTAGATCAGGACTCATCGCTGGCCACTTCAGAACTCTCCAGCACTTTGTCTCCAACCATTTCTTGGTGCTTTTTGAGGTATGTTTTAGGTCATTGTCCTGCTAGAACACCCATGACCTCTGACGCAAACCTAGCTTTCTGACACTAGGTCCTACATTGCGGCCCACAATTTTTTGATAGTCTACAGATTTCATGATTCCTTGCACACAGTCAAGGCACCCAGTGCCAGAGGTAGCAAAACAACCCCAAAACATCTTGGAACCTCCACCATGTTTGACTGTAGGTACTGTGTTCTTTTCTTTGTAGGCCTCATTCTGTTTTCTGTAAACGGTAGAATGACGTGCTTTTCCAAAAAGCTCTACCTTAGTCTCATCTGTCCACAAAATGTTATCCCAGAAGGATTGAGGCTTACTCAGGTACATTTTTGCAAACTCCAGTCTGTTTATTTTATGTCTCTTTGTCAGCAGTGGGGTTCTCCTCGGTCTCCTGCCATAGCACTTCATCTCATTCAGATGACGACGTATGGTCTGAGCTGACACTTATGCTCCCTGAGTCTGCAGGACAGCCTGAATTTGTGTGGAAGTTGACTGAGGATGTTTATCCACCATTCCAACTATCCTGCGTTGCATTCTTTGGTCAATTTTTCTCTTCCGTCCACATCCAGGGTGATTAGCCACAGTTCCATGGTTGTAAACTTCTTGATTATATAATGCACATTGGACAAAGGAATTTCAGGATCTCTGGAGATGGTCTTGAAACCTTGAGATTGTTCATATTTTTCCACAGTTTTGCTTCCTAAGTCCTCAGACAATTCTCGGCTCTTCTTTCTCTTCTCCATGCTTGGTGTGACACACACAGGCACACAACACAAAGGTTGAGTCAACTTTTAGACATTCTAACTGGCTTCAGGTGTGATTTTTATATTGGCAGCACCTGTTACTGCCACAGGTGAGTTTAAATGAGCATCACATGCTTGAAATAAAATGATTTACCCACAATTTTAAAAGGGTGGCAATAATTTTGTCCGGCCCATGTTTTGAGTTTTGTGTAAAATTGTGTCAATTATGTCTTTTTTCTTTGGATTTTTTTATGTTGTTCCAATGCACATAAAGGAAATAAACACATGTATACCAAAAACATTTGTAATTGCAACAATTTCTGGGAGAAATGGTGTATTTTCTGGAAAAATTCTAGGGGTGCCAATACTTTCATCCATGACTGTATGTCAACAGAATTCCACACAACAAATGCGTTGGTAAGCTCAAGTAGTGATGAATGTGAATGTTTGACCAATATTTAGAGTTAACACTAAAAAATGTAAAGCTGCTTCATATTCTTCCATTAGTACAGGCTGCAGGCAGCCAATATGAAAATGGTCTTATGACGATGAATCAGTTTTAAATTAGTTCAACTATGCAGATCCTTTAGTCTTTACAAAGAGTTTTAGGATGCACTTAAACTAGGGCTAATTGCCCCTTACCCTGCTGAGGCATGATTATAACCCCCTCCCCCAATTCCCCCAGTCCCCCACTAGCCTGGACTCAGATTGTTCCAAGCCCACACCAGGCCTGAGCACAGATACACAATCAAGGACCAGATCTACTAAAGGTTTGGGTGTATAAAAACGTGTGCAAACTCATTGCACAAGCAAAAAACAGTACAAACTGATTTACTAACAGTGCGCGCTAAGGGTTGCGTCTTTCAAAGGTGCAGAATGGCGTGACTGCATCCAGTTAGTACGTTGGCCTCTGTGAATATGCAATATGGAGCATTTACATGCAATTGTGCGTTTACTGTGAGGAGAAAATGTAAATATATAATTTTAGTGCACGCAAAGCGATTTATCAAACCTGAAAGCAATTTTGCTCATAGTTACTGCGTCTATATTTAACATGTCTTGAAGGGAGCTGCAAACGGTTTGTATGCAGAATTGCGCAGATATGGCTGAGACGCAGAGAACGCATTTTTCACCCTCGTGTGAACATTTTTTGAATGAATGAGGAAACAGTCATTAAAACATATCGCCTATCCAGCCTTGCCATTTTGGAGCTGTGGGAAGAATTCAGAGCGGATTTAGAGCCAGCTATGAGGAGGAGTCACGCAATACCTGCAATGACAAAACTCCTTGCAAGTTTACATTTTTTTGCATCTAATCCACCAGTCTCCTTAGAAAAAAAACAACCACAATAAATCCACACAGCAAAACCCCCCAAAACACCCAAATCCAGGAAGCATAATCTAACAGGGAAAACTCTTTTTCTTCTCCCCGACTCCCCGAGGGCTTCTTTGCTGTAGCTTATTTAAGTATTTGGCTTCATCCATCAACTCCTCTAATTCTGTAAGTTTGAATTTCATTTTGCGTCTTTGGCTTTCATGCTGCAAACCATGCAACACGCAAAACCCTCATTAAAATAGGCGTGTCTCCAACATGTTTACACCTCTTGTCATTTGCGCATTTACTCTTAATAAATCACCCGCAAACCGTGGTCCAACTTCAAATTCTAGATTGCGCATGCAAATCAGTACATACAAATTGGGATCTTAGTAGATCTGGCCCCAAGTCGTAATTTGACATGCAAATTACAAGACTACAGTTTAAAATTCAGTACAATGGAGAAAAACACAAAACACAAGATGACAACTTAACACACGTTGCTGCTTATTTTCAAATTTGGAATCTCCCCTGGCAGGACTAATAAAGGAATATCTTATCTTATCTTATCTTATCTTTTGAGTCTTCTTAGTCATAAACATCTCTCTAACACTCTGCCATAGTTCTAAATGATTTTTGAGAGCAATGGTCTCATCCATCACATGTCATGTCCACGTTACACACCTGTGCTTGTACGTGAGCAAGTGTATTGTTCTTGAGGCCCTTCTTCAGTCTGTACCAGGACCAAATAAGGGCTTGAAAATGGTACAGAGCACTCCTCATACAAATTGGACTTAGGAGGTTAAGCTTGCTTAGGTATGGTATGGACTTTCTAGAATCAGTTTGCACCTAATGCCTTGTACCTCAGTGTTTTAGTTTTGGGGCCTGGATATCTGTTCACTTTCACCACTTCTTAACTCTTTACAGATCTTGTCCTGAACAAGTTTGAGTTGCATTTTCCAAACAAAAATCCAACATTGCTGACTTTTAACTATCAAATATGCAACTCACTGTGATTCTGTAAGTCTAAGAAAAAAAAAATTACATTTTGGACAGTTAAAGGCCTCATCTTACACTTACAGTATAAATTACTGAATTAAGCATCAAGTCAATCTTATTAAAGGTCTTATTTGCTTTTGTTGATCATACAGAGGCATCAGTATTCATTTTCATTCCATCTCAAAACTAGCTAAAATGCCCTTACAAGAGCTTTAAATCCATACAATAATTTCCAATTCCAAACTCCAAAAAGTTTAGATGATTCTTTGCAAGAAAGTAAAACATAAATATCCGTTGATAAATTTAGTAACTATGTATTTTAAACAGAAATCTGTTTGAACTGAAATTACATTAACGGAGAATTAACCAATTACCACTCAACGATTGTGCAGAATGTGAACATTATGTTTCTAATATTGCTATAAGCATCTTACCTGCGAGGAGGGGATGGCTCATAAAACTTGTACTGGTCCATTATTTTCTCCTCCAGCTTTTCCTTCTGCCTCCTCAAATCATTAAGCTTGTCACTGAACAGACACAGAGATATAAAGAACGTAGGTACGTAATTACTATAGCTGTGGGGGTTGGGTGACTGTACATACAGTGGTGTTTGTTTAATGGAAAAAAATAGTGTATTGGGTTGCGAATCCACATGTTAGATCCTCTATAATGTTGCACGCAATTGCCACAGTGTTAGTTCTGATAGCTCACATATATTGCCGCTCCTCAACATGAAACATATCCTTGCTTTCCATAGTTTGCTCCAACAAAGTTCGGTTCTGTAGCATTAGTGTCTCGATCTGGCTCAGCAGGTGGCGGTTCTCCTCCTCTAGGTTGCCTTTTAGCTGGCTCAGCAACTAAAGATCACATTAATATGCAGGAATATGTTCAATATTATCAGAGAAGACATACACTTTCATGCCATTTTAACAACAAAAAACTCTAAATACTATACTGGGTATGAACTACCTTCGTGTAGCCCTGACAACCCGGCAAACTATCTTGTAATTATAAGGTAAATTGTTTAACTTATTAGGGAAAACCATAATAACTCAAGCAGCTACCCATCCTACCTCGCACTGGTTTGTGAGTTTTGTGGAGTTAATGTCCATCTGCTGAAACTCCTTTTTGAGTTTGGAGAAGTCTGCCTCCAGCCAGGTGTGTTCCAGCTTGGTCTCATTGAGCTGGCTCTTCAGCTGCTTGTGATCAGCTGTCAGCACCTCATTGTCGTTAAGAAGCTGACGGTAGGTCTGGTTTAGCCTTTAAAAGAGATGCATAGTGAAGTTCACATGCATGTTTTGCTCTCATGTGCATGTAATCAATGGGGCATGTTTGTGTGCTCTCACCAGTCCTTCTCATCGCGTAGCCTGCAGCATTCAGCAGCAGTGGTCCTGTGCTGCTCTTTCTCTAGAGTCATTCTCATCTGCTCCTCCTTCAGGGCTTTTTCAAGGTCCTCTAGCTTAGTCCGCTTCTGCAGCAGACTATTGTATCTAAAGATAGCATAAAAAACACACAAACACAGAAAATGAGCATGAACTATATGGTGTGACAGTACATCTATGCTCTCTAGGTTGTAGCTGTTCTTTCCCTACCTGTCCTGCAGTGTACGATGCTCTAGCTCCAGGGTGCGATGGGCATTTTTCAGACAACCATGTTTGCCCATCAGGGCCTCGTACTCCATGGCTTGCCGCTCATGCAAAGCTGCTAGTCGTTCATGATCTCGAAGAAGCTGTTCATGAACACCTCGCAGCTCTTCACGCTCCCGTATTGCGCTGTCCCGCTCGCTTTCTGTCCCAGTCTGCTGCTGCTGCAGCTGAGCATTCTGGGCCATAAGGGAGGCGCACTGTGAGTTTAGAGTGGATTTCTCCACCTGAAAAAGGAGGCAAACATTTAGAATCATTATTGGGTTTTAATACTCTAGAAATGCTTTCACTGTATTGTCTTCATACATAATGACGTGGAAGCTTAAGTAGTATATTTAGACATATATTTGTGTGTAGGCTGTTATGCTAAGTGTTTCACAGTGATCAGTGTGCTATTGTGGTACCTGCAGGTTAGCGTTGTGTGTCTGTAGGGCTGTGTTGTTTTCTTGCAGTGATGCAGCCTGCCTCTGTAGAGCGAGGACCTGGGCTTGCTGACTGTCTGACTGACTCTCCAGCTGCTTCTGCTGGGCCTGCATAGCCTGGCGCTCTGCCTCCAGTGTGGCATTCTGCAGCGGAAGATGGGAGAGGAGGAGTATGAAGGGAGACCAAGACAGAGAGGTAAATTGTGAGGGCACTAGTCCAGTATTTTCACTGTGCTACTGCACAATGAAATTACTGGGGTGAAGAACATGAAAATCAGGAAGTTCAAAATTCAAGCCCTCAGTCTGAGTTTCTGTTAGCCGGTAATTACCGGTCATTGGCCGGTAAAAAGGGCGGAAGTCTGGCAGATAAAAATATAACTGGTCAAAATGTCCAGCAGAAAACATGCAAATGACCAGATAAGTAAATACTGAACACTTGCATATTATATTTTGTGTAACCTAGAAGATATGTTGCGAAAATGCATTAACTAAAAGTTGTCTAATCTTACACCTTCTCTCCTGGTGCTGGGGTTCTTTATCTCTTCAGACGGCAAGCACATGGCTAATTATGTATGCACGATGACGTCAAAGCAAGCGTATCTCTCTGGGCATGCTCAGTATTCCTGGGGACTATGCAGGGAAAGTTTCACCAGAGCTCTCTCATACAACAGAATTTTAGTCTCAGTGAGGTTTTCCTGGTTAACCAAAGGCTTAATATCATCAGCGGTATGGAGGGATTTTGAGTGTGTCACTGCTGCCAGTAATGAAGAGGCTGAAACAAAGGGAACTGTCTTAAACACCAATGTAGCAGCAGAGAGAGAGAGACCTATGCCAGCTAATTAGCAGAAGTAGTCTTGGATAAGCCGTTAATGAGAGGAGGACTGGCCTGAACTATCTGCTGTGGAGCTTTTGTCTTTTCAGGACTAGTCCAAATAAACCGGGATAGTTGGATTTACTGGTTTAGCAGATGCTACAGTTATAAAATCATGAGGACTGATATTAGCAACTGATGGTAAAACTCATTTTTCTTTTGAAATGTCGAGTTCTAACACGGTGTCCAGTTAACAGAGCACTGGGGAGTTATGTTTGGATGCTTCGTTGTTGTAGGTGGAGGATGGTATTTGGCTGTTATAAGCAGCTAAGTTATGGTACGTGATAACAGGCTAACGGTGCTAATGTGTAGCTAACCGTTGTTGTTTATGAGTTTAACGTGGGCGTATATTGTGTAACTGACTGCGTGTGTCAGGAAAAGCGAGCAGCCTTTATTTTGATACTTTAAACCACTTACACAAAGAAAAAAAAGAGAAAGTCTTGGTGCAGTCGGTTCCAGGGTCTAATCATGTGTCTGTAATAGCAGGGTAATGATTACTCAGGTTTACTGTCGGCTTGGTTTCTGTCTCAATTTTGGGTCAGGTCTGGAAATAAAAATGTGTCCTCTCTCCCGTTTAGCACAGACTTGTATCAATGTACCACAGAATATCAGATTTATGCGTTTTGCTGCTGTTAATGCAGCAAAATAATATTAAAGCAAATTTCCGGTAGTTGTTCTAAATGGCTGGAATTCTTGAGGACTGCTGGTCATTTTGACTGAGGACAAAAAAGTCTAGCGGAAACGCTGCCCTCAGCACACAACTTTTTCTATCACTAAGAAAAATTGACATAAAAATAAAAATGCTTGATAATTTTTGGGAAAATGTGCAAAGTGTGAATACAAAATAGAATACAGTAATTTGCTAATCCCATCAACCTATATGCAGCTGAAAACAGCACAAACAAAAGATATTCAATGTTTAAACTAAAAAACTTTACAGTTTTTTAAAATATAGACCCTTTATAAATTTTATGCTTACAACACACTACAAGAAAAGTTGGGACAGAGGCAATTAAAGACTTGCGAAGCTGTGGAATGTTCATAAAACACCTGGAGCATTCCACAGGTACTGTATGCAGGTTAATTGGTAATAGGTGATAGTCTCATTTTTGGGTATGAAAGAAGTACTCCTTTACAGGCAAAGTTATTCAAAATTGACGGTGGTGCAAGGTTCTCCACTTTGTAAAAGACAAAGTGAGCAAATATTCCAACAGTTTATGAACAACGTTCAATAACGTGCAGTTACAAGGAATTTCTAGATTTCACATGTTGAAACAGTAAAGCTATACACTAAATGAGTGTGGGCTCTAGACTTGCCTGCATACAGTCCTGAACTGTCCCCCATGGAAAATTTATGAAACATTATGGAGCGCAAAATATGTCATTAGAAACACTACACTGTAGAGCAACATAAGATGTAAAACAAGCAGGAATGGGACACTTTTACTTACAGTACCTGCAAAAGTGCTTTCAGTCCTTGTATTCATTAAATGTTTTGTAAGAAAAAAAGGTAATGTGCTCTTGTCCAAACTTTTTAGGAATTCGATGTAGCGTAAGATTCAGAATATGTGTGTATTTCCAAAAGATAATAAAGTTTAGCAGTTTAAACAATAAACAACTTGTCTTTATGCTGTATTCAATTGAATAAAGATGGAGAAGGATTGAGGAAAGATTGAATTCAACAAAATGTCTCAATGTTTATGGCATTGGGGTTTGTGTTAAACAGTTACTACATGAGTTATCCTCTTTAAAAGATGATAACTAGGGCTGCACGATATTTGATTTTTGCTTATGTTTGATATGCCAATATTTACAGATTGACCAGACCTAAAACTTCAGTTCTTAAAAGACACCTTTTAAAGTTTGAGGATGAACAAGTTAACAAATTTCAGTCCTTAAAGTCCTTAAACACATGCTGAAAATGTAAGGAATGGTGATGAATGAAGATACAGACTTCAGCTGATGTAGGTCTGTCGTTTTAGCCAAAAACTCCACTATCTTATTTGTTCCTTTGGCCAGTCTTTACAGCTGATATAGGCCGATTTCAATAACCAAAATATCATTTATAAAATCTGCAGAAATTTTCATATTTGCTGATACAATAATTAACTTTTAGGTCTGCCGATACTAATGTCAAGCCAATAATATCATGCATTCCTAATGATATCTACTTACATTCCTCTCCACCTCAATGAGACGGTCTTTGAGCTTTAACAGTTCACGTGTGGCCTCCTGGCTCTCACGCAGCCATTCGCTCATTGCCCTGCCAGTCTCTCTGGGAGGGGTGGAACTCAATGATGTCCATTCCTCCTCATGTCTCTGCTGCAAGGCCTCATAGCTCAGCTTCACCTGTGGGGTCAAATGTGTCAAAGATTTTTCTCCCATGCAACACCAACAGGACTGCAGCTGTGAGTTTTTATGCCATGGCTTACGGTTTTTAGCTCGTGTTGAAGGTGCTGGTTCAGGTTGGAGGATTCCTGCAGACGAGCTTCCAAAGCTGCCATCTTGTCCTCTTTAATCTGAAGAGATCTCTTCAGAGATGACTCCAGCTCTGATTCCAGTATCTTGAACCTACTACAGAGAGGTAGCTATCGTAGTATGTATCGATATTTCTTAAATTACAATTACAAATTACGCAATAGGAACTCCTTGGAGTATATAAGCACCTGTTGTCTGGCATTTCCCGTTCAGCCTGTTGTATACTCTCCTGGTTGAGCACTTTCATTTCCAACTCATGAGCCAGCCTCTCCAGATCATTGTCTCTCTGCTGGGTTTTCAGTTTCTCACTCACTAGCTCCTAAAATGTTTTCAGGTAACAATTATTAGCATTTTTGGAACTTAATCATCAAGAAAACAAACATTTTACTGTAAAAAAGGTTCCAAATATCCAAGGTGGTTTTAAAACCAACCAATCAGGTTAAGAACTAATAGTTGATAATCTTAATTGTCTGTTAATCTTTTTTATGTTATGTTATTCTGCATGTTCACTTAAAAACACAAATCAAACATCCAACAATGGATAGAAAAAGGCAGAAGGTTGCATTTAGCCAGCCTTCAAATATTAATTGTACAGAACTTTTGCATGCTTTTATGTCTTATATTTCAAATAAAATGGTTCAATGCAAAGGATGGTATGTTTGGTATGTATGGCAAATTTTCATCTGTTAAAATCATAAACTTGTACGAAAACTGAACAGTCAAACAATGCTCTTGAACATCTTTAATCTAGGAACATCAACACCAAACAGACCAGTAATGAATGCATTTCAGCAAGAAGCCTTCATAGACATCAATGCTGTTCGCTGCTGTTTTGCCAAGATTAAAAGACCTAAAAGTAAATTATGTGTGCTCACTGTTCTGTTTTCCTTGAAGTTTTCTTTTGGTGGTACAACTGAGGAATTTAAAGTTTTGAGTCTTTCCCATTTTCTGCCCCTTTAAACCATAAACTCTCTTCATAGGTTCCACATGCACACTGCTGCAGTAAAAAAACACTGCTTTATCAGTGGAATGTCAGGTTTGTCAAGGCAGATTATCTATTTGGTCAGCGTAATCTCTACAGCCTTCCCCTCACCTCTCTAAAGGTTGCCAGGGTCCTTTGGTCGATAGCAGCTTGCTTGCTCAGTTCTCTGTTTTCTCCCTCCAGGCCTTTGACCCTCTCAGCAGTCTCCCTTAACCCTTCCACCTCCTTCACAAGAAAACGCATCTCCCTCTCCAGGCTGGCCATACAGACGTTGCTGCTGTCTAGATTTGCTTCCTGGATTTCAGTCTGAGACGGGGAGAAAAAAATGCCATGTTATTTAGAGCAACATAACTGACACCTTGCCCATAGGCAATATGTCTTCCTACCTGTTGTCGGAGTCTGCGATTCTCTTTCTCTAGCTGCCTTTTTTCCCTCTCTAGGACTGTGGTTTCTTGCTCCAGGCTTTGCTTCTCTGTTTCCAGTTGCTCCAGGCGTCGCACAGAGATCCGAAGTTCCTCCAAAGTGGCCTGTAGGCTTTGATTCTCTGCCTCCAGCTCCTGAACCTCTGCCTCCAGGCGCTGAACTTTACGCTCTAAAGAGAAGGGGAAGGACAGCATAAACAAATCAATTTAACAATAAATCATAGCAGTAGTGTAGTTTTGTTCTTATTCTAACCACAAACCCTACCTGTGTTATCAAGTGAAGTCTGTAGATGCTGATTAACTGTGTCCAAAGCCCTGCACTTGGCCTCCATCCGCTGTGTGTGCTTACTGGCATAGGAGGAGCGTGTTGGCAGACCTGTGAAGATACTGTTGTGGCATGGACTGCTGCTCTTTGAGCCAGGGGAGTGATCACGGGATCCAACAAAACAATGAAGCCCATTATGATTGTTCTCTAACACTTCCAGGTCAGACATGAGTTCTTTGAAAGCGTCTCCACTGCCTTCCTCCTCTAGCTGTCCTTTCTCTTGAATATGAAAATGTGGGCTACTCCTAAGAAGGGTCTCACTCTGGACTCCATCTGCTTCTCCTGCACCATTCCTTCTGAGACACTGATGGCAGTTTGAGTCTCCACTCTGCAGGATGACATTAGTGCAGTTATCTAGTGTGCAGGAGCTGTTCAGCCCAGTCCTTTCTCCTGCTGATGAAGTATCATTGTTGGTGCTACACATATCCTCAGAAACATAGTTACACTCAGTGTTTTGGCTGTGTTTCTGCTTTGCACTGTTTTTCAAGGAGGTAGCTCTGAGTTCCTCTATGGTCCTTAGGAGACTTTGGTTCTCTTTCTCCAGCTTTAGCATGCGACTGCAGGTCCTTTCGCTCACCTCCTCACTCAGAGTCTGCTGGCCTTTAAGCAAACACAGAAAATAATGGTTATAAACTTTAAAAGTTACATACTCAGAGTGAGACATACTGGTGGATAACTTTTAAAGTTTGCATATGTGACAGGGTTTATGCTGCCTGTTATTACAGTTCTGACAATCAGATCCACAAGTCATTGGACCCTCTTCATAGTTGGGTCAAAAATGACCTGTATTACTTTGACTATGTTTACATGCAATTTGTGTCATTGTTAAAACAATCATATATTGTATTGTACTCAGGATTATATTTTGGTCCAACCAGAAAATTCAGTTTTTAAATATTTCTTATTTATGATTAGTATCTTTTATTAAACATTTTTTACAGCCTTAAAAATGATTTTTGTTGGAGTAGTTCATACACTATTAGTTCATACTGGAATAGTTAATATCTGTACAGGTCGAGATTTTCTTGTGGTAATGAAATGGTTAATTGACTTGAGCTTGCGTAGTGGTTTTCTAGTCATCTGGCTACTTGAAATGCTTTTACACAGTAGGTCACACTTATCCATTAACACCCATTCACTCCACATTCACACACTGCTGGTGAAGGCTGGTATGTAGAGTAGCCATAAGTATTAGCTAATCCCATTTATACACTTCATTACACATTCACATACCACTGACCCAGCAGTAAGAGCAAACTGGAGTTAAGTGTCTTGCCCAAGGATGCACCGAACCCACAAGATGACCAAGCTACCTTCTAAGCCACAGAACGTCTTTGTTTTGATTTTAAAAAGGATATAAGTTTCGCATAATTACATGCATAGCCGATATGACTGCATAGCAGCAGTGTTTATAAGCTGTTTCATTAAAGGCTCAGGAAATGTTTACTACTAGGGGTGTGAATCCCTCCTTCTCAAGATGATTTGGTTTGAATCTCGATTGACAGGCTACAATTTGATTCATGAAAAAAACTGAACGATTGGGTCCAATTTGATCTGATACAAACTGATTATGGAATCAAACTAACTTTTTGCTTTAACATAAATGTAAAAAAAAAGGGGGGGGGGGGTAAGATCATTTCAAAATAGTCTATGTGTCTTTGAGCTTATTTATCAAAGAGACTAAATCCCAGACCTCCTGTAAAAAAAATAATGAAATTATTTAATCACACATATGCCAAGGCATCTTACTTTGATAGTTAGCGTTATTAATCCTGATAACAGTAAAAACTAAATATCAAATTTGACAGTTTAATATAATAAAAGAATAAAATAAATAGAATAAAAGAATCCCATAATACTGAAGAGGAAATGCATTCAGTTTATTTTTGACCAACCACAGAAGCTTTGAATGGTGATAGAAAAACTAAATTTAAAAAATGATAAAAAAATTTGAAAAATCCATCCATCCATCCATCCATCCTCTATAAGGCTTTTCCTGTTCGGGGCCATTTGGAAAATTTTAATGTGATTATTCCAAAAACATGTTTTAGGAATACAAAGAGTATTAATAATATAAGAAAAAAACAACCTCACTGGTTTATTTTTGTCCCACTTTGACATTCAAGGGTTAAAGTGGGACTTATCCTCTTTCCATATGTCTCCAGCAACCTCCTTCAGGTATAGTACATATTTCTGGTGGGCAGAAATAATGCTGTGACAATCTATGAGAATGAATGAAGTATGACTAGATATGACCCGAGTATTTCACTGCAACACTGTACACTTATTGGCTAACTATAACTTCTGTGTTAAATTCATGTATTATCCTTTTGTAGGGTGTTACCTGAGAGCTGCAGAAATGAGCCAAATGTATAACTGACCAGTGTTTTCCTCTCCATTCGGGTAAGCATATGCTTTCGCAGAATTGTTTTTTTATTCCACACAAGCTGTAATATTTGAGCTGTTTATGATAGCTGAGTGTGCTGTGTGCAAGATGCTGAAACAAAAGACATAACTAGCCAGAACTTACTTTGTTCCTGTTCAGATAATGAAAAGCAATATAAACAGTCACAAGCCTCTAGCTCATTACTCCTCATACAACCAGAACTGAACCAAGCTGCTGTGGAGAGTAACGGAATATGGATACACACGTTTGAGTGTTTGCTGGGTCCGCATTAGTTTAGCTAATCTCTTACACTGAATCCTACTAACTGCATTCTCTAGATGTACTGTATGTAAATCAATGTTAAAAAAAGTTAGGACATCATAAACATATTAATCAAAATTTAGTGTTTCAAATCACTCTATTGACCATGGACATTCATGATAATAATTGTTCAAACTGCACGCAGAGTAAGACAGAAAGATGTTTCCAAAGTATTCTTCTGAACCTGATGCAAAGTCTGTAAAGAAGTTCTTAAAAATAAAACAATCATGTATTTGTTCACAGAGATCCTATTCATAATAAATCTGCTTGTTACTAATCCTGTCACATCCATTAATTTTCCATGTATTTAATTTTAAATATATATCACCAGCTCTTACCCTGAGAGTTCTCACTGGTCTTGGACAGCTGCTCTAACTCCCACCCCAAGTGTTGGGACTCCTCCATACTCCTCCTCTGAGCCAAACACAAAGCCAGGTTCTCCTCCTGAAGCTCCTCAATACGCCTTCGATCTGCCTCCCTCTCCTACAGAGAGAACAAAGAGTAATGAAAGCAGCGTGAGAAAGGATAAGTCTTGATGCTAGAAGTCAATAAAAATAAAGCTAGAAGATTAACTTTTATATTACCACTGATCTTTATTTGTTAGTTGTGTAAGATACTAAATAAAAGGCTAACAAAGGTAACACAAAGGACTGCGTGCAGATGTCTGACCTGTTCCATGTCATGGACCTGGGCCTTCAGCAGCAGACTGTGCTTCTCCAGCTGGTGGATTTTATCTGAACGTGCTCTCCAACCTTCCAACTGATCCTCTAACACCTCTTTGGTCTCCTGTAGCACCCTGTTATCCTCTTTTAGCTCCTAAAAACAAAAACATGATGTAAAATATGTCTTTCAGATCCCAATGTTTAGCTCAAATTCATGTCATGACTCTTGTACTATTTTTATTTTTATCTTTAGTCATGTTTTCCACATCTAGAAAAATCTTACTTGTCATTTCAAACGTTGAAAAGTAAATACTACATAATTCATAAGTATGTGACTTCTCAAGCTGATTTCCTATGTCACAAATTCAAGATCAACATGCACATGCCAAATTTCACTAGCATCATGTATAGACCGCATTCTTCACTCTGGATTCTCCATTTTCCAACCTCCACTTTAGCCTTGTAAAACTCAATCTTGTGCAGTTGCTCTCTGTAGCGTCCAACTTCACTCTCCAACTTGTCTGCCTTTATGGCTCTCTCTCTTAGGGCGTCCAACTCATCGCGATAGGTACGGGCTGCTCGGGCGTCTACAAGTAGCTGGGAGTTCTGAAGAAGGTTGAGAGAGAGGAATGATTTAAAGCAAAACTCAAACGAAAAATTCATAGCAAAATGGATATGGCTCAGTGACTTATAAGGCTCCATTCATTTGCAGTTGCACCACCTGAAATTTGCAACTAATTCCAAATTACACAGGCAAATACTTTGACATGGTTTGAATTTCATTCTTGTCAGAAAGTATGCACATATATTCTTTGAAATGAAATTAATTTTATGGCTGAATAGAAGTTTGCTGTTTTTAGACTGTACCACCTCACATGGAAAGTGTACCTGCTCAACTAAGCAAAACTGTAATTAATCATTTTTTCTTTAAACTTGTGATACCTCGTTTAACTAATTAGAAGTAAAGTTAATAGTTCTACAGCTTTAAATAATATCATTTATTTCATTTATTGACACTTTTTGCCATTTCAACACCTAACATACTGGTTGCACCACTTGACATCTGTGACTAATGTTGGATTTAACAGGCAAAACATGTTACTTTTGCACTTGTTAGAAAGTGGAAACATATATATATATATTTTCAAATATCTATGTAGTTTTAGTAGTTTTAAATAGGTTATACCAGCTGACAGTGAAAGTGCACCCATCCACCTATGACAGATTTTTTTAAATTTTTTATCTTTACTTTAAAAAAGATCTATAAACCATTTCACTTGGCTATGAGTTTCAGCTGGAGTCAAATGGATGATACATTTATTTACATGTAAATGTATTTTTCTGTTTTTATCCCTTCATTTCAAAATGAAATACCCATGATTACAGTTGCACCACCCTGATATTTTAGAACTTGCCAAATCCAAGACAAAAGTTTTTCAATTATCTCACTAACTTTATATTGATATTTTTTAAATAACATTTATTTAAAGATTTCAACCATAAAATAATGCCAAATTTTCTAACTTGAGCTTCTCACTATTAAAATGCAATTTCAACAGTGTCAGTAATCTGTTAATTTTAAAATATGAAATCAATCATATGATTCAAATCTTTAAATAAACTGAAAATGTACGCTGTAACTGATTTTTTTTTTTTCAAAAGGAAATAACAGACCCAGACACAAAAACATGTATGTCATGGGAGTGACCCATGTACAGCCTTGTTTGGCTGTGAAGGCTCTGCTTAAAAGATGCTCCCTGGGTTAGCAAAGCACCCCCCCACCCCCCCCCCAATTTAGATATACAGATACATTATTGACAACCATACCAAATACCACGAAATATACTTTGGCAGCAATCCACTCCTTAGCACCATAAAAGGGAGTGTGAGGGTGCAACTAAAGCTTAAGGCTATAAATCAGGAGGCTGGGCTGGTGGAGGCAAAGTTTTGCCAACATTAGTGCAGTGTCATCTGCACTAGGTTAGTGGACAGAAGTGAGAAAGAGAGCATATCTAAATGGACCGCCTTGTTGAGGGAATATGCTGAGGTTGGTTGTGTGTGCTTGGAGACATTAAGTCAATGAGCAGGCAGCCATTGGATTCCAAAATTGTGTATGACTTCTATGTCCTGTATTAGCTAAACATAAGCTTAAATTTTCCGGCTGCCGTTTTTACTGGAAGCATTCAAATACCTGCTGCAATATTGGCCCAGAATTAATACAGACATGATTAATAACTAACATTTGTTACATTTAGTTTATAGTAAAAGGGCTGAATATTTACCTCATAAAACCTTGAAGGTAAAATCCCAATTTTGGAGGAGTGACATTTGAATGCTATTTATTGATCAGATGGAAAGATACAAAAGCTGATGTTGGTCTGTTTTTGTATGTACAAGGCAGCTAAAACTAGCATATTTGACGTATCAACTTGATACATATCACATGAACCTGATGTGTAAGTAAAAAGTTGAATTAATGCTTCTGTCTGTTTTTAGTGGCATTGCTGTTGACACATGAACCATATTAACTTGTGCAGCCAACGTAGGCCGATCAAACAAATCCATAGAAGCTTTAGTTGTATCTCTGAGTCAGAGTTCAGAGGTTTAAATGTGTTGTCATTAAGCGCTGCTCTGCAGTAAAGTATGCTGTGCAATAATCTGTGTAATCTGCAGAGCGGTCAGGGGTTACAGTGTGTCACCATCAGGAGGAACTGCAATCTACTCTTTAATTTCTCAAACCTCCTGCTGAATCCTCTTCAGCTCTGCCTCCAGGTTCTCCAGCTCATGTCTGCAGTCCAGCGTCTGCTCACTCTTCTCCTCTCTGCAAGGCCAGATGTGCAGTAAGGAACACACACAGGAAGGCTGGTTAGTGCATTTTTAAATACTACAAATGACTTACTGCATGGATCAGCAGCACATTAAAACACATCCTGTCCTACTTTTGATCTCATTTAACTGATTTACACTGTTTTTATTAGTTGTTGCTACAAACTTGCAAAACACAACCCCCCAAAAAATTCAACACAAGCTTCATTGTACTCCATATTATTCATCTCCTAGTATGGCTCTTACAGCAGATCCATGCAACAAGAGCTATCAAGGATAGGATGTATGTGCACATGAAAGATCTGCGTAACCCATACTTGATGCTTTAAGTGATACATTGTGTTTGTTCAGAGGCAGCAGTAAGGGAATCCTTGCATGCCAACAAGAGAGAACAATACCGCTGAGAAGATGGGATGAAGTGGAAAGATGGAGATCTTGATCGGATCAAGATTAGTGTGTGTGTATGTGTGCAAGCGGTATCCACTGAAATTCAGAGCCAATGTGGGTCAGTGGTAGTGAACAACCATGGACCTTGCCAAGCAGGCTGCAATGTGGGCCAAACTCCCTGGGGCATCTCTAGTATCCCTCTCTCTGCCTCTCATTCACTCTCTATTGGCAGTTCCCCAGAGGAAACACTTACTCTCTTTACCAGCAGCCATCCTGTAGAGAAAGCTAACCCTAGAGACAATATTAGCAGCTACTCCTGAGAATTTATTACTCTATGAACTTAAAAAAATACAGAGATGAAAAGTGATTTTGTGGAAAAATCCATGTTCAGGGACTAAGGTGGATCATTTATTTACACTGAGACCACTACCTTCTTATGGTACTTACAGTTCTTGTCTAAGTCGTCTGATTTTGGCCTTAGAGTCAGCCAGCTCCACTGCTAGGTGTTGCTGAGTTCCTGCCTGCTGCTGCTGTATGCTGGGGGAGTAGCTGGCCGACTGTGGGCTGGAGGGGCTACTGAGCAAGCTGACCACACCCTCCTTCTCCTGCATTAGCTCTGCTATGGTCTGCAAAAGGAAGAGATTACCTTTCGCATACAGCATGACAATTCACAAGCTGATTAGAACTGTTAAAATGTGATCCTTTAAAGCTCAAGTATGTAACATTGGCTGAGAACCATGTAGAATCAACTCTACTACCCCTTCCTTCCTGTTCTTCTCTGTGTTTGAGCTCCATAGCTTCGCCCCTCTTCTCATATCCCTCCTCGTGGAAATGCATGTCTGCTGAATTGAATACTGATGGTGGCAAAGCTCTCATGGACTCATTTTGCTCCGCTGTTCCACTGAAATCAGTCGCCGAATTACAGGCAAGAAACCACTTCATGTCAGCATGAACAAATTCTACACAGGAGCGAACACAGCCAGTAACTCCACCATTGTACCAACCTCTCACTGAGCTGAGAGGCGGAAGCGCACCAGCGGCCAATAGGAATGCTCCCTCTGGCCTAAGCCATGATTGGCTGCGAGTGCTAGCCTCCTCATTGGCTGGAGCATCATCCCTTGCTGGTTTTCCTTAAGTGAGTTTGCAGAGCGAGGAGGCATTGCAGAAGTGTTTTATTCTGTTAGATGGCTTTAATAACAAGACCCTGATGGGTTGTGTTGTTTTTATGGGCAGACGATAATAGAAAAAAAATCGCTTACTACAGCTTTAAGTTATTTTACCATAAGAAAGAATGTTCATATGTTTGACAATGCATTAGGGCCACTGCAAAATAAAGAGGATCTGTTATTTTCTGAGTAAAAAACCCAATATTGTTTAGCGAAAGAGTCATACATTTCAAAGAAAAAACTGAACATATTCAAATTTTAAAAAAAGGTTGAGATCATATAGTCAAAAATTGCCCACTGGATGGAGGAAAATCAGACCAGATGTAGCCGTTTTTCCTGCACAAGTACTGCAGCTCAGAGCCTAATTAAATTATTCTTTTTAGTCCAGAATCATCACATTCTCAGTATCATTTGGCAGAGGTGGAAAAAGTACGCAACTATTGTACTAGAGCTGGGCAATTAATCAAAAAAAAAAAAAAAAAAAAAAAATCGAAACCGGCATTTAGAGCCTCTAACTGTCATAAACCTGCTGTTCCAATTATTTCATTTTTTTTCTCTTGTAAGTCTCTCTCTCTTCTAATGTACGACCCCCTTAAAAACAAACTACTGGCGGTGTAATCACATGATAGGTAGCCAGGTGTTGCAAGGCATGAAGCCTCATGTAAACCCGAGAGAAGAAGAAGTACTGAGCTCATTCCCATCCAGTCCACTAAATCTCAAACAAGGAGCTGTGCAATGTGAGCAGCAGTTATTTTTTACTTTTTATGCAACAGTACAATTTATTTTTTTTTAGCAAGAAATACAAGTTGTTTATTTTCTTGGAAAATTTGACGTTTTACAAAAAAGGTTTTTATTTCAGCTGATTTGTGTTTTGATTTAAACTGTTTCAATAAATAACCATAAATTGTTTATCTGTGCCTGTTCCTTTCAGTTATTAGTTTTACAATTGTACAAGTATTTTCAGAATGACCAGAGTCAGAGTTTAGGGGTGGAATAAATGTGCATTAAACATAAGCGAGGTAAAAAGTTCAAATAATCGTGATTTTGATTTTTGCCATAATCGCACAGCCCTATATTGTACCCAAGTAAAAATACTGTTAATCTGGTTAAAAATGACTTAAGTAATAGTAAAAGCACTGGTCTATAAATCTACTCCAATAAAAGTATCTCAATTAAAGTTTACTAAAAGCACTGAGTGCTGAGTATCAACTGATGAGTTGTGCAGTAAAATATGACCTTTCCTTATTGGCAAGAACAACAAAGAATTAGATCTCCAACCAGGCCTTTGAGGTAAACTCAAACCTCAATATTAAAAGTCAAAAACACAGCAAAATTGAAAGTGTTTATTAAAATCAAATAGAGTTAAATGTAACACTTTAAAATAGTTGAGTATATTGCTCCATACTACATACAGTTAAACTACACTTTTGAGAGAAATGTTTTATAATTAAGAAGGGCAGTGTATTTCTTGAAAATCTGTGGCAATATGGGCCTCCTTTGTCATCAACAAAGCAAAAAGTTTTGGGATGTGATGTGGAATCATTCTCTTACTATGTGCTACTTTGTAGTCAACAGAAGTGGAAAAAGCACAATTGTATTTTACTCAAGTAGAAGTACAGTTACTCTGGTTAAAACTTACTTAAGTAGAAGAACTGATTTCAAAATGTAATTAAAAAAAAGCACAAGTCCCTCCCCAAAATACTCAATTACAGTACTTTGGGTAAATGTAAATAGTTGAAACCCCTATCCTGGACTTAAAAAAACATCTCTGTAAACTGGCTATTCAACCACTGTTTTCAGTTGGATTCTTGTAGATTAAGGACTTTAAAATTTCAGGTTTATAAATTCAATTTTGAGTTTTTCTCATAAAAGTATGCATTTTAAACTCACAAATGGCGATTTTAGTTTCTAGTCAATTTACAGCTTCATAATCTCAAAAATGTTGGGTTCTATTCTCTTATATGAACAGATCCTCATAATTTTTTTATTTTTCAAGAGTGACCCTAATACGCCTTTGTACATGTGCCATTATGCAGACTGTGGTTATTGTCTAATCCACACATGAATCTACCATTACTGCTGGGATTAATTCTATAAATCAATCATGTGTAGTTTAACTTCATTTCATAAAAAAAATACAGTAAAGGGAAAAGTGATTTCTACAAAGTAATGTCAATTAAACAAAAATATGTAAGGTAAACAATTGGCTGCATAAGTATTTAGGCTCTTTTAAGTTGTCTGAAATTAGTCAACAGTGGTCTAGCCAGTTGGTGCTAGAAGTCTCACAGTTAGTGAAATGGGACATTGGCTGAGTGCAGTGAATGTGTCTCAAGTGATCGTAGTAAAATGGCACCTGTGTCTGGAAGGCCCGGTCAGTGGTTAATCAATATTCCTGGCTACCATACAACCATGAAGATAAAATAACACTCCAAGCAATTCAGAAAAAGGGTTATTGAAAATTATAAGTCAGGGGATGGATACAAAAAAACATCCAAGTCATTTACCATCCACCAAAGTTAAATTAAATCCATCATCAAGACATGGAAGGAATATGACACATGTGTAAGTCTGCTTAGATCAGGCTGTCCTCACAAACTAAAGGACCGCGCAAGAAGGAGACTAGTGAGGGAGGCCACCAAGTCACCTATGACCACTCTGAAGGAGATACAAGCTTCAGCAGCTAAGATAGAAGAGACTCTGTATACAAATGTTGCCTGGGTTCTTCACCGGTGAAAACTCCTTGGGAGAGTTGCATAATAAAGAAAACTAGATTTAGCAAAAAGCATGTGGGAGACTCTATGGTCAAGTGGTCAGATAAGACTACAATTGGTGCACACCAAACACAACATCCCCACTGTGTAGCACAGTCATGGCAGCATCATACTGCGGGGGATGCCTCTCAGCAGCCGGCCCTAAAAGGCTTGTAAAGCTAGAAGAAGGACAACTGTATTCACACTGCAAGAGAACTAAGGCTTGGGACTTTCCAGTAACACAATGATCTGCAGTATTCAGCAAAAGCTACACAGAAATGGTTTAAAGACAACAAGGTGAATGTTCTGGGGTGGCCGAGTAAAAGCACAGACCTCAATCCAATAGAGAATTTGCATCTCACTCTGGACTTGAAAGGGGCTGTTCGCTCCAAATCCCTGTGCAACCTGACAGAGCTTGAGCAGTCTTGCAAAGAGAATGGAGTAAAATTGCAGTATCAAGATGTACAAGCCCAACTGAGACCTATCCACACAGACTCAATGCTGTGATTGCAGCCAAAGGTGCATCTACAAAATACTGACTTGAAGGACTGAGTATTTATGCAGTCACTTATTTTACCTTACATATTTTTTCATTTTATTTACATCACTTTGTAGAAACCTTTTTTGTCAAAAAAGCCAAATTAGAGTGACCATGTTTTATTCAATAAAAGTATAAAACATCCAGGGGGGTTAGCACTTTTTTAGGCACTGTAGCTCAGAACAGGAGTCTAGTTCTGCTTGAAGTTTCTGCCTGTTAAAAAGAAAGGATTTCCTTTCAAGTGTTTTTTTTTTGCTAAATGATTTGGATTTGGATTTTGAAAAACTTTATTGTCCGAGGGGGGCAATTTGGTTTGCAGCAGAAGTCAAACATACATTCCAATCATGCAGCACAATGGCATAATGATGCCTTGGCTTTACTCATGGTGGATTAATATTGAGGCTTTGTAAATAATGTAAGAAACCTGATATAATTCAAAATATGACTTCATGTGAAACCTTCATTAGATTCATACAAGTTTTAACAGCTTGCAAAATAAATAGAGACAGATCATGACATATATTTATGACTCTTAGAATGAGAGTAACTAATGAAAAAAGACCTCTAGATAGGTGTCCCTCTGGTCCAGCAGATGTTGGAGGTGAGTTGCCATGTTTCTCGCTAAAGCTTCTAGCTCATCTGGATGCACCTCACTCGACTCCAACCAATGCAGATCCAGAACATTATCCTGACTGTGGGTCAACTGGTGAACATGTAAAGGGTGGCAGGAAGAAGAATACTTTATTAAAATGACACAATGACATCAAAAAGATCATTTGTTTTAGTTGTAATGATATAGTGAATGCTGTTCTAACTCTTGTTTTTGTTTTATTATCCTAGAGTAATTTATTTTTTAAGAATTTTCTAACATTTTCTACAGCAGAATTAGTTAAAATGTCATTTGCCCATCTCTGCCCTTTTTCATCATGTGTCACAGAAACAGCCCAACAAATCAGATACCTCCTGTATATGTGCAGCAATGGCAGCTTTTGTGTCAAAGTCAAGCGTCTGAATCCTCTCGATGTACTCCTCTTTCCTCTCACTCTGTAATTAAAAATAGTAACATATTCAGATAAAAATAGATGCAGATTTAAATCTCCTTAGCTCTTGCAGAAGGTTTTTCTAGAACAAAGAATCTGACAGTGAAGGATTACCTGGACTGCACATCCCAGCAGTAGTAGTAAAAGCTTCTTTATTTCCTCCAGACTTTGTTCTGTGGGGAGTGGAAAAAGTTCATCATCTGAAAAAATACTTATCAGATTGAAGCTATGAGGGCTCCTGACATGGATTTAAGTTGAATAATGGGTTGGCTGGTGAATTTGGGTCACCACTTGCCAAAGCATCACCGTCAAAGGCCGGTGTGGTTATCAGACTGAAAGAGTGCAATTAAATTTAAACAGTATCAGACAGCGCTACCGCTGTCTGTCAGGACATCATTCTAGTACTCTCATTACTGGAAAGCTGTGTCGAATATCACACTTGAATTTATTTGTTTACTATCTGGAAACTAAGGTAGAACAAGTTCTGCTTTGCTGTAGTTAATTTAAGTTTCATTGCAAGGGTTGTACAGATTTCGGACCTCAGAATCTTTGGTACATTTTACAAAACCAAAGAAGCAAAGCGACAAAAGTTTTCAATCATATAATGAGCACTCTGCTACAATAGAGACAATAGAAGAAGAAATCTTAAAAAAAAAAAAAAACCATACCAGAGTAAGGAGTCCTGCCAAGCAGCAACACATTTGGCAAAGGAATCATGATTAGCTGTCTCAGATTCTCCTGAAACAGAACATAAGCACATTTTAGGCCAAACCAAAACAAGGAAAGAGTACAAAGCTTCTAGCATTCTAGCCAAAGTGTTTGAAAGGACAGGGCTGTATGTATGTACAGCACATAGCAGCTGCTTGAAGACATGTATAGAAACACAGCCAAAGTGGAGGAGTTTCCTGAATGGGTGAACAACTTAGCAAGTTTCCCTGCTGCACTGGTGAATGTAACCAAAACTTGTACCAGGCTATAAGTGGATTGCACTTGTGTGTGATTGTATGTGTGTGCACTGTGTGTTAATAGCTCCTAATAAGGATAAGTGGCCCTATAAGGTTCAGGAAACTATTACTTATTCCCTTGTGCAAGGAAAGCCACAGTTGGCTGGAGTCATTTGGCCTTCAAAGTATCACAGCCAAAACTGCATCAACAGTCCAATGACTTCCAGTGCAACCCTTTCAGAGAAGTTCATTTTACAGCCATGAAACCCCCCATCATCCTCTACTGTCCTAGCTCAGATTATAGCTGTGATTATAGAGTGTGGCGCCTGGGGCAAGTCTGAAATCTTCAGAGGAATTAGAAAACCCTGCTTAGGAAACATGTTTAAAAAAGTAAAGAGGATGAAATGGAAATATATTTGCAATATAGCAAAATACTGCAATTCTGAACAATAATGCTACTTAGCTGTCCCTTTTTTAACTTTCCAGAGGACAAAAAAAGACAATGACAGTCATGGAGTTACTCTGATGACCACTCAACAGTCACAGTGTCAGAAAGCAGAAAACACCTTAGCCCTGCTTAATGCAAAATGTCCTGCCTGTCTTTAAGTGCTTTACTGTATCTCAAAAACTGTAAAGAAGGCTCACTGTGGTAAAAGCCCCACCTCATACACACATTTGCAAACTATCTAGTCGTACTTAAATCGCTGCAGTTTAATGCCTCACCTCATATGCATATTTGCACTAGTTAAGCTATCTACCTTACTAATTACTAATATAATCTATTTACTGTACTGAAATGCTGTAAGCAAAATCTTTTCATTGTAACTAAAATGCTGTAGGGAGGTTCTCTGTGGTAAACTGCCTCATCTCATCGGCACATTGCACTAGTCAACTATCTTAAATTATCTTATCTAAATCTGCCAACATCCTTGCGTGCTTTATACAGCATCCTTGCACCCTTTGCACATCTTGCAACCATACTATCAAAGCACACAGGCTTGCATATATTAGAAAAAATAAAATACCTTTCAGGGCTTCTAAACTGGATTTAACTGGAGTCAAATGCCTTGTGTAAGCATACTTGGCCAATAAAGCTGATTCTAATTCTAACATACAACACACAAAAAGACAAGGCCATGGGGAAACCATGCACCACAGGTCCTGGGTGGCAGCAGATCAACACTGTTCTGCATAAGCATGCCTATATAATTCTGGGGCAGAATATTATCCCATCATTTTGTGTGATGATAGTTCATGTGGCATCTACGCCAATATAATACTCACTAAGACTTGAGACTGCACTCTCCAATGATAGCAAGTCAAAAAAGTCCTTAAATCATTATGTTCTGTATGTTATGGCAATTTGGGTTGTAGATTTTCCAGTTCAACTCTCTTTACAACAAAAAAATGCTAATGCCATTATACGTGGCGGAGCCCTTGACTGTGCCATTTCCATCACATTTCAAGTATATGTACAACAGGGCATAGAGGAATATCAACAGTCATTAACCCCTGTAAAAAAACAACAATCATAGTCAAAACTTTTGTAATCATTGGACAACCCCACCTTAATTTTATAAGCTCAATGCAATAGTTGTTTTATGTTGAAACCGTTTCTAAATGCTAAATGCCATATGTGAAGACCCCAAGTCTTCTGGTAGCATCAGGGAGTGACAATTATGTTCAGAGTAGACATTTATAAATTAGTTCCAAGATTACTTGACTCTAGGTTGGCACCTTGGCTGACATATAAGAGAATAGAGTGAAATATATCCACAACTACTGCATTGATTACTATGAAATTTTATTCAAAGACATCAGGTCTTTCTTAAGATAAATCAAAATCACTGTAGCAATCGCCTAACTGTTATGTTATGTTGCCATTATTAGCATGCAAACAAGCTAAACATTATACTTGCAAAACATGATGAAGATGATTTGCATTTTATATCACTAACATGTTAGCATGCATGCATTAGCATGTAGCTCAAAGTAAAATAATGTCAAAGTTCAGCTTTAAAACAATCCATGACCACAGCAAGAGCACTGCAGAGACTCTTTTGTCTTTTGATTAACAAATGAACAGATTTTTTAATCAGTGGAGAAGTTCACTTCCTCAGCTGGCATGAAAGTAATCAAAAGATTATGCCATGAAAACAGTTACAAGATCAAAGAGCTGTACTAGATCCACTTCTACTAAAGTGAACTTCATTTGCAAGACTGTTTCAAATGTAATGTTTGAAGCAAGCAGTTACGATTGACTTAACTCTGGCGTTTTGGGGAGCTGCATTTAGTGTGATTACAAAATTATTGGACATGCTACTTGTTTTATTGGAAACACCATCAATCTATGGTATTAAAAAGTCATTTCTTTGCAGTGCTTATCTAAACAGCTTGAGCATCCTGTCCTCAGAAAATGACAGTCACTGAGATGTTATCAGATCTTAACAGATGAAAGCTCAGCTGGCTTTATACTTAATGTCTCTGACACAGACAGAAAATCCAGAGCAAACCTCAGTGGTGAAGCTGGTGACTTTATGTGTCACTCTGAAGCTCAGTCTGTGTGTGGCACCGACTGCAGCTTTACTCCAGCTCTCTGCTGTGTGCTAACCTCACTGCTGTGCTGATTACACAGATGTGTACGTGGATGATATTTAGGCCATGCATCTTAACAAGAACTAGTTGATCTGCTGGGACACAAGTGCCGCCAACGATGGGGTTTGCGCATGTGTGGACCTGTGTGTGTGAATGGATGATGCAAAACTGTAGGACAAGGGAAGATCCTGTAGAAACAGACACCATAATCGGATGTAGAGTTGGCTGAAAACCTTAGCGTGAAGTAACATGGAAACATTATATAACTTATCATACAGCTGAAAAACCATGAAAACAAAGCAAAAACATTCTGTACTCACCAGATAAAATGTCTTGATTTGATGAACAAGGAAGTTCAGGTTCTGGATCCTTTGACTTGGATCCCTGCTCACTTTGTTTGCACCCTGAGATGTAGCCGAGGGATTTCTGAGGATTGGGTGAAAAAAGACACTTCCCAAGTCAACCTTTGAAAGTCAAAAATGGTGGTCAGTGGAATAGAATGAGGAGAGGGTGCAAGTTGGTGAAAGACTTGGCTCTAGGATCCCCATGAAAACATGTATGAGGTCCCCATTCATTCCTAACTTTAGCCTGTGTGACGCCATTCCTTTTAGACAAAAAACTGGACTGTTTTTGAGCCAAATGGGATGGCCTTGGATTTTCCACCTAAAGGGAACCCTTTCGCTCGACTCTGAAGACTTTTGACTTGGGCCCATGTTGTCTGAGGTTGAACTGTCTTTAATGTTATCATTCATGAAACGTTGTGATTTAAATAAGCCTGACACCCTTGCATATGAGGAAATCTATACATTCTGAAAACCAATAAAAATACAGGGACAGAAGAAAAATCTAATGGATATAGAAGAGACTGAAACATGACTTTAATTTAGTGCATGGTGCTTTTAGGCTGCCTGTCTCCATCTCTGTGCTGTGTGCCCTGTTTCTCTGCCTCCTCTTCCCTCCCATCTGCTTCCGACTGCCACTAAACACCAGCAACAAGGCCCTAATCCCAGAGGGTCTCCCAATCCAGGAGATTATCCCGCCTCTTCCCCTCCCTTTGGCACAGCATTGTTTTGCATTTAGAGCTGGTTATTGTGACCCTGGGGGGATAAGTGGGATGAAAGAATACTGTAGACTTGGGGTGGCCAGACAGCATTATCCACAAGTGCAGTGGGTCATCAGTTTTTAACCCTTTCTTTGCAAGTCATCAATTTCAGGCTGTGCTCTACTGTCACTGCCTGAAGTGTTATTTTATACTGACAGGGAGGCTAAAGTAAATCTTTCAAAATCTTTGAGAGACTAAGCTTTCAAAGTGCCATGAGTTTGTTTGTGAAGGTAATACCCTCAGAACATAAGGTACCCCAATCATAATCTCTTAAGTAGCATCTTGACAGTTTCTATTAAGTCCCTCATGTCTGTTACGCTAGTTTTCTTAAAAGTGATACATCTCTTTGTAGTCTGAATATCTGCATCTCCAGTTTTTTTCCTATGACTTTAAGAGATATTCTGTGATAAGGATGTTGCATTTAAATACTGATGCAGACTACAAAGATCCTTTTTATTACTGCAAAGTAACAAAGACAGCTCTGTTGGTGCTTGGTTAAGAATGTTAGCAGATGCTTGATACTGTATCAGTTTCTTCTTAACATGTCAGGAGGGAAAAAGGATGAATGATTAAAGAAAAATGCAGACCTCATTCTGCTGACATATCCCTGCTTTTTTTCTTTAATCTTCAGTCAATCATGACTTAACTACATCAAGTCAACAGCTTTTCAACAGAAACAAATAGTATGGGCACAGATGACAACCTGGATTAACAATCTGACAAATATATAATCAGTTTGAAAAAACAAAGCTGGCATCAAGTGACTCACATTTCTGTCATTATGTCAATCAGAAAGACTCCATCCAGTAATTCAGAGAAGTCCAGGTGTGTGCCCCCATCTCTTGGCATGAATGTCTTCACCTAAATAAATATAAAAAATAGCACAGGGTGAGAAGATGATACCACAATTTCTGGAAAGATATCAGTCCTCTGCATCACTTACCCAAGTGACAAGTGGGCTCAGCATGAATTGATCCAGACAAGGCAGGAAAACTCCACTTTCCATCGTTACCAAGGTTGTGGGTTAAATATTTCAACACAATATTGCAGTTGTTTCACCCAGAAAAAAACCTGGTGGTAGCCAAGGGACTAGCCTACATGTTTAGAAGGGACTCAGTCCTGCAGGAGTGCATCATTCAGTTCGTCCAATCCATCTTTTTTAACTAGTTAGAAATGTCCTCCTCTCGGTGTTTCTCTCAGACTTTAATCGCAGCGGTTAAATCCACGCAATCGAGCAGTTAAAGGAAAACAAGCAGTCCTAGCTGCATTTGTCCCGCAACACCACACACACCAACATCCTCCTTCGTCCTCTGCTGCAAAGGCATCTGCCGTCAGCTCTCCCTCCCTCCTCCTCACAGCCTCCCTGCTCGTCACCCGAAGAGTAAGCGCTGCTGTAGGACTGACTCCCAAAGTGCCAAACCGCCGTATGTACAAGTTTTGTCCGAGTGTTCCAACTCCTTTCAAGCAATCAGAATCTGAACTACAAAAAAGAGAAACATCCCTCTCAGCTGGTTCACGGTTTTTAGGCAGACGCATTTATAAAGCTATCTTAAATATCATTGCCTTTAATCTGTTACCGTAGCAACCTTGCCTTGCCCCTCCCCATCGCCAGACTATCGTTCTCACGACAACAAAAGCAGCTCTAATGCTAACCGTTAATAAATCACAAACACTGCACCGTTGGCCACTTAGCTGGAGATGTAGTTTTTATTGTCTAATTAGGCTTTAACACGCCATTACAGACACTATAATCAACCAGCATAACTCTCAGTAAAGTTCTGAGCCTGTCTTTAAACTCACTTCTCTAAAATTCCTTGATTCATTTTTATAAAGTAGCCAAATTCCTCTAGATAATCGATGTAAAGTTCTCATATGTCAACACCCGTTCAAAATTTCCGAGAAAATTTCAAAAGAAGGTTCTGGTTGCCTTACTATGTTACGTAGTCTGTGATTTTACACATGACTCCTGGTGACAAGATAGGCTGTTAAAAAAAACCCAACAAATTCAAGTAGCTAGAAATGTCCTATATTGCTGTCAATTTGGTGTAGCTCTTATTTTATAAAAGACCCACGAACTCATAATAGCAAACTTCAGCTTCCAGAAGTAGCTTTCGGTGGTACTATTGCGCCACCTTGTGCTAATTTCCGGAAACAAAGCTGTATCTAAAATAAAGTCGTTATCAAAAATATCGATTACATCCTCACATGGTGGCCCACACTTTTGACTAATTTGTTGCTTATGTACACTTTTGACCCTAGCTTATCATCATTCAAGTTATAGCATAATAAGATTTAATAGGGGGAGTTCTGTATAAGTTTATGCTAACGGTCTATATGACTATCCAATATTTGTTGCACAAGATCTAATACCTTTATACATGGACCCTTGAATATTTATGTGGTAAAAATAATATGGGGAAAAATGAATTATCATAGCAAGACTATGCAGAGCCAGATACTTACTGTATTCAGGTAAAATGGGCCAATAGGGATTTCATATGACATTATTGTAAATTTTATAGCAAATTGAGACAAGACATTTTATTTTATGGCAGACAGAAACAACACTGTCAAAATATATTTCTTTGAAAAATCAATCTGATATTGAGCTAGTTATGTTGAACAGTTTCTACATAGATGTTGCTGTTTTTGTTTACGTTTTCATGTGCTGATTGCTCATGTGAGAATTATTTCTTAAAGATTTACTTACAATTTTAATATTTGACAAAATTACAAATAAAAATAGCTAAAGACAACATCTGCTGCTTTGCATCTCAGCAAAGAGATGTCTGAAAGGCTCAAGACTGTGCTAAAAAATAAACATTGAGTGTCCCCCTTATTAGCCTACCTTATATTCATCACTGATATCACCCTCACTCTGTAACATCTAGTAATGTATTGATCTCTCTTTTCCTGCCTCTCACTAAACACTGGACGTCCACAGGACGTGCAGATCTGGTCTAAATCAAGTCGTTCGGTTCCAAGGACCCAATCTGCACGTCATTCTGACCTCTAAATCAAGTTGTGGATCTGGACGTCGAAGTGCGACCTCTCCTGGACGTTGATATGCAGTTCAGTATTTGAACGCTTGTGTAGTCGTTTTTTTCAACGTCTTGTGGACATGAATGCCAGGTGCAGAATATTTACATAAATTAAAAAGCGCTGGAAAAAGACATTATTCAATATACTGCTCACACCAACATTTTTCTTCTTACAAATAAATAAAGATATTTACTGAAATTAAAACAAACGTTTTCTCAGGCTACACCAAGGTAACTGCTCACACGCTGACAGGAGGAGCTAATCTGCGCAAGCGTGAAACCATCGGCGGGAAAAATGACGTATGGTTTAAACTGGACTCTCGCGCCGCCTGCCAACAGCAGTCGCAGACCGACTTGATCACACCTTTAAAGACTTCTCAATTATTATGTCTAATTTATTCACAAACAATATGGATGTATAAAATCACATTTATAATCCAAGGTTTTATTTGATTTTTCCAACAAACTTTCATTGTTAGTGTTTTTAAACAGTGGCTGCCTTTCAAAACACAAATAATACATGAAAAAAAAAATCAAAAAGTGTATCTCTTTGGCTTTAAATATACGTTTTTTTTTAAAAATCTCTGTGTTGTTGAGGCTCTACTGTAATAATAATAATAATAATAATAATAATAATAATATTTTATTTGTCAGCTCTTTCAATAAAACTCAAAGACACTTTACAAGAATAAAACAATTACATAATATGAACATATTGATTGCAATATATAAAGTTAAATAATAGAATATTAAAAAAAAATACAAGTAATACTATTACTACTACTACGACTACTACTACTACTACTACTACTACTACTAATAATAATAGGAGGGGAGAGAGTCTGAGTTTCTGGTGGATGAGGGGAAGGAGTTTGTGGTGTAATGTGTTCCTCTGAGTAACTTACACTTTGACTTCTAAAGAAGTCTCTTATATCCAGTTTTCTTCTTTTCGACATCTTGCCACCTGGCTGCGCCTAATTACCAAACACACATACACACGCATGCACGCACGCACACACACAGACACACATTCAATGTTAATGTTAACGAAACCTCTGATATTAAAATCCGTCTAGCTGACGTGACCAAGGCAGAACAAATGCCCAACATGTTAAAAACTTACAGTGGCAGATGAACTTGGACTCATGGCCAACTAGCTAAACACCGGTGTGCTCATGTGCTATAGTCCAGGAGCTGTTTACAACCAGATGGAGTGACAGCGGGGACGGCCAATCACACGTTAGCAAGAAACGACAGAGCCAATCGATGAGCTTGTGGGCCAGTGGGCGGTCTAAAGGGAAACAGGCTTCAGCTTGAGCAGCTGTTTTCTGCTTGATCCTAGTGCTCAACTCGTTTCCATTTAATATAGCCTAACATTGTTTTTTGGATGGTAAAAACTGCAGGGGACCAAAACTGCCTTTTTAAAAAGCGCAGGGGACATGTCCCCCCTGTCCCCCCCACAAATTACGTCCTTGTTCACACATCGGTGAAAAACAAGGAAATGGGCGTATCCATCTGCTTTGCAAGGTTAACCCCGTCCAACTGCACTCACAGGCAGTCCAATCCTCGCGCAGCGTCCCCCTCAGCTGCAGTCAGAGCAGGAGATGCTCACGTCTCCAGACTGCAAATTAACCGCGCTGTGAAGACCCCATGACTGTTTTTTCTATTGTCTCTCTTTGGTCAATTTAAAATTGTTAATGAAGACTTTATATATAAATATATATATATAAACATATTATAAGTGGTATGGTCAAAAATGTTAATGTTAACTGGGATTTGGTGTAAGTGGACCACAAGGTTTTAAACTAAACCAAACATAAGAAAACTAACTTTCTAAGAAAAATAGAATAATAAACTAAAAATAAAAATTAAAGTAACTCTGCCAGAGTATCTCTAGAGTCATTTTTGCCTGTCCCAAGCCCAGATAAGGGAGGAGGGTTGGAATTGTGACGTTATAAAAACAAGAATCAACAGAAGCGCGTTCATTTGTAGTTCAACACATATTAAAGTTCTTTTAACTCACTTTTTCTCTCTCCTAGGACGTTTTTTTTCTCTCCTGCAGCGTCCATTACAATTAAATGCATACTGCTGATTATGCAAATTAGGCGGTTACGTCATTTAGCGACCATTAACTTTTACTATATTGCAGTCAGATCCAGTACTTTTGTCGCTATTGGCCTTCCTATGTATACGTCCCCCACCCGGGAAAAAGTTCAGGCTCAGGATATTTTTTCACTGTCAGCCATGCATTTCTTAGTAAACTGTTTACATTTTTTATTAATATTTGTGACTGTAGAAAACTTGACCCGTTTGAGCTGAGTGTTTTGTTAATAGTTTGTTGTAAAAATTAAAATACAACATAAACTCCCTTTATCTGTAAGACCACATTGCTGCCACCACCACTGCTCTTCCAGAATGCCTGGTGTACATTGCTCTGTAATTGTAGTTTTTCATACTTGAAATGTGTCTGATGCAGCAGTGCTAATGCACCAAAGACATTTGTACCTTTTGGTTTATCAGTCTTTATGCCTGCATACAACAATGCTAGAAACTGATTGGCTAACCGGGAGGCATTTAATTCTGTATACTTGGTCACATATGAAGTAGATGTATGATTCTGTTTGTAGGTGCAGCACTTTTCAAGATATGTATTTTACTGAGGTAGCCTGTTATGCCAAAAAAATAAATCCACACTGTAGCTATCTGCAATGCACGCAGTGCATTCAAGTGCATGGCTTACAGATTGCCTTTGCATTGCTAAAACTTTTTGTCTTCCAACTTTTACAGATGTTGAATTGAATTCACTTGGGGGGAAAAGGAGATGCTGTCTGAACACATGCAACCGAACATCAAAACATGAATCAGTGAAAAGAGGGGGTCGGCATAACCAAATTTAAATCTGTATTCTGTGACTGTGGCTACCCACCTGTCTGCTTCAGCATTGCCATGTTTTTACATGGTGTCTGCGGGGTCTTAAAAAGTATTGAAAGTTGATAAATACATTCAGTCAAAATTAAGGCTCTAAAAGTTTCTTAAATTTTGTAGATTTCTTTATTGATAAAAATATGTGTTTTTACTTTTTATGGCAAAGAGGTTGTTTTTTTTTCTACTTTTTATATTTAATCACCGGAGATTTTTTGAAACTCCACCACATCTAACCTAAATCCTTCCCATGGTTATGAATATAAACTACTGAAATAAATACAACTCATTTATTGTGAGCCATGGCTGATCAGCTGCAACAGTAAGGCCATTATTGACACATCAATGCTTTACAATCACAGTTGGTGATTATAAGTATCCTGAAATGGGCATTTATACCTTGTATTGAATTTTTTTTTTCTTTAATTAGTGCTGCTCAATTTTTCTAACTGCAATTGCAATGTCAGGCTGTGTAATTACATATTTGCCTAAAGTACTGCCAGTATTTCTCTTTGTAGAAGTACTTATATTTTCAACAAAGGAAGACCCTTAATTGGGGAAATAGGTTATTTTCAAAGCAGTACTGTAGACTTACTCTGTGTATTTTTTTATGTTACTTAGTACTTGAATTTTTTAGATTGAGAAATACATACTTCTTTTCCTTCAAAACCAATCAAGTGACACCATTTGTTTTATACTGTAATCACAAATTGCAGTAGAGCCCAGTTTAATTACAATCACACATCATTTACTTGCGCAGCATTAACTGGAACCTAATTGTAGGCTGTTAATCTTTTTGGTTTTATATGCAGTGCTTGTAAATAGACACTTTTATATTGTAATAGAACTACTCTTAGTCGACTTAAGTAAAAAATAAGACCTTCAATTCAGCTGTCTTGTGGTATGAGCTTATTTTTTTCTTACTGTCTTATCTCAAAAGCTCCAAGAAAATATTGACATACTAAAACACTGGCATTTCTTTTTGCTAATTTTTCGCCTTCCTCTCAGCACAAAACACAAGTAACTGTCTTTAATGTAACTGATTAAAAGTTAAGGATGTGATGGGTATAAAAATGTATGAAGAGGGTCTAAAGTATCAAATCTAATGTCAGTTTTATCCTGTTTTAGGCAGCCTATTTTAACATCTGGACCGAGACAGTGCATTTATGCTAGTCTTTTTGCTAACTGAATATTAAATACACTGCACGCAGCATGTAAAAAAATCTTTAAAGTTTTTATTTGCAATAAAAGTTCATTTTGAATGCTGTGTGGGACTACATTTGTTTGAGATGGTCTTTGTTTAATGACACTAGGCTATTGTGGTCAGAAAAAATATGGTATTTTAAATTATAGTGAGGATTGCATTGTAATAAAGCTGTAAATAAGGATATATTGTGGACAAATACTATGTCTAAAATAAGTCAGTGTGAGACATTAAAACAACGTCCAAACCGACCATTTTTGAACTGTATTTGTACCTTGTGTAGACGTCTTGTAGACGTTCACACGAGGCACATCGCTCACCCTTCGGAGGCTCAAAATCAAGTCAGATGGACCCGAGATTTTATGGAGTACTGCAGTCTAAATGATGTTAACAGTTCACTTAATAATTCCTCCTGTAGATGCTGTAGTTCCCTTTGGCTGCTTAACGAGCCTACACGTGTCTGGATTAACGTAGCGGTCTGATATGAGGCAGACGGACAGATAGCGAAGGATGGAGAGAGATGAGGAGGGAACCGTTGCAGTCAGGAGTAGAACAATGCAACATCAAACTGCATGGACTGTTAGAGACTGTGAGAGTAAATACAGGTTTAGGTAACAGGTTTACTTTTAACCATTTAACTTTAATGTGACCTTCTTATTAAGTTACTACCACTAACTTATGTTAGTGATAGTAATATGGGATAGAAAATATGTGACTGTTACACTGATTATAATTATTTTATATCAGGGTTATCCAAACAACGGCTCCTGGGCCAACTGTGGCCCTCATTCAATAAATGTAAGGTTATTTCTATTTAATTAGTGAGCATTTGATTCAATTACATAAACAAGACACTCTTTTTTTCTGCTAAAATTAGTGGCAAGGTTAAAAAACGGAATACCAAAAAACATTCAAATGGAAAAAACTGAATTTGGCAAAAAATAAAACAGATTTCATAGGGCCCTACATATACTTTGCAAGTAATTCTGGGCCTTCGATTTTGTCTTTTTTACTTTTTTGCCAGTATGGATGTGAAATGGGTCTTAAATTGTATTTATTATGGTCTTTAAAAGTCTTAGAAAGTCTTAAATGTAACTTATTAAAATCCGCAGAGACCAATCCAGCGGTGGCTTTGTTTTTGACATGTATTAAAAAGAGTCAGATAGGCCAAAATTTATGTTTTCATTTCCAAAGACCATTTCTATGCAATCAAAGTTGTTCATGAGATCTTATTAAGATAGTGTCAGAGAGTATGCCTTACTGTTTCTCTAAGCTTTTAAGGGAAGTGTAAACTGTAAGCTCTAAAACTGATGTATTGAATTGCAGCAGTGGTTTTAGATTTATACTTAAAAAATTTACTGAGGACAGAATATGATTTCATATTAATGGAGTCTGCTGACCTGTAAATGGTTATAAGTACCTTCATGATTTTACACATTTGATAAATAAAGTGATCTTAATGGAAAGTGATCTTGGATTTACTGCCCTTTATTACATTTACAGGAAAGAAAATGTAAGTTATGATGTTTAATACAACCATTGATGAAAATAATTGCTCTTGTACTACATGTGGTGTTATGAACAGTTCTTTATTCCACCAAACACAACAAGGGAGAGGGTACAAAAATCTATTGAAGTCAAAGGTAGATCTATATTAAGTGGAAAATAGATCTGTTTGGAGAAAATTAAATTCTTTATGAAGCAAAAAACATTTCTTTATGGAAGAAAAAAAAAATTCTGTATTGAGTGGAAAACATTTCTGTATAGAATGAAAAATATCTCTTGGAGGATTAAATACAACACTGTAATGAGTAAAAAAATACCCTGTAATAAGTAAAAAAAAATACTCTGTAAAAAAGTAAAAAAAAATGCTCTGTGTAGAGCATAATGGCAGCAGAGTTGTTTTTATTTTGTTCCTCACGGAGTGAAAAATCATCCCTCAGAGTTGCATGAAAACACTATATAGAGTAAAAATTACTCTGAAAATGTAATAGATAGATACTTTATTATACATTCATACTGTCTTGTATTTCTGCTTGATTTTTCCTCTCAAAATGCATCAGATTGATACTTTTTGAGAGAAATATTCAAAATTTTCTTTTGGGGGAGCATGCCCCCAGGCCCCCCTAGAGGGGTCATATCCTTCTCACCTTTTTCACCCCTGACCTGTTTTCATGCCTGTCTCCAGGATGGGGTCATCCTCCCCTGGTTCTGATGAATCATTAAACATTCATTAAACGTGCAGAGGACTTACCCTCTGATTCCACACAGAGAAACCAAAAACGGGGTCTACTGTTCTCTTAAGTGTAATTGGGAGTGGCCACCTCCTGATGGAAAATGGAAAATTTTCAGATCATCTGATTCTCTAGAGCATTTCTTAGAAAATCTTAACATGCAAAACAAGATTTTATCTAGTCATTCATTGTCAAGTAAGATCTATTTCTATCTAAATGAATATCAGAAATAAGACAACTCACCAATTACTGTAGACCATGAAAAATTTGGCCACCACAGTTGATGCTGAGGCTCTTGGATACATTTGGCAAACTCTAGTCACCAGTATTGCCTATGATACTCCACTCAGGAAGCCCATCCCATGGGAGTAAATGCTGCGGCCTGATAAGGCAGAAGAAAAGCAGACAAATGTTTGAGATCTCCACCTCACTGTGTTGAGATAGAGCAATAATTCTTTTTGCATATAAAACCAGAGGAGTAATACTAACATAACACACATTCAGTGTGTTCCAGAGTTCTGTTTCCTTCTAGAAATATCCTTCCTTCTTTTGCAGAAATGTAGTACAAAGCACACACATCAAAAACAATGTAATATAATCTGGGCTATAAATGTGTTGTTTTCTTGCAGGTTATAAGTCGCACTTGTTATAGTTTGAACATGGTCTTCTGCAAACACATGCATGCACACTTAAGAGATTTGATTTCACTACTGTAAATAGTTTATTTCTTATAAAGATGCTGTCTTTTTGCAAACTGAGCACAATTTCATTTTATTTTCATTTTTGCCACAGTTTACAAAGATCAGTTTATTTCAAAAATAAAGTTATGACCATACTCAAAATATTATTTTTGTGGGGTAAAATGATCTTGTGCAACTTCTTTACAATCACTACTTTGAGGGATACAGCTATGACATCTCTGTATTTAAGAAAATGTGTAAAAAAAAACAAAAAAACACTTTTCATTTGTCTAGTGTTTTGTTGCACTTTTAAGCAATTTAATTTGTTACTGTAGACTTATCACATACATATCATTAGAATTTGGGTTTTCAGGGTTGTATCGATGTGTAGCCAGATAAATTACTCCAAAAAATGGCACTACAGCATGTAAAAATGGAAAGACATGCTCTGGCAACCTTGTTTAATGCAAGGTCATAAAGGGTTAAATGCTATTATGTTTATGTGTTATTATGGTTACATTACAAACTTCTAAATAAGCATCAATCTGTTCACACAGGGAAGCTTAGCTGGATGTTTTGGTGTAACTCACGTTTATTGGTATAATTACTAAAAGAATCAGGTATGCAGAGGCTACAAGCAGCTTATAACCATGCACCGGGGTTGTTAGAAGGACAAGATGGTGCAGCAGGGCCCCTGGCATAGGTGATAGAGGCGCGTATTGCCTCTTTTTTTCTCTTATTCTCATTACTATCTGTCCTCCTGCTATACAGTAATGTACTTCTGTAATGTACTGTCTACAACACCATTAAAAAACACAAAGTGGTAATTAAGATTTTGCAATTCCCTATACTTAGACATGTAAAATTGATTTTCACTCTGAATTTCTTTTAAAATATCCAGGAATCGAGTATTTGTGTATCACATTTTAGCTGACTGAGTAGGCTAAAATGGGCCAGTGTCTAAAATGACATTTTTCCAAAGAATCAAAGTTTATATTCATATTTTAACTTTTCTATTCAAAAGAGCATGTCAATAAATGATCAAAGGTATTTTACTCTCTGGTAAACTCTCTCTTTACCCCTCATTAGTCATGAGTGCCACTGCCACTTTCTGTAAATTTTCACACTTTCACTTCACATAACACTCTGCCCCGCCCAATTTTGTTACCTCTGACCGATCAAAACTATTGTTAATTGTAAAAAGGGTTAAAGCAACAATTCAGTATCAGTCATTGGGATTGGCAGTTAAAGTTTAAGGAGCCATTGAGCTGAATTTACTCTATAATAGTATTTCAAGTTTTAGTTACCTTATTCACCGATTTTAAATCTCTCTCTCTTGGTTCTCTTGAACTCAAATGTTCTGCAATATTTAGGGGTTTTTGTTAGCTCAACTTATTAGCCTCCCAACCCCACCCTCAACACTCCAATACAGGGCATTCAGAAAGTATTCAGTATTGTTACAATTTAACATCTCAACACTGATACAACTAACATTTAAGCACAGTATTTTGAACATTTGAAATTGTGTGTTTATATATATATATACACAGTGCTTAACAAATTTATTAGACCACCACCCAAGTAAGGTTTATGCCACAGCTGCCCTAAATTAACAGCACTGGTAATTACCAAAATCATTTTTTATGTTTCTGCAATGGTTAATACACCGATATGTAGAAGCTCTTTAACCAAAAAGATATTTTTAATGCAAAAATATAAGGCCTCAGGGCCTGGACGGATTACTGTCACTGATGGAAAAATGAATTCCCAATTTTATCAAGACATTTTACAGGAAAACTAAAGACCATCTGTCCGCCAGCTGAAGCTCAACAGAGGATGGGTGATGCAACAGGACAACCACCCAAAGCATAGAAGTAAACAACAGAATGGCTTCAATAGAAGAAAATACACCTTCTGGAGTGGCCCTGTCAGAGTCCTGACCTCAACCCAATTGAGATGCTGTGGCATGACCTCAAGAGAGCGATTCACACCAGACATCCCAAGAATATTCCTGAACTGAAACAGTTTTGTAAAGAGGAATGGTCCAAAATTCCTCCTGACCGTTGTGCAGGTCTGATCTGCAACTACAGGAAACGTTTGGTTAAGGTTATTGCTGCCAAAGGAGGGTCAACCAGTTATGAAATCCAAAGGTTCACATACTTTTTCCACCTTGCACTGTGAACGTTTACATTTTTTGTTCAATAAAAACATGAAAACGTATTTTTTGTGTGGTATTAGTTTAAGCAGACTGTGTTTGTCTATTGGTGTGACTTAGATGAAGATCAGAACACATTTTATGACCAATTTATGTAGAAATCCAAGAAATCCCAAAGGGTTCACATACTTTTTCTTGCAACTGTAAATAACAATAACATTTTTAGTTTAAAACAAGTTTTTGAAAGATTTCTAAAATATTTATGTTTTCTTGATTTTATGACAGGTGATCTAATAAATTTGTTAAGCACTGTATATATATAAACTTAAAACAAAAAGTAAGGCAATTTGTGTTTGGTAGATTATTTCTTTGTTGTAACAATGTTTCTTGGTAAAAAATGCACTGTAATTTTTTTTTTCCCATATTGTGTACTAACCATTGCAGAAACAAAAAATGATTTTGGTAATTACCAATGCTGTTAATTTAGGGCAGCTGTGGCATAAACCTTACTTTGGGTGGTGGTCTAATAAATTTGTTAAGCACTGTATATATATATATATATATATATTTTATTTTTTTATTTTTTTTTATTTTTTATTTTTTTGAGAAATCTTTGGGTCATGTTAAGGCTACCGGTATTAAGCAAAGCTGTGTAAGGGTATCTTCCTGTCCTCAAGGTGCTAAATATGGTTCCTGTATCTAGATGACGCTGGGTGGATTATCAGAGAAGGGACAATCCCATCTGGACTGATGTTCAGGACTTTCTCTAATAAGGGCTGGTTTTAAAGGCAAGGACCAGACAACGACCGATGATGCGCATGTGCTAAAAGCAATCACTGCAAGCGAACAAAACATTTAAAAGTAGTCTTGTCAGGAATCAAAGCCAGAAAACTACTGGACAGCATATCCACATCTGAAATACACCATTATACCCACCAGGACTTATTCATTTCCTTTGCCTATGGAAAAACCACTTATGTTTCCATGACCAAAGAGGGATTTCTGGGACTCTGTGGAGTATGGAGTTGCTCTGTCTTATGTCTCTAGCCTTAAATATTGTACTTGGATAATGTGAAGGTGCAGTTTGAGAGAATTAGATCATCTTACATTACATACAGACCTTGCTAGACATGACACCCAGCAGATGTAGTTGTACAAATGTTTCTCTTGTATCACAAACCCTTGGGGCCTTTTGTTAAAACCCTTCAACATGAATTGATTCTGTAATCCTACAATTCTCCTTATGGTTGAAACCACAATTCTTTCAATTTTCTTTGCATCATCAAGGCAACTTGTATATAATAGATTGCTTCCAAGCATGCCAGTAGAAACAAACAATGGTTAGAAAGCACTACTTTAGCCAATGCTAATTAGATTCTACAAAGCAGGAAACAAGGCAGAACATAATGAGGAGACTATTGTCTGACAGGAAGCCTCTGACCTTGTTTTGTAGGTTTGTTTTTTTTTTGTTTGTTTTTTCTCTTTCAAAAATGTGATTCCCTCCAAGCAACCCACTGAAATAATGGTCAAATAAACGCAACAACCATTGGGAAAAGAGTATCTTTTATGAAGGCAGATGGAAACTTTGGATCATGGGGACATTAATAGTTGCTATAAGGGATCTACATGCTGTGCATGTCAAAATCAAGCAAAAGTTTACAAAATTAAAAAAAACTGTTAGGAAAAGTACATCATCATTAAAGGCTATTATATTGTGGTTATCTGAGTGTGATGTGATACTTTTATGGATCTATATGGTTCACATAGTGCATATTGATTTTATAATCAGCATATTGTGCGTTTCAGTATATAGCTCCAATCTAAATATTGCTTTCAATATGCATGCAGAGGTTGCATGCTAATATGACAGCTGACAATAAATAAATGATTTATAGATAGTTACTGCAGCTGGAAACATAAATGAGTATAGTTATTACTTCAAAGTCTCTTAAAATATCACAAAAATAAATTCTAATCTAACAGTCTAAGTCACATTCTCATATTGTGCATATGTGTTGTCAAACCAAGGTTAGGCAGCAAACAAGACATTCTGTGCTTATCAAGATAAAGGGTCATTCCACTTCTTTTCCTCTTTACTCCCCATGTGCATTTTCTTTTGGAACATGTGTCTGTATTTGCTCTGCTGGTCTTTGTTCCCTTGCAAACTCTTTGCGAATTTTGATCTCCAGTCTCGTTCAAACGCAGCCTTGACGCGCTCCAGGATTGTCGCTCCTCTGTCCGTGGGACCGTTGTTCATCTTAATCACCAGGCCAATTCCTGCATTTATGGCAAAGTCACTTCCAACCCAGTCATGGTTTCCTGTGGACAACAGGAAACCCCAAATTCAGGTCTGCTGCATCTGGTTAAAGTGAAAACTAGGCAAGCACTCCAGCAATTAGCCTTCCCCTGACCTTATGGTGAACTCTGGCCAAAGCGCAGCTACCTGGCTCTGTGCCAGAGCAGAGACAGAAGTGAAGCACAAATCCCTCTGTTATTATACTTTTAATGACCCGTAGGCATCTGTGGCTGATAGATTTGGGAAATTTACCTCACAATGAATGAAAACACAACATGTAGCTTGCTGTTAACTTTCAATGAAGGCAGTGACATCAGCTAACAACAGACTGTACTGAGATGAACTGCTGGGTGATTTTATATTGTTGTAGGGTTAGGGAGCAGGAGAATACCCCATAGGCACCAATGATGTTGTTGGCTGCTATATTTGCCCTGCCTAAATTAAACCAAGCCAAGAAAAAGGTGAAAAGCTAGTCTAAATCTAAAATCCAGCCACACATAGACCTCTGCTTTTTCATACTAACAGCAGCCTTATTCTAACTTATCCAGTGAGTTAAGACACAAATTTTGGAATCCACTTTACAGGGACTTTAATATCGCTAGCCAGTCACAAGCAACTCTAGCTAGCTGATAAGGCCATTTTTTCCCCCATCTAAACTTTGAAAGAATGCTAGTATAAATACAAGTATAAAAATTTTACAAGTTATAATTTTGACTATGTCTGGACCTGACATAGTGCTGGTAACACCCAAAAATATATACAATAAGTGTTAATCAAAATTTCCACTGAACTGATTATACAATTGTTGTAAATTGCATACCAATGTACAGGGCGTTGTCAGTCACCATGTACTTGTTGTGGTTTAGTCCATGTTGAGCATCTTCTTTTTGCTCCTTGTGGCTAAAAAACCTCTGTGAAAAGATGAATAAAGAACATTTTGTTGAGGAATCACATCAGTTCTTAACATATCTGTACAACAAATTAGAAAGAATGCCTGTATTTTCACTCCAAAACTCTCAAACACTACTTATTTGAAGTCACGCACCACCTCTAATGAACAGTTGTGTAGGGTCATGCAGAGTGACTGAAGGGAGGTGACGAAGTTAAAGGTGAGAGGGTGAGTCTTCTTCCAGAAGCTTATCAGCAGGCGAACTTTGACTCCTCTGAGTACCACAGCCTCTCTGATCATCTCATCAATAGGGGACCAGTACCTGTAAAAGCAGCAACTATAATTAGACTCCACAATCTTAAAGCAAGCATACTGCATGTGTCTCAAATTCAAGTTTCTTTTCTTGATAAGAGAAACAACATTTGAATGCCAAAGCTCTGTAGCTTAAAGGTTTTGGTGTACCTTGTGACTGTAGTTCCTCTGAAACTCCTGCTCAACAGAGGGAGGTAGTCTGTCACAGATATGAAAATAAATGTCTTTGCACTCTGGATGACTTGGTAGATGGCATCTACATCTCTGGTGCGATCTTTAGCACAGAAGATTTCAGGAGAGGTCTGCAGAATAAAAACTTCATTTAGAGAAGTTTGTGACCAAAATTGTGCAAAAACTTAGCTGAAGGGGGCAAAAAATAATATAATTGATATTAATTAATATAATTGCAGTCAACTTTTGACCTTTTCAGACCTATTCAAATCCATTTCAAGACTTTCAATATAGAAGAGTTAGCTACTACATGCTTTGCACTAACAAGGATTCTCTCATTTGGGTTTGCAATTTTTCCAAATGTCTGACATAGCTTGACAGAGTATAGGGCAAAAACAACCAGGCACACACTGAAGAAGCGAGGTACAAGCTGGAGTTGCCAGCAGCTTGTGACAGCATGGCTCCATTAGTTCCTATAGGATGATGAATGTGCTAAATGCTACTGTTAAGCATCCTGTCGCTCGGAGGGTAACCAGATTCATTATTGTCAAATTAGGCTGAGGTATTAAGATTTTCAGACCCACGATACTCCTCAGCATGATATTAACATGATTAATCACACCCTGTGTGTGAATGTTATTAGTCTCTAATGAAACTTTTAGAAAAGACATTCACCATCCAGTCCTGAATCAAGAAATTGGTTTCTAGGAGTCTTGTGATTCAGTACTGACATGTTCCGAGGTTTATCATACATATTCTAAAAAGTAAATTCACTGTATGTGTTTAACGGGATAAATATGGTAACATTGAAGGTTTCCTCACAGATACATAAGCAGAAGCCTCAGAAGAGTTGAATTGCAGCTCCAAGGCATCGTGCCTCCCGTAGAGGGCTGTAACTCTCTTTGACCAGATGGAGGGGATATAGTCCCTGTCATGGAGCTGCCAGTAAAACAAAAAGACTCGATGGAGGTCCAGAGCCAGGCAGCTGCAGTTATACAACACCAGCCCCAATTCTTTCCTCTGTGTGGTGTCAGAAAGAAAAACACAGAAAGAGGTATGTCAACAGAAAAGTTACATACTTGGTGTAGTTTGCAATGTTTAGACATGGCCTAGCAGTGTGATATAAGTAAAACAATGTTTATTTTAGATGGAGAACCGAGTCAGTGAGAGGATTTGGTCATAATAGTATTTATATTTCTCCATTTTCCAAAGGTAGCAATTGAATCACAGAGCTACTCTGATTATCACTCAACAGTCACAGAGTACAAAAAAATATAACTTTCATACCGTAGCCTGCTTATAAAATAATCCGCACCATCTCCTCCTGCTTTACTGTATTTCAAACACAGTAGGAAAGCTCACTGTGGTAAAATGCCACACCTCGTATTACATACCATACTCAAATGCTGCAAATAACTAATCTATTTACTGTCACTCAAATACTTTAAGAATGCCTTCTGTGATGAAAATGCCTTACTTCAGGTGCATATTGGCAACTATATTAAATCATTTTATCTACCTCATGTAACTCTGCCCACATCCTTGCATGTTATATACTTCTGATCATGTCTAGTCAGCATTCTTGCAACCATACTATCAATGTACATGGACTTGTATACAAGGTATGGCTATTAAATAATGAGACTATGCTTATGAGGATAAAACCACATGGTTCACAGTCAGAGTGTTATACATTAAAGGTTGAGTATTCATGTACAACTGCTGTAAGTTTCCAATAACAGACATCTTTAGTTCACTGCCAGCTACTGATTGAGATGCATGTGTTTTTCTAAGGTGTCGGAAAATGATTAGCTTAAAAGTTGAGCCACATATTAACTTGAAATTTGATGAAATTGAACAAAACAGCAGCCAGATCTTTTCGTACATCAGCTGAGGTGTAACACTGCATGTCACATGCACATGTGTTTGAATGGCACAAAAGATTTTGTGAAGGCCGAGAGGATGTCCAAGAAGATGAATGTTCTGGGAGCCCATGAATGTCAAAAACTTAAGGAAAGCATTCAACAAATTGAACAACTCGTTTGAAATAATTGATGACTCAGTAGTAAAAAAACTGCGAGAAAAAAGGCTGAGGAAGAGACCACAGTTGTTAAGAAAAAGGTTTCATTCTTTAACAACACACACTGCACTCTCGGTAAAGCCATTTCTGTTTCACAGTGCTCGATCACTCTCTCTCTATTCCCCTGATCTAGCATTATGATTTCTACTTTTTCCTAAGATCAAATCTGCGCTCAAAGGAGCACGTTTTGAGTCTGTGCCACAAGTTAAGAAAAGATCAGCAGAGACGACTGTCCAAAGAAGACTTACTGTACTGATTCAACACTGCTGTGTTGATGCAGAAGAGGTGTTTATTGAAGGAGACGGACACTGAAAAATGTCTATGTTCAGGAAAATTGTATTACAGTATCAGTCTTGTTTGTTGATAGCCATACCTTTCTTTTAAGATACCTAACAAGAGCTTTTTCACAGATAAATCTTAATTTTTAAATACTTTTCAGTTTTATTTATTTATTTTTATTTCATGTTTAATTTCTGTACATTGAGAGCAAAGCTAACCAGAGTCAAATTCCTTGTTGTGTTAACGAACATGGCCAATAAAGCTGATTCTGATTTGAAGTCTGTAGGTGTGTGCAAGCAACTGTAAGAGACTTATCAATGCTTTCAGCAGGTTTCTGATTAAGGTCAAAGTTAGCATGCAAAGATATTCACAGTGGCACTGGCAACATGCTAGCATTGAGGAAGACATGCCTACAGACCAAGGCTCCAACTTTGACCACTACCTATGAGTACTATGATGACATGCGTGCATCTATCATTTGCTATCTTGCACTAACCACTGAGGTGGATGGGAATGCCTCAAGCGATGCAAATATTTGGCTCATCAAAAAAAAAACCCAAAAAGGTGATTTTGAATATAAACATGATGACTGTGCATTGTTAAAAGTTACAGGAACTTGAAGAGCAATATTATTCCTGAGAGAGGTATGATTGTGCATTGTGAGTTTGTGACTGATGGGTTCACTAGTTGTTCATATATGAAGCTCACATCCGCACTCAGGTAAAATACAGGAAACTTCTGAAAATAAAGGGCATGTCTGACTAACCTGACTAACTGATCTTTTATTATGGTGAAATGTCTGAAATTAACCGGCTAATGTTGCCCTCTACAGAGCTTTTGGCATGACTAAAAATGGCAAATGAAAAGTGAACAAAAGAAAGCAGTCTTAATGTATTCTAGCCTGCTCATTAACTGCACAGAACTTTGTTTCATGTTTATTCTAAGTGACCCAGAAGGAAGCGCAAAGAGGTTGTCTTTTGCATGTATCATGAATTTAAGACAGATTCTGCTTCCCTCTCCTCTCTTCCAGCTCTTCCATCATGGGATCTGTATAATACTTGGATTTGTATGTGTGTGTGTTTGAATGTGTGTATGCACACATTCATATATGTACTGTTCCCTCCCTCTGGCTCCTTGGATAATTGTGCTCTGAGCAGTAGTTTTACCTCTGGCCAGCACTGAAGCATGAAAAGTGCCAAGTAATCACTTCAAGTAGTAGTATGCTAATGCTGCGTGGTTCCTCCACTATTGTGGATTACATATTAAATGCAAAGTGAAATGCTACTTGTCTCTCTGTGCTGCTTCAGACAGCAATCTTAAATCATCATCCTGATGCCCGTTAGGAGCTGCTAGAGTCACTGCATAAAAAGGTTCAGGTGTGGAGAGGAACTAATCTGGACTCTGTGCTATGTCTGAAGTCTCTGCAGGGTGCCAAGGTTATCATTTAATTACATTAGGTTTGTCCACTGAGAGACCAAAAGCTCCTGTTACCATTTTCAGAGTAGAAATGAAGTGTAGACCTGACCACATCTGATTGCAGAGGCTCATTTATCCTGTGCTCCATATTAAAATCCTCTTTTTGATGTTTGTTGTTACCTTCGACAGTGACCTCCAGTCCATGTAGGCGCTCCCGATGTAAATGTGCGTCCGATCCACGATCCAGAATGAGGAATGGAGTTCCCCTCTGGTAAAAGCTGTCATATTTAGGTAATGAACCTTTGCACCTAGACAATATGACACACACAGGTAGAGTTTGAAAGAATTAGAAGGAATCTTGGAAATGTGCCCGTTGGCCGTGAGCTGTCTGACGTCGTACATGTGGGCGAGCAGGAGGCAGCCTGAGAGGAGAGGGCTTTGAAAAGAGACTGGTCAGGCTCATTTTCACATTCATGTTTTTTGACCTTCATTTTGAAGATGGCAGGTATGAACAATGAGCAACCCATCCAACAGAGCTGCTGGATAGGGCTTCATGCTGTAAATTAGCCTTCAACTGTTCTTTCAAATATTGAATAATGTGCTGCTAACCTAAAACAAGGATCTATTGAATGTGCTTAATTTCAATATAATACATATAATAAATCATTAGTTTCTTTGAACAATGGAGTTTTTACAGTATACCTGTACATTTTAAGGTGAGGTGCCTAAACATGGAAGACAAAGCTGCTAATATAAAACAAAACAAAAACAAATGGAGTGTTAAAATACAATTAAATCTATCCTAAATCAAATGAAAAGAAGCATTTATTATTTAGTAAATTAGAATTGAACTTATACTCAATCAAAGGTGTGTTTATGCATTTTGGGAAGCATATGCAAGTTTCTCTATAGTTTTTCCCCTTTATCTCCTTAAATTTATTTTTCAAGTATTTGATCTGATTGATATTTGATAAAATCTATGATGCCATATCAGTTCAATAAACATACTGACCCAAGCCCTTGCTTATGGGGAAACAAGGCTGTGTGTTTAAAGGAAGGGAGTCAAATAGTTTTCAAGTGACACAAGGAAAAACACATTCATTCATTTTCTATTTTGGCATCTTCATTCCTCCATACCATAAATCTTTTTTTTTTTCTGGTTGGCTACAGCGGCATAACAAATTGCTTTTGTAAAATGAAAATATGACAGCCGCTCACTGTGTGCTGCCAAGGTCTTCAGTTCAGCCGAGTTAGTCAGACTGCTGGCAATCTTGAGTTTAACCCCATGAGATTTCAGGTTGAGCAGTCTCTGGAACAAAAGCTGACCCTGAGGAGGAGAGGGATGTTCTGTATTAGTGGAGCACGGATGTGTGGATGTCTCTTTAAAGGACAACACAAGTATCTCTGCAGGAATAACCTCATTAAAAGACTACACACAGATTTACTTGAAAATAATTGCATTTCCTCTTACAAAGACCCCTGGGGAATATAGTTGGCTCAAGCTCTGCAGAAATATAGAGAGATTAAATCTGAATATGTGCCCTGACTTTGTACCTGTTTGGCTATGCTTGGGGTTGTTTCCAGATCCCAGGGGTTTAAGGTCCATACAGGTGACACCACCTCCACCGAGTGCTTTGCATGGTCCAACAATATGTGAAAGCCAGCCGAGAGAGGGAGGTGAGGTCTGCCGTCCACCTGGAGGAAGAGGTCATCTGGAATATTCTCCACAAGCTCGATGCTGAAAGTAAAACATTATTTAGTATCCAGGGCCTCTAGTTAAAAAAAAGCATCATTTACATGAATTGAGTCAGCATCAGCTGAGTGTTTGCAGAAAAGTTAAGAAATAGTGAAAAACAGACCAAAAAAAAAAAAAAAAAAAAAGAAAAGAAAAGAAAACTTGGGGTCTCCTCTCCGCTGATGTTCGCTACAGTAGCATGCAATAGCCTCAGATCCAAATTTTGAACCAAACTAGTTGAGTAGCATGGTCAGAAATGTAGGTGCCAGGTCTGAAAAGAGAAAAATCCTGTAAATGCAGAAAGCAGAAAAGCTTGGGGGCAGGCTTCAGAAAAAAGCCTCATAAACATCCATTTAAAAAAAAAACTTGTTTTTCAGCAAAAGCATATTTGTTACAGCCTGGTGCAAAGTTGAATTTTTATGCCAATAGCGCATTTATTTTTGGTGTACAGTGTACAGTGAAGTTCCTTTTAAAAACTCACCTGTTTAAAGTAGTTTAAGTTTAAAGCTTATAGGAACGTTAAATTATACGTAATTAGGGACGGGCTGAGTTGACTCACAGGTAAGTAAACTAAAAACAAAAAGTAAGGCAATTTTTGTTTGGTAGATTATGTCTTTGTTGTAACAATGCTTCTTGGTAATAAATCTTATACCGTTAGAAATCCTGTTTATTACCCTTTTAAATGATGCCACATTTGTAAGGATCATGCATTTGTGGTATAACGGTATAAGATTTATTACCAAGAAGCATTGTTACAGCAAAGAAATAATCTACCAAACACAAACTGCCTTACTTTATGTTTTAAGTTTATATACAGTGCCTATAAAAAGTATTCACCCCCTTGTATGTTTAACCCTTTCATTAATTTTTTTAAATCAATCAATGTCAATACAATTTGGCTTTTTTTGGCCAACAAAAATTTACAAAAAAAAAAAAAAAACTTTCATGTCCAAGTGAAAACAGTTCTCTGCACAGTAATGTTAATTAAATAGAAAGATGCTTGGTAATATAAGTGATTGCATAAGAATTAACTGCCTTCAAGTCATGCCCTCAAACCCTGACTCTCTAATTTGCTGAATCAGTTTTGATACCTCTCAAACTGTCAACATTAGTTTGACAGTTGGAGTAGTGCAACACTAAAGGTGGAGTTTTCGTCTTCCATTGTGTGTAAAATATATGGTTCTAAACATTTTAGGAAACAAACAGAATGGCACATAAAAAACCCTGGAGTTACCCCGAAAAAGAAGCAAAGATTTTGAATCAAAGTCTCTAACTATGAACTGAGAATTATTTAATTGGTGGTAACTCTCTGGGTATCAGACTTTGACATTCTTAAATCAGGAATCTTAATAGGTAATTTGCACCATTTAGGAAGCAAGCCTGATGTGTTTCTTCTCCTTTAAAGACACATCTTACCGACAATCTCTGCTGCAGTTCTCCTCTGTGATACCATCCTCATCGTCCCCCCAAATGTCCACTGATGAGAAGACCAGAGACAGCAGCACAGAAAAGCAACAGAGGAGGGCAAAGATGGCAATGCACTTCTGCTGGGTCTGGAAAATTAGTAACACACACACACACACACACATAAACACACAGAGTTTTAGCAAAGTTTACATAATTATGAAAGGGAGTTCTTGTGAAGGATGTATGATCTGCAGCACTGCACTTTACAGCACTTTACTCCTCCCATAGCAAGTTACCTACCTGCAGAGAGCATATTGACATGCTGACATACTGATGGGTTCTGTACAAAAGGGAAATTATCAGCTTTAGAATGCTAATGCCCTCAGTCAATGTTATTGAGCACTGGTTGGCATTCATGATCAATGCAACAGCTAAATGTCCTCGCTGACTGTTGAAACCTTTGATTTGACAATCAGGCTGATAAGGAATCCAAACAGTGGAGTTGAAATCCTCCACTTTACAAACGTACCAGTGCAAGTGAAGTCTAACACTGTCAGTATGAAGGAAAATGTACACAGGCTAAAACCCAACCATAAAGAGCTCGATAGGGCTGTTTAATACTTTTCTGTTTGTTTTCTGCGTTGTCGTTTCCAAGCTGAACAAGGTTTTATGACCTCTGTGCCGGGATGGAAACACCCAGTGTCGCATTTATGATGAGCAATATTACATTTTATATTGGTGTGTATGTATGTGGTGCAGTATATGGAATATACAGATTGTAATAAGACTTGAGTGACAGTGTGAGTGGTCAGGGATGTTGATGCAGCAGCCTTATTGCCCTGATCCAGCCCAGGGAGTCTTGATTTTTCTCTGTTTTGAAAGTGCAGTTTGGCACTTCTGTTTTGCTTACGACTACACATTTTCAACATCTCATTCCCTGCCCTGTTTGGCTTTGTCGGTTTTCAATCTGTCATCGCATCTCATTATGTATTCTCTTTTGTTGTGTTCAGTCAATCACATGAATTACATCCAGCTGATAAGTTGAGTGGAGTAAGCAGTAACTTTGCTCAGAAAGATGAGTAGCAGCTACACTTTAATAAAGTATTAAACATAAGAAAAACAACATTCAGCACTGAGCCGGAGAGGGGAGGGAGGCCTTAGGATCTTTGTTAACTTGATCTCCCACTCCTCTCTGCTGGGTGTGTCTCATGTGATGAGGCTGAAACACTGACACTCCTCTGTTCCACTGAAGCGCTGAGCTCTTCATCATATGTGCCAGTGATGAGGTGCATTCTTCACTTATGGATGTGAACATGGTTGCTAGAAAAAATCCTCATGATACAGAACATGGCTGAAGATATGTCAGCAGAGTGACAGCTATAGAAGAAACATGATGCAAGATTTCCCTCTCCGAAAAAAAAAAACAGTATCACAAAATAGGTTTGAATAGCTGTTGTTAATTTATTTAAATATCTTTAAATATCTAGCAGAGTTTAAATTAGACAGCAACACCCTTTAATTCAAGACAGTTTTAGATTCAGCCAACAAAAATGGATTAGGATCATTTATATAGTAAAACCCAACATTGTTTTATTCAATATTCTCCCATGTGTAAAATAATCATTTTCCATGTGTTGAAAATAGGGCCAGGCAATTGATCATCATCTAGATTAAATTGCATAAGGTGCAATTTTTTTTATCCAAAATGTGTCACAATACCAGTATAATACATTTTCTGAGGCAGAGATGTTATACTCTACACATCATGCAAACACTGAAGTGTCTATATTTTCTTAAACATTTTGCAAAAAAATGCAGCTTTTCTTCTTTTTGTATGGTTGTCTTATTAAAATGAGAATAACATAATATAACAATTCCCTTAAATAAAACAATTCATATTAAATTTGCAATGAGTCAAAATAATTGCAATTGGATTTGTTTTCAGAATTGTCTGTCTTAGTTTAATCTACCAAGTATTGCGTTCCTAATAATACAGAATGATTTATAGGTTGTTTCTTGAGAAACACATCAGATTGGGAGCTTTAAATAATAACTGCATATTAAATAGCAATCACAATACTGTGGGAAAAAAATCACAATTAGTTTCAAAAATCATTCAGCCCTATTTGAAATGGTAATATACACTCATGCCACTTTATTAGGTACACCTTGCTAGTGCCTAACCAGGCATGCCGGATGGATTTTTATCACACATCCATCTGGAAAACCACTCATACACAGCGTTTGGGAAAGGGCAGAGCCTTTGAAAAAATCTTGGAGGGTGATTGGATGAACGTTCTGCCTGTCACATCTTTACAGCCCAATCAGATGCAACAAAACACGTGACATAGCCGCTAACAAGCTGTGTCTGCGCCCCTACTGAAGGACTATACTTTATAAAGAACTGCATAACGCAAACCATGGTGACTGTAAGACATGTCATTACACGACTTCTGTCATTTTTGAAAAGAAAACAACTCAATGCTGTTCTCTGTTCCTCTTTAATGAAGAAATGTCATCAAGTTCTGATAAAACTGGCGCTTTAGCAGCATCCATGCTAATGTTTTCCGCCATAATTGCACTGGCCTCTTGTTGCTGCTTGCTTGCGTCATGACTTCACCATGCCTGAAAGTACTGCCTCTTGATGCTGGTTGGCCCTGTCACTTTCTAACTGGGCCAAAATGGTTCAGATGGGGGCTTTGCAAGATGGATTTGCCAGTGAGAAACAAGGAAACGGGCGTATCCATCTGCTTTGCAAGGTTAGCTAGTACCAGGTTGGACCCCCTTTTGCCTTAAGAACTGTCTTAATTTTTCATGCCATAGTTTAACAAAGTGTTGGAAACATTCCTCATATATTTTGATCCGTATTGACATGATAGCATCACGCAGTTGCTGCGGATTTGTCAGCTGCCCATCCACGAAAGGTGCTCTATTGGATTGGGATCTAGTGTCTGTGGAGGCCATTGGAGTACAGGGACCTTAATGTCAAGTTCAGGAAACCAGTTTGTCATGATTTGAGCTTTGTGACATGGTGCATTATCCTGCTGGAAGTAGCCATCAGAATATGTGTACACTGCGGTCATAAAGGGATGGACATGACCAGGAACAAAACTCAGGTAGGGTGTGACGTTTAAACGATGCTCAATTGGTACTAAGGGTCCCAAAGTGTGCCAACCGTTGATACAAGACAGGATCGACCCATGCTTTCATGTTGTTTATGTTTATAATGCTCACCCTACCATCTAAGTGTCACAGCTGAAATCATCAGACCAGGAACCATTGTTCCAATCTTCTAATGTCCAATTTTGGTGAGCCTGTGTGAATTGTAGCCTCAGTTTCCTGTTCTTAGCTGACAGGAGTGGCACCAGGTGTGGTCTTCTGTAGCCCATCTGCTTCAAGGTTTCCCGTGTTGTACATTCAGAGACGATATTGTAACGAGTGGTTGTTTGAGTTACTGTTGCCTATCATCTCGAAACAGTCTGCCCATTCTCCTCCGACATCAACAAGGCATTTCATCCACACAACTGCCACTCACTGGATATTTTATCTTATTTGGACCATTCTCTGTAATTCCTGGAGATGCTGGTGCGTGAAAATCCCAGTAGATCAGCAGTTTCTGAACTGCTCAGACCAGCCTGTCTGGCAGTATCAACCATACCACGTCCAACGCCACTTTAATCCCCTTTCTTCCTCATTCTGATGCTCAGTTTGAACTTTAGCAAGTCGTCTTGACCACATCTGCCTAAGTGACTGTCCGATTTGTGTTAACAAGCATATGAACAGGTGTACCTAATAAAGTGGCCAGGTATGCATTCTTAGACCATCATTTGATCAAAACTACTTATTTGAAGCTATCATATTGGAGTCAGAGAAATTGGAGTATAAAAATTTATTTCAGTGCTTTTCATAATAAATAATGGCTATAATTTAAAAAGCTGAGACAGTAATGTCATTTACAAAACTGAGTGCAGAAATGAGCCAGCTCGAACCTCTCACCTGTGAGAATTTTCAGTTCTGAGTTAGAAAATAGGAATGAACTGATTTACTTAAATTAAATTGATGAAGCATCTAAAATGGTTGGATTTAACTATTGTCAGTGTTTCATATTATGATTAATTTACCTTTTTTTCTTTTTTGACATTTCCACAACATTTAGAATTTTTTTTTTAATTTAAATACATTCTTAAAATCTGTAAGACATTTTGAGGCTAAAAACATTTTTATTTCTGACGTTTTAAAGTCCAACCACTTAGTTCATTATCTAAAGACTTAATTTATCAACCAATAGAAAATTCGGTCATTCGTGGTGCCAATTATGCTCATTGGTTGGATCATGCCATTTGCAGTAGCTACAGTCAGCATGGCTGCCTGGGGTTCGAGCTTACCCCTTAACGGTGCATATTTTCCAAATCTCCACTTACTCTCTACTGTCCAGTCTGTAAAGATATACAATTCCAACTCAAAATCTTTTTGACACAGCTCTTTCTTTGTGTACTATACACACTTTTGTGTTTTCCACTGGGTAATTGAAGAGCACATCTGATGAATTTAAGGCTTCATCCAATTTAATCAATGAATGAGCAACGTAGAAGCCAGCAGGAAAAGCCTCAGGCAAGCATGCACCAAAACCCCACCTGCTGAGCAAATTAATTTAATGAAACAGATAATAAAACACAGAGAGAGGCAGGTGTATGAGGGATGCAAACATCACCTTTATGGGCTCCTGTGGTGCTGGTCCCGCCATGAGAGCAGCACTCCTTCAAACTTCTGTGACAGGAGTGAAACAGGAGTGAGGCTTAGTCACTGTTTCTCTTTGTCCTCATTACTTTCTCCTCAGTTTGGCCCCCTCTGATGTCTTCACACACTCAGATACCATCTTCATCCTGCTGCTCCTTCACCCTACTGGAAGGTATGTGGATGGACTTCAGCTCCTGGTCTGTCTTCTGTCCTGGCATTGTTCCTCCAGCCTCCTACTATGTGTGTATGTGTGTTCCTCTCTCTCCGCTTCTCAGTAGAGGCGGTGAGAGAGAGAGATGGAGAAAGACCAGCCCCTCTCATTCAAATGACCAATACAAAACTGTAGTTGAAGCCCCAGCAACCTCCTCCTCCTCGATCCCTCCCCTCTCTTCTCCCCTCTCTATCTTTCTCTTCTATCTGTCCTGTGAACAAACCTCGTCTAGCAGAAAGCTGTTAGGATCGGCTGGAGAGAGGATAAATGCTGCTTTTGGTGATCCACGGTGTGTGACAGCTGCAGCAAAACTACAACATTGTTCTGAACTCATTATACAAGACATGCACACACACTCAAGCACAGTCACACACATATGTGCACCTAGAGCTGTCCAGAGAAGACAAAAGAATTTCAAACAGCCCCATAGCTCTCATTAATAACAGCCCTACTGTAAGTCAGCATTTCTGTCCACTTTAATCCCTACTGTGTTTGAATCATTGTAATAAATGTGCTTTTCTGTAATGTGCTGGATTGCAGAGCAATCATTCATGTTTCACTTTCAACAGCCCTGCCTCTTCCATTTGTACTGAAAAACATTAAAGGGCTTTGGTGTGGAAAAATGAAATATGCTAAGACTCTCTCCCACTCCCTTATTTGCTTCAACCCATTTCCTTCTCTCACAGATGAATATACAGTAGTGATGCCTTAAAGCAGAAAACAACATATGCTGCTGACTGCAGGCAAGCTGCTGCTGTTTTGGCCAGCGCTGCAAAGGAGGGAGAGGAAGGACCTAATGGGAGACAAGGGAGAAATAAGGGAAGGAAAGAAGGAAGGTGAAAGAGTTTTGATTCTAAGCTCACTTTATAACTTTTGTTTTTACTAAGTAGTGCTCAAAACCCAAACAAACACAGGACTGAGATTCATTGTATTAGGGAAAGTTTACTCAATAATGCAAGGTCTTGAAGACTTATAGATGCAAATTTGGTATACACAATATTAACTACTTTAAGATGAAATATGAATCTCTGACATTTATCATATATATATTTTTTTATTTCTCAAGTAGGCTGCTTTATAAACAAACATCTGCAATATGACATTCTCAATAAGACTGTATGAATAAAGGCTATTTAGATGTGAAAATGTTAATTGTACTAGTCAAATATAACTATGAGCAGGGGTAAGTTGTACTGGATGCAGAGAGCAATGGCTGCCATCTTGCCCTCTCCCACTGTGCCATGAGGGAGCATGGCACAGATGCTCAACATACACGAAAAAAATCAGACATGTCACAGGCGTGTAAATATCAAGGCTTCAAATGACTTTCAGAAGCAAAAAATAGGATCAGTGCAGCCATCAGAGGAGTACAGCACTGTGTTTATGTTAGTGCGTTTGTGCATGTCTATTTCACTGTCCCTCAGTGTCCAAACACGCTAACAGACAAATACACTTAATATCATGCTGTTGTGGTATAAGTACAAATGTCTCAAGGCTGAAGGATGGCAGAGCATCATTACAGTGCTGTCAAATTCAAAGGCATGCACTGTAAGAACACCTCAAGTGAGTAAAGCCTAGATTTTTTCCAGATATGAGAAAATAAAAGTAAATGGGAGAGTACATTTATAAACACCATCAACAGGATCAAAGGCTAACCTACTTGGCTAGCTATACCTGCTATATGTGGTCTTTATGCCACGTTGATGTTTTGCTTAAAGCTCTGCTGTTTCTAATAAAGCCACAGTGAGTCAAAGGCTTTTGAATACTTAAATAACACAAAAATGATTCAGACTCCACACAGCATCTGATTGTATTTAAAGGCATAGATAGCATGCAGAGGCGGAAAAAGTACCAGAATATTGTATTCAAGTAAAAGTACAGATACTCTGCTTCAAATTTTTTGAGTAGAAGTAGAAGTAGTGGTGGATAAATCTACTCAAGTAAAAGTTAAAAGTAAGTCATTTAAAATTTACTCAAAGTACTGAGTAATGAGTAGATCCTTTGATACAAAAGGGCTTTCACAGTGAAACATGACATGTCCTTAATGTGCAACAACAGTAACAAAATATGGACCTGCAACCAGGTTATTTATAGAAGGTTTGACCTAACCGTAAGTACAGTGCAACAGCTGTTTTGGAAAGAAATATGAAATCATTCTCTTATGTGCATGTACTGACTGTCGTGTGTTGTCAAAGTCAAACAACTGTTTTTTTTTGTTTTTGGCAGAAAGCTTGGACCTTCTTGTGGCTTTTGGTGGTAATTTTTGTACTCTGTACTCAATGGTTTTTATTACAATTAGAGTCAATGTAAGTGCCCCCCCCCCCCCCCGATAGCATGTGGAGCACTGAAAATACTTGTGGATACTTGTGTGACATCCAGGGACACAATAGCAGCAGAAGGGAAGAGTCGTAACTTGTGAACCTGCTGAGTGTCTGTGTCCCTGCCCTCTGCACGTCACCCGGTATGTGAGCCAAAAAAAAAAGGAGAACGAAAGGGACAGAGGGGACGGAATGTTTGGACCATTTCCCAGGAAAGGTGAATGTTTGTAAAGCTTTATATGTGAGGTTGACACAGAACATTTTAAACAGGGGAAAACAAGGTTATAAACTTGATGGGATTTTCACGGTTTCCCGACATATGTGAGCATGGATCATCAGCTGGGACTCTGTCTTTTTTGATCAGTGCACCTGAGAGAGTAGGTCAGAGGTCAAAGAGACTTTACGGGTTTCTTGCTGCACCTCCATGACTCTTTGAGCAGAACATAATGATCTGATAACGTAAAGCACACTTCCTGCAACACAAGGGACCAATTATAAACAGTCCTCATCTTAAAGAACCAGTCTGACCTCAAGGACATCATGATACTGCTTGGTCACACCAGCAAAGACTGTAAAACAATGATGACAAAAATGGAAGAGGTTTTCTTTGACAAATATTTTCTGCTAATGTTGTTCATTTCTTACAGCATGGACTGGAACCATAGACTGTACAAAGAATTGACAAAGCCTGTGCGATGTCAGCCATTTGATTACAATAGGCGGACTCAAACAGCTTTTGAAGACAATCCGCGACTGCTTCCATGTTGAAATCGTTGTCACAACCAAACTTTGGATCAACCACATGGCAGGCAAAAGCCCGCCCACTGAGCTTGACTTCCTGTCAGCTAGCTAGCTAGTATTCTGGTTGACAGAATGGCAGCGAGGTTTTTCCTAAACAGGTATTATAGAAACGATTGTGGTACAAAAGAAAAAAGATAAATAAAAAAATGCACGATGTTAACCTGACACGCCGGATGGATCTTGGAGTGTGATTGGATGAATGTTCTGTCTGTCACATCTCTATGGGCCAATCAGACGCAACAAAACATGTGACGTAGCCTACTGAGCTGCACGTGCGCAGCTACCGAGGAATAATGCGAGACATGGCGACTCTAGACATGTTAGTACTCGACTTTTGTCGTTTTTGAAAAGAAAACAACTCATTGCTGTTCTGTCTTCTTCTTTTAACAAAGAAATGTCATCAAGTTCTGATAAAACTGGTGCTTTAGCAGCATCCACACTAAGCTCTTCTGCCATAATTGCACCGGCCTTTTGTTGCTGCTTGTTTACGTCATGACTCTGCCATGCCTGAAAATACTGCCCCCCATCACTGATTGGTCCTGTCACTTTCTAACCGGGCCCAAAGGGTTCAGATGGGAGCTTTGCAAGATGGATTCGCTGGTGAAAAACAAGGAAACAGGCATATCCATCTGCTTTGCAAGGTCAGCACAATGTGAGGACATGAAGACATTAGCTAATGAGACACATTTCTTTTTTTTTTTTAAACCAGGCTGTAAACCAGTTTATTTCTAGTGTAAAAGATGACTTTTAAACATGTGTTGTGTGCATGACTTCCAGAGTTCCTGCAGCCAGCCTCAAGTAGAAACTCGCTATATTGCATTTTTTCGCTCTTCCGCATTGGCTTCATTTTTTAGGCCTGGGGGTTGCTGCTTGGCTTGAACCCTTGATTTTCCTTGGCGCAAAAAACTGCAGTTCCTCAAGTGTCCACTTGAGGCTGGAAGAAAAGGCCCTAGAAGCTTCATTAGCATCCATGTTGAAATATTTATGTTTTGAAAGCAGAAATAACAATAAGAAGATGGTTATTTAAGCATAACTTCATACAATTAAGGGTTTGGTTGAATTGACTGATGAGTAAAGAATCAATACCAACTCCATTTCTTCCTGTTGCTGATTTAAATTAGGTGGAAATGTCATGTCCAATATGGCCACTGTCAGCTTCAAGTTTGGTGTCTGCCAATTCTGCCAACTGCTGCCAATTAATTGCTGCCTGGTTTTTGTGTAGTTTTGGCCTGCTTCTTATGATAAGTGTCCCTAAAAATAAAGATGTATTGATTAGCTGTCTGTGTTTTCAATATAACTTAACCTGTGATTCTAGCAGTGGGCTTTGACCTGCTCACAAGCATTCTGACCTAAATTCAAACACTTCAAATAAAGACCTTGTTCTGCTTAGTCAGGCATAAATTCTGCCCATGAGTGTCAACAGAGGACACCTGAGTATAGGTGTTTCACCTTCACACCTTAAGCTCAACAGCAGGTGTCCATGAGTGTACAGGGTATGGTGTTTTTTTTTTGTCTAACATTGCCATGGTATCATACTCAGGGTTATATGTGCTGAGTGAAAGCTGACTGGGCATATTACCATGGGCTGCATTCCAAAAAGGCTGTGGGATGTATACAGGAGGGAAAGGAATGATTCTGTAAGGTATGTAAGGCTGTTAATCGCTTCTATAACCAACAGGACACAAATGGTTAACAGAGAGAGGAGGAAAGAACAGTTTCTTGACTCAGGACTTTTTTTAAGAAAAAAAAAACAAAAACAAAAACAAAAACACGGCAGCCCTTGGTGATATATTTATGACCTACCCTGTTTACTTTTGTTCTTTGATTAGATTTCATCTCTGTGATATAAGGGTAAGCAGAGGAGGTTAAACATGCTGGTTGATAATCTACAAACCTTTTTTTAAAGAATATAGAAATCTTGAATCCTATCTGGGATGTAATAACCAGGAGAATGAGGATTAAATTTAGACAGGCTCTTAGGAATCAATTTAGGGATGTGCGATGCTGGATTTTTGCTGCAACCCAATATGTCGCTACTTACATATTCCTTTTAGCTAATACAGATATTGGTACTGATATATAAATGATGTCCAGACCTGAAATTAAATTCCAAGGTTCCTACACATCTTTAAAATCAAATTTTAGACTTTTAACAACTGTTTAAGACCTTTACTGAGAAAAAAAATTCAATCCTTTTTTTTGATCAAGCGAAAACCTCATGTGCTCACACCAGAAACACTGCATGGATGGATCATCATCATCATCTCTTGTAAGTATTTTGATTTAACCCTCACTTGCTCACACACTGAATGACTGTGGCATTGGCCAGCAATCAAACCTGAACCTCATCTGTTGCATCAAAGGATGAATTAATTCAGTGTATCTCAGGGATGAGTGGGCAGTGTTGTTTGGTGTGAAAGGACAGAGTGTGTCAGCGCATCCTGAACACGCTGAGTCCTTGTGCAGTTGTGCAGCTGATAATGTCGCCAGATCACAGACCATGGGCTGGCTGTAAACACAGACTGTATAAATCTCTGCTTTAGGGCTGTCAGAAAATATAATACAGTGTTTGTCACAATTTTTGTAGCCTAAGGTGGGATTTCCACAGTGATTAGTTTGTGGTGCTATGGCGCCAAACCCAAAATAAATTACACTTATTCCTTAAAGGAGAGAGGAATAGGAAAAGCTGTGTGAAACCAACCAATCTTGGAATAAATCAGTTATTGTCTTACTATGATGCAGCCTTTAGGGGAAAAGCAAAGGCTTCTGGTGTAGTTACAAGATAAGCTTTAAAACATATTAGGGCTTGGACTTCTGTTTCTGTGTGCTGGAGGCACAATAAGTCCCAAAAAAATCAAATTTGAGCAGAGAGATGATACGACTGCACTGTCTGCACATAAACACAGATTTACGTGGCAGATATTACCAAACTAAGGTAAGATTTAAGTGTTCACCCTGTTGTTAAGAGGGATGCTTCTCACATAGATTGGCCTATAATGTACACATGGACAAACAGATCATAAAAGCATGGGCCAAATGCTCCCAGAATGATTTGTGGGGAGATTGTGGCACTAACCAGTAAGGTAACTTTAACAGCATTTCTACCTCATAAATTGATCCATAATATAAAAAGAGTGTTTCACTTTTAGTAACATGTTGTGGAGTGCAGTTTGAAGGAGTCCTTGGTTCAAGATATCAAGTCATCTCTACACAAGTTTAATTGTCAACCAGGTTGTTTAGGTTAAAGTCACAGCTCTATAAAAAAGTAAAATACACAATATAACTGACAGTGTTAATGCTTCAAAGATGTCTATATTGGTCCACAACACATATAATCAAACTCTAAAGTGTTCAATATTTTACAACATGACAGAGCTGCAGTAACAAAGCAGATAGTCAACCTCATAGCAAGACAGTGCATCCTGATAAAGTAGAAAATACTGATAAACACTTTGAACTATGAGTCTTTAAAGAGCACCTAAATTCACAGGCCTAAACTCTAACTCAGTGGATAACTTCACTCGTGGTGCTAATATGTGTCATAACGGGGCGCGCTGGTAGTTGAGTGGCTAAGGCGAGCACCGTGTATGTGGGCGGCCTGGGTTCGAATCCGGCCTGTGGCACCATTTCCCGCATGTCTCTCCCCACTCTCTTCCCTGTTTCCGAGTCTATCCACTGTCCTCCTCTCTCTAATTAAAAAGGGCCCGAAAAGGCCCAAAAATAAATCTTAAAAAAAAAAATACAGTATACAGTATGCCTCATAACAAGATAACAACAACCCATCAGGAACACGAGCAAAAGAACCCTAGCAGGGATCACTGTACAACAGGCAACATCCTTACATAATCAAACACATATAAAAAACATATGGTTGGGACCCCCAGATGGGTCATGGTAGACTTTTTTTGGATCACCAAACGAGTTCACATTAATTCTTTACTATGATATTTAATGGAGCGTTTACATCTGCATTACATATCATAGCCACAACAGGGAGCTCCACCCTATCACACACATCCTCTCCACTATAATAAAACTCAAAACAAGGCCCCTTAAGCAACTTCATAACAAAAGAGCAATAATCAAAAGCTGTGGATGCTTGGCCAATAATAAAGACATGCATCGTTCCAGACCAGTCACTGAAGGCTTAAAGGCATGCAAAGAAAGGGTAAAGTGGCCTCTTCTAGGGCTCAATAAATGGAAAGCACCAGGTCAGGACCAGATAAGGTCCAGAATAAACATTATCCAAGGTATCACTGGCCATCATCTTAACCAACGAACTGAAGATGGCACAGAAGAGAAACTTGATAAGCAATGATGTACAAAGAACAAAGTTGTACCTTTTGAAAAGTAGGTCGCCAGAAAAAATAAAGTTTGGGAAACACTGCAGTACACCGTACACCTGCAGTCACAACATGGCGCTTACTGCAACAAGTTAGTAGTTTACACTGAATATGAAACTGATTAAATAAATTCACATTCAACTTTACTCACTCTCTATCAACAAGCTAGGCCACTACTGACATGTTTGTTTGACGTTAGCAGACTTGAATAGAACAGAATAGAATACCTTTATTGTCATTGTATTGCCAGTACAACCAAATTAAAATGCCATGTCTGATACAGCAGTGCTGCTTTAAAAAGAGACAGACATATACAGAACATTCACTCAGCACCATATAGTAATAAATAACAGATTAAAACATTAAATACTAAAAGGGATATTGCACTGAAGTTATAAGGAAGAGTCGTGTGCAAGCACTGACAGTTCTGATAGCCCAGGGAAAGAAGCTGTTTTTAACTCTGTTTGTTCTGCTTTTTGAGCTTTTCTCAGTTAAGTTCATAAAACAAAACTCAACACTATGAAGCATGTCTTGACCAAGAGCTACAAAATAAAGCTTGCAAAACATACAACTTTAGCCCATGTTAAAACATAAGAACAAAGTTTAATTACATGTAGCCTAAATGAGAATAACCAGATTAAAAATGAAAAGACATTCTTTTATTACCTGTGGAGTGATTGAGGAGGAAAGATTGTCGTGTGTGAGCAACGCATGCGCAGAACCTGTTAACTAGAAGATCCACAGTGGCACTATAGCACCACTACTGGGTATAAAGTATGTAACCATAAAAACGCTGAAACACATAAGAATAGACTCAGATACCCAGAACATTTAGAAATTAACTCTGCGGTGTGTCTACAATCCCCAAAACTGCAGCATGAGCTAACCTTGCAAAGCCGCCGCATTGGCCAGATTCCAAGTAGCTATGGGCATTTATGGTGAGTCATGAAAAGATTAGCTTGGACAACCATTTCAGAAAGCAAAGGAAACTTTTCTTTGTTGGAAATATGTTTTTGCTCTCCACTGACCAGCTTCGGCAAGAGTTAAATTTACCATCTGGCTCCTCTGACGGTGAACAACCTGTCAAAAGGTTTTGCCCTTCCAAGACAACGACTATGGGCTGTAGCCCAGTGAATGTGAAATACACAATATGGACAAAAGTATTCAGTGGCCTGACATTACAACAACAGTAAATGTAATGACACTGTATTCAAATACATGTACTTCTATATGGAGTTGGCCCCCATTCTACAGCTATCTCTCCCTCGATTCTTCTTGAAAGGCTTTCCACAAGATTATGGAGTGTTTCTGTGGAAATTTGAACCCATTCTTTCAGTGAAGATTTATGAAGTCAGGCACTGATGTCAGACGAGAAGGCTTTGCTCACAATCTCAGTTCCAGTTTATCCCAAAGGTGCAGTCATGTTGGAATAGAAACAGGCCTTCCCCAAACTTTTGCCACAAGTTGGAAGCATAGCAGTGTCCAAAGTGTGCTGAATAATTAAGATTGCCCTTCACTAGAGATAAAACCCAAACCCCCGCACATTATTCATCCTCCACTAAATTTCACAGTTGGCACAATGCAGTCCTCCCAACATCCACCAAAACCAGGCTTACCTATCTGACAGCCAAACAGAGTAGTGCGATTGGTCACTCCAGGGTGAGCTTGCACCAGAACAGCAAGAAAAAAAAGAAAAAAAAAAAAAAAAATTCAGGAAACCCACCTTGAGTGAGTGGGATGCCGTCATGACTTTTATGTCCTATGACTAGCAGATGACAGGTGTAATCTCTGTGCATGTAATGAAATTGCTTTAGTATGTTTTCTGTTAACCAGTATGTCCCTCTTTGCAATTTCTTTGATACCCTGAAAATGTCCAATACACATGGAAGCAAGATAAAGGTGAAAGTTGTCATTATGTGTCCTTTTCATTTCTTGTGCTGTGTCTGGCCCCTTACCATTCTGATCATCAGGGTAAATCTCCCATTGTTTGGAACAGGCAGCTCAGGACGATAAAATATGCTGGAAATGCATGTGTAAAAACTACACTAATTTGCATGCAAGGGCCCAGGACTGCAAGTCTAGTGTACTCTTTCCCACATGTGTGTACCAAGTGTGTGGCTGCATCCCAGTAAGTGGTAATCAATTCTCATTGGAGGCAACAGAGCTCAATTGCACTCCTCTTAAGCAAACCTCCTGCCCTGAGACTGAGGCACCACTGGCATGCAGAATGAATGGGTGTCTAGTTTATAATCAGCTTATGTGTCTCCTGGGCTAACCGAAGACATATTGCATACCTGACATTGTTGCTTGTAAATAATCTTTTTATCTAAATTTATCTTTTCATAATGGAGTGACATCTGGATATTCCTCAAGCACCATTAATGTCGTCAATTAAAGCTATCACTAAAAATGCTTGTTGACTTCCTTTTTTAACACGAGGAAGACTAGACTAAGGTAAGCTGAAAATAGATCTTTAGTTGTAGCAACTCTGACAAAAAGTAAGTTTAGTTTTTGTGAGTGAGACTAAAATGAGACTAAAATGTTAGTGCTGGACTGTCAGACATTCAAAATTCACGATATTTCTTCACTGTGTGTATGAGGTAAGTCAGCATGTTTATCAGTTTATTCTAAACTAATTAAAGTATTGATTCTTTATTGATATTCAAGTTTTACATTATATTAATTTTAAAATCTAAAGGTGCAATGTGTAAAATTGGGGTGACATCTAACAGTCAGATACTAGATAGGGGTGCCCATTCTAGTGGTTACATTTCTGTCAAAAAAATCGCTAAAATGTTATTTGCTGCCCTTTGTGGTACTGTAGAAATGTACAAAATGCAAAAGGCAAATATGGCTGAGTCTGTGAAGGGACCCTCTTGATGTCAGAATAAAAAGCTTATTCTAAGATGAGAAAAAAAACAGTTATATTTAATTTAGGAACACTCTCATTACATATGTAACCATGTTATTGCAAAATAGATATGTAGGTTTAATTGGCAGAGAAGGCTCTGCTCAAAAGATACTCTGTTGGTTAGCAGCATGCTTTGACTCTCGCATGGCTAGAAACCCTAATATGGAAAGATGAAATTATGACAATGCATATTTCATACAATAAAATTAGTTCAAAAGCAATTCATCTACAGTAGCATGAATTTGATGAGGCTGCAACAAGCTTTCTGCTAAAAAGGATGAGGCTGGGATGGAGGAGGTAAATCTTTCCCAGAAGCGGCAGCACCATGGTGTATCAGCATTAACACAAGCAGGGATTAGTGAGATGTATGTCATATTTAAATACACCACTGTGTTGAGAGAAAGAACTTATTGGCTGTGGGAACTAGGGGGTGATAATTGGGATCAGCTGGCTGTCAGCCAATCACAGCTGGGCATATGACTACCATGTCCTACATGAATAAACACTAAGATTCATATATTTAGTTGATTAAACACTAATTTAGTTCTACATATGAATATTGTTTCATTTTTTACCAAGTTTGTTCCACTTTATGGCTAAATATGACACACTGTGACTTTCACTGATTAAATTAGCTCAAATAAAATGATTCTTAGAACTAAAAGTTATGACTAAAATGTAAGAGCTTTTTATTGACTAAAGCTAAAAAGAACTTGAATTGAAACACAACATTTTAAATAGCTGCCAAAATTAACACTTACTTCAAGATATTTAATGTAAAATTTCAAGCTATTTTTTTAGCAATATTTTCAAGTTTTAACCTGAATTTGCCTCAAAAAGGCAGATTTACAGTTAAAACATGAATAGAATTATTTTGAAATGTAATTAAACTCACCTTTTCTAGTCTGTCTTTGCGTTGGAGGAAGATAGATGCAGTGTAGCCTTGCTGCTGGAAGGCGCTGAAGCTGCTACTTCTCATTTGGGACCCACAAGACGGCGGTGCTTGGGCGGCCTCTTCTTGCCCCCTCGACCTTGGATCATCTGACAGTTCCATTGATGACCTGTGTGCTGCTGTCTGCTGGGGCAAAGACAGTCTGTAGTACACACAGACACACAAACTCACTGTCAAGAGAACACAAAGCGATGCTGTCACTTTCTTCTTCCCTCTTTTCTTTTCAATCTATCTTTCAGGAGCTGAATCAGCCACTTTTGGTCCCTGTGCCATCTGAGCTACAGCATGCTCCCTGCCTGTTTGTGGCCAGAGCACCAATGCTTCATCACACTTGTTGGGGAGGGTGTGTGTGTGTCTGTGTTTGTGAGTGTATGCATGTAGCACAGTCCCCCAGGCACGATGGGAGGGGCAGGCTGTGGATGGAGCGGCGGTGCAACAGGAGCTGCTGCACCGACAGACAGAAAGCAGCAGACACTGAAGGAGAGTAATCTGATTGAGAAAAGTGTGAGGAGACTATTAGACATGAAGACACACAGACATACCCTCTCTCTCATACAGAGATGCACACATAAACTGTATGAAATCTAATTTTCCCATTTGTACCTCACATACTGAATAGTGATCCTGGCAGAGACAGAACATCCTGGTGTGCTGTAGCCTCACCTTAAGAAACCTTTTCCAAAAGTCGAGAAAGGCGCCATATGCCATATGCCTCTTGTAAAAGGTACACTCACACACAGGATCAAGATGACTTCAGGCTTTTTATAGCTTGCACAATTTACCCCCAGCATACAAAAAGGTGCTGGTGCAGGAAGAATTGACTTTACACTGATCTAATTCAAAACACAGACCCCCTTGTGGCCACTATGTCAATACTAGCAGCGCTACTGTACGATGTCACTGAGAGTCATTAATTCAGTTCCTGCTTGGCATTTTCAACTAATACTGAGATGACTTCCCTCATTGCAATGTCTTGATACCGAAGGAATGTCCTTAGTTGAACCCTCTAAGTCTGTTTCAAATCTATGACTAAATATATTGCTTCAGCCAGCAAGTTAGCTTAGTTTAGCTAGAGGATGAACCTCTACTCACAGATTCTGTTCCTGAATGCACAGTCTATTACCAGAATCAACATTGTTCTTGGTGTTGTGTGGTGTCTCAGAGGGTACTGGTTGTTATCAGGAAAACAGTTAATGTGTAGAGCACAATAGGTTGGACACATTTGTTTTAGTACAAAAAATGAACCCATGGGTGGTTATTGAAAAACCATTTAGCTTCATGTATTTTTCATACACAGATGTCTGCTTGTAAGTGCAACCTGCCTCTCAACTCCTACTCCAATCTTGCTCCTCTAATTGGTTGTGGGACTGGAAACAATGCTGGGCATAGACAAGGGATACTCAGCTGAAAGTCATTTACAGCCATAATGGTGGTTTTTGGATGACCTGAAAAATTGGCTGTTGCTTCCAGAGGCCTCATCGTTGTCAGACGACAGCCAGTGGGTGACTGGGAGCAAGGTAAAATCTTAAAAACTTGGCTGTACCTTTACAACCTTTTCACCTCCTCCAGTCAAATTAGTTCATACAGCATGCCTGATCACCCATGGCACCCACTGATGGCAGAGGATATAATGTAAGGTGTTCATCAGTATTAATTAATCCCACTGATACCCACTCACATGCTGCTAACTAAGAAAGTTTGGTGCATTTTTAAGTGAACTGCAGGCCTCAAGCTTGTCATTTTTACTATCAACTCCTAATGATCCACAGCCTTGATCTCACAAACAAATTTAAAAGTTAGGAAATTTGTTTTCGGTATGTTATTTATTTGTCATAATAATGTTTCTTGGGAATAGATCTTATACCGTTGGAAAGCCTGTTTAATTTCCATTTTAAATGGTGCCACATTTGTGAGGAGCATGCATTTGTGGGATGAGCAGCTGAGCTGAGTATGTGGGTTGTGCCCATGAAAATGTGCCAGATCTTCTCTGCCAGTGCCAAACAGCCTATTCCACCATTGACTCTTGTTTTGTGTTGTTTGGTAAATTTAATTTCTGAAGTCTGAAGAAATAAGTCATATTGGCAATTTAACAGTTTATTCATTTAACAAACAGGAACCTCAGGAGTGTGTAGAAGAACCATACACAGCCACAAAAGTTTGACACCTCCTCCTCACACTGATCACCAGCCTGGTCACACAGCACTGTGAGCAAACATTTTTCATTTTCTTTATTAGGATAATCTTTTCTCTATACCGCTTTACCACAGGTGCACCATGCTCTTAATGCTCAAGCTCTGGGAACTTGTGCTTGTTGGTTTAACTTCAGTGTTTTATACTGGGGATGTCATACTGCCCAGTCAGTGAGCAGGGTCCATCTGCCCTGCAAGAAAGGATAATAGTTTCATAAAATACAGCATTTACATAAGATTTTTATTCATTTAAAATATTAAGCATGATTGGAGTAAAATACCACGATAAATATCATTCATAATACATAATATTACTTAATTTGATAGATATAATGAAGCCAAAATGGTACCAACTGATAAGCTGTTTGGGTGCGTGCAAGAGATTGATCTTTTTGTTAAGGTGAAAAAATGGTCCAGATCTCTAAAAAGGGCTGGAATTCCTATTACTATTTGCTCTGTTGACAAACACTCCTTGGCAGTGTTTCAGCTGGAATGGCGGAGTAGAGGAGGATCAACAATAGTCATAAAACTTTCAAAAAACAGTGAAGTTTTGCTTAAAAAAGGCTCAAGAGTCTGTTTGTTCTGTTGGCAGGTTTAAAGCACTGAAAACAAGACCTTAAAAATTACAGACTGCAACACACTTTTACACAGTCAGGCTGTCTGTTTAAGTCTTAGGATACGTTTAGCTGCTTCTGACTTTATTCAGACTTTTACTTCAGTTCTTTTATTTTTCTTGATCTCTGCCAATATATATATAAAAAGCTTTCAATTTTCAACAATAAAAGCAGTGGTGGAAAAAGTACAAGACTGTCGTACTCAAGTCAAAATACAGGTAAAACGTTAACTGTACTTAACCTTAATTTACTACCCTTTAAATTCATTAAGGACAAATATGTCCACTTCCAAAAAAACTGCTATTAAAACTTTCGGGTTAATATTTTTTTCTTCTTTTTTTTCATAACTCTCTTAAACAACTTCAGCTGTGCTCAAAACAACCAAACATTCAATCATTTTGAAGATTTTAACCCTTTAAATGAAGTGAATTATAAATTAGTGAATTAAAGTTTAATTACTTAAAGCCAATGTTTTTTATGAAAATTATGTTGGATGACTGGAGCATTATTTCTAAATCCAGCTCGGACATGTCCATGATAAGCCAAAACATCGACTTTGATGGATTATTAGTTTTTGTGTGGCATCCGATTTAAAATTTACTACCCTTTCGAGTCATTAAGGACAAAATGGTGTGGACAAAAATGTCCCTAAATGTCCCAAAAATGTCCCTACTGATGCCTGAGGGGTAAGTAAACATAAATGTTATGTTCTATAAATCCACTCAAATAAAATGGGGAGTTGTAAAGTAAAATATGATCTTAACTTAATGTAATATCAACAAGAGAATAGAATTTTGACCAAGTTGTTCAGGTAAAGTCACACCTCTATAATAAAGTGAAATACACAGCAAAATCGAAAGTGTTATTTACACTCATGTAGAGTTAAATTTAACACTTTGAAAGCGTCTGTGTTAGCCCACACATATAGTTAGTACACTTTTGAAAGTCTGAAATATTTTACAATATGAAAGAGCTGCAGTAAGCTTTAAAAATCTGTGGTAAAGTGGATCTCCTCTGGCAAGAACAAAGCAGAGTTGACCTCATAGCAAGGCAATGCATACATATGAAGAATACAGACTAATGCATCCTTAAGAAACACCTAAAGTCACAGGAGGAAACACATTGCTGCGGGCGGAGCTTAGATGAAATGACTCTTCAGAGAGTTGAGCTCACACTGTTGGCTCAACACTGTCAAGTATCTCCAAAACTGAAGACTATTTCACTCAGAATGGAACTAAAATTACACTTTGGGAGTTGAAATCATTTTGAAATGTTATCCCTGAGATATCAACACTCTTGTTTTGCTGTTTTTGGGATGTGATGTGGAATCTTTCTCTATCTATGTACTACTGTGTAGTTAACAGAGGTGGAAAAGTACTAGAGTACTGAACTCAGGTAAAAGTACCCTGAAAAACTACTAAATTACAGAAATCTGATTTGCTAAATGTAATTAGATAGTTTCCGGCCCTGAATAACAGTCATTTAGGTGAACATAGTGAACTGTCCCAACTTTGGTGTTTTTAAGTTGTCAATGCTCTTTGAGCTGACAAAGCATGAACTAATTTTTCCCAGTCGTCACATAAACACTGAAGGTCTGTCAGTGAGAAACTGTAGTACCCTGCACATGCACTGCATAGCATCATACCCTGATGCTGTAGGTGCTAAGTCATCAAAGGAAACTCAAATTACACTGAGTATAGAATGCAGTCTTTGCATCACCTTGCAAATATCTCATATTCATATTAAAATTTGATGTATCGATATGGGCACATAAACACATTTTTTTTATTTTACTGAGGTCCAGACTGATACCTCAGAGTCTACAGGGGGACTGTGATATGAATATTTGATTTATGTGCAATAAATGATGACACTGTAAGTGCAGCAATGAAGTCTAGAGAGAACATGAACTTATTAAAACTAAGCTGGAACAATTCAACCTAACTCTTCCCACTTAGGTGAACACCTGCAGAAGCGCTGATGTGCACCAGCAGCCGCAGTGAGTGTTGTTCACAAGGGAGAAAAACCCTGACACAGCTTTAAGGATTAAGGAAGTGGAGCAGAATATCTGGAGACATACAATTAGCAGTGCAGTAGCTCTGGCAGAGGTGCCTCAGAAACCTCATTTGTGGTGTGTACCGGCCTCTGAACAGAAAGAGACTAAGGGCAGACGAGTCGGGGGATGGGACATCCTGTAGCTTTAGATGATGACATCACAGAGCAGATTTTCATTTGAACCTTCATTATGATGAAAGGAAAACTGCCTAATCTTGTACAGTAAAGAAAAGAGATAAATTCAGCTAAGCTAACTTAAAGCATTAAAAGTAAATGCTACAATGCTACAGAATTACTCTATTTTGTTTTATTCATCTTGATGCACTAATGCTCTCCTGGTAAGTTTTTACAAAATAGGCCTAAATTAATACTGATGCCTCATATGACCTACAAAGGCAGACAAGAGCATCAGCATAAAAACTAAGTATGAATGTGTCATTATGTTAAATGCCTTAATACCCCTGCTGCGGGGGAGGGGATAGACAAAGTCAAAGGCTATTTTGGGAAAGCAGATATTTACAATTATGGATACATTTGACTGTTAAACAAAGCAGAGTGAGATTTAATGTCAGAAAATATGACTTTACATGTGAAGAAAGTTAGTTATGCAGTTATCAACTTAATTCATAGGAGCATTAACATTTTTACAAACCAAAATTCCACACAGTAGCCTTAAAATGTTGGAAGCATTTTAATATAGAGGGTACGGACTGTGTTTGCATGTAACATTTATATTTCCAACAACAAAAACTAGACTAAGTCTTAACAAAAATAGATCTGTGATGACTAAAACTGAAAAAAACTAAGTTTAGTTTTTGTCAGGATGACTAAAACTAGACTAAAATGTAATAGAGTTTTCTTCAGACATTAAAAATCTGTGACATTTCTCCACTGTGGGTAAATCTGTCAAAAAGCAGTTCATCTGTATCTCTTTTGTCCCTCAGCTGAAGAACACAGGGACCCCAGGTTTAGCAGGGTGCAGAGGACACACTATTATGAATTAGTACCAGATTTAGGCAAAGAGATAAATGCTTGGACTAAAACTAGACTAAAATGTTTTGAGTTTTCATCGACTAAAACTACACTAAAATTAAAAAGGAGAGATATGACTAAAATGTGACTAAAACTAAAATACATATCATTTAAAGACTAAAACTAAGACTAAAGTTAAAGATAGCTGCCAAAATTAACACTACATGGTATACAATACAAGTACTCAGTTATAGTAGAAGCAGAGCCGCCTATGGCCAAAGTGAGGCCCTAAGCCAGTGGTACTCAACCTTATTCTACCAAAGAGCCACATTGTCTAGAAAAAATTTTAGCAAGAGCCACAATACAAAATGGGAATGTAAGGTAAATAATAGATCAGCCACTCTGTAGTTGAAATGAAATAAAACAGTGGATTCGTGGATAATTATGAGGTTAATGGGATACAAATGTGTGTGTAGAGTCAGAAGAACCAATATATCCCTGATAATAACCATAAATTTATTTTATCTATCATTGACATCAGGCTAAAACCTTGTATCTCAATTTTTCATGATATGAATTTGTTTTTATAAATCATATTTATATAATTTTATAAATTATAAATTTTTCATTCCCTGAAAAGTGGTCATTTTGGAGGTACCAGTCTTTGGCCCAACACCAGCATAATGAAAGTTCACCTGGCCTAAAGATTTTTTAAGATATTAGAATGTGCTGAATTTGAGCTCTGAGATGCTTTTCAAAGAAAATGATGAATGATGATTGGCTATTTGGGTATTTATATCCCACACTGGGGCATTTACTGGAGTTCTGTGACTTTATTAACATAACAGAGATCCTTTCTAATTTTTTCCTCTCATTATTTATTCTTTAGTAAAAGGGGGAGGGGCCTCATATTTGTCTTTACCCTGGGCCTCCAAATGACTAAAACCAGCCCTGTCTCACACCTGCAGCTCTCCAGACACATCGTTTCACCCTGCTTTATTTTGGAGCTTTGTTTTTATATTTCTGCTCTTTTGACAATATTTATGATCATTAGTGCATTAAAGATCAAATAAAACACCCATGTTTTGAACAACTTTCACTAGATATTAGATATGACGTTATCTCCACCTGTGATCCGTGTGTATTATGCTCATTGATGACGCGCATCGGCATAATTGTCATAAAATATGGGTGTGAGAGAGCATCGGCAGGTGTTGCTGGAGAAAAAGTTAAAACGAGGAAATGGGAAGCTTCAATTTGAACATCAGACAGCAGACCTCAATGCAGAGGTTGCGCTGGACTTTTTTGTTGTCCTTCACTCCTTTAAAATCCCGCTGGATCCATCCTGACAGAGCTTCATACAGCACACACTCATGCGTCACAGCGTGGAGACAAGCTGGAGAGATGGAGAACAAGTTTTTAATTCTGTCTCTGTTATGATCTGTGAGTAGCCTTTATCTGTCAATTTCCATGACTGATATCATGGAAACTAAGTTAAAGTGAGGTTTCAGAGAGAGAGAGAGAGAGAGAGAGAGAGAGAGGGTGGGGGTGAGTGAGCAAGAGAAAATAAAGCAACAGGCGCTGATCTGAATCATCATTCACCCATCTATCTGTTATACTTCCATGGTTAAAATCCACATGATAAAAGAGCAAACTTTGGTGTTTAAAGTGTGGTTTAATGAGGTGGAAACAGCAGGAACTGTTTTGAATCATCGGTCACCTTGGACACATACGAAATTTCGCATAAAATTGAACCTGTTACGAAAAAAAACGTGAAATAAAACAACAATTTCGGCATCAGTGTGTAGACATGATTAGGACAACATGAAGGCTCATTGTGCAAAGGTCGTAACACACTGCATGCCGACCTGTGTACTGAAACACCTGCAGGCTGCAGCAGCCTCTCTGTGCTGTCAGCAGGGAGACTGACGCACTTTCATTAATCTACGATGTCGAGGTCAGTGAGAGAGCCCACTGGCTACAAGATTTTTAACAGATTAAATAACCTCCTTGATAGTCCATGTGTGCAAAATGGAAAAGGTATATGCATCTGTCTGCGTGTGTGCGCTGAGATGCAGGCTCATCCTCATCATTCTAGTCCGTCAAAATGACGGACAGCCTTCAAAATTCTCTGTCATCCTTCAAAAACATCCGTCAGTGACGGAGAATATTCAGTTAACACGACCTCTGCCTCAATGAATGAGCTTACTGAAGACGCAGAAGTGTAAACAGGAAATGATAAATGACTGATGCCACAGACTTGGGTTTAGCCAATCACAAACAAGCACCATGGTCCTACCCTTTCCGGTTTTGTGAAATGTATTTTGTGATCGGTGAAATGTTTTTGTGTTCTGTGAAATTTATTTTTGTTTTGTGAAGTGTTTTTGTGTTTTGTGAAATGTTTTTGTGTTTTGTGAAATGTTTTTGTGTTTTGTGAAATTTATTTGTGTTTTGTGAAAAATATTTTTGTTCTGTGAAATTTATTTTTGTTTTGTGAAATTTATTTTTGTTGTGTGAAATTTATTCATGTTTTGTGAAATGTTTTTGTGTTCTGTGAAATGTTTTTTGTGTTTTGTGAAATTTATTTGTGTTTTGTGAAAAATATTTTTGTTCTGTGAAATGTATTTTTGTTTTGTAAAATGTATTTTTGTTTTGTGAAATGTTTTTGTGTTTTGTGAAATTTATTTGTGTTTTGTGAAATATATTTTGCGCTTTTGAAATATTTGTTCCTATTGGCCTTCAGGGCCACCATACAAAAGAGCCACATGCGGCTCGCGAGCTGTGGGTTGAGTATCACTGCCCTAAGCAGACTCCGAGGCCCCCTACATCACATGGCATTGAGGTTCCATCTCTTTAAGATTGAAGGAATGCTCCCTGGTACTTCACTTGTATTAGAGCAGTGTTTCCCAACCATTTTCCTCAAACTGCTTTTCAAGCCAATCTGAGGCAGTTTCCATATGGATATCGCAGTGTCAGCCGAACTTGGGATCAACCTAACGGCCCGCCCACCAAGCTCGACTTCCTGTTAGCTAGCTAACTAGCATCCTGGTTGACAGGAACATAGCTTCTGCCTGTCAAGCTATCTGTCGATCCAGACTGCTGTGGGTGTACGCTTGTACTAGGAAAATCAACATTCTCACTGGATCTCCATTCAAGTGCTCCCCAGAGTAACAATATATTGGCTTTGGATGTTTACAAATGGTTGCTCAAAATCAAGGAGTCACCCTGCTCATATTATCTTTTTTTTTTCTAGGAGAACATTTTTTATTTCCAGCGACCTCTTCTGTCATTAAAATTTTCTCTCCCAGTTTGGAAATGAACTCAAAAGGAGATATTTTAAAGCACAAAATGTTAATTTTATTGCTGTTATTGGTCTCAGGAAATGTTGAATCTAACCCTGGTCCTAACACTCCTAAACCTTGTCTTACCCCAGCTGATCTTAAATCCAGATCTGGTCTTGGGATAATACACATCAATGTAAGGAGCATGCTATCCAAACTGGATATGATACACATCTGGATTAACTCCACTAATGCAGATGTTGTTCTTTCAGAAACTTGGCTAACTAAATCTGTGCCTGATAAGGATATTTGCATTGATGCTTCTAATGTCTTTCGCTCTGATTGTCAAAGAAAAGGAGGTGGGGTGGCAATTTATATCAAGAGCTGCTTTGGGGATAAACCAGTGCTTGCCAAATCTGTGAGCAAATTATTGGAGATGTTGGCTCTTGATGTGGAGATATCGAAAAACCATCATATTACACTTGTAGGATGTTATATGCCCCCTTCTGCACCTAGTAACTCATTGGCTACTCTTGTGTCTCTCTTGAATTAACTGCAATGTAATGAACTTGTGTTGGTTGGTGACCTTAACTGGGACTGGCTTTCGCATCTTCTGATGCATTAAAGGCACAGTGTGACCCTTTTAACCTCACACAGTTGATTAATTCACCAACAAGGCCAAATTTAAAATGTTTAGACAAATCAACACTCATTGATTTAGTTATAATAAACATGCCTAAATATGTTTCCTATAGTCTCTTTCCTGATGATATCACTGATCATTGTGTTCAGCTGTTGTGCGTGACACATACCTAACAGTATGCCTCGTGTTATTGAAAAACGAAACATGATAAAGTTTACTGACCAGGCTTTCTTGAACGAAACGTTTCTCTTTAACTGAGGTCTCTCAGAATCACTCTTACTGAGGATATTGAATTTGCCTGAATTGAATTTTCAATGAATGATTACTTCCGTGAATCATTCACTGAAATCGAAAATAGACATGCCCCTTTTCATATATGTAGAGTCAAATGATGTAATAGCCCTTGGTTTACCAGTGAGATGTCTAATCTGATGCACGAGTGTAACTTGGCCTGGGCCAGAGCACGCAAGATGGGAAAAGAGACTGACTGGCTGCATTTCAGATGGCTCAGGAACAAATGTACTTCTCTAATTCATAAATCAAAGGCTGAATTTTATCCCTCTATAACAAACGAAAACCTTAAAAAACCTAAAGAAATTTTAGTAGACTATTAAGTCATTATCAAACCGTAAAATTGCAAATCTATTAACCTTCCATCTAGCTTTGTTATTGACGGTCATAGTGTAACTGATAAAACAAAGATACAGAACTCTTTAAATTACCATTTTATATCCTCTGGTCTTTTTTTTAAAGCCAGACAAATCTATACTGCTGAATCCAATTAGTGAATCGACCAGCCAAATCCCACAAGTTTTAAACTTTTAGTGTTTTACTATTTCAGATGTGTCGACAGTTCTAAAAAATCTCAACCCTTGCAAACCAGCTGGTCCAGACAGATAAGAGCCTTTCTTTTTAAGGCTTGCTGCAGATTTTATAGCAAAGCCATTTTGTCATTTTTTTGATCTTTTAGTCTAAATAAAGTCCCAAAGAACTGAAAAATCAGCCTTTGTAACACCCCTATTTAAAGGAGGTAATCCAAATATCTTAAAAAACTACAGGCCTATTTCAAAACTGCCAGTGTTGTCTAAAGTGCTTGAATCTCTGATCAGAGATCAAGTAAAAATACGTGACTTCCAACTCTCTTTTATCGAATCCAGTGTGGTTTCAGAAAAAAACACAGTACGACTACTTTGAGAATATTGTTGTGAATGACATTCTTGTCCAACTGTTGTTTGTCTCTTTGTTATTGACTTCTCCAGGGCCTTTGACGCTGTAGATCACAGTGTTTTATCAGACTGTCTTAGAGCTACTGGGTTTTCGGAACATGCTGTTGGTTGGTTTGCTAAATATCTGACTGATAGAACCCAGGCTGTTCACTTAGAAGGTGTTACCTCTAAGGAACTAAGAATTGAGAAGGGGTTCCTTAAGGGTCTGTACTCTGCCCCCTGTTGCTTACTATATATATAAATCGGCTTGAACAAAATGTTCCCAATTTCTTGTTTCATTTTTATTCTGACAATACGGTAATCTACTGCTGTGCACCTACACCTGCACAAGCATTCATAAATCTTCGACATGCTTTTGATTTAGCCCAAGATCAGCGTAGCCAGCTGCAGCTTGTTCTAAATGCATATAAAACTAAACTCATGTTCTTTACATCTTCAAGAGCAGATTAAAGAACATTGTCTGGGAAAATCGTTACAAAGGCCAGCCAAGAAATTGAGTTGGTATCTTCCTTTGAATACCTAGGGTTTCTGCTTGATGAAAACTTGTCTTTCAAGGAGCACATTCAGTATGTTGCTAAAAAGCTGAAGGTTTTACTTGGTTTTTACTACAGAAACAAGTCCTGTTCCTCTTTTATTGTTGAAAGGCTTGTTGAGTCTACCTTTTTACCTGTTTTGACTATGGTAGTGTTTTGTATATGACTGCTTCAGCTGAAAGTCTTCAGTTGCTTGACAGTGTTTATCATGGAGCTCTGAGATTTATCCCTAACTGTGGATTTCATACCCACCATTGTACCTTATATTCTGAAGTCAACTGGACTTCTTTCGGAGAACGTTTCCTCTCTGTTGATCTTGAAGGAAGGATTGCACAACTTGTGTTCGTTTGACTTCGTGCAGTTTGTTGTTTCCAAAGTCCGATCTGAGCTGGGAAAAAGGACTTTTAGGTTTTCTGCTTCCCTTGCGTGGAACAATCTGCAGAATGAATTTAAACTGCAGAACCTCATGTCTCTGAATGTTTTTAAATCTTTAATGAAAACTGTTGAAACCAAATTGTCTGTATGCCACTGTTTTAGCTGATGTTTTATTATTACTGTACCTGTTGTTTATTATGAACTGTATGTGCTTGAGTGTGTTTGATTTTGAAACTGTATTGCTGCCATTCTTAACCAGGGACCCTTGAAAAAGAGATATTTGATCTCAGAGGAACTAGCCTGGTTAAATAAAGGTTAAATATAAAAAATCAAACGAGATGCACCAATCAGTGCACAGTGAGGTTTTTCCTAAATATAAGCTAAATGATTGTGGTACAAAAAAATTCACTCCCTGTACAGTGAGAGGAAATGAAAACATTAGCTAATGAGACACGTTTTTTTTTTTTTTTTTTTTTTTTTAACCAGGCTGTAAACTTGTATTTCTAGTGTAAAAAATGGCAGTTTAACAGGTGTTCAGACGGGACTTCTGGTGTTCCTGCAGCCAGCTTCAAGTGGACACTTGCTGTATTGCAATTATTTGCACTTCCGCACTGGCTTCATTTTTCTGCTTGGTAAAAACTCAAAGGCCAGTGTCATCGATAAACAACAATAAATAATGGTGTAATTTATTATTGGGTGTCCAAGACTTCAATTCTTGTTACTGTGCATCAAAGAGGCATCAGTATTGTTAGATTTTTCTATAAATGATATAAACTCTCCCACAATAATTCAAATACGTAACACTATAATTTCCTATTCATGCCCAACAGTTTTAGACCGATTATCCTTTATTGGGTCTTGCTGTAAAAACTCATTTTACTGAGCATAAAGCATGACATTGATATTTTTTCAAAACCAACATAAACTATATATCATGACATGAATGATACTGTCTTACCCTATATCTTGTTTGACTACACATCCATTTGTCCAAAAAATGTCAATATGTTGCCCAGCCCTAGACTACATTAGAATAAATGAGAGAACAATTGTTATATCTCATGGTAATCATGCATTTTATTGGAAATGAGACAAACAGTACACAGGTATTGCAAGGTCAACATTTAACCTAAGGTCATTACAAAGAAAAAAAATGTATACAAATTCATCCAAAAGAAAATTCTCCAAATGCTTCAACTGAATAAAAAACAAAGTACAGCAGGCGTAGAACAAACAAAAAATGCAATTTTTAACGGTTCTTAAAGTTGTTTTGGCTAGAATTAATCAACAGTTCTGATCAGGTTACATTCATGTGTAAACATTGGTATGAGGCAAGACATTGGAAAGCCTACAGTCATTACTCCGCTCACTGTTTCACTGCATTATTCACAATAAGATGCAGCTGCAGGACTCAGAGGTAGCCCCTATGCTCTATGCTGGTTCAGATTCAACATTATGTTTGTGATTAGGTGAAATTCGACAAACTGTTTGTCCACAGGCAGCTGGCTGTTACCCTGCTTTGTTTTTGGTCAAGGGCATTGAGATGATAAAGGAGCGTCACAGGGGCGAGTAATGTTCTGGTCCCTTAGATATGAATATTAACATACCAAGTTTGTAGCTTGTAATGTGCAAAAAACACAAAGACCACCTTCACCAGCTCCTTACACTGTAACATCCCTTATCTCCGACTGTTATGATTGTTTGAAATAGGGCACTTGTGACAAAATACATTTGGAAGAGGAAAACCTTTGTGGGAGCTACATTTAATTTTAAAGTTTCCATAAAGATAATTTTAAAAGCCATGGCAACATGAAAAAGGCATGGATGGGATTATAATTAACACTGAAACTGTACACACTCAGTTCTTTTCCAAGAAAATAAGCAATTGTGCCTTCTTCTATGGAAATTCATTACTGAGACAGGTTTGGGGATTGCAATGGCAACAGGATTACCCATATATTTCTTTCTATAAATAATTCTATGGCAGGGTAGATGAACACTTCTCACAGATGCCCCTGCTTAACACTTTTTGACACTGTTGCACCTTTCAAGTTTTTATGGATCAGCCTTTAATTTGACAAGTGCCAAACAAAAGTGAATAAAGCTTGTAATTAAATAGAAGGACCTTACTTTAGTCGAGAGAGGGATGTCCGATTTAACAGGGAAAAATCAGACCCTAGTTAGTAGAAGTTATGAAAGTACATTTCTGACAGTATGGCCTCTTCTCTTTAACGCCTGTTCTCTTCTTAAATGTTTTCAAGGATAATGGATAAGAAGCTGCAACAAAAAAACATAGATAATCATCAGCCAACAAACTGATAGAGTAATGCTTTTGTATCATTTGATGAGCTGCTTTTTGGTAGTGATGGAGTATTACAAAGTCCAATCACGAGAGTTTGATTGACACTCAAGGCAGTCAGGTATTCCCGCTGGACAGACTTCATTCTCTGCTCCCCTTAGTCTGAAACCAAAACACTGAAAACTGTCTTCAGTATGTCTAACATGGAGGATGCATTCAGAATTTTGTCCATGGTGTACAAGTTTAGGAACCAGAGTTTTGTTTGGGTCCTGGGTCTTGCGCTGCCCCTACATGGCCTGAAGGTCCACAGGGTTCACTGGTCAGTGCTTCAGACCGGGATGCGGCTCCAGCTTCAGGGTGTGACGATGACGCCCCCTGCTGAGGAGCAGGGCCGATCTTCTGCTCTGCCAGAGGGCTGGTCAGGCCCATAGTGGACAGGGCATCCAAGGTGCCGTCTGGGTCCACCATCATGTCGATTACTGTCAGATTGGTACATAACATTTTTAAAAAGGTTTGAACAGTTTTTCTGTATCACAGCTAACTTCACACTAAAGCATCACAGCCATACCTATTAGCTGTCTCTCCACTCTCTTCAGGTCCTGAAGGATGGTTGAAATCTCCTGTTAATATTAAAAAATAAAATAAGTTAAGGTGAAGTGACTTTATTTTCAAACAATGTGTAAATCACCTTTTTGCATCTCTTCGAAACTGCTGGAATACATTTGGAGGCGAGCCTTGTACACTGTGCTGCTTTATGAGCCCTCTGACTGGTTGGTGGATATTTATCATTTCTCCTGCGGGGTTCACATGAGGTCAGACTACTTTGGAGGCAAAATTTATGACTACAGTGAAGTTTTGTGGACTCAAACTTTTTGCACTCATAACAACAGCTCTTTTAAAACTTTTCTCTCAATCAAAATAACCATGTTTAGTGTATTCTCCTTGCATTTGATCCCTTTGAAAGCTCTTATCTTGTCAGCACATACCATAAAATTGTTTCAGTTACGACTAAGAAATGGTATAGTTTATAACTTATCACAGACATTAACCTCTTCATTACTATATTACATTTTACAATACTGTAGCCACATCAAAGCCCCTTATCACTCTGTTTTTTATACAATTTTGCCAAAAAATGAAGTTAATGAGACATTACTGGAATGTATCTGTCTAAAAAAAGTCTTTTAAAAGACCTTTAAAAGTTTCAGCAGTTGTAAGAATAATGCCTTTGCATATTGTTTTGAAAGAGCAACAGTAAGTAATGATAACTTTATTAAAAGAGAAAATATCTTCATGGTAACAAACACTCACATACGAATATACAGCCCCTCTATTTTATTTTCTGTTACCGACAACTCAAAAAATTAATGCCAGCTCTGAATTAGACAAGGTCATCTGGTCGCTTTGGACCAAAAAGTGGGTTGACAAGCCGTTTGGTGGGCCACAAATGTGTCTGAAAAAATATTATCAAATAGACGAACAAAAACCTAAAATTCCAATTTCCACATCTTCTGCCTGCCCTTTGATCCAGATGCACAGCACTTTACTCCAACTGCAGCAGACAACCTTTCACACTGGAAGCATGGCTGGAGCGCTCAGCAGCTCTAGGCTCAAGATCACAGGAGAAATACTTCCTGATTCAACATTCATTTCTACAAGTCCATGATTGTATTGCTTTAGCTATGGGTGAGTATATTATAAAGTTAAAAGGTTTATGTTTGTATGGTTAAATGTAAAATTCAGTGGTTTTTGACTGAAAATACCACACGGATTGAAAAGTTAACCTTTTTGTCATCATGGCATCATAGTAGCTCAGACCCAGTTTCATTAACCAAAAATTCTCCATCATTGACAAATTTCTTTTAAAGGAAAATTTTGAAGGTTGTCCATCATTTTGACCGACTGAGGTGACCGTGCATATCAGCAAACTCACACAAACAGATGCAGAGACCATTTCCATTTTGCACACATAGCTCACCAAAGATGTTATAGGCTCTATGCACGCATCAGTTCTGTATTTGACATTAGGCCGCTCACAAACTTCTGGTCAGAAGATTGAACGCAGAAGAGAACAGCGTATGATGGAAGATTTGTTGCACTTTACTCGCTGTTTGCATGAGTTACCCAAGCTGACTGTCAATGACGACTTAAATTTAGCTGAAGATGTACATTGCGGCACACAGCAATGATGTTGAGAGGTGCTATTAACCTGTTTTTGAAATGTCATTTCAGCACATTTGGATCCCATTATAATAAAGAGTAAACACAACAACAATCAAAACAAAAAAACAAACAAAAACTGACAAATAAATGCAGTATAAGACGATTTAGATTCCGTTTTTGCTTAGCATGTATCGTTGGGCGGAAGTTATAAATTTTCCACCAGAAATACCTCACACCCTGCCATGCACAGAGCCTATTAAATCTATTCCTCTTGTTTCCTTTTGGCTCTCTCACTGATTTTGACACCGTAGATTAGTGAAAGCACGTCGGTCTCCTTACTGATTGTGGAGAAGCTGCTGGAGGTGTCAGAGTGCTTCACAGAGAGATACTGCTGCTGTTGCTAAACATTCTGGGAAGTAACGTTCACTCTATATTCAACATACCTTATTCCAAAAAGAGTGACTCAATGGTTATTGCTCAGTTGTATTCATGAAACAACAGCAAACTTTTCAGTGATCAGAGATGTGTCTTAGTAAATGATGCTTAGTTAGCCCAAATAAATAATGTCTGTTATATTACTATTATCGCTATTATTATCATAGCAGTTAAACTGTCAGCTAACTAACGTTTGCAGACAGAGCTGTTGTGCATTTCTTTTATACATATATATATATATATATATATATATATATACAGTGCTTAACAAATTTATTAAACCACCTGTCATATTTGTCTTAAAGACCATCCAGCATCATGAAGTGCTTTAATGCGGACTCTTTCATTTTCACTGAGCTCTCCACGGTTTACCGTTTTGAACAGGAATGAGGGATTTCAAACTGAATTCACCCAAATTTGAACTGGCTCACTGGGCTTCTCTGAGAAGTCAGAAATTAATCAAGCATAACATTGAACACTAAAACTAATTTTTCTGTTCAGGAATGCAAGTATATAATAATGTCCTTTACTATTTTTTCAGTTTTTTTGTAGATCAGTAAATTTGAAAATTCACAGGTAACAATAATAATTATATTTTAACATTAAAAATATAATTTCGGTTAAAGAGCTTCCACATATTGGTGTATTAACCATTGCAGAAACATAATAAAATGATTTTGGTAATTACCAATGCTGTTAATTTAGGGCAGCGGTGGCATAAACCTTACTTAGGGTGGTGGTCTAATATATTTGTCAAGCATTGTATACATATATATATGTACTGAGACACTTCATTTAACAAGAGAAGCTTTAAAGTAAGGGTGGTGCTAGACAAGACAGTTATTATGGGATTTACCTTAAAGTACATTTTACATCTTCCTTTCTCTGCAGCTAGCATGGCTCAAATGTTCCTATTTGGTCTTTTTTATAACTCATCTAAGCAGCAGAGTGGGAAGTGTTCAGGTTATTCACCTTATTGGTGCTCTTGAGGAGTAAGGAGTCATGCTCCGCCTGTAGTGTGCTCTCAATCTCTTCCCATTTTCTTTCTTTATCCTTGAAGAGGATCCTGGAAACCAAGTTAGAACATCCAAAAATAGATTTAAGTAAAAAAACATGAAGATATGTTGAAAATTTCTCTTGAGAGATATAGAGTTCATTCATGCACTGCTATGGATTGTAGTAATGAACGAAAGGATTTGAGCTGTCATCTAACACATGATAATGAATAGATATGTAGTGTGTTATCAGTTTAATCCCTTGTTGTGCCACTCAGATTGGCCTAGTTATTCCACAAAATACATGCAGTGATGTTAACATGTTGGCAGCATTTTTCTGTTTTGAAAATTACATAATGAATTTGCATTTTCTTTGTGATTAAATTATTTTAAATTACAATAACAGCACATTTTTTCATGATCCCATTTCCTAATTGTAGTTTACCTTATTTTGCAGGTTGTTTTGTCGACTGACTGACGTATCCTTGTAGACAGCTGAGTCACAGATGCCAGCAGTAAACTGTCCAGCACCCCCTGACAGATGATTTAAAGAAATACATCAGTGTCACTTTAGGATGGTGTCAAAGAATTAAGATAGTGAAATTGAAGAGCATAAATATAGAAGAACAGACAACATTTTAATAAGTGTTTTAGTACACAAAATTAACCTGATTGTAGTCATATCCATTTATAAATATGAGCTTTTGTTAATATTCAAAACATTATTCTTTGCTTGGCATGAAGCTATGAGTCTGCTCATTGTTTCTCTCCTGAAGAATGACTGGTGGGAATGTTAGGAGCTCCCTCTAGTGGAAGACTTGTAAAATTGACATTTTTTTTTATCTTTCAAACACACAGTTTGCAAACAGACTGCCTTGCTGCATCATGAAACAATCAAGGGAAGCAGAAAAACTGATTGCAATTAACATACTGGGCAAGGCAACATCCAAGATTCACAGAAATACTCAGTGATAATTAAATAGTTAAAAACATCTTAATTAATTATATTAATAATCCTTAGACAACAAAATCAGTGAGGTTGAGCCCTCATTTACAAATCAAGCAGATAAAGAATAATGCATGATAAACAATGAAAAACATAAAATATATCAAACATATTCTAAAAGTATAAAAGTACAGTAACAAGTTAAAAAAGGCATAAAATAAATCAGAAATTGAACATCAATGTCAATTTATTTAAAACAGGTACAACAAGAGAATAAGAAGCTAAGATGTAGTTATCTGAAATGACCTAAAGAAACTATATTCTTTAACTGTGCAAAGAAGCCATAGGCAGATTTACCGAGCTCAGAATGAACTCTTGGAACCATGAGAGTAAGCCAGTCACTAGAATGGGTTTTATAAGCTCCAGAGGAGCAGAGTAACATGAAATATAAGAAGGAAGGACCCCAGTAAGAGCTAAATAAACATTTGCTTATGCAGGTCACTCCTCCCAGAGAGTGATGACGATCCAACCTTACTGTAAAGGATGCAGTGATGAGTGTTGAACACATCTCCTGTGATGAACCTTTGTGCAGAGTGGAAAATTGCATCGAGGGGTTTTAAAGTTGCAGCTAAAGCATGCATGTACAAAATGTTACCATAATCCAACACTGATAAAAAAGTTTCCTCAAAGAGGGTTTTACTACTTTTCAGAAAAAAAGTTACAACATTAAATATCTAAAATCTCTCTGTATTTTTGTTATTTCAGTGGGATACCTCTACATTTTAGGGTCAGAATTATGTAAAACATTGAAAAAGGAACTCACATCATCTCTGTTCCATGTCTGTCTGCGGATGGAGCGGGAGCTTTGTCCACTAGAGCCCCGAGGTCGGAGCTCCACAGACCTCCCGTTGGTTCCCATGCTGTTGTTCTCTGTGGGACCGCCAAGGTCCAAGCTGTCACCAAATACACGCTCCTCCAGCTGGAAGAGAATTTTAATGCATATACAGTAAATGATGTTTGATCAGATCCTATTTTTGGTCAATAATACATATTTTGCCCCCATTAATAATCATTAAAATAAGTTGGATTCGTTTCTGCCTTCTAGTGCATACAGTTTTTGTGTTTCATATATTATTATTATTATTATTATTATTATTATTATTATTATTATTATTATTATATTATTATTGTGAATATTATTATACTTCATTTTATTATCATTATTACCAGAGCTCCAGGATCAGTGGCTGCAGGGCTGACTGAATCGATCTCTCCTGCCACATCATGAATCTCTCTGGCAAGCATGGCTAGGTCTTTGGCTAGGTCTTGACTTATCCTTTTGAATAAAAATATGAAATTGCCATTTGATCTATGCAGAACACATCTTCTCTCATTTACTTACATTATTCTCACAATGTCCATGCAAAACATCACAACCAAGTACCTCCAAGCAAGAGATGGCTGTTTAATCACTGTTATCATGACTCATCATCACTCTAAAACGGGACACAAATAGCTCTTATCCACGTACCTTGCTATTTCCTCACTGTGCGCTGTCCAGTCTCTCATGTACTCATCTTGTTCTCTCGAGTGCTGCTTCAGGGCTGACAGGCCTGCAGGATTAGGAGACACTGGGGCTGATCCCCCTAACTGAGCAACCCGAGTGGAAGGAAACGGCCGTGTTTGTCCCGTCTTGGATAAGTGACGGTTTGAGCCATACTCGTCCTCTGAGGTGGAGGCATATTCGACAGGCACGCGACGCCACCGAGTTCCAGCTGATGTAAAAAAGGAAAAGAAACAATGTTTTTGATTGTGCTTGAAATGTAATTTATTTGGGGTGATTCGAGGTGGATCAATGCCACATAAATAATTACAGTTGATAAGATTAATTGTATGTAGTCATTTTTCTAGCCACGTGATCAATGCGACTCCTGTATCTACATTCTTAAGGTTCTAGTTTAGTCACCAATCACACCCTAGAACTTATTTTAACACTTCAGATGTGTATAACAACACAATTTTTATCATCTAGCTTTGGCTTAATCTTGCTCCTGTTTGGTGTTGTGCAACAGGAGGTTTTACAAAAACAGCTGCATACTGTGCCTAAAACCAACCCTTGTAGGATGTGGGCGATAACTAAAATAAAACAGCAGCTGACTTTAAAACCAAAACCAAGATGAGCTTAAAGATGCTAAAAGGTCTGCAGAGTTTCCAAGTGAGTTGAATCATCTTCTCATTTTTAGCCACCACAAACAACTCCTAACATAAAATGTATTATACAGTTGGCAGAAAGATGGCAAGAGATTTAGTTAAAGCATTTATAGTTTTACAAGCTGGTGATTATTTATTTTAGATTAAAATTTAGGCAACATGACCATCAGTTTGAACATGGAAAGAGCAGAGTGTCTAGATTTTTGTGTCATTTTTAAAACACTTGAAAGAATTTTTTAGGATTTAAACTACTTACATGCAGGTGTGACATGTGCATAAGATGAGGTGCCTTTACTCTTGTCAGGCAGCTTGGAGGCACTGTTGGCTCTGGCTCTGGGTCCAGAACCTGAGCTGACATTGGACCCTCTCAGTCCCTGTCTGATGGCGAAGTCACCTGCAACGCTCCGAGCCCCCAGACCTCTATGTCGTGTCACAGTGGCTTCTGAGTCACTTTGAGCTGATGGGGAGCCAACCCTTGGTCTCCTTGGCTGTGCCAGAGCCTCTATCCTGGACATTCCTCTTTTAACCATCCCTGTCCTGGATGCAGAGCTGGTGGTGGAGGCCTCAGAGGCTACTGACATCCGGTCAAGATCAGCAGGTTCAGTATCAGAGGAGTCCCCAAGCCGAGCTCGCCTCAATAGAGAAGCCCTGGTTGGCCTGGGTTTGGGGACACTGGCGGATTTACTTGTTACAGAGGCAGCAGCTTGGGTGATTTTAGCCCGGCTAGATTTGGTACTAGCACCCACTGTAGTGCTCCCAGGCTGGCCTCTGGTATGGGAACTTTGAGACTCCTGTGTAGAGGTGGGCTGAGAGTCAGAGAGGAGTGAGTTGGAGTTGACGTCATCATCAGTGAGGTCAAGGGAAGTCCAGGGTCGGCTGGGCTGTGGAGGACCTGATGTTTTAGTCTTTGTCCTCCTGTCCTGGTTCTCTCGTGCCCCAGCAGGGCCTTTTCCAGATGAGCACACAACTGTTCTCTCCTTCTGCTGTGCTGCAAGAGTTCTCCGTTTCTGTACTACTTTTCTTGCTCCATCAGCCTGGCTGACTGTGCTTGTTGTGTCTACGTCTGACTCAGGTGACATGGAGCCTTCGATGGACTGACTGGGTGGATCACCTTGATCCGACACAGTTGTTTCTAAAAAGGCTGCCACGGCCTCTGAGTCTTTCTGCAGTGTAGCGCTGTCAATGCCCGTGTCTTTACTCTGAGTTTTGCTCTGTTTTAGCCCATCGATGCGAGGAATGAGTTCAATCGGCACATTGGAGCTCGGTTTCTCCACAGTAAAACTCTCCTGCCTCAGCAATGGCTTCCCAGTACTTTCCCTGGCCTTCTCCTCCTCCTTCTTCCTCCTCCGTGCCTCCTCCATTCTCTTCTCTCCACTGGTCAGGGGACGAGGGGGGAGTTTGGCCATCACACCTGACTGGCTTGATTTTCCACCTCCACTGTCCTGTGACTTGGCTGGTGAGGAACGACTGGGACTTCCACCATGACTGCCTCCGTGAGCAGGCTTGTTCTTCCCTCTGCTCAACTTCTTCTCCTGGTTCTCCTTCTCTTGTAGCTCTGTGTCCTGTTTCTCCCCCATATCTGCTCGCAGACCAGAGCCTGGTGTCCTCCTCCCTAACACCATCTCCTCACCAGGCAGTGGTGGCAGCGTTCTCCTCTTACGCTCTGCATAGCCTGATGAGGAAAAGGAGGCTGAGTGACTGGACTCAGTTATTTCAGCTGAAAAGAAAGAAAAAGATGTCAGTCAAATGTATACAACATATTAATAATAGTTGGTATGCTAGTGTAACTAATGCTTAAGTAGTAATACACTTCATTCCAGAGAAAGCATATTTATGGACAAATTTACATAAATCTTTTTTAAAATGTATTAAAAGTGTGTAAAATGCTCTACCAAAGTACAGAAAGCCCATCATCTGTCATTACATGTTTTAACTTATTCATTAAGTTGCTAAAAGACAAGTTAAATGCCAACATGCCAAAGACAGAAAAATAACAAAATCCTTCAATATTCTAGTTTTAGCCTATGTTCGCTTGTTATGAAACACTAAAATTAAAACGATTGTCTCTACGCAACCTATAGAAGCTGACAAGACAGTCAGGGACAAGATCTAGGATTCCAATATTGTTACTTCTAATGTCTTTATCCACAGTAGTGGGAAAGGTGTCAGATAAAGTCAATTGCAGTATGCGGAAGAAACAACCTTTGCTGCCACATTTTACAGCAAACATTCACAGCCATCACTATGGCTGAATACAAAAGGCAATAGCTCAATCCTAAAATTTTTATGTATGAAAAAGCTTGATTTCTTGGTTAACCCTTTAACTCCTAAGCCTCTGGACACGTTCTTATTTTAACTATAAATGGCACAGAAAGTGTCTTGTAAGTGCTTTTGCCCATTATTCTAGTGTACTTTAATATCTGGCAGTTGTGTACAATGTATTGCATGTTTAAAAAGTGTTTTTGTTAACTGTTTAAATTAAAACTGAGTTTCTGGGCTCTTTTCTTATTTTAACCATAAAAGGCCCAGAAAATGACCTGTGAGTACGTGCTTTTGCCCATTTTTCTACAATACTTGGAACTTTTAATATATGGCAGTTATTTACATATTACTGCATGTTAAGTGTTTTAACAGTTTACAATCAAGAAACACAAAAAACAGGGGAAATTGATACTAGAATCTTAGTGGGAAAAGGAGAAATTAATGAAATAACTGCATGCTGGCTGTAAAGCACAGTTTCTTAGCTTTCAGAAACTGTTTGAATTTTTCCGATAGCACAAATGGTCATGCAATTATAGTCATGTAAAGTGTGCTTCAACAGCGCGTTGTCGACGACGAGGGTTAATGCATACCTGACCAATGGAAAATTAACACTGTGACAGGGTGCCACCGTGACATTTAAAATCTCAAGCTTTAAAAGTAATTAGGTCCAAGCTTTTCATCATGACATTATTTTATGGTACAGTAAATAGAATTGCATACAACTAAATGTTTTTGTACCCCTGTCCTCTGCAACCATGACTTGACTCTCCCCTCCTGATCCTTCAGGGTCTGTTCTGATGTGACTGGCAGCCAGAGTGGCCCACTGTGAGACCCAGCGAGGACCACCCACCACCAGTTCTTCAGGCAGTACCTAGGCAAAGACAACATTAAAAATTATTGTGTTTAAATAGCAGTATCTGGTTAGCAGTTTACCTTAAAATATGCAAAATGAAACATTTTGGATTACTTATTTTCTGACAATATTTTTCCTGTTTTTGCACCTCTGCCTCCATGAGTCCAGGCTTTCCTCTCTCTCCCGCACCAGACTTCTGAGAGTTCAGTCTCTCTCTTTGGTCTGCACCCCCCACTCTGGACACACACACAGCATCCTGCTCCTCTACACCAAACACCTGCGACAAACAAAAGTAAAAGTGAACAAACATGCGCATGCATGTATGAAATTCATTTTATAAAGGAAATCAGAAGCAAAATAGAAAAGAGCTTTTCTTACAAGTTTCTTCTTCCTAACCTTGTCGATCATTTTCCTGGCCTCTTCCTCCTCATTATCTCCATTCTCCAGCTCAATGGTATAAGTCCCTCTGTCACTATAATCATCACCATGGTGATAGCACTCATCCCGGCCACCCTGCTGATGTGTTGCAGAGCCACGTCGCCTCTCTGCAAATCCACCTGTTGCTTTGGAAGTAGAAGACTTGCGACGGCGTGCAGGACTGTCTTCTTCTGCAAAAAGCCCCTCTGGTACGTTAGCTCGACCCTCTCTGATCTTCATCCCTGCACCTCCCCAAAGACCCCATGAGCGCTCCTCCAGGGCTGCAGCCCTTCGTTGCTCTCCAAGTGCATTCTCTGAGTCACTCTGAGTACCGTCTTCATGTTTACTGCCTGAAATGGGGAAAGTGAAGAAAAATTAGAAACTCAAAATGGAAGGAAATACCCCCAAAATTTGTTTACGCTAAAATAAACTCAAGCAAAAGAGGCACATACAACAAAACAAAACACACCTTTAAGACTCCTCAGATGTACAGGTACGTCACTCTTCACACTCTCCCCATCTTCTTCTGCAACCGTGTCTTTCAGAGCCAATGGCAGCTCATTCTGAGCCAGCCAATCTGCAACTTTAACTTCTGCAGCAACCATGGCTGTTTGAAGTGGACTCAACTCCTCACCAACAGGCCTTTTAGGACGTGGCCTTGTCTCTGGTCCCACCTTTGCCACTCGATCTTTGACCGTCACTTTTCCTGATGCACCTGGGTCAAACTCAATGGTGAAAGAGGCGTGGCCAAGGGCGGGCTCTGCAGAAGAAGATGCAGCAACCTCCTGTTCTCGTCCGGGGTTCTCGCCACTCGCTTTACCTGCTGAGGGCGTGTCCTTGGTTGGGATCTCAAAGTAGCTGGGCTCCTGGTTGGAGGCTGCTTGTGGGGCAGACTTTGAAACTTCTGTGCTTTTCTTGATGTCTATCAGAAAAAGCAAAAAAAATGCATGTACTGTTATAAACTCTTGAAAATAAAGGGTAGAAACTATTAAAACTCAACCTTTATGCTTCCTTGGCAGTCAAAAGGGCACAAAAAACAGATACTTTTAAGCATTTTAAATACCTGTTTCAGCTTTTTCTCGCTTCCTTTCTGTACTTTTCTCCTCAGGTCTCCCATGCTGCTGCTCTTCGGTGTCTCCATCTCCCCACCAGGCGGGCTGACCATAGAGAGGTGTACCTCTGTGCAGCACCGCTAAATCCCCTGTCAGAAACAGCTGTCAGCTAGTACTTACATGGCAACTGCACAAGGGCATTTACTATAACTATGACATTTCAAGCTGCTGAAGAAATGAAAAGCATCATCAAATCAACTACAGTCAAATACTGTAGGGCTTTACCTCACCAGTCTTGTAAGGCTCTGCACTGGCAAGGCTAAACAGTGAAAGTCGATATTGGCACCCATTTGGGTCATCACTGAAGATGGATTGTTAATGGGTAGTGGGGACCTACAGTTGCAATAAAAATTATTCAACCCCCATTGTAAATTGGGTTTATTTTGAAAATGTACAGACTTTTAGCTCTTTGCAATGAACAAATCAAACAAAAGGAATTAAAATAGCTCAACACGACCAAATTTTTAGGTGGTTTTCCCAAATCTAACTGAAAATGAAACTTACAATGACTCCCCCAGTCTCAAAATTATCCTACCCCTGCACAGAATCCCTCACACCAGCTCAAATATGCAAAACCAGTGTTGTTTCAAGCACACCTAATAACTAACTAATAAATGGCTTCATTAGTTGCACCAGGTTTGCTTGTGTCAGAACAAATGAAATACTTGAAGTGCTGGGAGTTTGTTGAGTGGCATTCTCCAGCACTGGAAACCTGCAGCATGTGGAAGGCAAGATGGATTTATTGAAATCTTAGGAGGAGATGTCATGCTGTCTGTGAGGAAACTGAAGCTTGGGCATCACTGGACCTTCCAACAGGACTATGATCCAAGCATACCTCAAATTCTACCAGGGCTTGGTTTCAAAAGTCCTGTAAGATGTTACAATGGCCATCAAAGTGGCCTGACTTGAAACCCCATAGAAAATCTCTGGGGGAATTTAAAGAAGGCAGTTGCAGCATGCAAACCCAAGAAAATTTCTGAACTGGAGGCCATTGCACATAAGGAAAGGGTTGCAATTCCTCAGGAACACTTCCGGAAGCTGGTGCCACAATGCATCTCATTTGCAGCAGAACACAGAAGCAAAAGGGTGCTCAACTAAGTACTTAAGATCCTTGCCATGAAGGGGTTGAATAGTTTTGAGACTGTATAAGTCATTAAAGGTTGCATTTTCAGTTGAACTTGGGGACACCAGTTGAAGCATTAGCTGTTTTGTTTTATTTGTTTATTGCAACAAGCAGAAAGTCTGTAAGTTTTCACCATAAATCTGATTTGCAGTGGGGGTTGAATCATTTTGATTGCAACTGTACGTTCTAAACTGCAGTCACCTGGTATCCGATCAAACCGATCATTTATCTCTGATAATTCAATGTCTGAACAAATCCTGAAGATGCTACCGGGGGCAAAGTGACAAACTGCATGCTGCAGAAAGATATGTTCTTTTTTTTTTTTTTTTACATTTAGCATGACAAAACTCAAGTGATACATTTTACTGTTGACTGAAATGAACTGAAACACTATAAACCCCATTACTGACCAAAGCTTTAAGTTGTAACATATTTCAGTTTTCTTTACATTAGATGATTTTTGATAGAGAAATACTTCTAAAAGTAAGGGAATATTTGCTCCTATGACAGTGATTGTTTCTGACAACTATGACTGCTGGTGTATTTAAACACTTGAAAGATTGTGACATAAGAAAATTCTTTATAGACTATGTTAGAATTTGTTCCTGCACCACCTCAGTTATTTGTCAACTGAGATGGTGAAATGCGTTCATTTTAATTGATGCGTTGACTAACAAGATTTAACATATAGCAAAAAGTCATTTTTAAATGACTGATTAACTGGGTAGCTGTTTCATGAATACATCACGTCCAAGCACACAAACCATCAGCATGTAATCCTCAGACGTCTGCTTATTTGAATTATATTGAGATATCTGTATATTGAGGTCAAAGTGATTGACATGCACATTTTCTCCTCTCTGACAGTCTCACCTGTAGCCTTATCCTCCACCCTGCCAGCTTCTGGGGGCTTGGGGGCAGTTCCCTCACACACTGCTGTTGCTGCCTCGGAGGGTTTCACCTCAGATTTAGACGGTTGCGCCTCCAGAGGTTTCTTGTGGCTCAGCTGGAGCTGGCTGCTGAACTTCTCATGCTGATGGATGAGATGTGTAAGGAGACTTTAGAGAGCTAGAGAATAAAAAACTATCATGGTCAAAAGCTTTTACATCTATAAAAGGGCAGCCAAATTTTAATTAAAACATTCATTTATTGCACATTTTCTTTCTTTTTTGATCTCAGTCAGAGCATATAATTGAAGAGACTTTGTGAATATCACGGCTGAACTTTCAGCTCCCTCATTAGGGTGAAATCCTCTCTTTTTTACAGCTACCTGGGCAGTTTGCTGTGATGAAACAGCAGATTCATCAATATCAAAAAGTAGTATTTGCCCAGCTCAGCAGAAATCTTCTATCCAACCTCTGCTTTTTTACAAACTGGTGAAGAAAATACAGCAGCTCTCTTGACTGTGCAGTTTCTAGCAGCCATTTTTTATCTGCACATTAGCACATGAACTCTGTCATATTTTCTCAGCACATGCATGTCAGATAGTCTTACCTTTAGAGCCTCCTCTGGAATATGCAGCTCTCCTCGAACCACAGTGAAGAGGTTGGTATGTGAGGCAGGTTAAGGTAAAAGACTTTGAAGGGGTGAGAAATGTGCACTGATAGCCTCATCTATTATGCAGCAGGCAGAGGGAAGTGAGCATTCACAATCATTGAGGAACAGATAAAGTTACAGTTTTGACCATGTATGCTGACCTCGTGCTTTGTGTCACATATGAAAAAGATCTTATACAAAGGATATCATATCCAAACCTTAGCTTGTCATCAATTTTCAGTGTGACATAGATTTGCTCCTGAATTCTGACATCGTTGACAAATGTCTGCAAGCAAAATAAGAGTAATCAGGAACATAAGTAGAGTAAGGGCTAATCACTAGCTTTTCCAGCGAGAATATTATCCATAATAAAGTCAAGATTTTTTATAGCTTGTTTAAATTTAAACAATTTATTCAACCTTTTTTTTAACCATGTGCATTTCCACTGCGACACAAAAAAAAACCTCTTCAACAAAGGAGTCATGGCCAAGACAGCAGCATAAGAAGTTTCAAACATTTGCCAAACAGCAGACCACGCTACAGAAAGGTTAAACAAAACAACACATCAGTAGCTTTCAGTGGAAATTGTGAAAACACTGGTCAAATGACCCTTAATTCTTGTTTAAACATCTCTCAAACTAATGTAGCTCTTAAGTTTAAGCTGATCCTGTAGCTCAGATCAAAATGATGGAGCGAATACAATAAAGCTCTTTTACCAAAGACAGACTGCGTTTTAGAATTTTATACATGATGTAACCGTGACAACAAAGGTTACGGCTACCACCGGTTTTTGGAGTCAGTAAAGTATATAAACTTAGCCCAGAAAGTAGGGATTATTTCTTTGTTGTAACAACGATTCTTGACAATAAATCTTAAACCATTGGAAAGTCTTCTTATTTCCCTTCTAAATTATGCCAAATTTATAAGGAACATGCATTTGTGGGATGAGCAGCAGAGCTGAATATGTGGGTTGTGCCCAGGAAAAATTTGCCAGATCTTCTCTGCTGATGCCAAACAGCTTATTCTGCTGTTGCTACTGACTCTTGTTTTGAGCTTCTGATACCCCAAGCACTGACAGTCAGGTACCTGATTGACTCTTGTTATGTGCAACGATGAGTTATCGAGATGAGATTCTGCAACCTGTGGCAATCCCATTTCTCCACAGTCTGGGGCTGAACCTCATCCTCGAAGATGACAATGCTCACCCCCACAGAGCAGGGTTTATCAGAGACTACCTCCAGAGTTTGGGAGTGGAGATGATGGAATGGCCTGCCAGCAGTCATTACCTCAACTCCACTGAACACTTGTGGGATCAGGCTAAGCGTGCCTTTTGAGTGACCAACACAATGACAATGGTGGACTTTCGACAAATACTGGTTGAAGCATGGGATGTCATCCCACAGCAATGTGTGACCAGGCTGGTGACCAGCATGAGGAGGAGCCAGGCTATCTTGTTTATTTAGACTTCAACCATCCAATCCACCAAATAACATCAAATAGCAGAATAAGCTGTTTGGCATTTGCAGAGAAGATCTGGCAAATTTTTCCTGGGCACAACCCACATACTCAGCTCTGCTGCTCATTCCACAAAGGCATATCCCTTACAAATGTGGCACCATTTAAAAGGGACATAAACAGCCTTTAAACGGTATAAGATTTATTGCCAAGAAGCATTGTTACAACAAAGAAATAATCTACCAAACACAAATTCCCTTACTTTTTGTACTAAGTTTATATAAGAAGGCAATACCTGTAAAATGGCATTGAAAAGAAAGATATACCCATGTTCCATCCTTCAGTTTTATAAAGCAGACCGACCAATTTTTTTCATACAAGTGTATATCAAGTGTGTTAACTAACCAAATTCAAATTAATATAATCAATATTCATGTTAGCAGTAATCCCATAAAATATACAAGAACACTTATTTTACAAAATGTTTCACCAGAGCAGTTCAGTTACCTAACTATTAGTAACTCTTACTTACATCTTCTGTCTTACTCACCCTGATAGTTCTGGTGTCATATATTTAGGTCGTGTTATACATGTGTATAAGTTGAAGTGAATATAGAAAGAGTTTACTGCTTCAGCTGAAGAATACAAACACAGGCTTGGAAAAATAAGACATTAAAATGATCAATGAAGCTTTTTCTCTGACTCCCAAAACTCCTTAATAACAGACTGTATTATTACACTGTAGAAGGAATGGGAACCACAGGATAGCTCAGAATACCAAACCACACCACACCATACCATACCATATCATACCATGTGTGATTCACAATACATGACCCAGAACAACAAGTTCACAATACAATTACTCTGCAACACAGAAGTATTGGGAGACTGCTGTAAAATGCTTAAACGTGATATCTGATGAATGGGAAATACATGATTCACTGTAGAAGGTAAAGTGCAGGAAGATTTACTACAACTTGGTGTCAGGATCTCCCTTTACCGTGTGCCATCTCTTACATTTTTGACATTATCTTTCTCACTTCTTCTTCTCCTTCAATTCCACTTTCAACTTTTTTCGCAAGCCAATTAACCCCTGTTCCCCTTAACCCACCTCATGTCATAGGTGCAACTGTGAGGAGTCATTTAGCAGTGACTCAGTGAGTCAAATCAGCTGTGCAATCTATTAATGGTGCTGTATTTTTACAATTACACAATCTATACTTGGCACAAGTGTTTTGAACACTGTAACACAAGTCAAAATGACAGCACGTTGTCATATGGATATTTTGTCAAATGCCTACACAGTATTTATGATAAATTTTGTTCCTTTGTATATCAGTAACTAATTGTTTTCAATCAAAGCCAAAGAGTAGTAGATAATTTCAGCACTCACCCCATTTAAGCTGCCCAGGTCCTTTACCTTATGTTCATCAGTATTTGGCTCATAGTTGATGACAGCATGTTGTTTGTCCACACTGCGGGACTAAACCATACAAAATCCAGTCAATCATCGTAATCCACGCTAATCTCAGTGCATCAGATAATAATCCATCTGGATGAAGCCTGACAGGTCAGGGAAGAGTTACAGCACTGTACCTGCAGCATGAGCTCACAGTCGTCCCTCCCCACAAAGATCATCTCCCTGGGGAGACGATGTCGTGTCCCCCCGCCACTCACCAGGAACCAGGAAGTCAGACTCATCTCTCCCTTATGAGCTGACCCTTAATGCATCCTGCTGGAAAACAGAACCACTGTTAAATGTCAGTTATCCACCTTTGGATCTTTTTATAAGTCATAGTTGGATCAATAAAAAGATAAATCAAGAGTTAAGAGGTGTGAATGGGGCATGCTGCTACATATAATTACAGAAGCATCCCTTTAACATCTGCGTTTGTGTTTGCATGTGTGTGTCATATGCTCAGTAGCTATTTCAGGAATCACCCGAGGACACTGACATGCCTTGTTGTGCAGCCAACAACATTAAATTAAGGTTACAAGTGGACAAAATATACTAACAGTTCACAGAAATCCAGGCATCCTACTTTAACTCCCAAATTGAATTGATCTGCAGAGTCGTCTGGTCACCAAATGCAGCACCACACCTAGAGAAGGGGTTAGATATTGTACAAAGAAGAGTGAATGAGAATACAATCAGAGGTAATGATGCACATTAGGACAGCTAATTTAATTGGATGCTCTGCTGAAGTCAGAGACAGACAGCATACACAGGCCAGGGAGAGGCAGGAAGCCAGAGAAATAGAGTAGATAAAGGATGCACTGATGCTTATCCTCAGAAACCAACATCTACCCTCAAATAATGGTCTCATATGATTTCCGTGCAGCGTGCAGAATTCCCATACACATGAAACAGCACAACAGTCCTCACAGTCGCAGGAGCATCATCAGCACACAGGCCCTGCTGACTCACGCTTACAACGAGCCATAGGTGAATATGTGGGATTTAATTACGCACACTTTGTCTAATCTGGGACTCCTGTATGTGCACCAACAAGACACCGATGGGACGAGACAGCCGCCCCTCTCTCTTTGTGGGACTGGATGGGTTAACCTTTATATTGGCCTGGCTGCTAGTGGCCCAGATTTGCCTTTAAGACGCTTGACCACACACGGCTCCGTCCACTCTCTGATATAAATCTCTGAAAATGAAAACACAAGTGTGCTCACAGGCGGAGGCAGCCGATGGGCGAATAGTCGGCCAATGACAGAGCCTGAAAATTAGCCTGGTTAGGCCATGTCTCAGTCCAACGTTTATCATGGAGCCAATTGATTATGACAACTGTCTGAAACCAAATATTCATTAAATTCACTTTTAATATTGCTGTGTGTTAAATAAAGACATGCTCATGACGGTATTAAAACGTTCAGCTATGGTAGGTGTGTTTATTACCGACTTGACATCTGAAGCCTAGTGATCCTTACCGTTAAGCAAACCCCTCTTCATTGTCGCGCGCTCTTTGAGTCACGTAGAGGCTAATTTAGACAGATTTATGCAAACAGTTTTCACGTGTTATTCTAAATCGCGTTTAGAGACAGTCTACTGGTGTGCAGCCATGATTCTCCCGTTATGGACGATATATAGGTTTGTCGCACAGCCGTCTCCATCCTCGGTGCTGTGAAGGCAGCACGCGACAACAGAACAGGCCCGTTATAAACACACAAACAGGAAAAGGTAAATGCTACTCACCAGCTGCTCTCTGGACAATCAGCATCAGATATGAGGAGGATTATGAGCGCTGCTGCTGCTGCTCCAGTAAACCTGCTGCCCAGCCCAGCTACTCTATTACTACCGTGTCTTGGCCTCACGGTGGCGCTACGTGCTCACAGCTAGAGAACGTTATGTAATACTACACTGACAGCGAACCATGAGTGGCCTAAATTGTGTGCTTATGTGCTTGTGGACAAATATTTTAGCTAAGCAATGTGGGCGCCAATTTGGATATAGCACTTATTATTTTGTTGGCTCTTAAAGTGAAAGTAACTTAAAAATGCAGGAATACAGACGGTCTGCATTAAAACATATTGTGAAGTAAGAATGGAGGTTGTGGTTATTTATATAAATCACTGTTTTATATAGTAGGATGATTTAACATTGGCCCATTTGAGTGGAAAGATCTGGTAGGCTAATTTCAGGAACAGTAGTAGTAGGCTATCTAACGAGCCAAAAACAAAGCAATCTGTTATTTTAACCCACGGTATATAGACGACACAATAAATGTTCACACTTGCAGTCGTAAATGAAACACTAGATGGCGCCAAAGTATTATACTTCAAATGTTATCTGCTCTGACTTCAACTGTACTGTACAGTAGAAGTGCGTTTGCCAGAGCTTATAACAAGATTGAATTTATATTCTGACAGTGTGATAGCAATTCTCGGAGTTTATTTTTTGAATGTGTTTTTTTCAGTAATACAGAGACAAATCCAAATCGGTACAAATCTTCAGCCAACTGATTCAAGGCATAAAAGGAGTTAAAGACAAAAAAAAATTAATAAATTAGCCTAATGACAACAAAACACGACGTACCCATAAAGTAGCACGGTCTTGTCCGATTTGACCTCCAACGTACTAAAAATACATAAATAGACTACAAAAGCCAGGTAATGAAGAAAAGAAAACACAAATAATCTGTAACATTTGCTGGCTTAACCACACATAAAATCAAACCCAAAGCATGATGGGAAACAAGGCGGTAATTCCTCACAAAAGGCCATAAATGCGAGTTAAAAGAATCACCCTTGTATGTTGATTGGCAAGTTAAGTCAAAAGAACATTTATTTCCATCCCAGTGTTTATAGGCCTATTATACATAATTTGAACATGATTGGCTGTTTCAGAAAATCCCATTTGTTGAAAACAATATATTGCCTGCTTTTGTGAACTTGACAGTTGACGTATACGTTAGACCATCAAAGAGATAATATTTAGATTATCTATTCATAATCATTGTTTCATCTACACCCTTTTGAAGCTGTATTACCTCGAAATTATTAGTTAAAACCACACACTTCATTCTAGTCAACATTATTCCTCTGTGCTGCTCCTGACTGTCTCATTTAATCAGCCAGACCTCGCAGATTTTCCTGTAATGACAGATGGGAAAGAAGAAGAAAATTGCAGTGTATCAAAAATATTATTATTCTTTTTTTCTGTGAAAAGGTTACTTTCTCAGCTCCAATTTTAAATGTCAAATAATTTACCTGGTTGCACGTGACTCTAGATTACGACTTTACTGTCTGCTCTGTCACAGCGAAGACTGTAAAATCACAATAAAAAAGATAAAAACACTCAGGAGATACGCTAAATGATTAAATATATTGTATAGTATTATCACCACAATATAACATTATATTACAGCACTTCGATTCGTCTACAGGACCTACCAGAGTCATTGTAATAAGTGAGATGTCATTTTATGCTTTTATTTTGTTATTACAACTGTTTGACTTATTTTAATGTGTTCTTGCTTATCTGCAACCTGTCAGATGGAAAGATAAGGAAATCAGGGAAAATAAATATATAATTCAGGTCGTAGCTTCTGATCATGAAAGGACTCGGGTATATTGTTTACTGTAGATGACTAAGAGACAATTGATTTCAACACATTTTTAACTGTACTGTCCCTCATCTGTGATGTCCATGACATCATGTGGTGTTTGGTATTATCAGGCGGAGTGTTTCCATCCAGCCTGTGGCTGTGAGTGTACCTCCCTTATTAGAGTAAGCTCCTGCAGTCTCTCTCTCTCTCTCTCTCTCTCTCTGACTTGGCCTCCACACAGGTATACTACTCTTTGGTTTAGTTATGTTAGATTAGGCTGAGCTTTGGTCATGTTTGCATTTCACAACATTTACACACACATTGTCTTCACTCATGCACATCACACACTACTGACTAACATACTTAATGGTGTAAACATTTAAATGCAAATATTTAATCTGGTTTGATTTGAAAAATAAAAACTTATTTGAAACTTTGCCATGGTCTTGTCTCCCTTCTGTGTTGTGACCACCTGGGGCAGGTCATGGTTTTACCTCGTGCTATCACTGAAAGCTACTACCTTACAGTTAAACCTCGATGATGTTTTATTGTTTCTTACTTTATGACTTTCATATAACCCAGTCCCCACAAATGTATGCCACATGAAATAGACTTGCTTGCAAAACCTACTTTAGAAAAAAATGAAGCTCACTCTTTGACCTGCATATGCGGAAATTAAAAAAAAATAATTTAAAGAAATTTCAGAATTTCAGACTAATGCAAAACAATGCAGTAATAAATATTACAGAGAGAGGTTTTTATAACCTGGTCTTCAAATGTGCACATTCTAACCAATAATGCAATATCGACCACTTGTAACATCCTATGAATGAAACAGAGAAGCAGCTTTATCCTCCACACCTTCCCTCTGCATCAGGATCTTCGCTTTACGCGCTTTCTGCTTCTTTTGCACTTCCTTTGATGACTACAGTCTCTCTCTCTCTCTCTCTGTCTCTCTTTCTCTCTCCCTTTCTCTCTTAGCCCAACCCCCTTGATCCCTCCTGTCCATTGGTGTCTTTGGGGTCTCTCTCCTCTCTCCCTCCCCCCCACCCTTCCATAGGTAGTCCATAATGAGTGTCCATTGGTTTTTATTACGACTTGTCCCCCTCCCCCTGACCGGCTTCGCCCTGCCCATGTTTTCTATGTCTCAGTCCGTCCATCTCCTGACGTTCAAGTTCGCAGAACGTCACGTCCGCACTTGAACTTGCAGCTCAGGGGGGCTTCTCTGTACCCCCATCACTCTCTCTTTGCGAAAAAGTCATGAAGAGGTCCGCACGACCCGCCGCGCGCTCCGCCTCAGCCTCTGTATGATCCCTGCTGCATTTCTTCTCTGCTTTTTTTCTATTTGGATGTCAGAGGCATCAATGAAGATATTTCACTTGGAGTCTACCTTATAGGAAAGGATTTCCCAATGTGAACTCAGCTGAAGAGCCGACTCCAAACCAACATGTCTCGCCGCAAGCAAGGCAAACCCCAGCACTTGAGCAAACGGGAGTTTTCGCGTAAGTGGAGCTGAATCATATATTGACTTAATTTAGCTGCTTATCCATCGCACAGAGCTGCCTCGTGTGTTTTTTACGCATAGGGTAACTTCCTTCTGGAATTTGAATAGGTAGGGTACAGCCACGTACGGACCCACCGCTGTCCGGAGTCAAATACAAAACGCAAACATTTACCAGACCGGAGGTCCTTTAAAACAAAATTCTCGATCCTCTTATAAAAGTTTTGAAACAACATGTTAGAGAGCTTTAACTTCTGTTCGTTTTTCCGTTGTATAAGGCTGCCTTCAAGGTTTCTTTCGCCATTAAAGGGCATGCATGAGCTTTATGGCCAGAGACCTTTGGCTGCATGAAGGCAGCTGAAGCACACACGGCTGCTCCACTCACTCTGTAGTTTTCAGGTGCAGCACTAAACCTGTTCCACTACAACAGACCACACAGTTCTTTTTGTCGTTAGGATGTGTTTACGTACGTTTGAGCTGGTTTGAGCACAGGGAAGTGGTGTTTACATACCCACTGTCCGCCAGCGCAGGGACCTCGTGCGCATCGAGGAGGAGGAATATAGTTTCTGTTCACAAATCCCTCACAGCTGTTGTTCAAACACGGTGTTTAAATACACAGTATGTTGTCTCGTGTTAAGAGCTGATGCATTTTATTTGAATATAGAGGAATCGCCGTGTGCAATACTGTTTTACAGTGTGGGACAGGAAACCAGGGAAGTGGTTTTACGCGCGTGTGTGATAATATTGCCCATCATTAAGAAGAGATTGCATGATAGGAGTTTGGCCTGTCCTTTATGTTTGCAGGAGAATGATTCTTCTCAATCCGTCTGATAACTGGAGGAAGTGCTTTATTGATACACTCTTTCATAGACAGTAAATGCAGACATCTGAATACATAGATTGCTATAATTTGTGCCTCAAATGGGCATTTAAGGCTGGCTCTTTCTTTTGGCCTTCATTATTTCTTATTCTCATGCTCTTCTCGTTTAGGATGAAACCAATTATGCTCTCACAACATGTATGCCTCCATTTGTGGAGAAATTGTCAAAAGGTTTGTCAGTGGGGGGCGCAATACGATTGTAGTCCTGGAGACCACTTATGAACTTGAACTTGATCCAGTTATTCCCTGTGCTGCTTGACCAAGCGCGTGCAGAGAAGCGTTTCTGTAGGAATGAGAGGTTGTTTATTTTATGTCCCATGTCTCATCATGTATTGGCTCTAAATAAGAAATGGCAGGTATTAATTTTGAAAATATTGCTAGAGAATGCCTTCATCAAAAATTACATGTTTTTTTAAATTTAACAAATTCCCATTTTAATTCTATTTTTGATGTAAGAATTTAAAGAAGAACTCTACACCTTTAGAGGTTTTACTTAGTCCACTTTCTATTTTTGTCTCTGACCTAAATCTATCAAGCTTTCACTTTGGTGTTGCGATTGTTTGATATATTCCCATTACTAATTTGAGCTGCATAAAAAAGCATGATTTAGCTGAGCAGTCTTGAAACAAAAAGACATTTAATCACATTTCTACAGCTATATCTTTTAAAAATACTGTTTTTAAGATAAAAGCATTTTTTCTCAGCTGTTTTAATGGATGATAAAGCTTAAATACAGTATTGATCCTCAACTGTAACAGGGAGTTTTATGTTTAACACACTGCAGCAAAGAAGAGGAGTTGTGATTTCCCTGATAGTGAATCAGACCATCTCCTGTCGCCCACGGGGAAACACTGGCCTAAACTACTTTAAATTCCGTCCTGGTCAGATGTCTGAAAAACGGATTATATTTTAGTTTTCAAAGATATTCACATCACTCTTGCTTGGCATCAAAATGAGATTATTTGGTTTGAAGAAAGTCTTTCCACCTAACCCAGCCTCACACACCTCGCCTGTGTCCCAGGCATAAGCTGGTTAAGATAAGCTCGGGTAAAATAGGGGACGAGTCCCTCATCTTTAATGCAGCTGAACATCCAGGTAACAGGGCCTATCTCACATAGTCCCTCACCACCTTCTCATCCGACCCGACATGGAATTAAAGGTTGAACCGGCAGCAAGAATTCATCACATCTTATCTCAACATCCCAGTCGGGGCAGCCGATGTCGTTTACCGTGTGGCTAGATTACCTCTTTTTAAAATGCTCTCTCTCTTTTTCTTTTCTCTCTCCATCTCTGTCAGTACTTCAGGGACCTACTCCACATCCAACCCCTCAATGTCTAACCTTGGTTCACGAGATCCCAGCACTTTTTACGAAATGGGGTCCAATCATCTTGAACTCAAATTAGAATCTATTTTTTGATTCTCAGAGGTGTTAGGTTCATTAAAAAAGTGAGATTGGCAGCACAATAAAGAGGGTCAAGCAACTTAATCGTTTGGCTGCTGCCTGCGAGCTGAACATGTCAGTGCTTATCGAAGTCTATGTTCTTTCTTTCTTTCTTTCTTTCTTTCTTTCTTTCTTTCTTTCTTTCTTATTCCTGTATATGTCTGCATACATTGAACCAGTGTGAGACTCAGAAAAGGGCTTTATGTTTCCTCCCCTGTCACATCTGTTTACCAGCTCTACAGAATCTCTACTTCTCACTGAACCATATCTCACAACCCTCTCTCTTGTCTCCCCATCCAGCTGAGCCGCTGTCAGGCATTTTACCAGAAGAAGACTCTCAGGACTCCCCCAGGCTGGGTGTGGAAGAGGGTGAGCCCCTCAAAGGGGACCAGGACCTGCTGACCTGCGGCCAGTGCCACTCTCGCTTCCCACTGGCTGACATCCTTCTGTTCATTGAACATAAACGGAGGCAATGCCATGGGAGCCTCTGTACGGACAAACCTCTGGACAGGCCACCCTCTTCCCCTCTAGCCTCCCCTCTTTCCACATCCTCTTCACACTCGCGGACCCACCATCAGCACCCACGGAGGGTGTACCACCCAGTGGAGGTGGCAGTTCAGGTGTCACCACAGGATGAGGATTGTTTATCTGCACCCTTGCAAGGAATAATCCCCAAGCAGGAGAATATCACAGGTAAACACAGAGGGAGCTTAAAATAGCTGCCACACAAAAGTACACAAATGAGTGAGGAAAAAATGTGGGAAGGAGGTCTAAAGGTGTATAGTGGGTCAAACTTTCTGAGGTTCATGAGGAGTTTAGGTAGTAGAAAAGACTTTCCCAGATCTTCTGTTTTGGGTGGTAGGATGTGTCCTGTCTGCAGAAACAGTGTGAAATATCCTCAGCTGCATTTAGAAGCTGTGAATCTTCCTCAGCCACATGAAGACCAGCCACCCTGAAAATAATTCTGAGAAGCGGAAACATTTGCAGAGAGTAAAAAAAACTCACAGAGACAGACAAAGACACAGATCATGAAAGGGAGAAAAAAGATGGACTTCTTTTGGTTTGTTGCTGCATCACAGATGTGCTCAGACCGTGTGGCCTCCACATTCTCTCTCATGTGGTGCTGAGAGATGTATCTCTATCCCTCCCTGACTTATTACACTGCCATATCTATCCTTCCCTCAAATATGCGCCTGTGAAGCATCACTCTGATGCTAAAATTAAAAGAGATAGAAAAGAATGTAATTATGCCGAACTGTCAAGGAAGAAGCGTTTATTTGAGGAAGCCTACAGCCACTAATTGTCAGTGCTTTTCTTGATTCGAGTAATTAAGGACTTCTTAAGGCGGCTGGTTTGTTGTTTGTCATTGGGGCTAAATGAGGATGTTGTGAAAACATGAGTCGTCGTACAAACAGGCATGCACTCCTCATGACTGCTTTTACAGAGCAGGGTTTGATTTTGATTGGACTTTTCCTTTAGCAGATTTACAGTGAGCTAGATTGGATTGATTGTCTGGGCAGTTTTGATTTAATTTGCAGCCAATTGAGGATAAATGCGGGAATAATAGTACCAAATAATGTGCACTACTGTACTGCATTAGTCAACGCCACTGCTTTGCAGATGGCGTTGTAAAGGGACTACTGTTATCTGTTGTTAGCTCGTCAGCCCCTCTATCACACAGAATGACCACTGTTCATTAGTGTGCAGTTTATTAAACATCTGCCATGTGTATGAGCGCACGCAAATACACTCACAGAAACGCATCCTCAAACACACACACATTTAGTCCAGCATGCCTCTTGGCCCTGTCAGCTGTTCGAACATGCTTTTCTTTGCTCATTTAGATCATCATGCACTGGAGTTCACATGACAACATTAAGGTCATACTGTGAACTGAGCTTTATTTAGATGGCTAACATCTCTTGGCATTGTGTAACAGTTGGGTTTGCTTTGTACTGTGATAAAGAGACAGATTTAGGTGTATGTGGAGCTGGGTTGTGCCCTATCTAAACCTGAGACAGAGTAAACACCAGCCTGTGAGGTCAAGATTACAGATAAGAAAAAGCATAAACTTGCAGCAGATGCTGGGTCAAACATTCAGTGCAGCCACCGTGCAGGAAAGCTTTAACATCAGTCACATGTGCATTAAAGCCAGCCACCCCCGCCTCATTTTTCTGGGTGCAAGATTGATGGATTCAGACTGGCAGTGCCAGCGCGCCACCCCATAGCCCATATGCTCGCTGCCATGTTCTCTCACCCCGCTCAGTTAAGCTGACACTGAGATGAGGCATCTTGAAACATACTGTTCCAACACGCTGTATCTCTGCCGCACTGGGTCATGTCCAGTTTATTCCAGGGGAGCGTGCTATACGTTACACCCTTAAAGATTCTCCAAATGTGTCCTCTGCTCTCCACTCTCCTCTTGAAATATCATTTGACGCTGATTGATTTCAGTTTGGACCACAGATATACTGAGTTCAGGCCTGAGACACTAGACATGGATGAACTTGCAGGCAGGGGCACTGGAGGCAGTTTGTAAAACACCCAGGGCTGGAGATGAGGCTGTGTGCCTCTCGGCCTCTGTCTTTGGGACAGCTGAGGCCGTCTGGGAGACTCATGGCTGCAGCTGGGGCTGGGGTCTGCAGTCTGGGGCTGTGGGCCGTTAGACGAGGGCAGAGCAGCCTGCGTGCCATCATTTGCATGATAAACAATTTAAGATATGCATAGGGACACCGGAGCTTGTCTCCAGATTATGGATGGCCCAGAAAAAGAACAGATGACGGTTTCTCACACAAAATATAATATACAATGCTCAGTTTTATTTTCATTAGCATCAATTGCTTGTTTGATATGGTGGTTTTGACTCTACATTGAACAGCTGGAGGTTCCCTTCATTGTAATGAAACTACAAGTTTTCCCATGTTCTATAACCATAACTGGTGTTTAAACAAATCGTCTCTCTTCACAGCACTTTATGACCATGGAAGCACATTCTTGCACTGCTACTTTACTGCTGCATGTATTTATCCATTCCAGCATTAGCACCTCTTGCATTCTCACCAGTGTAGCCATGTGTGTTAATGAGGCCATTGTAGTCGCTCCGATCGACCACCATCTCACACTTCTGCCTCTTTCCAGCGCACTGCCTCTATTGTAACCTGGACTGTGAATCGATACTGAGTTAATTATGGTGGCCACCTTTCCCCCCTTTTTCTCTATGAGGAGGAAAACATTCTTACAGTGGAGCGTTTTTTTTCTTGTAACACCTCTCTGTGGCTGCAGTGTGTCTTCCAGCAGCAGCTTGTCTGTCCTGTTTGTCCCTGTGTGTTGTGGAGACAAAGGTATTTAGCAGGCTCTGTATTGGCACTGTGCCACCTTTCTCCAAACCACCAGCCCCCCCACACCCCCCTCATAAGCACACATGTATACACACTGGGTATCTGTAAGGCAGAGCTGGGGGGCTGGGCTGTGCGTGGAGAGAGTGGTGGTGGTGAGGTGGGGGGGTTCTTGATATCTTTTTCCTGTGGACAGTGAGTGCATATGGGCTGCTTTTGCAAGTTCACATGCAATGTGTGCTTTTGTTCGGGTGATCACTTTAATTGATAGTGAAAAGGCACAGATGCATGCTATTGTAATTATTATACACCAGCTAATATTTCACCAGAAGCGCCCTATTGTCTGTAAAAAGTGACTCTAATTTGATCGTACAGTTGCACTGGGCTCTGATAAAAAGCAGCCCTATTTTTGGAAGTGGGTTTCACTAAGTTTTAATGAAGGTGAACAGGAATGGTTTTAGAATGAATTTTTCATAGAGGACATTTTTGTATTCTGAAGCTGAGCTCTAAACACCCACAAATGTTGTCAGTGGAAATCCGTCAGCCTTTGTTGTTGGATTGAGTGTTACTGGCTGTGGCTGCATTCAAGTGCTGAAGTCTAGTGGATGTTTACATCTCCTGTGTGGATGTGGTGTTAAACTAATGTATGTGCATATGTGGATGAGTGTGGTTCTGACCACTTAAACTGTTTATAGCTTTCTGTGTGCGTGTGCGTGTGTGTGTGTGTTGGGCTGTTTGTTAAAGCTTTACTACTCTGGGCGTGCAGGCTGAACATGAAAGGGTCTTTGACTTGGCAAGCCTCGCCGGAGGACACCCCTCTGTGGACCATGCCAGGCCAGACTTGGCACACAGCGCTGTGCCTGAGGGACGGGTTGGGCCTTAATGTGTGAGTGTTTAGTTGTGTGTGTAAGTGGAAGGTAGAAGAGGTGTAACTGCGTGCCAGAGCAGTGTTTGTGGGTTTAGGAAGCAGGATTTATGGTAAGGTGTCTGCTATGTGTGTGACTGACAGCAGGACTGTGAGTGTTGGTGTGTACTGTGAGTGTTATCCTCAGGGCTGCAGGCTTGGGCTTCCTGTGTCTCTGTTTGTCTTCTAACCACTCCGGTACCACAGCCTCAGGCCATTCAGGTGGAGGCTAGTTCAAGTATGCTTACACACAAACATGCACATGCACACACATGCACCTATGCACACAGACACACACCTGTTCTGACCCCCCCTTCTCCACTGATATAGACACATAAATACACATATGCACAGTGTAAAATCCCTCCTGTGAACCTGTGTTTTGTTCCTAATAAATGTGTTGTGGCAGAGACCCCATGAAGTGTTGTGAGTTGATGAGATCTGTCAGAAACATATGATACTTATTTCAGCCCCCTCCCCTTCTGTTTCCCTCTCTCTGCACCCTTCTCTCTCTCTCTCCTTTTTGTTTTCTACCTCCCTCTCCCGCTCTCTCCTCATATTGCTCCAGTAGTTTGTCTCAAGGGACTGGAAACTTCAAGTTTTGGCTACATTAGCATGTCTGCACCTCTTAAAGGCTTCCAACATCCACTTTTGAGCTCATTCTCACTCTCACAGATTTGGCTGCACAGCAAGCCAGAAGACACACACACACCCAGAGAAACACAGGGACGCATTTGCTGCCTATTTCTACTCCCTCTATCTGCTGTCAAATGAAGCCATACGACAGAAACAACCTTGTTTGTCCACAGCCGCGTCACGCGGGATGAAAAAGTAGCCTCAGAAATAAGCGTGTCCTGCCGCTGTCCTGTCAATAGCGTGGCAGGCAGTCACATCACAGGGTCAGGGTTCGTCTGACAGCGTCAGGGCCTGTCACACCAGCCGTCGGCTTCACCACCTGCAGGTTAATGACTTTATTTTTAGACAGAAACCGAAACAGAGAAGAAAAAGTGTCTTTGATACAGCTGGAGCTCAGCAGGCAGTGGATGATGAGTGAAAAGAGATGTGGGGAGTTTTGATTGAGAAACAGATTTTACCATTTAATTAAAAGATTTGTCTTTGGGCTGTGAAAAGATTACAAATTTTAATCACAATTAATCTCAGATATTTCTGTAGTTAATCACAATTAATCAGATCCTTTTTTTTATCATGGTTTAGAATTCTACTATTTTGCATTTACAACAGTTTTTATTCCATTTTAAATTAAGGGAAGCTGACTGTTTGGATACAGACCTTCCTTTACAGCTAGTTCAGAGATTATTACGTGAACTTAAAGTCCCTGTTAAGTGCTAAAAGAATCTGTATTTTAGGTTTGTTTTATCACAGGCCACTGTGTTTTGAAGCACCAGGACAAAATTCAGTCCTGAAAAACATCTATAAGTTTATAAAATCAAGCTTTAAAAACAAAAAATGAGGCAGTGAAACTCTAGGATGGTGTGGGAGTGTCAGTTGAGTGAGCTGAAGCCACGCCCACTCACAAGTAATACAATCCTGTCAGATTTTCTGCTGTGCCAAAACAGAGAGACAGAAGATGGGGATCAAACGGACTGTTTTCTGACATAAATATCTCCATTATGATACTTTAAATGACCCATAGTCCACTGTGGCTGATAGATTTGGGGAATTTCAAAAAGGGCAGCAACATTAGCATACAACAGACTGAACTGAGATAAACTGCTCTGTGATTTTATATCATTGAAGCGTTATGAGACAAGGTAATTCCCCATCAAGACTAGTGATGTCATGGGCTCAAATTTTTGCCCTGCTCAAATAAAACCAAGCCAGGAAAGAGGTGAACATCTATCTAATACAAAAATTCAGTCATACATAGATCTCATTGTGTTTAGATCTCAATGTTTACAGAAACCTTATTCTAACATATCAAGTGTTTAGGCACAGCGTTTGGATTTCACTTTACAGGGACTTTAACCACAGAAAAGGGAACTTATTGATTGAGTAGGACAACTTGTCCACTGAGCTGTCTGTGAGTTGTTTTTTAAAGTGAAATGAAACAATAAGGGGAGTGTAGGACTTACTTTACATCACTGTTGGATTAACCAAAGTGTCCTGAAAGGGACAATATAAATCATATTGATCATGATTAAAAGAAAATAATGCACTAATTGTGAATCTTTGTTAATCATGACTAAAGCAATTCATCTTGACATACTTATTTTTTTCTTCTTACAATCAGTCGAATTCTTAATCTGCCATTGCATTTGATGACGTCTGTATTGCGATTTCAGCGTCATTGTCAGGTGCGTCAGGTCAACCCCAGCTGCTCTTGTTTTGACTGTGGTGTTAAGCAGAGATGTGGCGCTAAAGAACTATTGCTTTGTCTTCCTTGCACTCGTGGTGATAATTCTGAGGCCATCTGGACCTGGTCACTATCTATCTCTTTAGTGTTTCTTCCTCTACTATCTGTCCCCCTGCAGCTCCCAGCTCTGGGCTCGGCCTTTCACACTGCGTGTGAGCGTCTATGGGCGTGTGCACGTCTATGTGTACCTTTTGTGTGTGGGGTGGGTGGTCCTCCACAGATGTGTCTCGCCAGCCTTATCTCAAGCACAGAGATACAGGACAGAGAGCGGGGCCCTGTGTCTGACACTTGTGAAAAGTCTGTTTGTGTATGTCTCCAGAATGATCACGCATTTGCAGCTTGTCTGCTGCTGCACTTTATTATAAATATATACTAATAGGTTGCTGTATTCCTGAGGGGGGATTGTGTTCAAAAGCCTCTAATAGCTGAAGTTAGCTGTACATTTGATCATAGATTCAAATCCCACGTCTTTTAAACGATGATCAGAAGATATGGGCCTCATTCATTTTTAAGAGAGTGTTAATTTGGTTATTAGAATCACTTAAGGCTATAAAGTTGTATTGGTGTTCTTTGCACAGAAGTGCAGGCTGAGTAGGCTTAGCACTCCTGTCAAACAACACACACCTTCATCAATTATGCAAGGATGCATGCACACACACATACTTGCACTTCCTCTCCATCCCCCATGCCAAACTGACCCCCAACCCTCATCGCACACACAAACACAGACACACACTTGCAAATGCACACTCCTGTCCCAGGCACCCTTTACTTTTGCAGGCTGAATCTCACTGATAACATGCTGGCGCCCTCATTTAAATTTGAAGCGCTTCTTTAATCTTCAAAGGCCTGATTGCTTTATGAATATGCATGGACCGAGCTGACTCTCAGTTCATTACCTTGTTGTAAATTCTAATGACCATTAGGGCCCCGCGCGGTAATTGCCAATTGTTTTGCATTTTTGATTAGCCCATTACCGGAGCGCATTCTGAACATGTCTGCCCTGCCTGCCTGCCAGGCCACGGCAAGAAGCAGAGGGAGGAGGAGGAGTAGGAAGCGAGAGGAAAAAAGGGGAGAGTGTGCAAGTGAAGGTAGTGGGGTGAGGGGTAGGGGAACATGGTTTAGGCAGCGTAAATTTTGATGCTTTGCCCAAAATGTTAGTTTTGTTTAGGGAGGTGAGCTAGAAGGAAATGAAAGACACAATGCAGAAAATGTAGAAATGGATGTTCCCTAAACAAGTTTTTATTCTGCAGAGCTTGAGTGCAAGAGCGTGTACCTGGCTGCATTTATGTCAGCATGTGTATTTGTTGACTGTGTGCGTGGATGTCCTCCTGACTGTGTGTACATGTCCAAGTTTGCGTGCAGTTGGGCGAGTGGGATGGGGCTGGGTGGTGTGCCGGGAGTGGTGGGGAGGTTCCTGTAGTGCATCCCAACGCTGGCCGTGCCTGGGACTTATGAAAGATTGATGTCTCCTTGCAGAATGGCATCACCCTGCTACAACTTGATAACATCTAATGGATAATTTAGCGCTCTAAAACCGGCAGGCTGGTCCCCTCCTCTTGAGAAGGCAGGGGAGGATAGCATCTGCTGAGCTTTCGGGGCTGCTTTGTGCAGGAGAGACATGAGGACAAGCTGAGAGAAGAGGAAGAAAGGGAGTGAAAGAAGGAGGAGGAAAGATAGAAATTGCGTGTGAGCATTTGTGCGACCATGATGTGAGTGCTAGTCCCTTGCCCATGCCTGAAGTGAGCTTGTGACATCACATTTGTTAGCCAGAAATCTCCCTGACTATTTCACTACCTGCACCTTAACTTGTAAATAATCTGGCATAAATTATTGTTAGCCTTGTGGGAAAAGAGGGAAATACACTTGTGCAGTTTTGCTGTCCAAGACTTGTAATGATTTTTGGAAATATTTTTGGAGAAAGGGGGAGGAAACAACAAAATCATGCACAATGATGCTAAAGGTTTTCACACTTTCAGCAAAGCAGGTTGCATTTCTTCATACTATATGGACAGTAGTGCTGTGGTCCTTCATATGCATGCAAAATGTAAACCCATCAAACATTCAGTGTGCCATGATTAGTAAGGGCTTTGTAATGAGAAACAGATTGACACAACAAAAGACAGTTTTCAAAGTTACAATGAATTTGAATCAGCAAAAAATCATAAAGGTCCAAATCATATACAAGGCTTATCTTTTTATTTTTTACTTATTGTACAATAAAAAAAGTAAGAATGTTTTTAACCACTTTGGGCAGCCTTTACATCTTCTGTATACCAGTGGCAATGTAAGGATTAACCTCTCTTTGACTCTCAACTGGTGGGTCAGGACCCAAAAGTGGGTGGTGAAGCTGTAACCAGTGGGTTGTGAATGTGTTGCCAGGAGAAAAAAAGTGGCAATAAGTCCATGATGTATAAAAACCCAGATTAAGGGATGGGTAACTTTGGTTCCTAAGAGGCCTACATGATTTTGGAAGAAGAACAAAGAACAGCATTGGGTTCTTTTTTTTTTTTCAAAAATGACCAAAGTCTTGTACTGACATGTCTACAGTCACCATGGTTTATGCAGTTCTCTAAGGAGTTTACTCCTTGGTAGCGGCTACGACGCTGTGTTTTGTTGCTTTAATTGAATTTCCCAAATTTGATGCTGGCTTGGGAAAGTTGAGTAAAACAAAATGTATGCATGTCCTTCTGTAATGATGTGCTTTATAAACATCTTTCTTCTGTCCTGTCAATGATGATTTGTTCCATTTAGGGCCCAAAATAACCATTCCTTTATCAAATGTCTATGAGCGGTTGAGTATTTTATTTTATTATTTCATAAGGAGGTGTTGGTGGGTTCCGAGGCCCGTCCAGTTGAGTGGGTGCTCAGCTCCTTAGTAAAGTGTAACACAAGTTCCTTGGTAGTGTTTCACCCTCTTACGAAACCACTCCTTTTGTGAAAAACAAGAATTATTTCTTAGTTCCAACTACATCTTGATGGCAATATGAACATACTGTTGTATAAGCTATATATAACAGCATGATCATATTAGCATACAAATGTTATATAAGGACTCGCCAAACTGTAGCTAATATTGTATCTATAACTGCTTCTTTTTCTATTTAAACTTATGTAAGTCATTTTCCCAACACTAAAAGACATTTCCATTAAGGACAAGAGCCTAAAATTAAATACTTTCTCAGCTAGCTGTTATAATTACTGGAGGGGGGGTTCAGATGAAATTTCAGGGTGCTCCAGCACTCCTAAAAAGGGTCTAAAACCACCTATGCTGTTTACACTTTGTTAATTGGCAGAAAATTATGCACATTATGCCACATCACTGAGGAAAACACCTGCCTCTGAATATTTCCATACATCAAATTTGTTTTTAAAAGGCTACCTACGTAATTATGAAGCCATAAATATTGTAAGACCAGTGTGTAAGACATACTGCTTTCCCTCTCTCTTGTGTACCATTCATAATCTCTGCAGTGTTTACACACAGCTCCTAGGCCCACTGTCTGTCTCTTATTCCCAGACTATTAAGCTGTTGACAGTTTGGTTAATCGTCCCGCAGTTTGACTTCAGGGGAACCGGAGAGGGGTCAGTGGAGTCCGTCTCCGAGGTGTGGAGAGTAAGTGGCCTGGGTGTGCGCGCTGTTCTTCGCTCTGTGGCGTGCCTTCATGTCATGAGTTTGTCTCGTTTTAACAGGACAGAGTAGGGGGTGCGTTGGCAAAGGAGAGAGGAGGAGGAAGAGGAGGAGGAAGAGGGGGCTGTCTGTCTTTGCTCTGGTCTTGGAGGGGCCACTAACACAATAGGGAAATTGTCCAGCTTTAGATCAGCTATAGCAACTAGCTTGTTTGTGTGTGAGCAGCCTTACTGGTTGGTCTATGTCCAGCTTGTGTATACTCACACTCACACACATGCATTCAGATTGAAAGAGAGATGGAGCAGCAACAGCATAGCCCGCTATGGCCAGAGGAGTCTCGGGCAGACAGCATGATAGATGGCTTTGTTAAAGGGTCCCAGGGTGTCCCCTGAACTTGAAGCACTCTGTTTATCTTGAATAGGAGCAGCACAGAGTGTCGGGGGGCAGCGGGGGGTGGGGGGTGGGTTGGAGAAAGAGGAGGAGAAAAGGAATGATATAGCTTTCAGGGGACGGGAGAGAAAGGGAGTGTAGGAGGAGGGAGAGCGAGGGCCTGTATCTGGGCAGGCCTGGCTGGGGGTTGGGGAGGTTAAGAGGGGGGTCGTGAGCAGGCATGGCTGCTGAAGAGAGAGACGGAGTGGAGGGAAAGTGGGGGGATGGGGTGGCTCTTCTCGTAGCTGTCCATTAACAGATGAACTTGGCAGTGGTCCAGGCCTCAAAGGTCTTGGGAGACAGGCATGCACATAAACAGACACGCACACATGGATGCACACTTCCCTGGTACCTGCCACCTCTGGATGGAATGCCATCGTGGTTCTTTTCTGTCCAGAGGCGAAAGAGGACACGTCTCTGGTTCACCTATGTCAGAACCAGTTCAGACCGGTTAGCCAGCCAGGCCAAAGGAGGCGTTGGACAGGCCCTCCTCTCTGTCTCTCTCCTCTCGTCCTCCTTCTCTGTTTTCCCGGCTTTTGAGGAGGAAACACAGAGAACCTCTAACCTGAGGGCACAGGACAATGCAGAGGAGAGAAAAAAGAAGCGAGGGAGCGTGGGAACAAAGTGAGAGACGAATGGATCCGCTCGTAAACAGGGTGGGAAGAGGACGGAAAAGTGTTTGGTTGTTGTTGATGCTCTCCTCTTGATGAGGCAACATGAGCTTAACACCAGCGCGGCTATTGTGTACTGAAAACATTACAGCAAACATGAGAGTGCTGAAAACAGGGAGGCAGAATTTGATATGGAAGATGTACATAATAGACTGTTGTACTGTGTGTGCGAGAATCCTCCTGTTTGTGTCAGCTTTACGTACATGAATATTTTGTGGGTCTATCCATCATATATGTACACATGTGCCCAGGATGGAAATCTTGTTAGTGAGTATATGTGTCTCTGTTTGTCATAAAATATGGACACAGTCCCTCTTCTAATTACAACTCAGATGTTTCCCTTGAGTTTTGGGAGCAGGCTGTTTAATGTGCCACTTCAAATGCTTTCAACTAACACACAAACCTGCCTTCAGACAGCAGATCAGAAAGCTCTGTCACATCACGAACATCTAAGGAATTTGAGGAACTGAGCGTTTCTCACTGCAGGATTGTAAAAAATCTTCATGTGAGTTCATATTCAGGCTACAGCCATCGTTTTCTGTCTCCATTGATTAATGGAAAAACTCAAATCAGTTTCTACCCAAAAATATCTCACTACTATACTTACTATAAGCCACATTTACCCCAAACGCCCCTAATATCTGCAAGACAGAAGATGTTTGTAACAGGTAAAAAATCAATCAGTGGGGCAGTTCAATCTAAATTAGTCCATATATCACTCAACATGGAGGGAAACATTTACTTTCTGCACTGGCCTATATCTATTACCCACAATTTAGATCTTACTTTTTGATTTTCATAGCTTAAAGAAATGAGAGAGTCTGGACTTTACAATCAGCTGGCATCAGGCCACAACCCTGTGTCTCAGTTTTTCTTGAATTTTATTTCCTTCCATAAATCAGTGCTATTGGTCATCCTTTGTCTGTCAGTGTGTTTTAACCAATTTTAAAGAAGTAAAGAGTGTCAAAAAGATGCTGAACATGACCATTTTTTGATAAATTGATTGGAAAAAAATACTGTGTTTTTTTCCTTCTTGAAAAGTGGGAATTGTGGAGATACAAGATGTTGGCTTGATGCCAGTGACTTGTTCGGATTGTAATTTTTCCAATGTATGATGGATTATAATGTTTACAGCCATCAACAATTTCTTGGGAAGGTAAAAATATTCAATATAGTTCAGCCAGGACAACTTTGTCAAGAAACACATATGAATTGCAGTTATAAATATCTCTTTATTATCTGTTATTAATTTGCTCTCTTTGCTGTTATTTATATTTGGAGGTGTGGCTGTTCTGGGATCCCCCTGACCTTTCATAAGCTTATAGCATCAATTCGATACAATACACGTTCCTGCTCTTCCTGGGCCTACAAGGAAAGCCTGAGGCCGGAAGCAGCAATAAACCCAGGGCAGAGCAGGCATCAGTGACAACAGAATGACATTGATTAAGTCAGATATAGCATAGAAGAGGAGTTGGGGTGGAGGAGGATTGCAAAAGCAGCTTGCAGATGGAGCAGCAGTGGATAGCCAGGCTGGAGCAGTTTAAATATGGCAGCACGAGTGCAATTAGCCAGCATGCTTAGAACAAATCAGATGGCTGTCAGCTGATGAGGGCTTGCGTGGCATCAGCTGATCTCAAATATATGGCAGCGCTCGACTCCATGGCCTGCCTGAACTAATGCTACACACTCGATATGTGATCTAAAGAAAAAGCTTTGAAAGTGTAAAACTTATGTGAAGCTTGTGTTTGCAGCTCTGATAAAGTTTTTAGGATAAGGAGCCAGGGTTTGAACTAGTTGTAGGTTTTTTCCCCTCTTTTACTGCTTCTCTTTCTCTCGCTCTGTCTTTGTTTGCCTTCATTCAAGGTCTTTTGATTTTTTTTATTTCATACAGATATTCTACAAAAGATATAAATTCAGCCATACATGGTGATTTTTCTATTATCAAATGTTTTTGTATCATTCATATCCTGTGACTATTGGATGTTGGATACATTTATGGATGACAATATTTGATAAATTCAAAACTGGAACCAGAGTTGACTATTCAGGTGTCAGATTACAAATGTTGCCCTCAAATACCTCAGATGTCCTGGGTTGGCTAGTTTTTTATTTAAACCCTTTTTCTGATCAGCTAGGAGAAAATATGGAAAAATGTTGATTTTAAGTTAAATATGTGCATTTTTTAAATGTATGAATTAGGATAAACTATGTGTTGGCCTATGTGCTGCATTTTCAGATAAACCAAACTCTACCCACAACCTATGGATTAACTAGATGTCCAAACGCACCCTAATCTGCCTGTTCCTGCATCATGGTCATTGTCTTTGAGGGCCTTACACCCACATGTAATGTGAAATCTAAAGACAGTCGTGATACATCTTGTGCCAACTGACAGAGTGAGTTTTTATGTATAAATTCATCACATGCACGCTGCAGGGCAAACATGGATAATGTATGTTTGCGTGTCTGTGGGTGCATGTGTTTATGTGTGTCTCCATGTAAATGCATGCAATCCCATTTGCATGTATTTCACACATGCTCACATTAATTTGTTATTTATAAAGAAGGTTCTTCTTTTCATCTTTGCTTTTTATGTGATCTTTTCTTCAACCCTTCCAGCTCCTGCTCCATTTCTCAGCATTGCGCTTTTCTTTTTGCAAAACTTGCGTGGCTACTCTGGATCCCAAGCCAACTAAAATCTTACCCCCGTTTGTGTGTGCGTGTGATGATGGCTGTTTTTATAATGCCCCCCTGCAAATTTGCATATGTATATGTGCAGATTGTATGAGAAGAGCTCTCACACTTAGAGCAGTTGGACGGGGAGGGCGATGGGGGCCAATGCAAGGGTTGTGTGTGTGTGTGTGAGAGTGTTAAAGGGGGGTCGTGCTGTCGCTTTCACCCCCCCCAGACAAAGCCGGCCACTACTCCCAGATGGTAGTCTGCTCTCTTCGGCCATGTGTCTGGTGTGTGTGTGTTTGTAGACAGAGGCAGATACAAAGACAGAGAGAGTGAACAAGGCCTTTGAAAGTGTGTGTGTGATGCAGGCAAGTGTAAGGATGCCCATGGCTGGACATGAAGTGAATACATTCGTATGCATCCACATGAGTATGGAGACTTTATGTGGGTAAAGATCTCCTTGCAGGGTCCTTTGAATGGCTGCATGACATGACTAAAAGTGTGGTTTGCACTGTCACCTTTGCTGGCAAATGCAGCAGGAAAGATAATACAAGACTCATGAATAAAGGGAGAGACAGACAGAAAGAGAGAGGTGATGATTGAGATGGACTCAGAGACAGACAAGGGGGAAGGGGAAGAACAGAGGTAAGGATTGGTGCTTCTTTGTCTGGCTGGCGATGACCTAGAGATGCCCATGGACGTCTGGTTAATGGGGTCAGCATTAAGGACCAGGCGTTAGGATTATGTTTAGATCAACTGTCTGCTGGACACTGAAACAATAAAATAGACTGTTTGTTGTTGTTGTCAAGAGAGAAATGAGTGTCACTGACTCTCGAAAAGTTGCATTTCTGTGAAAAAGATGCTCTGACGACTTGATATGGAAAGGTTAAAAGATGAGTACTAGTTTTTTGTCTTTTTCAGTTGCCTAATATGTACAGGTTACTTTAAAGTGTCTCTCACTGTGAGGTGTAAACAGTTCAGCTTATAGGAAATAGATTAGTGTAAAAGAGCACAGATATTCAATCTAAAATCCTGCCTAAAGGCTCTGTCTAAATCCTGGTATCTCCCTAGAGCCATGTGTTAAAACAGGCCTGCAGTCCTGTTGAGAAGGGGCTATCTATCGCTTGGACAGACTCCAGCCTTGCTGACCTTGATGTTTGTTTTCCTTGTATCCCCAGACATAAACAAGACTCACATCCAGACACAGACAGACAGGAAGTTATTCTCTCTGATGTCTTTCTCTTGCATCTGGCTCCTCGGTGAACACCAGGCAGATGTATTAGGCCGGCAAAAGTGTGTGTTGTATTTGTATAAAGTTATTCAAACACAAATGGTGAGAGAGGTTTTGGTGGGCATTTCTTCACCCTCGCTCCTACATCCCCCCAGGCCATTCTCCCCTTCTACCTGTCAGACTGGTTGTCTCTCTCCTTCTCTCTCTCTTTCATTACAGCAAAGCCCTTCTCCTTTTTCTTGACCAGGTAGTGTTTTGTTATCAGACAAGAAACCAGACTCCCTTATGACAACCCTTTACCCCGTGGTTCAAAGTGCCAAGATAACTGCTCTCTATTTATACCTTTATTGAGGCAAACCCTTTTCTGCCAGCGAGCGGTCTGGCAGCAAGTGCTTTCCATGCTGGACATGCCCTGTTCTCCCCAGGCTCTGGTACTGAGGTAGTCTGCCAAGTCGCAGGGCCAGATTGCCTGTAATAGGCCTGCCATTTCCCTCTCATCATCTGTCAGCACTCTGGATCCAACTGCAGGGTCCAAAGAGGACTACCACTCTCCAATTAAAAAGGTTAATTTGCCCTCGCCCATCCCTTCCGCCTCCCCCCCTCTACAACTCTCTATGTCTTCATTAGCAGTCATTTGTGATTGTGTGTCGCTTTTTCTTTGACTATTACTGTTTCTGTCTTTTTCTCTCTCTCATCTGTTCTGTAGAGCGGATTTTACATGTAAAAGGTATGACTGATTGTTTGCTAGCAGCTTTTATATCTGTATTTAAGTTTGCTTTCATTTGCAGTGCTCACTTTTAAAGCATCTTCTAAGATACTCGAGTTTCTTTAAGCTGACCAGCCTCAGCAGAGAAAGACTGTTACAGTAGGAAAATCTACTTTGCTCTCTGGCAGAGATTTAAATGAGAAAATCAATATAACCAGGGATAGCTGGTATAGATGGGCTAGTAGAGGCACCTGTCTTTCACAACAAAGTTGAAAAAAAAAAAAGAAAATCTTCAAATAACTTACAACAAATTGTTTAAAATTTTGTTGGATCTAGCAGCAACCTGAATTGAAACTGAGTTGAAATTAGGCGTATATCAGTAAACCTTGGAGTCAGGTAGAGAATTATATGAAGACTTAAAACCAAAACAACTTTAAGGAAACACTTCTGTTCAGAAAATGATTGCCACTGATTATATTATTCTTTAATTACCTCCGCCGAGGAGGTTATGTGATCAGGAGGGTTTGTTTGTTAGTTTGTTAGCAATATAACTCAAAAGCTTATGGACGGATTTTGATTAAATTTTCAGGAAATGTCAGAAATGGCATAAGGAAGAACTGATTAGATTTTGGGAGTGATCTGGATCACCGTCTGAATCCAGGAATTTTGTAGGATTCTTTACTATTGGGAGATATAGGGCTAATGGCGGAGGTCTGCGCTCTCCGAGTGCTTTTCTAGTTTCATTTATTTTCTGTCCTCAGATTAGATTTCAGTGTGGTTAAAGTGAAAGCGGTTTGCTTTTTACTTGTAGTAATGTTTGATAAGAGCCCATTTAAAGATCATGAGCATTTTGAAACATATGAGGTTGGTTTCATCTGCCCATGGGACGAATAGTCCTTTCTCTTCAGTTATGTGAGAGAGGCTCACTCTGTTCCTTGTCTCAGTGAAGCATCTGATTTGCTGAGTACCATCACATCGTTATCATTAAGACAGGAGAAGCTGCAAGACAAGATAGATCACCGTAAATGTAAAAAATCACAGGTTGTGATAGAAGTGCTCCTCAGAATGAGATAACACATACGCATGGGTCTAGATAGCCTGGCACTTGGGTCCAGATCTAGAACGCGATCCACTTATTAGTGATCTGGGGTAGGAAGTATTCACATATGTGCCCGTCTTTACACAACCACAGACATGCTCGGAGTGTGCTCAGCTACATGCATACCTTTACAGTGATGAATGGGATGATGAGTATAATTGTTAAATTTTCCAATCCATTACGATACAATGAAAAACCAGGCCTAATTATGTTGACCCGACTCAAGCCCATTATTACTAGCACAATCTGACACAAAACTGCAGTTGGATAGAAAGCCACACAATCTGTCAACACTGTGTGCTCCATATTTGTTGATCATTTCATTCAAATCACAATGCTTGGCATGCTTATCTGGTTAGCATGGTTTTGGCTATTTCATTATGTGTTAGCATCAAGATTACAAGCCAAGGTTCTTGTTATCTAGTCCAGCTGCATCACACTACAAATGATGTAGCTACAACAAGCAGCTTGCTAGCTTAGTTTAGAATATCAGTCAGTAAGACATTCAATATGGTACACTTGAAGCACATTGAACCACATTTAACATGTTGGTATAAACCACCTTAGGCTTCAGAGATGCTGAATTTACCATACAAACACCTGAGGTGTCAAACATTCCTCTACTTTTTGTGAGACATTTCCTATTGTAAACTATAATGAACTCAGAGTTGATATCATTCAGTCACTCCTGTCCGGCAGTTGCTTGTGCTTCTAGTATAAACAAAGGGTCCAGCACCAATAATGTGAAGTAAATTACCACTTTTCAAAATTGTTTTGCTTTTCACACAACTAAGCATGCTCAGCAAGTAACAAAAATTCATCTGGCATTGCAGTAATTTTGAGAATCCTGTTTATTTGAAACTGTAGAGAAAAACCTGCCTGTTGTGCAGAACTAACACAACTGCCACTTCTATGCATGTAAATGGTGGCCATACTTCACAGTCATTTTCCTCAGACACATGGCAGCGAGTATTTAGCTAAAGCTGAACCTGAAGGGATGAGCCACGTGCGAGTTAGACCTGCTCCTGTGGGTAAAAGAGCCTTACTCACTTTTTTCATGTTGTTAGCAGTTAATCTGAGGATGCAGAGAACTTGTTTGGACAGAAACCTTCATGTATCTCTATCTGCGTAGAGCGTTCGACTTTTTCTGGCTCCCCCCAGTTCCCTCTTCCTTCCCCTATCCCCTAAGTCCTCCTCACTCCTGCCATCTTATTATCTGAGAGGTCGAAAGGAAAGGGGCCCCTCGCATCTCTTCCTCATCTGTTCCTCTTGTTCTTGCCTTGAGCTATAGCCGAGGAATCAAACAGCAAACTAGCCCTTCTCCCTCCTGACCCTCAGCCCTTCTTCTTCTCCTCCTCCTCACTTTATCAGAATAAAATGTGGACAAACGTGGACATGTTATTCTGGAGTAAAAGCATAGGAAGAAAGTTGCCCCCTAACCGCCGCCTGTACAGCTGCTTTCTGTCATTTACTGCTGCTGTCAAAACTCCCTGTCTGTCAGGCTACCTCGTCCAGCAAGATGTTGTGGGGCTACTTTAGTGTTTACCTTTGCATATCAGGGTCTTTGGAGCAGGATATTGAGTAGGCAGTTGAGATAAAACAGTTGTTTATAGGAATAACACTTGAATTCCAACATTTTCTTCATTTTAAATTAGCTTTTTAAATTGTGGTCCTCACAGTATTTTGTTGTTTAGATATTTGAGAAGTTACAGACTGATCTTTTGTATAGAGTGTGTATTTCTATTTTTATTTTTTTTTTCCCCACTAGTCCTCCCATGAATGATACCAGGATTTTAAACTTAGATATAATACGGATCTAAATCAAAGAATACTGATACCTGTTTCAACACAGATCAAATAAATTTGAAGTTCCAGGTGGCAAATATTTGATCCTTTCTTCTTAAATAAACAAATTGCATAAATATTTGACAGATATTCCCAATCTGACGGCTTCTTTTCTCTCTATGGGTTCCAGCATTTTTTACTTAAAAATATAACTTAAAATCTAATTTTTTTTTTTTTTTAAATTTCAGTACGATATAAATCCAGTGATGGATTTAGCAACTTTGGGGCCATATGCAAACACATACGTGAGGCCCTCGACATCCATTGTACTTACCCCTTTTTTATTCTTATTTATCAAAGAAAGTACTTCTCATAACTTGATGCAAAAGCAACCTAAATGACTGTTTAGCAAGGTTAATTGAACATAAATGCCCATGGGATTTCAGAATGTTTATTTGGAGACTCTAAAAGGGCATCAAGTAACCAATTATATCAGACCTAGTGTATATGATGCTAATTTTGCATCTTTATATTCACAAATTCATACAAATTTAGATGAAAAAATATAAAGTTATACATAAGATAATATAAAGTAAATATTTTTTAGAATATAAGGTAAAAATTGTATTGTACAAATTTAAAATAATTTATTTAAAAATGTACGAAAATAACAATTTACTCAAAGAAAAACAATTCCATTTTGGATTTTTTTTTGGTCATGTTTAACCAAACTGAATCTGGAAGAAAACTGGAGATTGTGTTCCGGGGCCCCTACCAGTTGGGGCCCCAGGTGATTGCCTACCTTTGCCTCCTGATTAACAGAGATAACAGAGATACTGAAAAGTATCAAAGTTTTGAAAATGCAACAACCTTATTTTTACAAAGATTAAAGAAATGAGAGAAAATAGAAATAGAAAGAAATAGTGTCTGTGCTGACTTCATGTGAAAGCAGAACTGGATTTTATTTCTTCAATTTGTCTGAGTGTGTGGGCACCCAATGCAAATTAGCAACCAATATAGGCTCAGTCTTACAATTACTTTACCTTCATAAATCAGCCATAGCAGCTGCGTTGTCATCTGCTGTTAAGCATAGTGGCATACTAAATGAAATTGGGGGTCACTCTTGGTAGTTTTAGTGATTAGCATAAGCTAATGACTTGGAAGGATGAACAGGAGGTGGAGATAAAGAGGAAGAGAAGGAGGGAAAAGAGGGAATGTTGTCTGGCTCTCTCACCCACCATTAAGGGCCTGCCCCTGGACTCGAAGAGCAGGCCAGTTTCCCATGCACCGGTGGCACAGGCGAGCCCTCTTTGGTTACACAAAATGTCTGCCTGTACGGCCACAGAGAGAGATATTATTAGTGTTATTTTGCTTCAGATATCTGAGAGCACTGTGCTTTTAGGCGCCCTTGTTTGAGTGGCTGACGGACTCTTGAGTTTCTGCAGCAGATTAAATGAAATTTTAGCAGCTTTTTCTTGGGGCCAGGCCATAAAACCGCACAAAGGAAGCAGCTGCCACTAATGTAATCTAGAATGGGGTGCTGCAGTGTAAAGCTGTCCACCACTCTTTTGTTTTTTCCTTCTCTGCTCTCTACTGCTTTTTATGCCATTCTTCAAACCCTTCAACTACACCCCTTCCCCTTCGGATAATATCCTTGTTCTTTCACTGCCCTTAATTCCTCTTTTCATCAACTTCCCCTGTGTGTACTGCAAAGGTGATGAAACCAGACGAGAGCAATAAAGGCAATGTATTTTAAGCAAACACATCTTTTTATGTCTTTCTATATCCATAGGGCTGTGTCAAAGGTTCAAAAGATTGCTGTCTGGCTGTCTCTAAAGCTCTTTGGACTGTCTGTATGTCTGAGCCATAAAAGCTCGACATGTATGGAATGAGCATATCAGGTCTTTACAGTTTGACCTTGTGCAAACCTACAAAGTTCAATTCTCGGAATGCAACACAAGCAGTCCACTGGGGTCGATGCCCCTGCGACCTCAGTGTCACTCAGAGGTTGTCAGCCCCTCTCAAAATGACAGGGTGGATCTTGAGAACCTGACTTCATGTTGCCAGGGAGTGGAGTTACATTCCTGTCAGGCCTGTCGTTGTAGAAGTGACATGAGAGAGAAGAAAGGGCAATGAGTAAAGGAATGAGAAAAGCTGCAAGGGTGCACTGTATTTCCCATAACAAAAGCTGTTTGTTAATTACTTTTCTTAATTATTTGTAGTTGACATTTGCATCAGCACAGCAAATTCTTGCATGTTGGCACCGCTTTGAGTCTCCACTGTTGGCCTCTGTAAATGAAGTTTTATAGTCTGTTAGAGAAGCAATGGCACAAACATCTGGCCAATAAATCTCAGGTGGTGCTGCGGAGTGTTGCTCGAGAAACCAGCTCCACCATCCCTGATCAGTCATTAATCCAAATTTCCACACTTTCAAACCAGCTTATTTATATACGCTTGGTTAGGTGGTGAGCCTTCCAGGAGAGTAGGCATTACTTATGCACATAGAAGAATTTTGCATATTGCTCTGACGCTTTTCTGTTTTTATTTTGATGTATTATCTGTCCTCATGGGTTTAAATGTGCATCTGCATTATGCTTTTGCATGTGTTGTATAAGTGCTTAAGTGTCTTGCCACTGCCTGTTATGGAATGTCTGAGTTCATGGACTGTGTGCAGAAACGATGACTTGAAGGTGGACTCAGTGCTGTTCAACAAGTAATTCAGTCTGTACATGCATGTGTCCTGTTCTGCAGCTGTCTGAGTATAAATCCCTCTGTCACCAAGACACACAGGCTTTCTTCACAAATATCCTGCTAATCAACTCCACTCAAAGACTAAAGGCTCATTCTGCCCTTTTTTACTGAAGGGAGGAATTTATTATTACTGTTTTCTGGAGGAGTTTGTACCTGTTACTGACATCCTCCTCCTTTATCTGAAGTCTTTATCTTTTGTTATTAGTCCCATCAGACTTATCATTCCTTTGCTTCCTATAGAGTCCTCATAACAAATTACAACTTTTGTAGTGCAACTCACATGCATACACACTCACACACCAACATCCCTCATGTTTACTTAAACCTGATGACCCAATAGAAATAGCTCTTGCCCCCGCCTTTGGCACCCTCCTTTTCTCCTCCTCTGCTCCACCCTCCCCTCCTTCCCTCCCCAGGGTAGGTTCGCTAGCCCCCCTTATAAACATAGTGATCTATAGGAGGCCTAGACCCAGACAGATTTTTGGCATGGCTGTGCAGGTAGCATTCCAGCACGGTTTGAGATCTTAGGGCCCTAGCCTCGTTAAAAGCCTGATTTATGCTCTACAGCTGGGCACAAAGGAACCTACAGGTTGGCTAACTTAATTAATATCACGCTCGCTACTGCCTGGACCTATGCATGTTGCAGACACACCTCTAGGGAGAATAAGCGGAAGGGTCCACATGCTGTATTTTTAACAGGCCAGTGACGGTGTGTGTATATGCACAGGATGTAACCGAAAGACAGCTGTGTTAAACATGAGTTCACATTGCTCTTATAAGGGCTTACAGGATTTAAGTTATCAGTGACATAGATGCACTTTTTGCTGCTGGTGGAAGACAGAGAAGCAAAGCTCTCTGTTAACTTTTACTTGGCCCTATTGTCGACCATTTTCCCATCTCCCTCTCTCATTGCTATAGTGGCTGATCAGGCCATATGTCTTCAATTAGCAGGCAGGAATCTGGTACGGAGAGCCTCGGAGATGAGGAATTGTGTGGAGCGTGGTCTGCTGTTGCCAAGCATATGTCCCATCCATCTTATGGACTGTTATCGATGATAAACGTTACATAGTTATTAACTGACTACCTTCACCTTGTGCTAACCCACCTGCTTTTTCTTTGGCATGTGGAGTACTGTCTTCTGTCATCTGAAAGAATAGCATGCCCTGTAGTGTCAGTGCAACCTTGACTCAGCAGTCATTTGGGGGCATTTGTCCAAAACAGCATGGCATTAGGGTGTGTCCATGATTTGGGTCAGGCCCCTAGGGCACTCTGAGCAGATTTATTGTCAAGTTCTTGCATTAAGCAGAGGAGCACTTAAGATAACATTTGTAGGTCACTTGATATCTGACCACTTCCTTACTGCACTATGTCTCTTCCTGCTTCTGTCACAATGTCCTGAAGGGGTTGAATTAGGGCTGAACAGGAGGCCATTTTGCAATTTTAATCAGGATTTGGAAAGTGCTGGGGTGGAGAAGTGGCCCAGCACTGTTTTCTCCTCAATGAATTAATAATAGAGCGCAGAGTGGAGGGTTGGATGCATGGATGGTGGTGGGTTGGGGGCACTGAGGTCTCAGTGTGAGTGGCTGTGTCCTTATTCCAAGATCGGGGAGCTGTATTTCTCAGAACCTACTGGTAAGGGCATTGCAGATAATTTAATGGGGTAAATTATGATGTATGAGATATTTCCATCTTAAAACAACGCACTGAACTCATTAAAGATTTTGTTTTAATGTCCAGACTTCAGTTCTGTGGTCAGAACTTGTTTAAGCGTATCTTTCCTAACTTCCAGTGTCTCTGCTTCCAAGAAAAATGAATTTGCAGACTCCATCTGACCCTGAGATACCCCTCGATCTAAAGAGTCTGGCTATTGATGCTTTCTTAACCACTCGACCACCGTGTGCATAGTCACACACAGCAGATGGGACGCGTGTTAAACCCTCAGCCTCCACAGCTCCGGGCCACGGGACACTCCAACACACTGGCCCTCTTGTTTTAAAGTGCCATGTCCTTCCACAATGCCTCCAGGCTCCTATGCATAACGAGCTGCTATGGTTGGCCCAAGCTCACATGCCCTGGTCCTTTCACCCTGAGGTGGTAGGACAGGGTGAAAATAACTGCATGTTTCAAACAGCCCTTGTTCACTGGTGTCTAAATAATGGCCTATGCTTAAGAGATCCTGGGGCTTCTGTAGCATCTTCAACTTCAAGCAACCAATGGTCAACCTTAGTGGAAACTTTTGTTTCCTAATCGATCCACTTAAAGACCAAATCATGAAAATGTGGTATTGTAGATGAACAAAGTTTATCTGGCTTCCAAACTCGCCTTTAGTGCAAATTTTGAGATCTGCCTGGGTCCAGATCTTAAAGACTGGAGGTGTATCCAGCATGGGTGTTTAAATAGTAGATTTAGAGAAAGTATTTGTGTTTGTGTGTGCTACAGGCCAAGGGCAGAGAATTTAAGAGGTGTGTACGACTGTCAAAGACAGACCCACTTTAACCTCTCTCAGCGCTGTCATCAGAGCGTGTTCAGGAAATAGCGTGATAGAAGGAGCAGAAACAAAGGAGCATGCAGGCTGCATGAGGGACCGAGAGCATGAGGAAGAGGGAATGACCCTATCCTCAAGACAGGCTGGAGTGTTTGCACAGACAGACTCACTCAGTGTATGTGTAAGTGACTGCTTGTGTATGTGAGAGAGAGAATTGTGTGTGTATGTCCTGACTGCCATGGGCTCAGAGTTAGCCTGCCTGCAGGTTTGTGCCTGTAGATCAGGAAACTTCCCCAACCCCGGCTACCCCCTTTAACTCTAGTCCCTCCCTCTCTTTCTCTCTCACTCACCCTTCCCTCTCATATATATTTATCTTGCTCCTCCTCTCTCTTTCAATCACTTATTTATTCAACATAGTTGGCTCAGACGTGCCACCCAACTCCTTTTGAGTGGGAAGAAAACCGTCCTCTGCTTTTCCTTCCTCTACTTTATCTTTGCCAACCTTTTTGTTATTTGAGTGTGCATGTATGTGTGTGTGTGTGTTGGGGAGTACAGTGTTAATTTTGGCAGCTGTTTTAAATGTAGTCTTAAGTGCTATTCGCATGGGATTACTATTACCTGTGGACATCTGATAAATTGTAAATTACCCCCTGACGTCAGTGTTGGGTGTAGTGTATTTACATGGGATAAGCAGGAGACTGAGAAAGTTAAACATCCCTCCTGTTTATCAATGGGGGAGTGAGACATCTTGTGTTAACTATGAACCTCTCCTGTAATTTGAACAGTTTTTATGCAGTTGTAGATTTTACTATGCACTATTAATTTTGGATTGTTATGCACCAACAACAGCCCTCCTTGCACAGATCTGCTGTTGAAGCCTAATCACTGAATGTTTTTTTTTTTACCCCGCAAATAACAGACATGATTGGTTCGCATGGGATTAAAAACATAGATGTCCTACATTAACATTAAAAATGACCAGAGGTCCCCAGGCAATGTTAATCTTGTGGAAATAGGGCTTTAGATTAGAATGCCTTTTAGTTTTAGTCTTATTTTAGTCATTTTTATCTTTTCTAACTTGTCTGGTTAAAGCTGACAGAAAACTCAGGGCAATTTATTCCAGTTTTGTCAATAAAAATTTCTTTTACTTAAGTCTTTATTTTTAGTCTAAACAAATATTTTCTTTAAACTTATTTAATCAGAAAAATTGTGAAATTAATCTAAATGTAAAATACTCATTTTTATGCACTCACAATACAATACTGAATTGATTCCAACACAGGATATGTAAAATTCCATGCCCCTGGGCTCTCAGTCAAAACAACAATAGAATCTGACGAGTACATCCCGGTGGTGAACAGCTCCACCCATCTCTACGGTTTACTTCTTTTTTTGAATTAAGGAATCAGTTCAATAAAAATAGTACTTCAGTGTATTCTCTCAACAGAAACTGGGGTTTTCCTTTCATTCATAAATTTCTTGTAATAAATTAAAAATGCACTTAAAAGTGCACTTCCATGTTTGTGCTGGAATCTAATCCAGAGTCTAACCGAGTCCCAGGGCATGTGCTCTGGGATACCAGAAGTGCACTTTCAAATTCTTTTTCTCGCTCATTATGAGAAATTTATGAATGAAAACAAAACATCAGCATTGAGCAGTGGTGATCTCTACTCCCTGGAGATGCTGAGTAGAGGCAGGGTACCATGTTATAGGGCGGTGGTTCTCAATTGGTCTAGCCTAAGGACACACTGGGGCTTAAATGACAAATTGTGACCCAAATTTAAAAAATTCTCCATAAATCTTATTTTTACAACGAAAAGTTTTGCAGTTAGAATCTTGGATGGAACAAAACACACAATTGAAAAAAGCAACAGGAAAAAACTAACAAGTTTTACATTCTGATTTTTGATCTTGAGGAATTACTCCATTATCATGAGTAAAACAGCTTTGTTATTTCAAGAAAAGGAGATAAATTAGTTAAAATATTAAGAAAATATTTACATCTACCCATGATCACAGTTAAAGAGTAAATTATCCACTAAGGACTTCAGTACTTCAGAGACTTTTGGCCAACATGTTCCCACCCACTGACAACAGCTTTGCGACCCACTTTAAGGTCCTGCTCCTCCATTTGAGAACCACTGTTATAGAGGATGAGTGTAAGTGATTGAACTTGCTACCGGTGGCAGCCTCCTTAGCAAGACACGTCCTGTTACAATAATAAAAATCACAGTTTTCTCTGCTTTTGAAAACTTTTGAAATATTTGTGATATTGTAAGACCTCGATTCAAAAGAAACATAAATGTAACATAGGAATGGTCACTTATTAAATGAATATAGACATTTCATTGCACAAATTTTACATATTGTACATTTTAATGTACTGATGGATATACTGATATACATATGCTCAGTGGATTTTCATGGATTTTGACTGTCCATTCCAGCACTAATATTTTGGTCTTGTTTTGCACTCCTTGATGACAGTTAATTTTCATCAGGGCCATGACAAGGGTTTGTGGTGTTTTCTGTGGTAGTGTGATTTGTAGGAATGTTACAGACAAGGTCCAATGACCTTAATCTCGCAACTCCACAAAGCTATCAGTTCACTCTTGAGTCAAAGTGGACATTTGTGCTAAATTTGAAGGAAATTCCTCAATGTTTTTTGCAGATATCACATTCATAAGCAAGGGATGTACACAAGTGCTTTGACCTTGACCTCTGACCTCCAAATCTAAGTAATTCATCCTCAAGTACGGGTGAACTTTTGTCCAAAGTTGAAAGAAAATCTGATTCTTGAGATTTCGTGTTCAACAAAAATGGCCCAGACGGATGCACATATGGATGGACAGTCTGAAAACATGACGTCTCCCGTCTTGGCTGTCACTTGCATCGGGGCATGAAAACAGAAGTTCCTGCCCTTTTGTGCAATCTAAATTCAGGTTGGAATACATGATAAGTTTAGAGTTTTTTTTTTTTTTTGCACCACAAATGTGTTTTTGGAATAAAACCCCCCAACATGTCTGTTTTTTAAAAACCAAAAGTCATCACTTCATTGTATAAAAACAGTCAGGTTTGCTGTCCTGTCATTTTTAATGGGCTTTGATTTGGGACTCTTGCTCTTTTATTAGGTTTTTAGTTTTTTTTTTTTAGTTTGTTTGTTATGGCACAGTGTTGCTTTTTTGTGACTATGTTATGTCAGCTGACATTTTTCTTGTTAGTTTTCAACTGCATGGAGATACGATTGTAATGTTTCGACATGAAAGCTCCCTCGTCTTCCTCCATACTGTGTTTGTGCTGTCCTGTCCAGCTCCTTGCATGTCTGTGAAGGCTGAAGAGGGAGAAAGCTGGGAGGTCAGATACAGGGCCCTGTATGCTCCGGTGAAGCCGTATCGCGTCCTGGCAAATGGTATGCAGGCTCATAACGCGCTCCACTCGTCCAATAGCCAGAGACGAAACAGTTTTGACAGTGTCGAATGCCCTGCCCCGGGGGCCTTATCATCCTCTGCTGCTTGCCTGCCTCCCTCCCCTGTTTCTCTTCTCCTGATGCTATCTATCTGGAGATTTATGCAGAAATGTGCAGCTAGTCGACCTCCCTGGTCCCCCTCCATCCTTTCTGCAGGGACGCCAGCCTGTCACAGGCTGAGCTATGCAGAGATAGTGAAGCTCAGGCTGCTGGCCTCATGTCTTGCGGAGGCTTTCTTGTCTGTGCACTTCAAACAGGGATGATGCTTGTAAGGAGAGACAGCAGGCGATCTAATCTTAATGTTGCAGCCTGTCTCATGAAAGTAAAGAAAGCAAAAATATTTGTGCTTTTGTGTGCCTCTGCATTCTGTTTTACTGTTATTTTCTTCATTAGCCGATTTTCCTCTCTTCTCCTCCCCTTAAGCTGCAGATTATTGAGACGTATCTTTTGACAGAACACTTTCACATTTCCCCTCTGAAGTGCTCAGAGACTCCTCACCCATCTGGGATATTGCCCAAGTCCAAAAATACTCCTGCTTGATTAAGTCGTCTTATGTACCTGGATATGTGTGCTTAAACTGACACTAGGCAGTTTGCAGTATCTTTGATTCCACTCCTTTTTTAATACCTTCTCCATTGAGCATGGCTTTTGTTGACGGCAGTTTGATCCTGTGAAGCGGATCCCAACTCAATAAATAATCTCTGTGGATGCTTACATAAGCTATGGTCCATTTAATTAGACTGGTTAAGCTTAGAAGCCCAGAGGTCTTTTCACTGTACCATTAGAGCTGGGATGAGAAACAACAGCATACGGCCTCCCACCGCCGCTGGTAAGCAGAGAGCAAATAATGATCTGCATCAGACACACTGCTGTCCTGGTCTATTATAAGGTCTGTCGGACCAAGCCGCACCCAAGCACGAAGCTGTCCAGCTGGGCTTAGTTGGAGTGGATGAATAGATGGATAGATGGAGGGATAGAGAGTCGGATGGACTGATGGACGGGTGGGTGAATGGTCAGTTCAAACACAGTTCAACCGAGAAAAGATCAAAGAGACTAAGGTTACACCGGGAAACAGACAGTGTAGAGCGATGCTAATTTTGAAATGATTGTAGCGAGTGCATCACATACTAATGTCCACACACATCCACATGAATGCATTTATACACAGACACACTCTTATTCACCAAAATTGTTGCATGCCCGTGTAAGAACCACTTATGCATGCAGAAGTACATGCATAGAAAAAGCTGTCTGTCACACACACATTGTCTTTTGTGTATGGTGCAGCATTCATTGAGCTCTGTGTGTGTGCCATCTGTCCATAATGGTTTCTTAGTGGCTCAGACGCCTCAGTTCCACTGTTGCTCTTATCAACTTTCAGGAGAAGGAGACGCCGAGAGGAAAGCTTAGAAGTGTGAAAGTCTGATTGGAGACAAAGCCACAGCCAGCAGATTACTTTATACTGGGCACAGACCCCTGAAGGACCACCATGCATCTCTATCTGAAGATCTGCCTCCCCCTTTTGCTTGTTCATGCCAGCTCAGTTTTTTTTTGTCCCGGTTGAGAAAGTCTCTCTGTCCTCATCATTAGCTCTCAACTCTGTCTCTCTTTTTTTTTTTTTTTAAATTTCTGCCTCTTTCTATATCTTTTAGCTTCTTGCTGTGTGTAATATGTGTTTTGGTTTGTGGTCAGCTTTCTCCCACTTGTGCAATGTGTGACTCTAACACCAGCCAGCGTTGCAGGCCCACATCAGACTTGTAAAAAGGGGCTGCATGGGATTTAAGCCTGTCCTTTTCCCCGGCTGGCTTTCTGTTTAGTAAACCGTATTTCCTGCATCCGGCTTTGTCTCAGGAACAAGTGTTGGTCAAACAAGCCTTTTGTCTGTGGCCAGTGGCTCAGCGCACCACAACCAGTCTGGCCTGGGACAAAGAAGTGAGTGTATGAGCATGGTTGTGTTGCTGCTGTGGCAGAGAGACCAGACAAACAGAGGGATAGAGAAGGGAGGTCAAGACCAGCTGGCTGCTCTGCAGGTATTTCTTTCCTGGTAGATTCAAACACTTGTGACAGGTTTGGTTACATGTAAAGCCAGTCCTAAAAACTTCTTCCTGAGTTAGCTGTGCACACATGCATCCCACAGCGGGAGAGTATCTCTGTCAGGTGGGTCATGAAGGGTATCTCAAGGGGCAGGACAATGATTGTACACAGGTTGTGTGTCAGTTCCATGTTGCTGAAGTATATAAACATAATCACACTCTTCATCTTCTGATACTAGTAAACCAAAATGTACTGGGCGGCAAGGAGGAAAAATTCCAAGTAAAGTCAGACAGAAAAATCTGTTTGTGCTCACACAAGCAGCTCGGACCAAAAGTTTTGGGAAATTATCAGGATTTTTGTGCAAGCTTGGAAACACTATTAAACACAATAGTAATGTAAGTGAATCAAACCTCTAAAGCCCCTTATAATATTCACTAATTTCCTTGCATTTCTTTCCAACTGAGCCCTTAAAGTCAAGTGAAAGTCATGCACAACAGAGTGCATTTAGAAAATGCTGCAAGAAGAGCTCTAATGGGTACCGTAGAGCCTCTACCGCCTCCCCACCTTCTTCCTCCACCCGTCCTCTCCTGATTCACCCTTCACCCCTGTCCAATCCCTGACTGTGAATACCCTAATGACATAAACAGAGTAGTAATCACATTAACGCCAGTTACGGCTCAGGCACTCTTAAGAGGCACTGTATTGACAACCCTGTGTCTTCCCAAAGCACTCACTCCAACACCTATAAACACTTATGAATATTGGCAAAGCCCTGCTATTAGCATAATCACTTTTCAGGTGTGTGTGAGTGCTCCTGAGCCCGGGCGACTGATAACTTTGGAAAATGGGAGTGACATGCTGTGTCCCTCTGTGTCTCCCCTCACTGTTCCTTCCTCTTCCCTCTTCTCCTTTTGGAAGCCCTGTGTGCTAATCCTGTTAGCTTGTTCCTCCATTAGCTAAATGACCAATATCAGAGAGAGCTGCGTGGTCACAGCACAGGGGCCTGAGCCCACGACGAGGCTCGGTCAAGGACAAAACAAAAAACACAGAGGCCAAGCCAAGTCTGCTAACTCATGGATGGATGGCAAGAAAGTTTTAGAGAGTAGGCAGAGCAGTTGGATTGTGACTTTGACTGAGAGATGAAAGGTTAATGCAATTTTTTCACTCCTAACTGCCACACTACTGTTTAAATGAACATGTTTATTGTCTGAATGGCTCATATCATGATTTTTAAGAGTCCTGTTGTAATTCTATTTAGGCTACAAGTTTGACTTGATGTTCCGTGGTTGATCTTACTGACAGGTTGGGCCTGTTTACCTTTACCTTAAAAACCTGCCTCACATCCGCCTCTCTCCCTGTCACACTTAAAGTTACTTTGAGACCTGCATTTTCAATGTGAGCACCATTGGTGGGCTTCAAACTCTGCTTCAAATACGAGTAGGGGTTTAAGACAGTGTTTTAAGTATTCACTCAGCAGCCACAATATTATTGCTAATATTGTGAAGGAAGTGGCCAAATATTACCATTTGATAAAATCATGCAACACCATGGGAAACATGATCTAAGTCATTGAATGTTTTCTTTAGCTGTTATTAAATGGTTAGCAGTAGGTAATCAAATATGTAGTGATATGGCCCAATGTTCCTAAAAATGTCACCTATCTATCAGTTGTTTAGTAATTAATTAGGGGTGAGATGATGAAAATTCAGTTTTGAGCAGTGCTAGAACTACATTATAATAGTATTTACCCTGAAGAAGATGCCAGAAGAAAATAAGTGATGTGTGAATACGGTGGCTTAACCTAGCAACAATAGGTCAAGGTCATGGCTATCTTGGCATCTGTTGTTTCGTTTGTTTGTGTTTGTGGCTGTGTTTGGGATGAAGCAATGAAGGGGAAAGGGGGCTGTGTGCTGCCCATGTGCGTGTGTGCAGTGATTGAGAGTCACAGAGTGTGTGTGAGAGACTGGCTTTAGGGGGTTGGGTCACTAAACAATGGAGCAATCTGCATGAGCAAAGAGTACATGAAGCCTTGGCCTCGTATGTGTGCATGTGTGTTTTGCTTTGTCTGGTCAGCTCTGTTGTCTGGGACAGCTCTGTGAATGTAACGCCAGCAGCCGCAGGCTGCCACATCTACTGTTCAAGGCGCCATCGTTACCCTGCTGCCCTTGCACCAGTTGGCCTTGTGCTTTTTGCATGATCCCTGGATCATATTCTCTGCCTGATAGCAGTGTCCATAAGACTCCATAATAGCCTCCTTCTGCTTTGTGTTGCAATGTGCTGAAACTGCTTTGAAGGAGATGTTGGCCTCTTTCTCTTCTTCAGTTCTTTCTATTTCTCCATTTTCCATGATTAGCGTTCCTCTTCTCTTTCTGTCCATGATCCCCCTGCCCTCTCTAACTTCTCCTATGTGCTTTCTGCCTTCTCTCTCCCAAAGTCCCCTACTTCAGCCTCTGCCATGAAATGGCAGCTAAGGGGTTGTCAGTGTGGTTTCTCCTCTCTGCTGATCCGATTTCAAAGGGACCTGGAGATCCAGCATTAGCTGTGCAGCTCTCTTGCTCTGCAGCCCTAACTCTCCACAGACTTGGAGTTAATGGAAGGAGAGAAACAGACGCGGAGAGTGAGAGGGAGCTCTCCTTTATTCCATTAGAGGACATACTCATTTATAAGATCATCCCTCGTCCCTTACACAGTTCTCCTCTAACTGGCAAGAAAAAAAAAATACTTCAAGGCCATCAACCGCCTTGTCAGAAAGTCTTTTCTCATTCTGAATAACTGTCCTACCATTCCTCTGAGGAAAGCTATGAAGGACAACGGTGGGCTTTAGATATCTTCTTTGTCATTGTTGTGAGTCTGTGTTTGTCTGCCTTGTTGATGCCCATCAATGGTTTCTCCAAACACAAAAGACTTGCTTTTTCTGATACACAAGGAAGCTTATCGATTACTGGTTTTTAACTGACTGACATCGATCTTGTGGCCTTCAGATATGTAACGACTTGTAATTAGATATGCCCTGTTCATGCCACAGTTTTCTCCCTACTTTTTTACCCATCTTTTCTTCTGCTTCCTTCCTTTAATTCCATGATCCCTTACTGCTTTCTTTTCTCTGACGGACGTACAGTAGCTGCATTGAAAGATGGCATTTGATTCAACTCCCCCTTTATAATAATAGAAAAAAAATAATCCACTATCCTTCTTTTACGCATACAGTCTTTGCTCACACATTAAAACAGGGAGGAGGAAGTGTGTATGGGATGCAAATCAAAGCAAAGTGAACAGGAGAGGCCAGGTTATTGCAACCATTTTACGAGTGATTTGGGGCTTTCTATTTAAAGCTGTAAAAACACACACATAATCAGGAAACATACATACAGCCTAAGCCAATGTAATGGGCACATTTTATTTGTGCTTATGAGAGAGGGAGCAAAAAGCGTGTATGGGCAAATGGCTTTTTTATGATGGAAAAATTCCATAGTGGGTCAAAGCCCCTCGCAGGTGGCAGCAATTAACTGTAATTCTTGCAGATTGTAATGATCCATAATTTACCAGTATACCCTCCTTCCAACTCTTTTCAGTCAAGAGAAAAAGGTTTGCGTAGAGGTTTGATTGGGTGCACATTTTATGCCGCGTTCTGGTCTTTAAGTGAGATTGTTCGGTGGGGGGCCACTGTGGCCGTGGACACATGAGATCGAAAGTAGAAGCACAAACCACCAGTCCGTTCCATCCAACATCCCTTTTTTCTAACAGCAGCCATCTTCTCTTCCTGCCCCCTCTTCACCCCTTTTGTCTTTCAACCACAGCGGGCTTTAAACATGCAACACTGTCCATCCACCATCTTAGGGATCACTTATAGATGCAAAATATACACAAACACATATGGCCAGTCTCCCCTCCTCCCTCTGCCTTGTTCTCCCTCTTTAACACAGTATGGCCATGGTTGTGGGTTCAGTGTCTGCAAATGACTTTAGAAAAATACCCTGCGGTGAAAAAAGAAAAAGGAGAAGAAAGGATAAGAAAGCTAAAAGATGAAAGGGGGAGCACATTTGCAAGTGGCGGATGCTTCTTATTTTGCATATCTCTCACTTCTGCTTTCCCCTTCTCCTTTTCTTTTCACCTGAGAGGATTTAAATAAATCCACAAAGCATGAAATATCAGAAATAGAAAAGTAATGCTTGAAATGCATTTTCACAGGAGCCTCCCCACCCACACACAAACATGGCACAACACAATTTTCCCCTTTGCTTCTTTTAACTGTCAATGTGGGTTTTTTGTGATAAACACTGCTACAATTTATTAACATGTGACCTCTTATTTGTATTCAGCATTAATATGCAGCATCAGATACATGTCCCACTTTAGCCTATCTAATTCTGTAAACAGAGCACTGGAGAGGAGATGAATGTGTTTAACGAGATTAGGCGTGCATTGTCAGGCAAATCTCCGGTCAGTGTGCAAGTGCTATTGAAAGTCAATTATTGTTTCAAATATTTCTTTGCCTTCTCAGCTGTGTAAATTGTGAATTTGCAGCCTGAGAAATCTCTGATTATTGTTTTATGTATTCCTCTGTCAAGTGTCATCCCAAAGGAGTTGATTTAAATTAATTCAGTTTGAAAAAAGTGCATTCTTAAATTTTTAAACATCAGGGCATAATACTTTAAAAAAAAAACTGCAGCTTTCTAAATGTAGACATATTCAAAAATCATGAAACCCAACAAAAAATATTGGCAAGAATATTTTTTGTTGGGTTTCATGATTTTCTTTTCTTGTACCAGTGAAATGTTTAAAAAAAAAAAAAGGAAAATATTCGCTGATGAAATGCACATATCTCTTTCATTGTTAAAAAAGGAATAAAAGTGAACCCATAGTGTCAAAATTACAAAATGCTTGTTGCTGACACATTCTCTCTGTTTTTGATCTTCACATTTAATTTTTTCTCTAAAGCCTCAATTAACCAAAGTGTCATAATTTTTTAAAAAATAATTGTGTAATTCTGAGGTGCCAGCTAGTTGTTCTAGAAAGCTGCTAAAGCATTTGAACAGGTTAATTGAAATATTTTCCTCTCTGTGTGTCCTTTTGTAGATAAAGATGAGCCCAGCAGCTACACCTGTACCACCTGTAAGCAGCCTTTCACCAGTGCCTGGTTCCTGCTCCAGCATGCCCAGAACACCCACGGTTTCCGCATCTACCTGGAGAGCGAACCTGGCAGCCCCCTCACCCCCCGCGTGGCTGCAGCCCCTGGGATGGGGGGTGAATGTGCCTCCTCCCAGCCTCCCCTCCATGCCGTCCACTTGGCTGACGGCAGTCCATACAGCCTCCTGAGGATGCCTGGCTCCGGTTCTGGTCGGGACTCAGCATCCACGCCTCGTGAAGGTCGCTACCCCCGAACTCCACCACTGTTCAGCCCACCACCACGTCACCACCTCAGCCCTGACGACCTGGCCCTGGCAACCCACCATCCCAGCGCTTTTGACAGGGTGATGAGGCTAAACTCAGTGCCACTAGAAGCCCCTCCAAGCATGGACTTCTCTAGGCGTCTACGTGAGCTGGCTGGAAATGCAAGTGGGGCTTCACCGCCTCTTTCCCCTAACAGGCCCAGCCCTATGCAACGGCTGCTGCAGCCATTTCAACCAGGTTCTAAGCCTCCATTCTCAGCTACTCCTCCCCTTTCCACCTCTCAGTCACCCTCTGGCGCACGATCCACCCCAAATCCTGTGTCAAACGTGGCCCAACCAGGCACTCCACTCAAGGCAAAGTCTTGTGAATTCTGTGGGAAGACCTTCAAGTTCCAGAGTAACCTAATAGTTCATAGGCGTAGCCACACGGGTGAAAAGCCCTTTAAGTGTCACCTCTGTAACCATGCCTGCACTCAGGCCAGCAAACTGAAACGACACATGAAAACACACTGTCAGAGCAAGACGTCGGCACTGAACACCAAGTCAGATGATGGCCTCTCAACGGCAAGCTCCCCAGAACCCAGTACAAGCGAACTGATGGGCAGTGCCACAGATGCCCTTAAGTCAGTTGTTGCCAAGTTCAAGAGTGAAAACAATGGCCTGATGTCTGAAAATGGAGAAGAGGAGGAAGATGAGGATGAGGAGGAGGAAGAGGAGGAGGAGGAAGAGGAAGAAGAAGAGGAAGAAGAGGAGGAGGGGGAGGAGGAGGAAATGGAGAGCAAGCCTAGAGTGGAAGAAGCAGATGAAAGGAACGACTATCGTTTTAGCCTGCGATTGGAAGGCGCCCGTCACCACCAGAACAGTGATGCCCTGCACCCACACCGCCGTAGCTTGTCTCGGGACCGCGGTGATGAGGATTCAGCCATGGAGTCTGACCGAGCAGATGATGGAACTGCAACCACTGTCAATGGCCTAGGCCCGCTATCTTCTGACAGCCTGTCCAGGAAGCTGCTGGGTGGAGGAGTCAGCCCCGGATCTCTAAGTCCCCTGTCCAAACGCATCAAGGTGGAGAAGGACATTGACCCCCCCACGCCCACCATCCCAAACACGGAAAACGTTTACTCCCAGTGGCTCGCTGGCTACGCTGCCTCAAGACAACTCAAGGACCCTTTCATCAGCTTCACAGGTGGGGACTCCCGACAATCGCCCTTTGCTTCCTCATCTGAGCACTCTTCAGAAAACGGCAGCTTGCGCTTCTCCACCCCGCCTGGCGAGCTGGATGGGGAACGGGCTGCATCAGGACGCAGTGGCACTGGAAGTGGGGCCAGCACTCCTCATGGTGGCAGCGGGAACGGTAGGCCGAACTCCAAGGACGGTCGGCGCAGTGACACCTGTGAGTTTTGTGGCAAGGTGTTCAAGAACTGCAGCAACTTGACAGTGCACAGACGCAGTCACACTGGGGAGCGGCCCTACAAGTGTGAGCTGTGCAGCTACGCGTGTGCCCAGAGCTCAAAGCTCACCCGCCACATGAAGACCCACGGACAGATGGGCAAGGATGTGTACAAATGTGAAATCTGCCACATGCCTTTCAGTGTATACAGCACTCTGGAGAAACACATGAAGAAGTGGCACAGTGACCGGCCACTGGCAAATGACATTAAGACTGAGTAGTCAAAGAGCAGCGTACAGCAGCTCTGTCTCAGCTCCCCCGGCTAAAAAGTGACCCTGGCTAACTGGCCACTAAGTGAGGGGAAAGGACAACAGGGTTATACACCAATACACGGTACAGCCCTGTTATCATCCCCACTGGAAAAAGCTAAATGCATGATCCATCATTGGGGCAATACTATTGCATCAAACGCAAAACTTTTTGAGCCTTTCTATTGTGCAATAATTTACACGTTTTGTATTTTTTGTAACTGGACAGCATGCTCAGTGTGTTTTGGCTACTTAGAGAGAAAGTTGTCCTTGGCTGGTGGGTTTGGTTGTACATGTGTTGCTGTTGATACTCTGATTTCTTTGACATAAAAAAAAGTGAGTTATGAGATCCCATGCTGCATACAGTACATACTGTTTTACATATCATGTACAGTTTTGTGTTCCAACACAGTGGACAGTGTCATATGATCAAAACATCAAGACAAGCAGGGTCACACTTAAAAACTGATCTTTGTGAAAGAGTTTCCATGCAAGATTGAGATAAGAGATATTATATATATGTTTATGAGAATTTGGCTGCCTATTAAATGCTAGGCACTAGCGCCATGAAATATTCCTTTGACAAACAGCAATGAAATTAACAATATGGTGTGAAATGACAACAAGAGTGCCTTGGATATTTTACCTGCATTAGTTAATCCTCCTTTTTGCTATAAGCATGGAGCCTCAGCTATACAAGAATACAGGACATTTTTGTGCACATGTGGAACAAGCAGGTCCTTGCATCAAGCACCTGTACAACCATGTCGTTTAGTGACTTAGCAGAGCATAAGGAACCAGCTGAAACAAAAACAGAAAAAAAGAGTATGTGTATCTCTGGTAAATCATTTATCTGCCTGACTCATGTAAATTGTTATTCTCCAGATTATGATTCTGTTTACTGGCATGTTACATGCTAAAAAGGAGTAGAAGTTTGGTGTGTAGACTTTTGGTTTAGGTGTTTATTTTCCCGGTACGTGTGTACCTTACTGAGAGGGTAGTCTGACGAGTTGTTTTAACCAACGTAAAGCTCTTAATTTTCCAGAGTGTTTATTTTCTTTGAAAATTAAAAGTTTGCAGGTTTCTTTGTAAGTAGCACAGAATTATGTTTTTTCAGTGTCAGCAAGCAGGCAGTGTAGCCAGCAGCCATTTGAAGACCACAGAGTGGGTTTTAAGTTGTTCTAAGCCAGACAGATTTTGGGTGGTGGTGGTGGTGGGAGGGGATTGGGTGGGTGTCGGAGGGTAAGGGTGGGTCCAGGGTAGTGGGTAGGGAGTGGGTTAAACAGGTGTCTCTACAATTCAAATGTTTATGTCCTTATAGCGCTTTTTCTCTGTAACACATTAGATCTTAGTAACCATTAAGTAATCTGAATCCCTTTTCATGAGCTTACATTGAAATCGATCTTTAACAGAGGTCAAAATCTTCACTTGAGATTCTTAATTTAGTCAATTTTGCGGCAAATATCCCTTCCATACATGATTTTTAGGAGTAAAGCTTGCCATATTTTCTTTTCTTTTCAGTTCAAATGCTCTAGAAGTCATCCTGGTAGTTTATTTCTTACCTTCATCCCCTGTCATTGTTGATATAGCACTTGTCACTCTGCCTTGGATTCTGTATCTGTCTCTCTAATCGGAGGTACAGTTGGTTGAGTATAAAATGAGGACCAGATCCAGATCTGGGACTACCTACGTGCACTGTTCAATTTTCCCAGTTTACAGTTGGACACTCAAGGGAAAACTTGCTTTTATGCTGACAGATTAGAGTGGTGTCAATGCTTTGCATTAAAATAAAAAAGGAAAAGAGAAAAAAAAAGTTAAACTAGAAACTGTTGCCAGCCATGTCTCCTTCTAAGAGCTCAGCATCCGTTTGGCTCTTTGGGGTATCAGTGCAGGAACCGCCATAGAAATCTCCTGCCTCATAAATATACTACTCACTACAGAAATATAAAAATCTACAAATCTGATTTAAAAATTTAAGTAAACTGTGTTGAGTTTTTAAAGTAACACTTCAATATCTTTTGGGGAGATCGTTATTTAAATTTTGTTTTAATTTTTTTATGGTTTATTATTTTTTTCTTTTTCCTTCTTGGTGACATCCAGGACTTGATCACTATGTATGAATTGTAATGAACATGTCTCTCATCTTTTTTGCCTTTACTATACACAAGACTTCAGGTTGAACAAAAAGTTTGCATTGGGGAGAGATTTATGATAAATAAATATATAGAGAGAACTTAAAACACATAGGAAAATGCACACTCATGTAAGTTCCTATGTTCAAAACACATTTATGGTCTACTTTTTTCCTGTATTTAGAATGGTATTTGAAATTAATGTTCACTTAGTGTAGGCACTTATAGTATTTATGTTGGAGCCTGTATTTTTAACTGTTTTGCCTGTACTCTTTAAAGGTTTCAATGTACCCTTTTTTTCTGTAGTGAAAAAAAAAATCCCAACAAGCTGCCACCGTATATTTTCTTAATTTGGCAGGATAATATAGTGTGAATAATTTGTATGCTTGAAAATGAGTATGTTTTTAAAAGAAAATGTTGTGGTGTCCTAAGGGTGAGAGGTCATGTAATGGCCTTTTCAGGCAGTCCCGCTGGAGTGGCCACAATGAGGTAAAACAGGTGGTTGTACATATCTTTTTAGTTTGTTTTATATATTTTTCTCTCCTGCCATTTTATATGCAGTAATAAAAGCTATTGTTGGGTTTTTCTTGGTAGCCAACTTTTTACTGTCCTTGAACATGTACCACCTGATAACATTCCAGCTGTTTTTGAAAGAGACCTTTTGTCATATGCAATCAATCCGACATCAATCTGAAAACATTTTTGCTACAGTTGTTTCTGATTTTTTTTGTTACTTCAATTTTTTTCATTGCCAAAAGAACCATGGTGCTTTATAATTTAAAATGGTACATCTCATATGCAAGGCATATTCTAAATATAATGGAAATCATAGAAAGAAAAAGTTTGGTACACGTCAATGCTGATGGTTTTGAGGTCAGTTGAATTTTCAGCCTGATTTCTTTTTGTGTTCTGTATTTACTCGCAAGCTATTTGTTCTGAATTGAACTTGAAGTTGACCTACGGCATTGGTCAACATTATTTATTATGACTTAACACACACAGGCTCTGTTCAGAACAGAGTCACAGCAAAACAAATCAGTCCATTTTTCTCCCTCCTGATGAATCGTGATGGCTTGATTTCTCTGTTTGATGACCAAAGGTCATTGACCAACATTCATAAGGTCTTGCTCGACTTTCAGATTTTACTGTTGTTATGTTTCAGTTATGGAGATGCCACTCTATTTTCAGCTGTTGTCTGCATTATTCTCTTCACTCAGCCATTTTGTCTTGAAGAAATAAAAAGTATTACATACATGTCTGAATTTGTTGTTTTTATTGGTTGCTACCTCTATCTTTTTCACTTCTTACCTGTTTGTCTGCTTGAGCTTTCTGCCTGTTTAGAGAAGTGTTTTTGGATTCATATTTGGTCACTTTAAATAATCTAACAAGTACAGTCTAGACCCACCCTGCTCTTTATTTTGTAGTGTCCTGAGACAATGAACCCTCGCATTAGTTCATGCAAGACAGGATAGTCATATGCCCAGCCGTGATCAGCTGATGGCCAGATGATCCCAATTATCGCCTCCCAGCTCTTTCTGTCAACACAGCGGTGTATTTAAATATGACATCCTTTTCATGAATCCCTGTTTGCATTAATGCTGATGCACCATGCTGCTGGCAAAGCTTAACCGCCTCCACCCCAGCCTCCTACTTCATAGCATAAAGCTTGTTGCATCCTCATATTGAGATTGATGCTACTATGGATTAATTGCTTTTGAACTAATTTTATTGTTTTCAGTATGCATGGTCATAAATGTATCTATCAATCAATATGCTATACACAAGTCAAAGCATGCTGCTTGACTTACCCAGGAGGCAGAGCCTTCTACGCCAAGTAAAACTATACCCATTTTGAAATTAAATGGTAAAATGTATGACGAAAGAATTCCTGACTGAACTTGAATTATGATGTGATGCTGTTTAAACAAGTCTGAATTATTAACTGAAAGAACAATTTAAAATAAACAAGTTGGTAATCAAATATAAACTTTTCTTTTTCGTTGTAGTTGAGCTCTACCATTTTTCTGATTCCTTGGCTTGGCTTGAGTCATCACGGGGGGGTTGGAGGTTCAGCAGCATATCTCTGGCCTGTGGCCTTGTCAGAACAGTGTCTGTGTTATATCTCCAGCAACCATCCCATCTCCTCCTGTCTTGCCCCCTCACCCCCATCCCCCTTCTCTCTTTCATTTTAACCTACCACCCTCGCTGCCTTTGCGTTTGCTTTTTTCCCCATGTTTTCTTCATGCTTTTGCATATCCCTCTACTGTATCTCTTTTTTTCTTACAGCCCTTCCTTCACTGCTTCCTCCTCTCCCCTCTGAAGCACTGGAGGGCAACGTGACAGACTAATCGCTCTCCTTGTCCGAGCCCGGCGCTGTTTGCCTAGCAGGGCCAGATTAAAGTTCACAGATAGAGAGAGGTTCCTGCTTAGGCCAGGTGTTGACAGTTAAGATAAAGCAGAGTTGCAAGGAAGTGGGGGGTGGTTTGGTGGGTGTTTGGAGCCAGGGATTGCAAGACTGTGTGTGTTCCTGCTCATATACACACTTATAATGTTCAGGAGGGTGGTCACCTCCCCCCTCCCCCCCTCCCTCTCTTGTCTCCGATCTCTCAAGTTCAATGTCAAGAGAGCAACAATGCTCAGGCCCACAAATCCCGCCACCAAACAAGCCGTGCATAGCAGACATACTTTTCCCATAGCAGACTCTGGGCCCTTGCCTACCATCCCCGACCCCCCTCCTCTTCTTCCTTGTGTAGACATATGTCCTTAACTCGTAAAGGCAACAGTCACAGCTCTATGACTAAAAGGACAGATTTTGAAAAGGTTGTCTTTCAGTAAATAATACATTGAACCTCTTTTTACAGTCTTCCTAACAAAACTTGTTTTTCGTTGTTAAAGTAATTTTTCGTCCTTGTCATTTCTACAGAGCTTTTCAAGGTTTTCTGTTAAAGGGCAAATATTTTTAAGTTCATTATGCTAATCGAAACTAGCTCACACATACTCTGAAAAAGACAAAGATTGCCCCCTCCCTCTTTTGCTCTTCCTCCCTTCCTTCACCTCGCTCTGTCTTGACTTGTCTGTGTGTTTAAAGCAGGGAGGCCTCCCAGGCATAGCTGGGGAAATCCTGTCCAGGAGAGAGTCTGAGCGTTGAATCGACTCTCTAATCCTCCTAATATACCACTTCTCCTTGTTTGCTCCCCCTATTCCTCTGCCTTCCTCTCCGTCTCCCTGTCTCCTGGCATCAGCTGTCAGCGCATCATCTCTATCTCCCTTCTTTTTCTTCGTTTTACTTTACATGCACTCTGTCTTGCTCTGCGTCTTCGGCCATTCCTCTTCTGCTACTTCTTGCCTCTGTTTCAGGCTCAGTTTTTTTGGGCTTGAGCCCATCTTACGAGTGTCAGCGAGCAGAGGAAGGCTGAAGAACGGAGATGGAGAGGCAGACTGCAGCTGTGCTGTGCTGCAGTGAAGAGGGGGCCTCGTCCGGGCTCCTTGGAACAATATAAAAGCACTAATCACCCAGGACAGCTGACACCCAGCGCCTCACACATACACACTGTGCCTCACACACACACAGACACACACACCCACACAAAGATCTGAGGATTGCCAGTATAGGGTGGAAGAAGAGGAGCTCTGCCCAGACAAGACTTACAGGTCTGGCTTGGTTGGAAAACAAAGTCTGTGTTTTGTCTAAGGGGCAGTAATGCTCGGGGGCTCACAGCGCTTTCTCACAAACTAACAATGTGCCTTTACATGCACACACTCATACTAACTGTAAAAGGACATACATGCACACAAAAGCAAACTTAAAAGGCAGTTACAGGAGTATACAGCAGAAAGAGAATCAAACACACATGCCGATGCTGGAACACTAACCACATAATGGATCGGGTGCATGCACACTCACACACATAGACGCACACACACACGTGCATACACAAAAGTGTCTTTGGGAATGTGACCTTTTCCCAAAAGCCTCCCTTTCCTGCCCTGGCTCCCCTCCCCCTCTGGCTGTGTGAAGACTGAAGGGGTCAAGGGTGAGGTTTTGGGGGGCTGGAGATTAGGTTTCACATGACTGAGCACCTTTGTTGGGGCAGGCCGGCAGAAAGGAAACGTCCAGGAGGGTAGCTGTGTCTGTCTGAGGAGAGGGAGAGAGATAGAGAGGGGGAAGGGAGAGTGCAGGGACAGAGAGATGGACAGAGGTTTAAGTTGAAGTTTGCGCGGGCTGAAGTTGAAGTGCAAGAGCAAGGAAGAGCTTGAGAAACAACAGAGAAAATATGAGAGCATAAAGGTGAAAACCAGCCCACCCTTACCCACATTCCTCACCGTACAGCTTTGCCTGGCCTTGTCCTTACACCTCTCTTTACTTTCTTCTCCTCTCTCTTAACCTTGCATCTCTTTCTCTTTCTTTCTCCGGCCATGTGGCTTCTGTGTCAGGCTGTGGCCAGCAGTGTCCTCAGTGCCTGCTGGCTGCACTGATCTCCCCCATGACCACACAGCGAGAAGAAAGCCCTAGCCAAAATAGTAAACTGGATCACAGCAGAGTCCCCCTTCCTCCTCCTCCTCCTCTGCCTTCTCAACATCTGAGTCGTAGTCTGCCCGCTAGACAATATGTGCTGTAACTGGCAATGAAAAACTTGGCAGAGACACGGATTACCTCGCTTGTGAAGTATTGCTTTAAATGTCTTCGTGTGTTTAATTTTTTCCTTCCTCCTAAATCTCAGACCTGGTAAGAAACATAGAGAGAGAGAGAGAGAGAGAGAGAGAGAGAGCTTTTAACAACGTGTAACAGTTTCAACTAAATGAGTCACAGAGGTGGGACTGGTACTGCTGATGGCTTCCAGATAAGGTGAAAACTTTGACCCTGGAGTGAAAAAGAAGGACAGGGGCGAAGGGTGAGAGGGAAGGAATGTCTTGGAAGCCGTGCTAACCAAAACAGAGGGGACTTTAATTCTCATAGTGCACATCAGACATGAACCTTAAAGTGCTGCCTTTATTAATTAAACTTAACTGTTAACACCCTTAAAGATGGCTGTGTGTATGCATGTACAATGTATGCACTAATCCACGAGGACCAGGCTTTTAAAGGTCAGCACTGAAAGCTGCACTGTACGCTATCAGTATGTCACTGGTGTGTTGCAGAAGGGGTTTCTTTTGGCACACCACAGGGGCGGCTCATTCCAGAACACTGGTGGCCAAAAGGGAAGGGTCAGGAGGTGAGGAAGGTGGGATGGGGCAGGGTTCAGTGGATTCCAGAGACCAACTGATCTGACCTTGAACCTCAGGGTGTGGGGCTCAGGGTGGCACTGTTAAAACCTCGGGGTCTGCCATAGCTGCCTAAAACGGAATGCTCACATGTGTGTTCTGCTTCATTACATGTACGGAAGACAAAGTGCTGCATGGAAAAATACATGTAGGTCTATGTGTGCATGTGTCTGCAAACAGCGAGGTTAATGTATCATATTTGTGTGTCATATGTACGTGTGTGTTCTCCAGGTGCAACGCCACAGGCAGAATTTATATGACCAGTAAAACAGGGTCATATTATCAGTACCCTCTGACTTGTGTGTGCTTCTCAGTGCACCTGCATGTGTGTATGAGTTGTATGCAGAGGCAGAGACAGCAGGGCGCCTGTTAACAGTCCTGTGAACAAAGAGGCAAAGTTCATACTCTGGCCTCTTTATGTCACCACTTTAGAGTCAGATAAGACTGGACAATCATTCAGAAAATACATGATATTCAATTAACACAGTTTGGATATTGATTTCAGAGTGTTTGCACATTAAGACGGATTGTTTCATGGCATACCTGGGCATGATTGCTTCCGTGACCCACACTGATCTGCTTTAACATCAGTAACACTGTTCTGTGCCTGAGCTCTCTTGCATATGCACACAGTTCAATATAGTTAGTGGCACTATGCTGTAAAGTTGATTGCAAATCCGCTAAGAGGAAGAAAAAATGAGACAACCATTGCAACCACTTGTGTCAGCATTTGTTTTTGCTTCGTGTGTTCAATGGCTGCAGGCTTCTGCATGGGTGTATTTATTACTTTTAAGATGTCAGCTATGACCTTCATCACATCTCTACCTGTCTTGGAGGATGACATGAGGATGTGCTGTGCAGATTCTGTTTGTTGACTTACATACACAGTGAAGTTGATATATAGTTAAACCTGGATTCAGCTATCTAATTGGGCTATTGCTTTGTCCCAGTACACATGTACCACAGGGACCACACTTTTTGTCAGATGTACAGTATGTCTGACTTTTTGTAGATGATGACGTCCACTTTTAACTGGTTTGATTGGCTTTATTCCTGTTGACCTTTTCATTAAATACAGGGCCTAAAGAAGTATTCACCAGTGTTCATTTTAACAGCTATTTTTAATTTTAGTCTTAGTCTTAGTCTTTTGATCACATCTTTTAGCTTTAGTCACATTTTAGTCATTTCCACCCTTTTTAATTGTAGTCTAGTTTTAGTCGACAAAAACTCCTCACATTTTAGTCTTTACTTTTAGTCCAAGCGTTTATTCTCTTGCCTAAATCTAGTGCCAAATCATGGTAGTGTGCTCTATGCACTCTGCTAAACCTGGGGTCCCTGCTTTTTTACAGCTCAGAGGCAAAAGAGCTACAGATGCATTATTTTTTGACAGATTTACCCACAGTGGAGAACTATCATGGATTTTCAATGTCTGACAAATCAAAATCACATTTAGGCCCAGTTTTAGTCGTCTTGACAAAAACTAAACTTAGTTTTTGTCAGTTTTAGTCATCACAGATCTCTGTTTGGTCAGTCTTGGTGTAGTTTTTGTCGTGTAACAAAAGACTGTCGACGAAGATTTTTAGTCATAGTTTTAGTCGACGAGTTTTGGTACAGTTGAACTCTTTGGATGTCTAGTTTTGTGATCTAGTTGGCCCTAGAATTTTTAAACCCTACCTGGAGCCTCAGTTGTATCCTTGTGCATTAAGATGTTTTTAGTTGAAACATGTTAACATTCCTCCTTCTGTCTTATCTTTCTTTACCCAGTATTCTCATGTGTGTTTCCCTCTCTGTGTTTGTGTGTGTTAAAGGTGTATCTGGACGCATTGACCCTCCCTGTGGGGGCCAGCAAAGCCTTCTGAGCTGCTCCAGCTGTTGTAGAGGTGACAGAGGATAAGACTGGCTGAATCTGAGGGGTGAAAGGGCTTTGGAAGTTTCTGGAAGTTTCTGAGAATTACCCCGCCACTCCTGGTTTACTCCTGGTTCATTCCTGTGGCCCAGGGGTCAAAGAGAGCAGGATAAGGAGGGGAGAGAAGGGGGACTGCAGGGCTACAGTCACATGCTTGACCTGCCACAATGACCTGGTTACACCCTAGACATACTTCCCTCTGCTGAACCATTACAGTGTCTTTTTAGAACAGTTTCAGAAGTTAGAAAGGTTGGGTCTGTTTCATATTTTGGGTTTTATGACCTGTAGATACAAACTTCTGAAAGTCCCTCAAAATGTTAAGCAGGCTGCGCTTAGTGTTAAAAGGCTGATGTAGAAAAGGTGGACAAAGCAGCATAGCCCGATGCTCCTGAAGACAGCTTTCGCTTTTATTGTAAAGCTATGTGTAGTTGGATGTATTCAAGGCCTGAATGAAAGTGAGAAGAAGAACTAGTGAGATTTGAGAGTACAGAGCAGCTTCATTTCAGTATCTTGACAGTGGTATGACAGTTGTAGCATATGAAGGTCAAAAACCCAGACTGTTTCCTGCTGCATTCTCACACTGGCTCACTGCAGAATATCTTGGCTGGCAAAATATTTCTGGGAAAAGTTGAGGGGAAAAATTCAACCATTTGTGCTCAAACATAACCTGAATCGCCAGATAGACTGTTTCATTCTTATAGTTTGTTTTTATTATTGGTGAAGGCTCTTCTTTTCAGCAGCAGACTGGTGGAGGGGCTGCAGGTGAAGAGGTGATGTTAAACAGTTCTTGTAACACAGCTACTGTTTGCCTTGAGTATTTATGTTGTGTACTTATACGTTGTTGTATAGGCTATAAAATCATAAATTTCACTGATCTGATTTATAAACTTGGACGGTGCTTTGCACAGTTTATGCTGTGATGTGTTGAACACCTGGTTCTCCTAACTTACCTGTGTATTCTCCATCGTGATAACAAAAATTAATGTGCCTATTAGGCCTCGTGAGCTTCTAATGTTCTCCGTTTTTTAGTCTAACTTTTTCGTCAAGTCCACTCTTGTTATCATCCATCTTTCTCTCTTGATTATCACTTTGACTTTCTTGGGTCGGAGGAATCAGCCACTAACATGGTAAACGTGGGAACAAATGTACCGGTTTTGTTTCCAGTCAGACGGACATGGACAGTCTACTCCCCTCAACCAACCGCATGGGGAGGGAGAGAGACAGTATTTTGTGTGGGGTAAACTTAACTTGAACAATAATTGCTCCCACCTGTGTCCATCCTAGCTAATGTAGCCTGTTTAATCCCACTGTACGGCAGCCCTACCGGCCCAGAAAGCAGCCACTCCGGGCCTGTCGAGGTCTGTCGGAAGAAGTTCAAGAAAACTTCTCTGCCAAGGACAGCTAACAGTGTCTCTTTGCTCCTGATTTAATAAAGAAATGAGGCACATTTCTGATAAAAGAGAAAATGCTAGTATCTTCAACGGCTTAAAGTAGAACTTAACCTCTTCCCTAACGATTGCAAGCCCATGCTGAAAAAGGTCGAGAGAGGAGTGAAATCATTTTTTCTGGGGATGTAAGGATACACTTACCCCACGATTTGATTAGAATCCTGATTTTTCTAAAAATATAAGTAAATATAAATTAATTTTCCTTGATTCACTTTTCAAAAAAAAATTTGGAAAATAGATTTTCTTATGTTTCTCTCTCTCTCTTTTTAATTTCTGACTCAAAAAACAAAATCCTGCACATTTTTCATATCCATTACCTTGAAAGAAAAGTTAAACTGAGAGTATCTCTGTTGTGTTCTTTTTTGCACAAAAGGTACAATAAACAGACTGGACTGTGTACGGGGCTCAGGCTGTAGCAGTGTTCATGGAGACCGATCACAAGTCAGTATCTTAGAGAACCAATAAGGCAGCTTGTTGTAGATAGTTGGCTCAAATCTTAACAGTAGCAAATCCTACCATGACATTCAAAACCCACCTGTAGCTACCGCCTCGTTCTCCTCAGTGACTTTGATTTGTCCTCACAGTGTGGATTGAAGCTTTTCAAGATGGATATCCTGATGACAGATCAGCAAATCCATCTACTCTGCGAGGTAAGTTAGAAAAGTTTTGTGCAATTTCCCAGTGTGTGTGAAAACCACTTTACTGTTTCTTGAAGGCATACTAACTTATCTGTCCTCAAAGAACACCTTTTCACCCTCACTCACATGCTTTCTGTCTTTTGTTAGTCTTCACTGAGCCTGTCCAGTTTACCTCTCATGTAAACATTTCTCTGTCCTGTAGGATGGGGGTTGTAGTTGTCTAAACTACTCCAGGGGGTCACAGGAGTGCAGGCGACTCTTTGGACCAGGCAGCCTCTAATATTCTGGTCTTTAAGGGGCCAACCGGTGCTCTTTAGCAGGGACACATTCATTGTGGGCCTCCTGTCCTACAAAGCGCTTGTCAGTCATTGTGCTGAACTTGTGTTGTTTCTATGCGGCGCTCGGCAGCACAGCTGTCGTCAAAAGACCCAAGGCTACCCTACCCTTGCATGAAAGAAACAAACAAACAAAGCCGTAAAACAAGAAAATGAAAGACAAGAAAGGGTCACAAATAATGAGTGTACAAAAAACATCTTGTCCAATTGCACCTTGGGAGACCGTCTTCAGGAGGAGTGAGGGGTAGCAAGCCTCTGAGCGGACCCTGGGCACAATGGGAATTGGCCCCCCTTGTGTTACTGTTAGCCAGGCCCTTTGGATGAACTTGTCTTCTTTCAGCTGGCGCTCTTATGCCCAGGTGTGTCCTTGTGTGTTCGTGTGTGTGTGTATATCCACAGCACTGACATCTCTTTGGCCCCAAGTGCTCCATTGAAAATAAGACGGAGAGCGGAGCGAATGAAAAGAGATAAAGTGCAAAACAAGGATGAGAGGAGGAATAAAAGAAGAGTGGCTTCCTTGCTTTTCAGGGCAAGGACAATGTTCAGGCCTTTCTCCCACGCTCTGTACAACACTTGTTCTGCTACCATGGTCTGCTAGGACCGAGACCATCAGTTTATATTTGAATTCATCGAAAGACATTTAGTAACTTCATTTTCAATGAACTCCTTTCTACTTTTTATTTCAAGGACAGAGACACACTTTCAAATGTGTGTGAAGTGACAGTTAAAGGGAAAAGCTAACGGCAGAATTTCACTGTAAAATGCTGAAAATGGATAATAGTTTCCTTCAGATTGTATCAACCCACCTATTACAGATTCAGCACGACGACACAAATGAATATCATCATTGCCTTCCAATATTTTGATCTAATATTCTGTCCATACTTTCCCAATATAGCAATCATCTTTCAGATCTCTTGGGTTGGGTATCCAGCCAGCCGGCCAGCCGAGCAGCCATCCAGACGGGCCCGTGAATGGCTCGATGCCAAGGCCAATTGAGAGGTGCTGCTGTGGTGGAGAGCCAGAGGGGAGATGGTCATCCATTATTCATCACTAAGCCAAATAATCCCCAACAGAATTGGTCTGGTCTTGTCTGGCCCAACGGTTAGGGAAAGGATGGGATGGTCCGGGGGGCAAGAGGGGAGGGTTTCTGGGGCTGGGGGATGGCAGGTTTGAGGGTTTTTTCAGGGGAGGTTTAGTCGGATTTTTTTGGGGGGCCGAAAGGGGGAAGCAAGCTCTCTGTTAGGGGTGGGAGGGGGGTTCTTTGAGGATTAGATGCAAATATGTCTTTGATAGCTTTCACAGTCTGGGAGACCCATTCTGTTTATGGATATTCATATTAAGTCTAATCTTTGGAAACAATCCCTGGCATGGAGGAGTGAAAGGCTGCTGGGATGGGTACGGAGCGTAGAAACAGCAGGGGGTTCTGGGGGATGGAGTGGACCTGAATGGGGTCTCCTCTGACCCAGATCAGGGGCAGGATCTGTAAAAACTCATGTCTTGTGAGTGTGTATTACATTTGTTTGTGTAGAGGATGAATGACAGGTTAAAATATGGCCTAGTGTTCAAACTACTAACTCACAAATCTGTAAACGTAAACATACTAATGACACACAAATAATATCAGAAATAATTACACAAATACACACACATGGACAAAGGGATGGATCTCCATCAGTGCCACTGACAAACAACTCATTCAGACACAATAAAGCCTTCAAGTTCCGTCCCACTCCTTCAGTGACTGTATGTTTGTCCTCGACATGGGTTCATGTCGCTCTTTTGTCTTTACGTCTCTCGATGCTATCAACAGCTCCCAGAGCGACATCACAGTGAACAAAAGGAGAAAGAAAAAGAGTGGAAGAGGAAGAAGAAAGGGAAGCCGGAGATATTGGAGTCAACAACCTGCAGCTTTGGCTCTGCAATGAAGGACACACTGTCAGAAGGGGAGATGTTGTAAGCACAACGCAGTGTTTCTTCAGGTGTGTTATTTGATATCAAAGCAGAACCATACATCACTTGGTTACCAAGGTAACTTGTCAAAAATCTTTCACAGTTTGACTGTTAGATCAATGTCATGGGCAGGTTCATACCGACTCAACTTTCTATTTTTTCCATCAGATCTTTTCCTGTGTGATGTTCAGTGTATTTGACGGTATAATGAAGCAGAACATTTGCTCTGTTTCATTTTTAATCATTTTGCCTTCAATCAAAACATTTTTACAATTACTGACAATGACTTTCAGGTGATGTAATGATATATCACATCACGTCATGTTTGGTTTATTTCTCTTTTTCCTTTTATTTTCATTATTTTCGTATCAATTCCAATCCCAAATTGTTTTTGCAAAGAGGTAGGATCAGCTTTAAGTTGCATATATGGAATAATACAGAAATTTAAAGCAGACACATCAAATACACATCTCTGAGACCAGTGTTGTCTTCTACAGCAAGAAGACACACCCGTTATTCAAAATTAAAGAACTTTTGAACCATAACTCATAGCCACTTGTTTTTGTCCCTGAAAACCCTCTGATGTGTTCGTAACGCTTACAGAAGGTGTTTTTGGTGAGCCTTGGATGTGGGTGACTTTCTGGGGAATCAGATATTGAACATATTTTTATCCATGTTATAATAGCTAGCTTTGAGCCATCATATCAATTTCCCACAATGCATTGTGATGGGCTGTGACGACCAATGGCAGGCTGATCCATGCATGTCATGCTTTTCCAAACAGTGCATGTGTAAACACATAGAAACTGGAGAGAGCCTGAATGACTTATAATGGAGAGAAAGAGAGAGAGGCTGTGATTTGGCCCTCTCTGTCAATGCAGACCAGAACTGCTTAAACAATGACTAAAAAGAAGCCAATTTGAAAGAGTGAAAGGAATTTTTGTGTAAATATGTGAATATTCTGAAGACTTTTTGTCTCAGAATTATTTTTTGTACGTTTTGGTCCCCAAAAAGGAGAACAAGTTTGTGCAAGTCTGACTGCACCACAGGGTTGATGTTTTACAATCTTTTTAAGACGAAAAGTCCAGGCCAGACACAAAGGTGAACAAAGGTGTGTTAAAAGGTGTTGAAAAAGCTTAGGTAGCCATCAAATACTATATACAACATGGTAAGGGTGTACATTTACATTAAAGATCAGTCATATTATTTTAGGTTAAAGTCTGGTAAATGCGCAAATCTCTTTTTTTGTAGAAATTTTGAGAAGGGCTTCAAAGTACTGGGTGTAATAGGATTCATTTTTCAGAAATCTTTCTGAATCTGAGCATCTTTCCACATTAAGATTAAAATCAACTGCTCACCATTTACCCTAGGTTTACATATAAAGAAAAACAGCATCTGCTATTAATGCCCCTAGCACAATAAAGTTTGGGTACTTAGGACATAGTTAGAACCAGGTCAACCAGTTAATAATCATTAATTAATTGAGGTTAAAGCTAAAGTTCACCGAAAATGTTGGATAGGCTGTTTCATATAGCCTATCCATTGGATGAATACATTTCACATTCATCTGGGAAACCTCCCAGAAGATGATTGGATGAATGTTCTGTATGTCATAGTCATTACAGGTCAATCAGAGCTAAAAGACAAGATGAGGTTGAACACATGTGCAGCTCTGGTTGTAACCTGAGCAGGACAGGCAAACACTGCAGTAGTGGTGCTACTAAGTGGTTAAAACTCAAGCTGAGGCTATGATGTGGATAAAACTCAGCCAAGGCCGATCAACAGGGGAGCAAAACATCTTATATACCACAAGAAGCTTTCAGAGGGACTCTTTTCTCTTGTTCTAATAAGGAAATGTGGTCCAGATTTGATTAAACTGACGCTTTTTTACAGCCACATCTGAATTTATTGCTGCACTTGTGGCAGCTATTGTATACACCACAACTAAACCCCACCTGCAACAAACTCACGTCAAAGCAGGTCAGCAGAAGAGTGAACACATCTTTTCTGTCATGAAAAGCTTTAAGTGCTGATCTTTATTGATATTTTACAACTGTCTTCACTCGAGTGGTGCTCCAAGAGTACTTCATAGGTCAGGAAACATGTCACAGAAAAAGCACCCAGGGTTGGAAATTAAATGTTTCACCTACCTGCCATGGTGGCTAGATTAAAAAAATCTACTAGCCACTTGTATTTACCATCAATTAATTTTAACAATCAGCATAAAGTAATAAGTTGCAGTTATGTTAACTATAGGTAGAATGATTTTGTCAGTGTAGGTCTGCTTGGCTCTGCTCATAAAGTCAAATAAAATAACAAGAAAGTTGAGATTCAGTTCATTCTGTTTACAGGAACAAAATCACTCTGTTACCCTTCTTTTATTTACCTATCTCAGTGGCAGGTAGGTTGAGCAAATTCACCTGACACTGCTCAAAAATACCTGCATTTGGCTGGTGACGGGTGCTTATTTCCCACCCTGAAAAGCACCCAGGATGGGAAATTTGGCATATTACTCAATCAGCTCTCAAGTACAGAAGGTAGTGTGCTCCTTCTCAGGTTGTCTGCAATCCAACTTCCAGTGTAAGAGAAGGTAAGTGGACTGTGGGTAAACCTAGTACAAGTTTATTGCAACAGCTCCACACAAAGAAGGTCAGTGGCACACTGGCATCACAAAGTGGCCTGAAATGTTCACTTTCTTTCTCTATGTTCAGTCACAAGGAAATATCTGTTGTTTGGAAATGCTTTGTTTAAAAGCATACAGTGAGTAAACATGGGAATATAAGTGACATAACAGTAAGACTCTGGATTGAAATGCTTACTTAATGGGGTAACTGTGGCAATCAGTGGGATTAAAAAGATAAGTTTCTGTTATTCGGTCCCTTCTGTAGAACTGTAGAAAAATGCAAGATACAAAAATCCAAGATGGCCAAGTCTGTGGAGGAGATTCTGCCTTTGTATGGATAAAAGTATTATTCTTAGTCCAAACGGAAAGAAATGTGCAAATTCTGCTAATTAAACACTTACTTAGACAGAGCTACCAATAGATATTATGCTTCATTTTCACCAAGTCTAAGGTAAATATTAAACACTGTACCCTTGAGTGCTAAAATAAGGCCGATTTTTCATAATTGAAGTTCTTAAAGTCTTGTCTCTTTGGAGAGTCAGGAACAAATGAGGTCAGCTGACTAGAGCTAGAGGATGTGAAGTTGATTAACCATTTTGATAACCATTTTTCAAATGAATGCTGTTGTTAAAATGAATTCTAAAAGATTCTACAATCATGTACCCAGCTCTGAAAATGGATTATGGGACTGCTGGTGTGGAGTCCTGGACATGCACAGCCATGTAGTGGACCAGACATGGAGAGTCCTCCTCCTCACAGCAGGTCAGAGAGCAGAGGGTGAGGGAGCTTTCTATTCTCCTCCCCCACCCCAGCTGGGCTTGCAGTCTCACCCCTCCACAAAACCTCTCTTCTTCCCCCCCTGCCCTGGTAGGCTGTGTAGGGCTTCAGGTCGGGAGGTTCATGAACGGTATAGAGGGTTTCCTTTTCTATCCTAGACTCTGTGTGTGTGTGTGGGATGCTGTTTGTGTGTGTATATGTGATTTTCCATGTGAAGGACAGTGTCCCAGGGGCATCATGGGGAAAGGAATAGAGGTAGACAGTAGATTATCTCAGTGCAAAAAGACACACTATCTCTCTCTACATGTTATTTCTCTATTAAACTAGTTAGCAGAGATACTTCTTGAGCAAGCAAAGTTGATACACTACAAGCACATCCACGTGGTCAACATCAAGGGTGGAAAATGGGAAAGGCTATTGTACTCAAGTCAGAGTTATTGTGGCAATTTTTACACAAGTAGAAGTAAAACTACAGGCCCATAAATCTACTCATGTGAAAGTGTTTAATTCAAAGTTTACCTTAAGCACTGAGTACAGGGTAGCCACTGGGGAGTTGCAGGTATGATCTTTCCTTAATGTACAATAACATCATAAGAATAGGTATCTCCAACCAGGTAGTTCAGGTAAGTCTGAAGTAAAATAAAACAGCTGCTGGGATGTGATATGGATCATTCTATGTGCTTCTGTGTAGTCAAAGCAAAACATCTATTTTTATGTCGTTGACAGAAAGCTACAACCTTGCTTTGAGTTTTAGCTATTGTTTTCTAATTAAGTAATTTGTCTTTTTAAAAATGCAATAATGTAAAATACTTTCCCCCAAATACATTTAAGACAGAGTTAAATGGATGATTTCAAAATATACTCAAAAGTGCACAAGCACCCAAATAAAGAAACTTACTTGGGTAATTTGAGTAAATGTAAGTAGTCACTTCTTTTTTTTTTAAATTATGTTACCAAAGTGCAAAATCTGTCCTGCCAGTGGTCCGATGACGGGAGTTATGACATCACTGACAGAGCCAGCGTTGTAATCTTCTGTTGCTACAACTGCACATTTCTGTTTGCTGGCCAGTGTAGCTATTTACATCATGAGGAGACAAAACAGTGGTCACAATGGACTATGTTTTCCATTTGAATGTGTTCACTCTCTTCTTTCACAGAGGTCGAGGGTGGGGGGGTAGACGGGAGGTGCACTGTCTGGATGGTGGTGGTGGTGGTGGGGAGGCTCAGCTGATGCTGACCAGCATGCATACATGTGTCTCTGATCCCCTCGTACAACAATCTGCGCTACTGTGCCTTGCTTTGTATTTTATCTTAATATCTGTACAGAATTGATCTTAAAGCAAGCTCCCGTTGAAATGACGTTGAAACGGTGTGTCTACATATGTTTGTGTAGATGTGTGTATGTGGAATGGCGGGGTTTGGGGATCCTGGGACCCCCTTTCCCAGACATGCACTGACCTTTCCAACCAGACAGGGATAAAGGGACAAGGAGGGAGGGCTGAGGGCATGAGGGCACTGGAGGGTTTGAGAGGGTTCATGGCTGTATTCATTTGTGTCCGTGCATGTCTATGTGTATGCAAGAGTGTGCTAGTGTGTTAGTTGATATAAGGCAAACCCCATGAGCCAGCCAGTTCTCCAAGTCCTGCTGAGTTTGTCCTGGTGCAACCAACCCCCAACAAAAACCGTTCAATCTTCTCTCTCTTATTCTTAATTCAATTCAGTGAGCATTACTGGCATAGAGAATGTGTTTGCATTGCTGAATTAGTGTACAAATAAATAATAAATGATAGATTTTAAACAAAAACAGACACACACAAATTGCATTGTCTTAGTTGGTCATATATTAAAAATCAAGGCTTGACTTTAGAAATTACAGACTGAATTTGATTTAAAGTATTTACAAACGAGTGAGAAAAATTATAGTTCAAAAAATGACATTTAAAAATATGCAGAAATTTTATGATAAAAAATATGTGTGCACAGTAGTATTTCTAGTGTGATGCCCTTTTTTATATCATTAGCCCTCACGCTATGTGCTTTAGCATTTGCAAACTGTTGCACTTCATCCAGCAGACGTGGAAGTTTTTGTCCATTGTTCATACAGACAAACAACTCTCTCTCCTTCTCTCTTTCTTTTCGTTTTTTCTTTCTCCCCTCCTCATCCCTCTCTCCTCTCGTCTTTTGTCGGACCAAGTCATTGTGCAATCCCCGCAGCGCTCTGTATGCAAAAAGGTGGTGCTCTGAGGGCTCGCCAGCTCCGGACCCTTACAAATCAATTTGTCTGTGGAAGGGGTGAGGGCAAGGAGGTGGGGGGACTGTGGAGCTCGGAGGACGATTCGGTGAAAAGCCTGAGGTATGCAGCACTCCCTCATGAAAACAATGTCATATAGTCTCCACTCCTTTGCAGCTATTGGTTGCAAATGCAACAGCTTTTCAAAGGGCTAATCAGCAACAAGTCCAATTAGAAATGAGAGACTGTGATATCATAGCATCAATAGCTGCTAATGCTAAAATTACAGTGTTCAGTTTTCTATCAAACATGGTTATTATTGCTAATTCTTCCCATGTAACTGCCATCATTTCTGAGGTTTTTTTCATATCCTACAAAATGTAAGATGGATTAATGGCCATGGCAGCCATACATTTTTCTTATTTGTTGTTTTCCTTTCTGCATGTCCCTCTTCTCTCTACCTGCTTTTCCCATTCCGCTATCCCTCTCAACCCGAGCACAGCTTCTGCAGATGGCTGTTCAACATGAGTCTGGTTCTACTTGAGGTTCCTGCCTATCAAAGGGAAGGTTTTCCTTGCCATTGCAACGTTGCTAAATGTTGCTCAATGCTGAGCTCATGGGGATTAATGTTGCCTCTTTATATCAAAGAGTATGGTCTAGTCCTGCCCTCTTTGAAAAGTGTCTTTAGATAATAACTTCATTTAAAAATTGAAACAAAGATCGATTAAGCACGGCAGCAGAAGTTTAATTGTGTTACAGTTTTAAAGTTTGACTGATTTTGTTTCTCTGTCGTAGGCGCTTTCCCAGGCCTGATCCAGCCCGCTGCAGGGCTGGTCCAGACGCTGGGTTAGCCATGTGCATTGTAGTGAGAGCAGCTGGGAAGATACCTGGAGAGATGGGGTATGGCACCATCGGGAGGCCAGAGCACCACAGGACCAAGGTTGACACAGCAAGGTGCCAGACTGGCATGTGCTCCCATACCTGACCTGACCTGTTGGTATTTTGTTATCAGTGTTTTTTTAATCCAGTTTCCTGGGGCTGTCAAGATTAACCACATTAATCGCAATAAATTATGGTCCACAATTTGTGCACTGATTTAAAAAAAGAATCATGATTGATTGATTGATATATTTATTTTGATCATGTAAACTTGTTGATTTGAAATGAGTGTTTAAACACAACACAGTCTAACTGACAAGGGACGGAGCTGGACCAGTGTTACAATGGATAGCAGATAGCTTGCAGCTAACAACACTTCTTCACTCCAACACACACACAGGACAATTTTTAAATCTGAAACGATTTTAAAACCATGAGAGACCACAGACTTCAGGACAATTTCCAAAGTTTTTTAATCTTTAATCCTCTGAACGCACACACTAGACGACTCAGCCAGATTGTCAGATCACTGAAGACCACACACCTGCCGACCTGCCTATGACCTCGCGTGATCAAGTGACGTCAGAAAAAAAAAAACAAAACATGGATGTCTGTCGTCTTGCTGTCTCTTCACAGCAGGCTGTCCTGGCATGTGTTACAGGTCCAGCAACAATCATAAAACAAGGGAAAGGCTCAGGATGAAATCCTGGCCGGAATTAAGGTACAGTTGTGTTTATGGTTGTGAGTGGTGAAAGTACGTATGATTCGTCTGGTGACGCTACCCTGTGTGCTCGCTCTCATTGGTTGTTGTAGGTACTCCATCAGCGGATCTACGACCAAGAATCATAAATATCAGACATGTTTGATATTTACGATTCAGGATATTGGAGGCTACGACATGATTTGGAGCAGTAAAACAATCGTGTTGACACCACACACATGCAGACTACTCAGACAAACAGTTGTTTGCGACGAGGCTTCTCTCGGGATATACCCCCACGATCGTCCGGGGAGGCCCAAATCGGGCTTAAAATCCTGTAGTGTGTGGCCGGCCTTAGTTGGTGAACAGAATCTGTTAGGGTGTGCCGAGGTGATCCTCTCACTGCACACCACACACTATGCCAGGAGTATCAAACTAAATAATTGTGAGATACAAGATAATTTCTTTTCCACATCCTGATTTTTTTTTAAAATTATTTTTAGTCTTTACTTTTTCATTTTTTTATGACTTAACAGGGATATTTTAAATCTTCAAGGTTAAAATTTAAATTTTTGTACTGGAGGAAATCTGCAGACCTCAAACCAGTGGGTCAGTTATAATAAAGATATGATGTGATCTTGCGGGCCGGGTATAACTCTTCATGGGCCGGGTTTAGCCTCCGAGCCTTGAGTTTGACAACCCTGCTATGTGAACAAAAAGGTAAAATCTGTAATCATTTTTGGCCATGTTTGGGGGTCCCTCACATTGAGAAAATGTAAGATTTCAGAAATCTTTATTCTTGTGGCAGCCCTTAGACCATCAAAAATTTCAAAAATGACACAAAAGCAGCTTTGAAAACAAATTAGTGGAATTTTAAAATGCATTTACGGCTGTGATTAAATGTGATTCACTACAGAAATTCTAAGATTAATTGTGAATAAAAAAATTTAATTGTTTGACATCTCTAAAGTTTTCATTTAGTGTACATTAAGAGAGAGCTAAATACTAAATGTTTGTTGTTATTTTGATGATCATTCACTGGAATGCCTTATTTTATCGCTTTCAGTCAGGAACAAAACAGAGAGGTAAATCCAGACTGACCCCGCCGTTCTACAAGGAGCATTAGACATTGATTGTGGTTGTCTTTCTCCCCCTCTCCCCCTGGATGTAGACAGGACTCTCCCAGAAGCACACAGGCATGAGAGGGTCTTTGCTTGACTGGAACAACGATGATCAATACCTGTCACTTCTGTCTCGTCTGGCCTGAGCCCTGCACCCCCCACCAACAACAGTGGGAGGGCTTCATGATGCCCACACAAACAGACTGAAGATCATGCTTATCATGCATGCGTGCACATGTGCATATTACAAACTAAAAAAAGGTAAATGCATACAAACATGGGCATGGTAGGATGCATGCATGCAAATTTGAATAGGAAGGAAGACATATGACAATGAGGCAGAACACACACAGACATTCACGCAGGCATCTTTTCAGACTACTACACACATTCACACACATGCAGAGGCTGTGACAGCGAGGTCAGACAGGACATTCAGACCCAGACACCAGTCTCTTCTCCGGGGTCAGACCACAAGGCCAAGGTCTACTCCCTGACCCTGGCGACCCTCCTCAAACACACACGCACTATTATACACATTCACACACGCACAAACCCACTGACCAGCAAGGACAACAAGAGGAGGGGGCATTGAGGAGCATTGAAGAAAAGAATGAGGGGGGATGGTTGAAGGCAGGAGGAATTATTTGACTGCAAGCATTAATGAAGAAATGGCTGTTAATTTTTGTGTATGCAAATATGTATTAACTTAGCAGATTGTTTAATTAAAAGCAACTTAGAAAAATAATTTCAGAGCTAGTAGAAAAGTTCCTCTGTGCAAACCTGCTGTTTTTCAGTAAATGTGAATTAATCCTTATAATCCAGTTATTTTCTTTATCAGCCTGACAGTGTGAAAGGGTAAAAATAAAAAGAAAATGTATTGTGCTGCCTGTTATAGAAGTGGCGGGAGGGTAGGAAGTCATAAGTAAAGCCTGCTTCCTTTCTGCAGCCTGCCCATTCATTTGCTTAAGGTCGCGTTCCCTGCTTCATCTTCCTTATTTTTTTTTTTTTTATAACTCTCTCTCTCCCTCCTTCTGTCCTCCCCGCTTCTTACTCAAGAGACCCTTGCTCTGCCCAGCCACAGAGATAAGGAAGTGAAGGGGGCCAAGTTTACCACTGCAGATAAGCTGTAATTGCAGGGTAATAAAAAGATTGAAAAAAAGAGCGAAAGAAAACGGCAAAAGAGAGGAAGAAAGAACAGGACACAAAGGGTTGAAGTGAGCATGCAGAGGAATGATTGATGTGAGCGGTGACACTGGTTCGCTGACAGTTATCAGGGAGGGTAACCTTTTGCTCATTACAGTCATGTATGCGCAGCAGAGGACCAGTGGCTGCTCTCAGACAATAACCGCCAGCCTTGACCCCTCTGATAAACAGCGACTGCAAACTAACCAGCTGAACAATCACTTCTCTGTTCTGTGCTCCCGTAAAGCTCTGCTTATTAACATGGATGTTCTGTTCACACACATAAAACCAGCTGTTCCACTATGGTACACTTTTGCTGCTGTCCTTAAATGAGGAATTTAACTGCTATTACTGATGCTGTGATTAGATAAAGTAAACAGTGACAATACAATATTTGCTGCTGTGCTAAAAACTATACCACAAAACATTTAATGAATTACACTAAAAATATAATCAAGGACTTCATTGGGTGAGCCTGTTCCCAGGCCAACAGGTGTAGTGAAAACACTAAGGCTTTGACTCAGCCCCTCCAGAACATTCACCTTGTCACCTTGTTTCTTTAAATTATTTCTGAGTAGCTTTTGCTTAATGCTTCCAGCCTTGTCTTGATGGAAAATATGGCTTTTCCCAAGCCATAGTTCTCTTGCAGACCAGATAAGATTGTCCTCCAGGATTTTATTATATTTTTCCGCATTCATTCTATCTTCTTTCTGCCTTTGCAAGCCTTCCAGGGCCGGCTGCCAAGAAGCATCTCCACAGCATGATGCTGCCACCACTGTGCTTCCCAGTGGGGATGGTGTGTTTGTGGTGATGTGCAGTGTTAGGTGTCCCCAAAGACAGCAACTTGTATGATGGCCAAAAAGCACCGTTTTGGTCTCATCAGACCAAAGACCTTTCTTTCTTTCACTTGTCGTGACCATTTTGGCAAACTCTTGTCGAGATTTAACATGAGTTTTCTTCAACAGTGGCTTTCTCTTGGCCACTCTCCCATATAGCTTCAACTGGTGAAGAACCCGGACAACATTTGTTATATGCAGAGTCACTCAGTTTGTGAGGATGGCCTGATCTAGGCAGATTTACACATGTGCCATATTCCTTCCATGTCATGATGATGGATTTAATTGAACTCTGATGTTCATTGCCTTGGATTTTTTTTGTATCCATCCCCTGACTTTTTCTTTACAATAACATTTCTCTCAGTTGCTTGGATTGCTTTTTTGTCTTCATGTTGTAATGGTAGCCAGGAATATAGATAAATCAGTGACTGGATGTTACAGACACAGGTGTCTTTATACTACAATCACTTGAGACACATTGACTTCACTCAGGAGATCCTCATTTCACTAATTTTGAGACTACTAGTGGCTGGACCTCTGGTGAACCAGGTGAGTTAGTTTATAGTGTGTGATTGGTTTATAAAATCAATAAAAGGGTAAAACATCCGAGGAGTTGAAGATTTTTTTTTTATCAGCACTGTAAATCTACACTGAGATATGACATAAGAGACACCACAAACAGAATCATGTTTTTGGCACATTTGCATTACTTTGCAGACAGAAATCTTGTGTTCAGTTTTGACTGATCAAGAACAAAACAAACAGAGCTGATGCCATTTTACTGAAAACTGCACTACTTAAATCTCTGGTTTAAAACAAATAAATAGAAACGCTGTGGGACATACAATCCTGAAAATTCCTTAGCAGTTGCAGTACAACCTGCACCTGAAATCTTTCCCAGTTGTTCTTTTACACATGCACCTCACAACGGGAAATTCTCCCTCCTGGGAGGAAGATGACAATAAAGAGGACAATGCTCTAATGGCAAATGAAGCAACAGCATTGATGCTTGGATCAATCAACCAATCAATACATCAATCAAACTTTATTTACATAGCACCTTTCAGATAAATTCAGTTGCAGTTCAGACTGCTTTATAAGAGAGTGGAAAAGTGATTGACAACATGGTAAAATGGTATATTTTACCATTAATATTAATATTTTGACTGTTGCACACCAATGTGGGTTTGATAAAATGGCAATGAAAAAGATGAATGACTGATATAATAAGGGACATCTGAAAAGACAAAGCAATAAAATTATGAAAAAATAAAACAAGAAACATTAAAGATGAATAAAATACAATAAAATAATGATAAAAGATTAATTAAAAAATAATTTAAACCCTATAAAATTGAACATTAAAAGAATATATGATCATAAGTAAAGATAAATGAAATATTAAAAAATATAAATTAAATATTAAACTGTGAATTAACAATAAAAAGATAGAATAGACTAATGAGTGTGATTATAGTAATATGCATAAAGTGACAACTACTCCAGTGACTGAATCTTTGTGTTTAAAGGACTCGATACTCTCAGCTCCTCTTGAAGACTGTTCCTTTTTCTTGGAGCGTAATAACTGAATGCAGCCTCTCCAAACATTTTTGTTCTGCTCTGTAGAACAGCCAACAGAGAAGAAAACAAGGATCCGAGGGTCCGTCTTGATTCATAAACTAAAACCATCTCTGAAAGGTAGTCTGACGCAAGGCCATGCAGTTCTTTATAAACGAATGAAAGAATATAAAATCAATATGAAACTAACAGGCTACTGTGGACTTAAACATTGGTGTATAGCTTTAAAAAATGTGCTCTCCTGGTCTTTGTTGCTACTCGTGTTGCAGACTTTTGAATGAGCTGAAGCTGATTTATTGTTTTATTCTGTAGACCACAAAGGAGAGCGTTACAGTAGTTTAATTAGAAAAGCAGGCTTTGTCTCTCTGTTTGCTGTAGAGGGAGAGATGGCCTTACTTTAGCAACATTTGTTAAGTAATAAAATGCTTTTCTTGTGACATCCAATGTGTTAGCCTTTAAATTAAAATTACAATCAAAGATTACCAAAGATTTCAAACTTCTTGGCACAAGTTTAGTCTTTTTTGTGTAGTTTGGGGATTAATTTCTCTCTCTGACCCTTTGAACCAGTGATTAAAACGGCTTCATCCTGGTTGAGCTGCACAAATATCTGTGAGATCCAGGCTTCATGCGAATGCAAAGTGTGATCAGACATATTTGCAGTGTCAACAAAAAGAACATTTGCAAGAGGCAGTTTAGACAGTGCAATAATGACCCATTTGGAGCATTTGGTTACCATGTGACTACTCTTAACAATATGGCTTCAGTGATGACCCAATATTGGAGCTCATAGTGAAGATGCTTAAAAACAGAATGAGCAGGCTAGTGGTGCCTCTTCAACAACTTTTCTCCCTCATGCTGTCATGGACATGCTTTTAAAGGACATATTGATACACTAGTTTTGAAAATAAACCATGTGTTGTACAGGTTGGGCCTACATTGAAATAATGATTCAATTCAAGATGAGAAGTTAGGAGGGAGACATGATGTGTTGCAATAGCAACTGAGACCTTTCTGAGACCTTTTTTCCCACTTTCATTGTTGTCAATTTAAAGATACAAAAAAAAAACATTGGCATTTCCTCCTGGAAGCCAAGGTAAGCATGGCTTCCACCATCTTTTCAGACTGTGACAGTCATTTTTCATTCTTTGAACAGTGCCAGAGACTTTTCCTTGTTGTTGCTCATATCTCATATCTTCCATCTATTTGTGAAACAGTGCCTCTAAATGTTACATGGTTGTTGTGAACTGAATCTACTAGAGATGCGAACGGTATTGTCCTGGACACGTGACAGTTTCAGACAGGAGTGAGAACAACAGTTCCCATCAGCCCTTGTGTACCCATCATCCCTTGCGCTCCACTCGTCTTGATCTAACAGCATGAAGATGTTTGATTTAGTCTACTATGAGTGGCGAGGGAGGATAAGTTTTTGGGGAGACCCAAGCAACTGAAGTTTTAGAATTTATGGAGGCTCTAGAGACTAAATCTGACGTGAATTTTTAAGCCTAATGCACACCTACGGCACATTTTTGCCATACTATAATATTTAAAGTACAACTGTTATTTAATAAATGCCGACGGCAATTTTTTCCTCAAGTTTTCATTGGTTGTTTTGCTTTGTCTTTTTTTAATAGGGTGATAAATACCATACAAAGGACCTGTAACTGATGTATTATCATACCATAAGATTTTGATACCGTTACATCCCCAGAAACTACAGTGGCTGAGAACTATTTTGCTCTCGTCAAAATAGTCAGGGGAAGCCAGCTGGCATCCCTTTTATAAAAAAATACAAAAAATTAGCTAATCAGATGAGACCATGCGCATGACGCTGCCACACTGGGATTAGTTGAGACCGGTTGGCACTTTGCCAAGGGAAGCTTGCTGCCCTGTGGCTTCTCACCAATCAGATCGTAGCATAGCTTCAACCTAACTAAACTAACAGGAGACCACCGTCAGAGAGCCGATAACAACCCTAACCTAGAGGCAGAAGATCCAGAGTTTTTCGTAAATAACTTTACAAAATTACCACTGACAGTAAAAGAAGACTAACGGCCTCTAAAACCAATGACAAGAGGAAAACGGAGGGAGATGGACTTTTAATGATGCTAACTATGGGAATACTGACCTACAATCAGAGTTTAGAATTGCTAGCTAGCTGCTCTGTGTGGTTAATAACATCACTACAGGACCATGGATGACAGAGGAATATTCTTCTCCAACTGGGTGAGAGATAAAATAATCTCCTTCTCTCTGTTGCTTTACTATCTATTAAACTGACTATTTGGCTGTGTGTGGATGTTTTTAGATGCAGTTGTGATGCTGTTACTTGTTTGGATTAACTTGTGTGCAAATTAGCTTACTGAATGTGCTATTCATTATTGTGGCCGTTTGCTTGCAGGAATGAACAGATTCAAGTAAAGTTACCTGAACTCCTGTAGGTGTGGTTGGTTGCCTCTTGTCATTTTTAAGGTAATATTTGCCTGGTTTTCAGTTGGTCACTTGCTGAAACAGGGTTTATGTGTTTGATTGCTTACAGGTACACCTCAAAAAATTAGAATATCATGAAAAAGTTCTGTATTTTTTGTCACTCATTTCAGAAAGTGAAACCTGTATATTACATACACTCATTACACACAGAGTGAAATATTTCAAGCCTTTATTTCTTAAAATGTTGATGATTATAGCTTACAGATAATGAAAACTCAAAATTCATTGTTTGAGAAAATTAGAATATTGTGAAAAAGTTCAATATTGGAAAGTCATGGTGTCACACCCTAATCAGCCAGTTAACTCCAAACACCTGCGAAGGTTTCCTGAGCCTTTAAATGGTCTCTCAGTCTGGGTCAGTAGGCTACACAATCATGGGGAAGACTGCAGACTTGACAGATGTTCAGAAGACAGTCATTGACACCCTCCACAAGGAGGGTAAGCCACAAAAGGTCATTGCTAAAGAAGCTGGTTGTTCACAGAGTGCTGTATCCAAGTATATTCATAGAAAGTTGAGTGGAAGGAAAAAGTGCGGTAGGAAAAGGTGCACCAGCATAAGGGATAACTGCAGCCTTGAGAGGACTGTCAAGCAAAATCCATTCAAGAATGGCTGTAGTCAGTGCTTCAAGAGCCATTACCCACAGATGAATCCTAGACATGGGCTAGAAATGTGGCATTCCTCGTGTCAAAGCACTCCTGAACCAGAGCCAATGTCAGAAGCGCCTTATCTGGGCTGTGGAGAAAAAGAACTGGACTGATGCTCAGTGGTCCAAAATCCTCTTTTCAGATGAAAGTAAATTTTGCATGTCATTTGGAAATCAAGGTCCCAGAGTCTGGGGAAGAGTGGAGAGGCACAGAACCCAGGTTGCTTGAAGTCCAGTGTGAAGTTTCCACCGTCAATGATGATTTGGGCTGCGATGGCATCTGCTGGTGTTGGTCCACTGTGTTTTCTGAAGTCAACAGTCAACGCAGCCATCTACCCGGACATATTAGAGACCGTCATGCTTCCTTCTGCTGACAAGCTTTATGGAGATGCTGATTTCATTTTCTAGCAGGACTTGGCACCTGCCCACACTGAAGGCTGCTATCAAAGCAACCTGGGCTTCCATTACACCTGAGCAGTTCCACAGGCTGATCGCCTCTATGCCACGCCGCATTGATGCAATAATTCATTCAAAAGGTGGTCCAACCAAGTATTGAGTGCATAGAAATGAACATACTTTTCAGCAGCCTGACATTTCTGTTTAAAATATCCTTTTTATTGATCTTATGTAGTATTCTAATTTTCTGAGAAACTGGATTTTGGGTTCTCATTATCTGTAAGCCATAATCATCAAAATTTCAAGAAATAAAGGCTTGAAATATTTCACTCTATGTGTAATGAGTCTATATAATAAACAGGTTTCACTTTCTGAAATGAGTGACAAAAATACAGAACTTTTTCATGATATTCTAATTTTTTGAGATGTACTTGTATATGTAACCTACTGACAAGGAGACAAGAGAGAGACAGAGAGAGATGGTGTGTAATGTCGATGTCATGATCAGGGCCACCCCTGACCAAAGGGAGGCCCTAAGCAGACTCTGGTAAGAGGCCCCCCCTACACTACATGTCATAATAATAATAATAATAATAATATGCAGTGCTTCTGTCCATTTTATTGCTTAAAAAACTTAACCAAATGAAAAAAAAACTACAAGTGCATATTTCTATGAAAAAATTGGTCTATTGTTATGGTGATTACTGCTCCCACCCTGTCCTCTTTACTTTTTTATCCTGTCCCATCCCAGTCACATGATCCAATGGTAGAATGTCTCCCAAACTGCTAACCTTGCAAAGCAGATGGATTTGCCCATTTCTGTGTTTCTTTCTGGCGAATCCATCTTGCAAAGTGTTTGCTTGCAACTGTTTGGGCCCGGTTAGAAAGTGACAGGACCAGTCAGCGTTGAGGGGCAGTTCTCTCAGGGGTGATGGAGTCATGACGTATGCAAACAGCAACAAGAGGACAGTGCAATTACGGCGGAAGAGCTTAGCGTGGATGCTGCTAAAGCACCAGTTTTATCAGAACTTGACAACATTTCTTCGTTAAAAGAAGAACAAAGAACAGCAGTGAGTTGTTTCCTTTTCAAAAATGACAAAAGAGTACTGACATGTCTACAGTCGCCATGGTTGGTGTTATTCCTCAGTAGCTGCGCACACGCACCTCGATAGCGACTACGTCACGTGTTTTGTTGCTCTGATTAGCCCCGTAAGATGTGACAGACAGAATGTTCATCCAATCACACTAAGTTTTTTTCAAATCCTCTGCCCTTTCCCAAATGTTTAGTATTGAAGGTTTTTCAGGCGTATCAGGTTTTTAGAGTCCATTGTTGGCTCCAAAAACCGAAGTTATAGCCCCATTTAAATGCGCCCTGTTTGTTGTCTGACAGCAGACAGCGCAGAGACACACACTCGCTCACCAACGCACACACATCATCACACACGCTCATCTGTGCGTCGTGTCCAACACTGTCAAAACTCATATGAGAAAAAAGACAACTAAACGATGAAATAATCTATTTCTGTAAATTACAGCTGACGTCTTATTGACAGAAATACTTTTTTGAGTGATTTAAATATGGATGTACTTAAAGAGGATGAGAAATAGTTTGATTTTACTGATGCAGCTCTTTTTTAACAGTCTGTTGTAACCAGTGTTTAAAGTACTTTCAAAATCATCCAAATGCTTTTATTATTACCTCCGCCAAGGAGGTTATGTGATCGGGTGGGTTTGTTTGTTTGTTAGTTTGTTAGCAACATAACTCAAAAAGTTGTGGAGAGGCATAAAGAAGAACTGATTAGATTTTGGGAGTGATCCGGAGTACCGTCTGGATCCAGGAATTTTTTAAAAGATTCCGTACAATTGGGAGATAGGGCTAATGGTGGAGGTTTGCGCTGTTACCACTTTACACCAGGAGATGACAGACATGAGTAACTTCAATCCCAGCAGCAGTTTTTGGGTGTTTTTCTATTCAAAGTTTTGGAGTTTATAGAGTTTGAAAGACGCACGCCCTGTCAAGGAGACGAGTCGGAGCATAACAGACAGAAAGACAGTGAATTGTAGCGAGAATACTCACAATGCTGGGAGGAATAGAGGAATATTTACCCTCTGCCTTGACTTCCAGTCGTCCAGTGAGACCATGGGTGAGACTGTCAGTGCATCTGTTGGCAGCGGCAGGCAATGCTTCCACCATGACAGTCCACCCATAGTGAAAGCTTTGCCTCACTGTGTTTCCACCCCACCCGGGGAGGGAGTATTCGGCGAATGCTGTGGTGGGTGGCACATAGGGAAAATTCAGGAATTTTTTTAAAGGATTCTTCACTATTGGGAGATAGGGCTAATGGCGGAGGCCTGTGCTCTCTGAGTGCTTTTCTAGTTATTGTAGCTGTAGCAATGAGTGCGTAGTGTAGTAAAATAAAGATGTGGTAGACTATTAAAATGAAGGGTTTGATTTGAAGAGCATTAAAATATACAGTTTGAGTCATAGTTAAACAAGGTAGAAGACAAGCATTAATAGCCTATTCAGTATAAGAGGAGTGAATTAAAACATTTCTGAATAGACCAGAATGCTTTGCAATTATGACTTTCAGCTGCATAACGGACATATTATCAACCCATGTAATTTTTCAAAATTAAAAAAAGTGTAAAATCTCGTCTCATCTTGTCTCACCTCGTCTCGTGAGATAAGCGTCTTTTCACACCCCTAGTCTTCAGTGTTAAAAAGTTTGTTGCATCTGCTTTCAGAAATTAACTTTCAAAACGTCCCTGTAATTTGTAAAGTTAATGTCAGAATAGCACCTTTAGGAGTCATTGTGAAACCTTTATAACACCAGCATTGTACAGAACAGGTGTTTGAAGTTTCACAGTTTGAAAGTCAGGAACAACCACTTGATAGAGGGGAATCTTTTTCTCTGATGCTGAAAAGAACTACTTCATGTTTGATTAAATAAAGGAATAAAGAAGGAATACTTCAACATGTTTCATTAAGACGCAGACAAAAGAGAAGGTTACGGTGGTGAGAGGAGACGTCAAGTATGAAGTTTGTAACAGGCAGCTTTACCGTTAGTGTGCTGTGTGACCAGCAGCCCTTACATCCTTCCTCTCTGCTGGCCTGCTGCAGTGTGTGTCCTGTTGCTCTGTTCCTCTGAGGCTGGTGCATGCATTTGTGTGTGTGTGCGTGTGTGTTTTTAGGTCACACTTGAACACGCACAGGAGGTCAGGTGAGTTTGGGTCTGGTTCCTGATTCCTGGAAGAGTGGACAGCTGCAACATGTCACACAAATGACATGACACACACACACAAACAGAGCTCAGAGATTCATCATGTTATTTTTTAACTGGCTGTTTCTATTTCTCCTCTGTCAGGCTGCCTGTATATTGATTTTTGGTTGAATCAGTTGCTGTTCAGGCAATGAAATGTTTTTGCTGCATGGCTTATTCACCAGAGGTGGGCACATGTGCGTTAATCTGTTAAGTGTATCTGCGTTACATTTTTTTTTAATATGAAAAAAAATATTGAAATCTTTAACTTGTAAGAAATTCAGTTTCCTTTGATATATATTTTTTCACAGCAAGAGTATGAAGTCTCCTGTACTTTTTAGAGCCTACTGACTTACCAAAATGCCTTGAGTTCTTTTATTGTGAAATGCTGCTTCCTCCATGGAGTTACATACACTATATGGACATAAGTACTTTGGCCACTGGACCATCATGTCAGCAGGGACTGTCATGACATTTTATTCAAGTGCATGCATTAAATATGGAGTTGATCCTTCTTTTGCAACTATAATAGTCTTCACCCTCTAAGGGTGAAGACTTCTTAGATTTTGGAATGTTTCTGTGGGAATTTGTGCCCATTCATTCTGTAGAGCATTTATGAGGTCAGGCACTAACGTTGGACAAGAAGGCCTGGCTCACAACCTCCATTCCAGTTCACCCGGTGCAATGTCCCCCCTGCAGCCACAGTGGTGTGTTTTACACCACTGCACCTTAAAGACGCACTATCAAATTCTGCACTGAAATATCTACATTAAATCATGGAATTAAAAAGTGACCATTCATACATTTTTGTCGTTGAGGTCTTACAGTATCCAAAATATTTCCTAAAATTTTTCTAGACAGAGAAAATATTACACCTTTAAATTTTAATGGACTTTTAGTTTAACTGAATATGTTCTATAAGAAGGCACATCATAAGGCTATTTATTTAACTGAAATATTGCATTTTGTTTTCATTCTCAAATGAAAACTGCAGGCGCTCGCTCCCTGGTCGATTGGAAGTGCCTATTTCAGTGCATTTCTCCATCATTATGAGAAATTTATGAATTAAAATAGATCATCGGTTTTCTGTTTAGTGAATTCACCTTGTGATGTAAGGAGATTTTTACTGAACGTAGTCTTCAGTTCAAAACTTGAATAAACAGTGGAGCAAGGCGGAGCTGGTTTAACTTGTCATACTGTTATTGTTTTGGTTGAGAGTGCCCCGGTGGCTCAATCTAACATACTGTGTCTTTAATGTCTCATTTCAGTTTGAAAAACTCCCAGTCAATGAGACAAAAGTCATCAGCGTTAGTCGTGTGCTATCAATCATTTCACTTTTTTTTGCTGTTTCCTTGTTTCATAAGAAGTTCATTTTCCTATTGTTTAAGTTCATCACATACTCTCTGATCTACCTAAAGTCCCTTATTTTTTTTTAATTAAAAAGACATCTGCATACAGTCAACTACACTTATTTTCAGACAAACTTGTTATTGATGTGAAGTTCCTCTTATCAGATTAGCAGTTAATGGAGTAATACTTTTGTTGACCATGCCCACCTCTGGTATTCAAAAATGGTTGGTAATATTAAATATTGGCCAGATTCCTGGTGGGATTTGTGACTATCTGACTGGAGGGCTGCAGATTTAGACTAAGTCAAAAATATCCGATTACTCTCATGTCAACAGACCAGATAAAGCAGATTCAACTTAGAAGTCCAGATAAATACCTTATTTCAAGATATAAGAAGTGATGTGAAATCTCCCACTGGGGCAAGCAAATTTTGCATCTTCAAATAAGGTGTACCAGCTAATCAAGATTGTGTATCTTATTTCAAACACTCATACAGAGAATGTGTATGTGCACCCCATTTGGCAAACAAATACAGATGGGATTTGGGGTTTTGCATTGTAGAAGGAAGGCATTACTTAAAACACGATCACTGTTACAACTTTTCAGACAGTAGTTAACCTAATTTGACACTGTTTCATATATCTGTGCTGACTGGTGTCTGTATGGAACATATTTTGTTCCAGTGTTTGACCATCTTTGAAATCTAATCATGTGTTATCTGCCCACCTCGCTCTCCTGCACACACACTTATCTTTGTGGCCATTAAAGCAGCTTCCCTGTACACCCCTATCTCCTCAAACGGTGATAAGATACCTGACAGAACAGAGCAGGGTCCCGGCAGGGTCTCACACAAGGCCATAAACAGGCTGTCTGCATAGTATCACCGACGTGGCTCTGCTGTGATGCTGTGGAGGAGCCGTGGTCTCCTGCTCTCTTACCTCTGTGTAAATACACCACTCATTGTTTATACAGCGCGGTGTGGCTTCAGGTTCCAGGGACCATCACTCTGGGTCTGGGTCTGGGTCAGATCACCAGAAACACACGTACAGGACTTGCACATGTGACTTCACACACACATATTCATCCTAATGCAAACCAGACTCCCCCTCTCCTTCTTTTCTTCTTGGAGAGAGAGAGGGAGCGGTAGTAGGGAGACCGCACAGCGCTGGATCAGGGCCAAATGGACCAGCGGAGCTTGTTTGGAAAGCTTTCAGTCAGAAAGCCACTTTTTGGCAGGGGCCCTGTGAGTGCTGCTGAGCCCTCTGAAGCGGGCTGGAGCTGCTAAAATAAATAATGGTTAGGGCCGAGGGGGTAAGAGTGGTGTTGGAGGGTGGGGGGTAGAAGGGTAGAGGGGTAGCAAGGGGAAAAAAGGAGGAGGAAGGAGGGTGAGAGGAGAGAGGGGGAAGGAGGGGTGAGGTTTTAGAGACTGCTCCTGTAATTATATCTGTCAGTCGACACCAAGGCACTTGGACCGCCAACGCTCACGTTTCCCCCTCGCTCTCTTTTTGTCACAAGGAAAAGAGAGAGAGAGGGATGGAAGAGAGTGTGTATGTACTTTGTGTGTCTGAATTTGTCTGACTGCATACACAGTTTTTATGTGTGCATCAGCATGTGTCTGTGAAGTCTTTGGAGCTCCCTGGGTGGTGTGTGTATATGTGTACGTGTTGGTGGGCCTGCAGGGAAACAAACCTGGTCATTCTGGGAGAAGGAGATAAGGAGGTGTTTCACACCAGAATATGTTGGTCTTTCAGCGGGGAGCAGAGCAGTGGCCCCTCTGTTCACCGACTCCCGGCAAAATATCCCAGAACAGCTTTTCACACGGAAGCTGAGTGGGACATGTGCACTGGGAGTGTGGAAGTGAAGAAAAATCTATTATCTGTTATTCTATTACACACTTCAAATCACATCTGTGTAATCTGCTGATTCTATCATACATATTTTAAATGCAGGTTTTTATCATATCTGTTCAAAGGATCATTTATAGTTTTTTAATATCTTTGCCAATCTTTAAAAATGTATATGTGGCCAGTGATTGTTAGAACATATCAACCAGAGGTAAAGCCACAAGTGTTAAACATCTGGGGCTTAAGTATTGTCGGGGGACAAGCTCATCTGGACTGTTACGCCTATCAAGCAGTTACATGCATTGTTTTCAAGCCATTTTTACAGTGGCCCTGAAGGCCAACAGAATTTATATTTCAAAAGTGAAAAAAAACATTTCACAAAACACAAAAATATTTCATAAAACACAAAAATATTTCACAAAACACAAAAGTACTTCACAAAACACAAAAATATTTCACAGAGCACAAAATATATTTCAGGAAACCGGAAAGGGTAGGACCCTGGTACTTGTCTCTGATTGGACAAAACCCAAGTTATTTTTTGTTTCCAGTGGATACCACAATAGCTGATCTAGCGCTAGATCAGCTACTGTGCTCTGATGTGAAAGTGACCTTAGAAATATGCCTCATGTTTGATTTTCACTTATAATGACTATATCTTAAGGTCCCTAGGAACACAAGGCCCCAGGCAACTGCTTACTCTTTCCTCATGGTTAAAGTGCCCTTGGCTGAATTCATGTCTGCAGAACTAAGGAAAAGCCTTAAATTATTACACAAAGTGTATTTCTTTATAAAATTGAATACTTCCTTATCTTTTTTTCAGACCATTATGTTAGCAGTGGGTTAACACAGATTTGTTATTTTTCCATAACCAGGTGCTGAAAAACACAGATCAATCAACTCGTCTTAACTGCAGCTTACATTAACATGGGCTGGGTCTGAAATCCCACAAAGGTGCCAGCTACAAAATCTCTCAGATGTATAAAGTGCATACCTATCATTTGCTGTTTGCACCACAACTAAAACTGTGTAATATGAGTTCAGCAGGTTCTCTGTGTGACATCATGTTTAGTATGAATACTATTCAGTTTTGAAGACAACCTTGATAAAACGACACCCTTTTTTCTCTTTCAAACATTCCGACTAGACTGATGTATGCATGGTTTGACCAAGGTAACCTCCGGTCCTGAAAAATGAAGCCAATGTGGAGGTGCAAAAAAATTCCAATACAGCAAGTGTCCACTTGAGGCTGGCTGCAGGAACACTGGCACACTAGAAATAAACTGGTTTACAGCCTGGTTCAAAAACAAAACATGTCTCATTAGCTAATGTCTTCATGTGCTCTCACTGTACGGGGATGGATTTTTTTGAACCACATTTGTTTCAATTATATTTAGGAAAAACCTCAATGTGCACTGATTGGTGTGTCTCATTTGATTGACAGATAGCTGATCCAAAGTTCGGTTGAGACATCGATTTCAATATGGAAGGCGCCATGGATTGGCTTCAAGAGCTGTTTGAGTCCGCCTACTCTAAGCAGACAGCTGACGTCACACAGGCTTCGTTCAATTCTTTCTACACTCTGTGGGTTTGACAGGGATCTTTGATGTCAAACTAATATGTTTTAATGTTCCCACTTTTCAGATCCAAGGATTTAATTGTGTGAATGTGAGTTTACCATAACTAAACACACATCAAACTGAACAGTTGAAAGTTGAGAAAAAAATAAGTTGTATTTACCTAAAAATCCAAAATAACTTTTTCAGCTCTATTTCCTAAATTCATTGAATCCTTTTTTTTTTTTTTTAAGTAAACAGTACTCAGTCATTTTAACCATTTCGTCATCCTGCTCTAATTATTTGACTGTCATCCCTTAATCTGCAGAGTTTTCCTAGAATGCCTTTGGGCATTAGACATTTTTGCACCATGAGTGAAGTTACTGACATAGAGAAGTCCCGCCTGCAGGGGGGCAACTACAATATTCAGTGAGTGGTATACTGGAAATGATGGAAGAGGACTTCTGCTTCAATGTGCACTTTTCACTTAATATTACTTGAGTTGGCCTACCTTGAGTGCAGAGTAAAGTATGTGAGTTTACACAGCACAGTTTAACTTATAAAAGTTGAATTAACCCAACATATATGGACGAGTAATGATTACTCTAAAAATCTATTTCCACAACTTAGAAACTTTGACGTAATCAGTTTCACCAATAAATTTGAGCAGTTTCAACTTGTTTGGTTTGACAGTTCAGTGGGGAACTGTCAGGACCCTCCTAGCCCCCTGAATAAGCCCCAGATATTTAAAAAAAATAATCAATAATATTTGAAATTTTATCAGTTCAAAATGTATTTAATGATTTTATAATTTCATAATAAGCCTCCAAACTGATTTTTTATCCAGAGAAAATGAACCCTTTTTGGTTTGTGTTGGCATGTAAAGGAAAACACCTATTCATCCTATCAGAATTCTCCATTTCTGCGGTTGCTGGGTAGGATAAGGCTTTTCTTCTAGCTGTATGATTGGTGTGACAAAATTTTTGAGTGACTGGGTAACATCATTCAGTCAGAGAATATTTTCAAATGACGGTAAAAAATCACGGTCACGGTGCCTCTTCTACTGGGTGGGCTTTGTTATCTTGTGACATGCTCTGCCTGCTTTAGGGCTCATGAATCAAATGTTTGCCTAAAGTTAACCAAAATTGTTAGCTAGCTTTCGCACTCAATGGGTGCTGCAGGTTGCATGAAGCAGCAGAGGAAGACAGACTAGCAAATCTACAATATCAGCACTGCTTTAGAGATTATTCCTAATTAAATGGTGGAGTTATTCTAGAAATAAAGATGTACATCTGGACTTAAATTGGAGCAGTCTTACATATTGTTGGTCTTGTTTGGTAGGGAAGAGTGGCGAGCGGTTTGTTTGCAACCTAGGATGCCATCTGTATGTTCTGATGAATTTAGCACACAGTTTTTGCAATGATGTGATTTTGTGAAAGACATATTTACACTGTTTCTGGCATCTTCAATGAATTTTCGTCACATCCTCATTGCTCACTGTTGTTTCTCATTAAATGCCAAAGGTTTTCCAGCTGCTTCATTTCAAAATCTTCCAAAAACCTTCAGTGTTTCTATCTTCAGTATTTAAGCTATATGTTTGTTGTGTTTTAAGTCCTCTGTTGTGATCTGTTAACTTTATTCACTTTACTGTGTCATTAGAAGACATACTTTGTTTGACCTCACTAAGAAAGAATTAAGCTAATACAGATGTTAATGCATGGATACAATGATAATTACACTAACCTGTGAGCCCAAGCTCATATAACATTCTCTTGCACTCTGTATCTGTCTAATTCTGTCTCTTTCTTCTTCTTCTTTGCGGAGATCCGCTTGGCTCTCTGATCTCTGGAAGGATCAGGTCCAAGGATCTCACCCCAGAGACACAATTACCACACCGGGCTAAATGTGCCGCCTACAAGCTACAGTGCCCATCAAAGGCCCTGCAGTACTCTCTGAAACCTTATTCTCTTCGCATGCTTTCTGCCTTTTTCTCTCCATCATAAGAAGAACATATTTGATGAACACATTCTGCTTGTTTGGTCTTTTCTATGTCTTACTTGTGGCTATTTTTCTGCACCATAGTGCTCAGTATATTCCCAGTTAGAATGATTTTCATTGAAAAAAACATTTAAAACAGCTTGAAGTGCATATTTGTCAAAGACTGGGTTATTAGACATCTACATTTAGACCAGATTTCACCCAGATTTATCAAAGTCACAAACATCAATAACCACTTAAAATGACAAAAATCATTGTATGAGTGAGCAATGTATCACGGTTGTTCCAGGCTGGGTGTGTGTTGGCTGAAAGACGGATGTGGTGCGTGTCAGTGACTGGCATTTTAATGGCTTTCATACCAAGCGTGTGTCTGCTGAGTTTTGAATGCATCTTCTTGCTGTCACAGCCCTGTCTCTTTTCAAAAGTTTTACTTAAGTAAATCTCCCTCCATTGACTTGATTCATTGTGCAGCCTAACTGAGAAAAATAACAATAACAGCACTCTGTACACACAAGGTGAGTTTCTCCTAATAAATGCCAAACTGGGCTTTGACTTTGAAAAGAACAGTGCAGAAGTGAGACTGTACTGTGCTTAAATTTCCTGTGACATAATCCACCAATGTGGACATGCATATCTGAAAACAAAGTAAATATGGATCTATGTTTATCATTTTCCTGTCTATTTTGGCTGAGAGACGTGCACGACTTGTGGGTTTTATTAGAGCATTTCTATGCTCACGCAGGCAGTCTGAAAGCCCTCATTATCCAGCTTATTGAAATAAAAATCAAGCATTAACACTACACACCTCTATCACCCATTTAACACACACATTCATACACTGATGGCAGAGGCTTTAGTAAAGTGCCCAATCACCTATCAGTTGTAATCCATTTACATGCATTCATAAGCAGTAAGAGCAGTTTGGGTTCTGTGTCTTGCCTAACATCACTTCAACATGACATGATGGAGCAGGGGAGCTCCAGACCAAAGTTAAGCTTTGATATTGCAGTTAGAGAACAAATTAATTATTTTAAAATAATTAATTGCACTAGTCTGATTACAGCTACTTTAAGAAAGTGTTTCTGTGGGAATTTGTGCCCATTCATTCTGTAGAGTATTTATAAGGTCAGGCACCGATGTTGGACGAGAAGGCCTGGCTCATAATCACCATTCCAACCCATCCCAAAGGTGCTCGATGGGGTTGATGTCAGGGCTCAAGTTCTTCCACACCAAACTCATTAAACCTTGTCGTTATAGTCCTTGCTTTGTGCAGTCATGTTGAATAAAAAAGGGGCTTCCCCAAACTGTTGCCACCAAGTTGGAAGCACAGCATTGTCCAAAATGTCTTGGTATGCTGAAGCATTAAGATTGTCCTTCATTGGAGATAGGGGCCTTGCCCAAACACTGGAAAAAAAAGCCCCATCCCATTATCCCTCCTCCACCAAGCTTCACAGATGGCACAACGCAGTCAGGCAGATAACGTTCTCCCAGCAACTGCCAAACCCAAACTGGTCCATCTGACCTCACAGAACATGTTTCTGAAGGGTCAGCTGCTTTACATGGGGATAGCAGCTATCCTTTAATGGACACCTCCAGCTCACCGAAGAACTGAGGGCCCAGGACCCAGGTGGCTTATCCAGATACCAGGGGCTGCCCAGTGCATCGTGGCCCAGTGCATTGTGGAGCAGTCAGCTGGAGAGATAGGGCATGGACCTGGAGCAGGTCTTCACAATGGCCTTCAGGAGGCCAAAACAGTACAGGACCAAGGTTGCATATAATCCCATACCTTACCTGGCCTGAGGGAAATTTCGACTAAACTCTCAATGCATCATGAAGGACTCAATATAGATGAAGCACCACACACTGTATCTTGAAAGGACGTATGTCTGTTAGGGCATTACTGCCTCTAACGGCAACACAAATACTTGAAAAAATGGCTGGCAACTTATTGACTCTTCAAATCCCACCAAGATAGGCAGTGGGATAAGGCAGACGGTTGGCAGTAGTGGTCCAAACCAGCCCAGGGTGTGTGAGAGGTGTTGATTTAGCTGTAAGAAGGAGGATTAAATGGCTCATTGGTGGGGCGAGGAGGGGAGAAGGTGTGAAGCGATCAGCCCTCCCTCCCTCTCTCTCTCCCTGTCTCTCTCTCAGCCAGGAGAAAAGGCCATTGGGGCTGAACAAACAAATCACATGGCCATCAAACACTACTCACCACCGCTGCTCTGGGACTTCATTCAGACAGCATTTTACTGGTCTCTGCAGTGTGCTCACACCCACATTCAAAGACGCACACACACAGACCCAACACACACACATGCACGCAAACATACACACTGCTGAGTCTCCCCATCAACATGACAGTGGTTTTACAAGTCCCCACAGTGTGAGGTCTCCTATTCCCTAAGAAGCACTAGAACAACATCAGCAGTACGAACAGAGGGGAAAAGGGAATAGAGGGACAATTCAACTATTGAACTGCTGCTGCAGCCCGGCTTTGCAGGGAGAGTTGTCAATAAAGCTTGTAAAAAAGGTTGTGAAACTTGTAACTGTTTTGTAAAAGGAAGTTGGTGTCAACTCCCTTTTAAGTTATGGCCTGTTAAAGAGAGTGTGTTTAAATGTGACAAGGATGCACCTTGCAGGACATGTAAGATTGATGGGAAAAACTGAAAATGGTCCGTTGAAACATCAGAAGTATGCGTATACATACATGTGCAAGTGTGTGTGGTTGCAGAGGGTGTGTGTGGTATAAAACCTGCCTGTAACTGAAACCTTAGGCTGGCATTTTCTTTTTTTAAAAATGAAACTTTCACTTTCATGTTCTCTCCCTCGCCCCTTGGTTAGCCACTAAATGTCAGTCTCCCCTCTTTAAAACAAACAAAGCCAGTTGAGTCTAGCATTAGCCGCTGTTTGAAATGGCTACAAGCCCTCAGAGGGAGCCCCGAAAAAGTGTATCATACACAAAGCACGCGCAAACACCCCATTAGTTTTTAAGAATCAGATGGAAAATATCAGAGAAAATCTCTGACTTGACTGGATAATCACAGCCGTTGGATATTAAAGGGCTGCAGTGGTATCATGGAGGGATGTGGGAGAGGCTGAGGGAAACACAGATGGTGGGAGAGAGAGAAAGAGAGGCAGAGGGAGAGAGAGACAGATAGCAAAGGGCATAGACTTTGGTTTGGATTGATGCTAAATACCAGATACCTCTAAACCACACTTGACATGGAGCTATAGCCAAAGATCAGTCTTCAGTGTCAGAACTGTCACAACATAATCATAAGGAGTGAACACCAAATAAGATCTCTTACCACTGGTTAATAAAAACATACTTCAGTAAATATGATGTTTCATCAGCTGTTTCCAAATTTTAGGGAGGTCTCCAAGAGCCCAAACCATAAACACTAAAAAGTGTTTTTTTTTCTTAGTTTGGGAGATTTTCTTTTACTTCTGATTCAATCTGAGGTTTGTAATTTGTCAATGGTTTGATGGAATCTCGGCTTGATCCACAAGAAGTTGTTGTCGGAATTTAACTTTGTTACTACAAAACCTTCAGTCTCCTGCAGAAATTTTTGTGAAAAATATTAGCACAATATATCAACTACTTCCAACTACTTCCAAATGTTTGGCTGCCAAACCCCCTGCCTGGTTGCTTGGATACTAGAATTAAGGTAAATTAACTCGAACTTGTATAATTTTTCTACTATGAATGCTCATAGAACTTTTCCACAGGTCACACTTACCCATTCACATACTCATCAGGGAGGGTTGCCAGTTAGAGTGGTCATCAATATTAGCTGACACCACACATCCTGAATGCAAACTGTTTGATCTCCTCCCTTCTGGTAGGTGTTACAGGGCACTCCACGCCAAAACAGTCCTGGCACAAAAGCAGTTTCTTCCCACAGGCTCACTCTAGAGCTCAACAGACACAGAGTTACCCTCATGACCTTTGAATGATAAGGATGTAATGGTATCAAAAAGTCATGGTAAGGTATCTACCTCTGTGACAAGGCCATGGTATGGTATTTGTTGCGGTAAAAAAAACCACTCAGAACAACTTATGAAGACTTGAAATCGGCATCTATTAAACAACAATTACACTTTAAAAATAACAATATGTGCAGAAAGTGCCGTAGGTATCCATAGTCTTAAAAATGATTGAACATTTTGAAAGCTCTATTAACAAATAGAAGATAAAGGAAATAGGATGGAGTATAGGATATGGGAGACCTTAAAGTTATTTTTATAAAATAAAAAAGTGCACCAGCAGTATACCTATAGCATGAAATTTAGTTCTTCAAACATTCTCAATGCTACTACCTATTTCATTCTTTGGCAACAGCAATGTTTACTAACCTTTTAAAACCATTGCCCACCACTAAATGGCTATAGGTCTTTGTCGATATACTCACCTATAGTCCTTGTGATCAGTTGAGCCCTCATGCTGTCGTGAGAAAGTGGGACTGCAAATGCTTCCTTAAGAGTAAAAAAAAAAAAAAAAAAAAGAATGATGAAGGCTTGATGCTGAAATGCGTTGAAGTGTGTTTTAGGTTTACAAATGACCATCCCGTGAAAATAAAAGCTATTTAATGCTTGAAGAGAGTGCCTTGGAGTTTTTCTTAGTTATTCAACACTTCCTTATGAGTTTTTTGGCCTGGCCGGATCTCCTTGAATCTTTTCGGGATGATGATTTATCAGGTGGTTCCTTATTTTACTCATATTCCCCATGAAGTGTGTCACTGCGGTCTGTCAGTGTCTGCATACTGTCTTTTGTTTGTCCTTCACTTTTTCTCCTTTCTCATTTCTTGACACCATGAAGCCAAAATGTTTCCACATGCCAGTTTAAAAGTCAAAAACTTTGTCACTCGTCTCTCCCTCGCTACTCCATGCATTTGCCATTTTCATACTGTAGAATCGAGCAAGCGAGCAGAATGCAAAGCATGGTGGGTACGCAAGGGCCGGTGGGATTTGTAGATTCCACGTCTATAAGCTCTCCTCCACTAAAAAACTACACTTTCTGGCCTTGAAGACATACCATTTAATACAGTCACATGTCCGGGATGGGATTTAGATGCCTCTGTTACTGTGGTACAGTGAGATTACTGATACCCCTATTGAACAATCATAAATTCTATGATGACAACAAGTGAGTGTGTGTGTATGTGTATGTGGGTGTGTGTGTGTGGGGGTTAAATTACATGGTTGGTAAGCCCATGCAAATTGTAGCCTCAGTTTCTTGTCCTTCGCTGACAAGAGTGGCACTCAGTGTGGTCTTCTGCTGCTGTATCCCCTGTTTGTCAAGGTTTTAGGTTGTTCAGGTATGCTCTTCTGCAGACGGTTGAAATGACTGGTTATTTGAGTTACTGTTGCCTTTCTATCAGCTCAAATTAGTCTGACCACTCTCGTCTGACCTCTGCTATCAACAAGGTATTTTGGCCCAGAGAACTGGATAATTTATCTTTTTTTCTCTAACCCTAGAGTCCATGAAAATCCCAGGAGATCAGCAGTTTCTGAATGCTCATACCAGCTTGTCTGACACCAACACCAGTGGCACATTAGAAATCACTTAATTCTACTCAAGCAGATGCAGAGATATACGTAATGAATCAGACAGTGAGTATGTATTGACATATGGTTCCTTCCTTTCACAAACATAAAAATAAACAAAACCAAACAGGACAGTAGAGAATCAGATTACAATAATCGCGGCTAATGCTCTGAATCTAAGGCAGAGAACTCATAACTGGTGACAAGGAGACCAACCTGAACACTACAAAAATGATTTTTTTCCACCATTGTTCTCTCAGGGTTCAAGGTGTTTGTCAAATCTCTGTCTGTATCGGGAGCCAGTCTGACATCTGTAATGCATTTTTCTGTTCTTTTTGCATGATTAAGCAAACTTGGCATGCAGGTGCTGCCCAGCGGACTGCACCAGTACAACAATATTCCCAGAACAAATTAAAGTAGCTGTCGTATGGATCAGTCTCCCTTTCTCTCCCTCTCTCTCTCTTACACACTCTCTCATGCGTTCTCTTTTTTACCCACATGAAAGTACTTACACACACAGGAAAACACACACAGCACCAAGGCTAACAGGATATACTAACACAGTCCATCTGATATCACAGGAGAAATCACACAAACAGAGAATCATAAAACAACAAATCTCTCAAACTTGAGTGAATGGGTCTGAAGAGAGCCTCAGTTTCACTGTATAATGCCTGCCATATGCTCTGTTGTTGATACATCAACACCATGGGCCCACTCACAACAGTAACAGAGAGAAGCACTGCAGCAAATCCTCTAACCCAAATCCACTGTGTCCTGCTCTAAGAGCAGTGATGAAGGAGCCTCGAGTGACATCACTAATGCGTTAACTAGTTTCAGTCCTCTGCAGTCTCATCACTTATTCACACGGAGCCAGAGAGAGAAAGAGACGAGTATAGAGAGAGAAAGAGAGAGAGGCGACAAGCACTTCACACTCTCAATTACGCAGTGGAGCTCATCACTTGGCAATCTGTCCCGATCGCTTTAATTGGCTTGTAATATTGCCTCTGATCTTGTCGCCCAATTAACAGGCCTGTCTGGCAGTTGGACTGGGAAGCCAGCGAGCATGTGATGCCTCCCGATCTGTGCCATATGGAACAGAAGCACTGATTGGCCACTGATGAGGCACCACTTTGCCCCTCTCACACCATGCCACTATGTAACAAGGGTGGGTGTGTGTATGTGTGTAATAGAGAACATCATGGCAGTGGTTTTATGAGGATGAAGATGATTCAGTTTAGCAGTTTTGGAACGAGAGGTCTTGCCAGAAGCGTTATGAGTGCGTTGATCTACAGGGGACAGATTTAATGATCAACTTTGCACAGCCACTCTTCAAATTCTGAGATAACTCAATAGTTCTGTGACTAAAGTAATCCATTATATCATGACTTTTTAAAAAAGGTATAATCAGTAACTGTAAAATTGTGCTGTATTTCCCTTTAACTTTGTCACAATAAAGAGAATCCCAGAAGCATCTGCTCTGTTTCTGTTTCTTGTGCAGCAGCAGAAGGTAAGCCTTGAGTTCTGTCAGTATGATTCAACTAAAGAGATGACAGAATTTACTTTTTGCTTTCTAAAACTTGTTATACTGCATATATCAGTGTCTTGGATATTTGGAGTTGTCAAAACTAAATTCTAAATGTAGTATTAAAAAAACGGTAATTTATAATTTGGACTCTTCTCTTCTACAATGTCTTACCACGCTCCTGTCACAGTTGATTTAAACAGCATTTTATTTGAGTCATTGGTGAAACTAACCTAATCTATTGCACAGCTGGAAGATAAATTCTATTCATAGTTTTTATTGAAAGGAGGGAACTGAATTGTATTACGTTCATTAAAACTGCTACGGCTGTTGTATGCTGTGTAAATACCCTGGACAATGTTATCCTCCTAGCTGAACACTCCGCACTACATGCGGTTGTCCTTGGCATCTGGACCAGCCCACTGGGTCCTGGGCACCCAGTATGTGGTGAGCTGGATCAGGCCTGGAAAAGCATGCCAGGTGCCCACGAAAGGTCAGCTGCTGCTCCCATAACAAGCAGATCCTTTCCATCCCCACTCCCCTGCATTAGACGCAAAGGCTTAACAATGATACCAAAAGATACTGTACAACAAAGAAAAGTTCTCACAAAAGAGTCCAATCAGTGCCCCTGGTCATCAGTCAACATCCAGGCCTTACATCAGACTGTGGTCCACATGCTCAGATACTGGGAATGCCACACTGTCTTACTTGACAAACCCATCGCCCTGTGAATGGTCCCAAGTTTGCTGTTGATTTCAGCCTCTGTGATTCCCTGTCTGACCTCACTATTCATTTGTTGCTTTTATCTCTGATGGGTTCCTCAGGGCTCTATACTTGGACCATCTGTTTTTTAATCTTTAAGGTTAAGGTTTCTAAAATAAAAATCGTGTTATCTTTTTCTGACATGTTGATGACACCAAGGTTTATGTATGAGCTATAACAGGTTTCAACAAGCCCCCAAGTAACTTTAGGTCCCAAAAAAGTGTTAAGTTTATAGTTAGCCTTTTAAAAAAGAGGAAAGGAAATAAACTAACAGCTAATATCAATATCAATGATGTCAGGGCAAAACCTCATATCTTCCTTTTTTGTTATTTCTATTTTCATTTATGAATCAGTGGTATTGGTCACCCATCTGTCAGTAGGTTTTACAAATATAAAACAAATAAAACGCTGACTTTGACCATTCAATGTTTAAATTAATTGAAAAACACTGTGTTAGTTTCATTCCCTGAAAGTGGTGGTTTTGGAGATATGAGGTTTTGGCCCAATGGAAATGTAGGTTTCTGTATTGCCATTTTAGCACGATGAACATACGTTCAGTCGTCTTTTCATCTTTCTGTGGCCCTTTAGATTTGCCACACAAAGATATTTTGACCAACCTTGGTGAAGAATAACAATAAAACCCTCCCAAAAGATACAATAGACATGAGAACTCTAACTGCAGTCAATCGCTCATGAATCTGAAAGTATAAGCCTGAATGTTGAGACTGATCTCTGCTCTCACTTTCTTTTCTGTGTATACATTTCTGCGTTCCTGCAGGGATCAGACTAGTCTTTGATTTGAACAGTATTTCTTTTCTTTCAGACACAAATAACAATACAAGGACAAAATCTCTCTCTCTCCCCCCTATAATCTGTTTTCTTTCCATCTGTCTTTCCCTACGGACTTGATGACATATTACGCAAAGACTGTACAAGTCAAATCACTGCAATTCCTTTGATTTTACAGTCCAAGGTGTTTAACTTTCTGCTGCTCTGCCAGCTGACCAGAGCACAAACTACAGAGGCCTGGGCCCCGGCCAGAGTGCCAGTGCCAGGCAAGTATCCATGGACGCTGAGCGCTTGGCAGGGAACCCGCTCAGCACTACATGGCATGAAACCCTGCCTGGCTGTAAGCTCCACCTGAGAAGAGGAGACCAGGGAGAAAGGGCAGAGGAGAGGAAGTGGCATGAGAGGAAAGAGGAGATCAAGAGAGGAACAATGTGGAAGCGGAAAGAGAAAATGAGAAAATTAATGAAAGGGAAAGGGAGAAAAAGATATGAGGGGCATGAGTGAGCCTGCCTGGCCTTGTCTTTGTGTCCACTGCTTTTTTTGGGCTCTTTTCAAGTGACTGCAGGGCCATCCCTGCACTGCTATTTCCCCATTAACTGGGCCCCACATCTGTTTCTCTCATTCCAGCCGAGCTTTAAGGTCCCTGAAGGTGCAGTTAAATTAGAGCCAGCACAGGTTTATAAATGTAAAATCCTCCAATAATCTGCAGCTGACATGACCCCTAATCTTCTTGCTCTAGTCAGCAGTGCTAAGGGTGCTAACTACGGCTTTGGCAGCACCAACATGTGTTTTGGCCACCAGACTTTTAAGAGGAAGGTTCAGAACATGAAGGGTTTTATGGGGTTACAAGCTCTTGTCTGCGTTTCTTGGTTGAGACATGTAGGTGGGTAAGACAGGTTTCTGTGTGCAGAGTTGGGAAGCAATCAAGCCCATGACTTATTCAGATTCTCTCCTCTCTAGTTATCTTTATTTCTGCATTAAGAACAAATAACCATGCATATAATCCTCCAGCTATTTTGCTGTAACTACCTTTCTTTTATCTATTTATTTCTTTACTCATATTCCCCACAACCCTTCCACATTAGTTAGCATGCATGTTAAATGGCTAAATGAATGAATAATAATCACACTGTAAGACAACCTTCATCATCTTCATCAGTGAAACACATAAAAAAAACTTTTTTCTTTCAATCCCTCTTTCATAACCCCATTATTGGTCATCGATGTCAATGTACTGTTTATACCACATATTATATTATAAATTATCTATCATTTTTGTTCTTTACATCATCTAAACCACACTGGCTTGCAGGGTTGAAAATTACCTTTTTCGCCAACCTGCCACTTTGGCTGGTGGATTAAAAAAATCTACCAGCCACTTACATTTATACCAGCCACTTAATTTTAAAAAGCAGCTTAATGAGATGAGGTAAAATCAAGAATGACAGTATTTTGTATTGGTACATTGCATTATAGAATAGTATTCAAGATGGTGTTTTTGACCAGTTGGTCCTACACCCATCCATGCAAATGTTTCTGGCATGACATATGAATTTATTTCCCTGTATTATGAGTGTCAGATTTAGAAGAATTAAATATTTTGTGCATGATTCCTGCAATCTTGGACTTAAAAAAAGCAAAAAAGGAGTTTAAAAAACACCTTTAGCAGGTAAACCAGTTGCAGCATAACTCATTTGATACCAGGGTCCTTTGGTCAATGAGTGATTAGATCTGGTCGTAAAATTATTAGACAGATAAAAAAACTGGGATTCAATTTGCACTACTGCCTGAGGCAAATTTCCCCTTGAGGACAATAAAGTACATCTTATCTTATCTTATCTTATCTTATCTTATCTTATCTTATCTTATCTTATCTTATCTTATCACTTTATGTTGTTACCTGTCACAAAATTATTCCTGATTTCCCAACCTATTTACTTGTAATACCATGTTTACTTTATTATCCTTATGTTATGTTACCTCTGCCAAGGATCTGGAGGGTTTGTTCATTTGTTTGTTAGTTTGTTTGTTAGCAACATAACTCAAAAAGTGGTCAACGGATTTTCATGAAATTTTCAGGAAATGTCAGAAATGGCATAAGGAAGAACTGATTAGATTTTGGGAGTGATCCGGATCACTGTCTGGTTTCAGGAATTTTTCGAAGGATTCTGTACCATTGGGAGATAGGGCTTATGGCTGAGGTCTGTGCTCTCTGAGTGCTTTCCTAGTTATAGTTTATAATGCTTACTACTTCTTGTTATTGTATTATTATTTGGTATGTTTTTTGTTTTTATCATTTAATTTTTTAATTTAATATGCGATGATCATCATTTTATTTTCCTCTTTATTATTTTTATTCAGTGTTGCTGTGATTGTTTGGCTCTCTGTTATTAGGCCACCACTGCTCATCCAATGTCTCCCGACCCAAAAATAAATAAATAAACAAGCATCACCCATATGTTACTGTAATGTCATTGTCTTGTTTTATTGTTGTAAGTCCCTCTTTCACTATTGGTGTCTATTTTATTGTAATGTTTCTCTTGTACTTATTTAGAAAAAAGGAAAAACTAATGCATTAGTGTTTTTCACCCTTGATGGCTGAACTTGAAGGAGCATCACAAAAATGTCTCTGAAGAAGAAGAGCAAAATAAAAGTTCATTATTTTTCTATATTATTTTCCATATTGTTGTAACGATTTAACTGAATTCAGTCAATTCTTCCACTCTATTCCTAAATCTTGCTGTCAAAACGTATTTTTTTTTTTAACTTAAATGCCATCGTTGTTTTATAATGCTGCATTATTGCTGTTTTTCTAAAAGACGTAAAGTTTTTCAAGGTAACAAATTGTGTCCTGAATGTTTTACTCGCAAAGCAATTTTTTTCTCCTGAAATAACAGGATCCTCTTAAATTCAATTACTCGCTCCTTCTATTAACAAAACATTTTTCAGCAGTGGTCCATAAAATCTTTCAAGATCATGACTAAAAACCTTCGGGGATAGAAACAGCATATAAAAGGATGGAAAGAAGAAAAGAAGACAGAAAACCCAAGTCTCTCAGCTCCAGAAGAGGGGGGGGTTCACTAAACTAGCCTGTCTAATGCAATTAATCTAATTGGAGCCGGCGTAAAGTGACAAATTACTACCTTTCACACTGGAGACTAAGAGGGAACCTCTAGAGATGGATGGAGGAATGGATACCCAGGTAGTTAATGTTATATCTTTTAATTCCATCTTAAACGCTTTAGTAAATGGAAGGAAACTGTCAGTTAGATAAAAATCATTTGCTTTTGCCCATTCTGCTTTTGTCAGGACATGTATAAATTTCATGACATATTTTATACATGTGCAGAACAAACATATAGATTTATCTCCAGGTAAGACTCATGTTCTGCCTCTGGCTTCTACCTATAGAAAAAGATGATACTTCTAACTTGTATTTTTTATGATATCCATGTTTGCATTATAGAGGATTAATGAATCAATTGACTTTAGGTAGAAAGGCAAAATATCAAACATTTTTCATGTTGCACTCTTTGATCATTAACTGAAATCCTACACCTTAGGCTTTCAGCCACAGTATCAATATCAGCATCTCTGCCCTATTTGTGCAGATCTGCATGCATTTACACTTGACATTTGAGTTTTTGATTTAATCTCGGAACATATGCACATGAACTCTGCATATTTCACTGAAATTGTGTTAATGCGTGCCCTTTTCTGTAACCTTGATTACTTGCTGTGGTATCAAAAACCTTTTTGCGGACATTGATTTCTGCCTGGGGGCATTCTAGTGAACCTGGAGCAGCGTATCTCTGCGGATATAATGAACTTAAAGAAAGCTAGCTATTACCGGAACCTCTGACATTTTGACATTATCAAATGCCTTGGTTAAAAAGCACATATGGAACAAAAACACAATGTGATATACATATGATTTGCATGCCATTTCCATAAGTGATAGGAAGTTTCACATCACTGCGTTTGGTTTGCTGGTGCTAAACTTCCTCATTAAATAAAAGTTTTAATTAGACTTTATTGTCTACCATGTCAAGTGCTGTTGAAGTATTTATGTAAAGTGGAAAAAAGGTTCTTTCAAGAGATTTTTTCAAACATTTGTTGTGGGCTGTGAAATTTAACATTTGTGTGATTCCACTTACCCACACTAACCGTGAACTCTGAACCCAATAATTGTTCCAAATTGTGGCCTGTGAACCTTTGAGCTCGTGAAAAAACAGAGTAGGAGGCATCCAGAGGAGGAATGCTCTCCCGTTTCTCTCCCAGGGCAGGTTCTAACGTGCTCCAAGTGAGAACCTAAACGACCCAAAAATGTGTCTCTGCTCCTGAGTGATGTCCGTCTAAACCCCTTCTATTCATTTCCCTTTCTGCAGATCTTATTTTTTTCCTCTTTTATTTATGTTTTCACTTATTCACTTTACCTTTTCATTTATCTCTCTTTCTCCTCTTGAGTTTTTTAAAGTCCATCCCCCTCCATCACCTTCACTCCAACCCCTGCCCCCCTCCCTCTCTCTCTTTCTGTCTGGAGAGGAAACGGTGGCCATTAAACGTGTCTGCTGGGGTCTGGGGGTCTGGAGAACAACCGTCACATTGTGTGACCCCGCCTTGGACCCCAGACGGACTAATGAATAAGGGTAAACCCCCCACCACCACCACCACCTCCACACAACTCTTTCTCAACCCCCCCGCTCCCTTCATGCCAGACCCCCGGTAGGTAATTCTCCCACTTCTTTCACAGGGTCCCAGACATCTCCCGCGGCCTTTGACTGAGGGCTTATCTTTTCAGAGGGAAATGTGTGTCATTTGGGGTTTAAGGAGAAACCAAAACAAAAACATTGTCACTACCGTACAGTTTGACCCCCCCCCCCCCAACACCCCCGGTCCTTCACTTTCCCTTCTCCTCTCAAACTTGCAAAGGTCTGGATGCAGGCTTAAGGAAATGCTGTGAGACATCTTCAGTGTCTCTAATTATCTAAAGCAATATGTAAATAGGTGATGAGACAGTGGTAGGATTAAATGCAACTGGCAACGGCTCCTGACATGAGATGGACTAAAGGCATGGTGGAAAACAGGATTACTCTGACACAGCGGACAGTGAATTAAGGGAAAAATTCCCTAACCTATTTAAAAAAAACTACAACACAAACTTAGCCAGAATAACAGAATATGGTAAAATATGTAGAGAATATCAGAATAAAGAATCAAATGCAGCTAAAAGGATGTAAATCTCTTATTTATTTTTTAAGGATAACCCTGTACTATGTTTTTTTTCATGCTCTTCATCTGACAATCTGTGCAACGACAAACAAAACCACAGCCATGAAAAAAGAAAATGGCCCGTCTTTTTGTTCTGAGACACCCACGCCTGCAGTAGACTCTTCAATAACCACATGAATAACACAAAGCAGTGGTGCTCCTCTGAAAGGCAACCATGTATCCCTAGGAGATTTAACAATGGTGACATGTGTAAGCTCAATGCATACAAAATATCTCTCCTCTGCTCTATCTCTCTCTCTGCTCTGTCTCCCTTTTCTTCTGTCATGTTTGTCTTACATCGCTCCTGCCCACAGCATGCAGCATCATTTCACAACACTCAGCAATTCAAAGTGCTCTCATTATTAGTATTTCTTCTGTAGCTTTGTAGCTAAAGCACTTGCACTTACGGCTAATGTATTCAGCACACACCAAGACTGACTGCCGCTATCAAAGGACTTGCCTGAACGGCGATAATAACTGGAAAATTATTTCTGATAGCCTGAAACAATCTTCCAAATCATCACAGAACTTTATTAAAATAATATCAAATCAAATTAGCCAGCGTCCCCCTGTAATGAATTAAGTAAAGGGTTATGCCAGCATTAATCCCATCATGCTCGGAGGCATGGGGGCAGTGGGAGCGTTTAATAAACCAGTCAGTCCCTTCAAGCAGCAGGGCCAGCTTTCGGATCCACCATCCGCCCTGATGCCTGCTCTGCAGAGGGAAACACATCAAAAGACTTCCTTTCCCCTCGCTTTCTCTCCTCCCTTCGTCCCCTGCCTCCTTCCCCCTCCCTATTTTCTCTCCATCCAGCATCTCTCCTGTCTCCCTCTTTTCCTCTCACTTTTTTCTTTCTCATCCCCCCTCAAACTACCCCTAACCCTCCTTGTGTCTTTCTAAATAATCTGTCGCTTTCCTCCTGTCCTTCCAGTGCTCCATTGTGCCTGTGGGTGAGTTTATTCATAAGGGGATGAATCTTGGTGGAATCTCAGAAGGCTAGTGATAAGTGGTAGAGCCCATTGGGACGGCTCGGCTTGTCCTCCCAGAGCAGTCTTTCCATCCAGAGAGGAGAGACAAAACCAAATAGGTCACTCTTTAGCCACTGAAAGATAGAGGAATTTTGGATCATACTCTCCCCAGATGTCACTGAATAGCTCAAAAGGCTTAAACTATTCAAATTCAGCATTGTCATTAAAGAAAGACAGACAACATGTCTTGTTCTCTACAGTGACTTGTTTGTAGGACACGCTTCACCTCATCTGACCCTGTGCATGTTTGTTTGCTAGATTTGACTTGTCTTGTCTGTTGTGTAATTACCATTACTGTCAAGAAAACTGAAGACATAAAACAAACTTGTACACAGTTGTTTTAATTCACAAAGCCGAACACTGTTTCCTGACCTTAAAGCAACACACCTAGCTTGTCATGCGAAGCAATAGTGTTTTAAAATTCCTAAAAAATCAAAGAAACTCTCACATAGCTTGCCCCTAAAATCCTCTTGGGTTGCTTATTCACACGTCCCTCACTGCTTGAGATTTTCCAGTGGGATGGGGAGGAAGTGAGGTTCTCAGGAGGCGGGCCGCAATTTGAAAAAGATGGCATATGAGCAGCATAAATTTAGCACAAAAAGTAAGGAAGTTTGTGTTTGGTAGATTATTTCTTTGTTTTAATAATGCTTCCTGGCAATGCATCTTACATCAGGAAAGCCTGCTTATTTGTCTTTTAAATGGTGCTGCATTTATAAGGAACATGCATTTGTGGGATGAGCAGCAGAGCTTGTGTATGTAGAATCTGCCAAATATTCTCTGCCAAAGCCAAACAGCTTATTTTGCTGTTGCTATTAACTCTTGTTTTTAGCTCCTGGTACCCCCAGTTGCTGACAGTCAGATGACTGATTGACACCTGTTATGCTCAGCGGTAAGTCCAGATTCTGCCTATGGTGCATATGCTGATTGCTGCACAGATAGAGTAACATCTTTTGGGCATCTCCCTTGCTAGAAAGACAAGGCTTGTCATCATCGGAGGAAATCTCAATGCAACATATCAAGATGAGATTCTGCAACCAGTGGCAATAGCATGATCTCCACAGTCTGGGACCAAACTTTATCCTCCAAGATGAGAACACGAGCCTCCACAGAGCGGGGTTGATCAGAGACTACCTCCAGAATTTGGGAGTGGAGAAGATGGAATGGCCTGCCAGCAGTCCTGACCTCAACCCCATTGAACACTTGTGGGATCAGCTTGGGTGTGCTGTTGGTGCCAGAGTGACCAACACAACCACACTGGCTGACTTGCGACATGCTGGTTGAAGAATAGGATGCCATCCCACAGCAATGTGTGACCAGGCTGGTGACCAGCATGAGGAGGAGGTGCAAGGCTGTTGTGGCTGTGTATGGGCCTTTCACACACTACAGAGGCTCCTGTTTGTTAAATGAATAAATAAGGGTAAGACCAAATAATTCGATACTGGTGAGCAGACAACATAACAGGCTGCTCCTCCAAATCCCCACTCACTGTGAATATTTCCTGAATATAAATACCACTAACATGGCTTTACCTGACTCTTTTTTACCATTGTTGTATTACAGCGAATATTCAGCTGCTGTTGTCTACACATGTAGCTGACTCTAAAAATTTAAGTACATTTCTGTAGGTTGGTGTGTGTGAATAGGGTTTATAACTTGGGTGGCCAACTTTTTCAGTGCTACATAAAGGGACAGTTCTATTTTGGACCTAAGAATTATTTTCTATACATTTAGGCTTTATATTTAAAGAATTAATGAAGCTATGACCAGACATGTCCCATTCTATAATTCTAAAATGAAATTAATATGTTCTAATCCTCCAGTAATCATCTTATTGGCAGAACCTCTCTGATAAACCAAAATGACGAGATAAACCACAACTTACACAGGCTTACAGTAAAAATATCAATTTCAAAAGTTGATATCTAAATTCAGAGAAGAGGCATGACTCACAAAAATCACCTTTTTCATGGACGTTTTTTGATTTAGGTAGTTTTTTGTTCTTTAGCATGGCCAAAAACAGTTCTCATGACAAGTCACTTTTCACACAGATGGACCTTCATACATTGTGGAAAGGCTTAGGTACACTAAGGATGTGTTAGTTGCTATATTTTTGTCATTTTCTTTTTATTGCAGATGTAACAAAAAGTGTTGCCCAGTGATTAAATGATATGGTAATTGAGCCTGTACAATGCTTTTCTAGTCTTCTAAATACTTGTACACTGCCGGTCACACCTACCCATTCACACCTACCCATTAACACCTGTTCACTCCACATTCACACATTGATGGTGAAAGTTTCTATGGAGGAATGGCCATCATTTGCTAAACCCATTTACCCCATTTGCCCCGACGAAGCATTGGGAGCAAATTGGGGTCTTGTTCAAGGACACGCCAACATGTGGCTGCAGGTGCCGGGGATCGAACCCACACCCTTATGATTGCAAGATGACTGGCTCCACCTACTGAGTCACAATCTTTGATTACAGAGAAGTAACATCAGTATTCAGGACAAGGGGCATCCCACGCAGGGGGTGTTGTGAAAGCTAAGCACACACGTTGCACAGTCTGTTTATAAAGCTGCCTAGTTCAGAACCTCTCTGACCAGTTGACTGATGGTGTTTCTCATCCCATTTCATTTTCATGTAGCATAAGTTAGTATGTATTATTTGTGCCATCAAAGCTAATTTCAATGACACACAAGACTATCAAGGTTTGATTATGTGAGGTTAATTTCAACATGAATGTATGGCAAATTGTGAGATGACTGCACATTTATCACTTATTTGACATAAAGGTATATGTCATGGAGGTGCTTTGATTAATGTAGCCACCACCAGCAAAACTGATGCACTTCAGTTCTTCTCATTTCACCCTCATTCATTCCTGAACTTTCTATCTCCTCTATCTCTCTCTGAACTGTTCACCTTCTCCTGACTCTGACACTCCCTGTGAAAGTTTTTTGGACAGCACTCACAGGTCCTGTAGCTGCATGGAAGCAGAGGTCTGGGGGCGGGTCACTGTGCACCATACAGGCGGAGATGAGATAGCATCTTCAGGTAAGCAGGGCACGGATCACAGACAATATGAAGGCAGCTAATGTTTGATGTGGCGCACTGTCCGTGAGCTGGTGCAGAGAGAACCCACAGGCTGGCCGCATTTCTGAAGGGCTATTCAAATTCTTTTCCTGCCTCAGTGTGTGTCAAGGCATGCCTTGATATCTCTGCATCTCAGGAGGGAGTAGGTGCCAAGCTTGTGTGTATGTGTGTGAGGATGCTTTGATGGGCATCACTGATAACCCCCCCAGCCCCCCACTCCCCCTCCACATCTCTGTTTCCATGTGTCTTCAATGTGTGAGAAAGTATGGGTGAGAGAGGGAGGGGTCATCACGCTGTTTTCCCCTAAGGAGGGTTTGTCCTGTGCCATCTGGCACCTCAGAGGCATGGGCACGGGAGCAGGAGGGGGACAGTGTGTGTTTGTGAGTGCTTGTGTGTGTGTGTTCAAGAAAAGAGAGGGGGGTCTTGATACTACAACTATGCACTTTGTGTGTCCCATGTGCTTTAATTGCTGTGTTAATTTTGAAAGCTATTTGAAAATTTAGTCTTAAGGATAAAATGTTTATGAGTTTTACTCAGATAGTCTAGTTTCAGTCAACAGAAAATAAAATAAGATTAAGTCAAGTGTTAGTCCATAAAAAGTCATAACATGTAAGCTGAATCTCAAAAAAATTTGAATATCATGAAAGTCCCCCCCCCAGGTTTAATTCGAGAAGTGGAACCTCCATATATTCCATATATTCTAGTTCATCATCAAAAAGTGAAATATTTTAAAGGGTTAGGGTTAGGGTTAGTTTTCTGTTTTAATTTTGATGATTATGGCTCATAGCTTACAAAATCAAAATCCACCATCTCGAAATATTGAAATATCAGAAAACATCAGTCCAAAAATAGGCTTTATAATACAGAAATGTTGACCTTCTGGAAAACTATCCTCATTTATGCACCAAGTACTGCATCAGTGCAACGTGGCATGGAGCCAATCAGTCTGTGGCACTGCTGGGGTGTTATGAAGCCCAGGTTGCCCTGACATCAGCCTTCAGCTCTTCTTGATTGGTGAGTCTGGTGTCTTTCATCTTCCTCTTCACATTTCCCCAGAGATTCTCTATGGGGTTCATATCAGACCAGTTGGCTGGTCAATCAAACAGAGTAATACCATGGTCAGCAAACAAGTTTCTGGTAGTTTTGGCTTCACTGCGGGTTGGTGTCAAGTCCTGCTGGAAAAAGAAATCATCTGATACACAGCTGACAGCATTGACTCTGGTCTTGTTAAAGCACAGAGGACCGACAGCAGTAGATGAGACGGCACCCTAAAACCATCACTGACCGTGGAAACCAGAAACACTGGACCTTTGATTCTGTGTCTGTCTGATCATTCTCCAGACTCTGGGACCTTGATTTCCAAATTAAGTCAACATTTAGTTTCATCTGACACAGGACTTTGGACCAATGAGCAGCGGTCCAGTTTGTTTTCCCTTTTAGCCCAGGTGAGAAGCTTATTACATTCTCTGTGGTTCAGGATTGGCCCCACACTAGGAACACCACTCTTGTATTCCATTTCCTGGACCTGTCTTTGTGTGGTGGCTCTCAATCCACTGCTCAGTCCACTCCTTATGAAGCTCCCTTAAGTTCTTTAATCTGCTCATCCCATTTCTTATTACACTTAACCTGTACGGTCTACTTCCCATGAATATGCTTCTGAGAGCAGCCTGGCATTTCAGCAGTGACTCTCTGTGGCTTATCCTCTTTGTAAAGGCTGTCAATGATTGTCCTCTGGACAGCAGTCGAGTCAGCAGTCTTCCCCATGATTGTGGTTATGTGCACTGAACCACAGTAAGATAATAATGATAGAGGATGATAGAGGATTTTTGATTGTCACGAGCTGTAAGCTGTAATCATCAATATTAAAACATAACATCTTTTAATAATTCACTTTTATGAGATGAATCTGGAATTTATAAACGTTTCAGTTTTTGAATTAAATCATGACATCAATTTTGACATGGTTTTCTAATTTCAGTTTAGATGCATCAGTGTTTCTCTTTGCCTGAATCTGCTGCCAATCATACTTGTAGGTTCTACATATCCTGAAAAACTAGGATCCCTGCTTTCTACAGCTGAGAGGCAGATGAGCTGCAGATACACTGTTTTGACAGATTAACCCACAGAAGAGAAATTTTATGGATTTTGAATTCCACTGAAAACTGAATTGTATTTTAGTCCCAAACGTATAAAACTAAACTATTTACCAGAGTGTTTTTGTCATTAAAGATCTGTCATTAGCGTTTTAGCCAACGGCATTAACACTGTTTCACTGCACTCCCTAACTTCTGCACCTCACCAGCCTGTTCTCAGGTTTTACTTACATTCACACCTTTTTCTTTTTGAAATTTGTCTTTTTTTCTTCCTTCATCCTTCTCCACTTTGTACAACCTCCTCTTCATGACGGAGATGTATATTTTTCTTGCTCCTCAAATGTTCTTCCCTCCCCTTCCTGACTTCCTTACACTCTTTTTGCACATCCCTCCATTTCTGCATGTAATGCATGGCAACAGCCCGGCCAGCTGATGAGGGCCAGTCATGAACAGCACCCAACCTTGACACCCGCATCTGCTTTCCACGCACACACACACACACACGAAGAGGGGAAGAAGGATTGAGGGCATTGCACTATGTAAAATAATCACAATGCATTTACATTCATTGTGGTGTGGATTTGTTGCTATAATAAGGCTGCAGAAATCATGAATATTCACACACACTTTAAGCAATTATGATAATCTGCATTATTGTGAGCCTCGCCACTATCTGTCAGAGGAGGCGGCAGCCGAGGCGAGAAAAGTAGGTTGGGAAAGTCTGCAGTTTTACACTCTTGAAATCATATCACATTTTTCTTTCTCTGCTGCTTTGTCTGACTCGCTCCACTCCTTTGTATTGTTGTTTCTGTGTTCGTCATTTCCCTCTCTCCTCATTTTTTACCCTGGTCTTCTCCTAGGCTTGTTCTGTGCTAAAGTCCATTGTGCCATATGAAGAGGAGGGGTAGGATCCTGGAGTGAGAATGGCCCCTGGGTGCTGCAGAGCTGGCAGCAGTGTTGGTCTAATCTTCCGGGTCAGGCCTGGCGCTTTCATCTTCTCTCACTTGGAGCCCCTTGTGTTTGATGTGAACTTAGCCCAGGAATAACCGTTCCTTTCTTCTCAGCTAACCTGGCCCTGGAGTAGGGGAAAGCACTTTGTTGTTATCCTAGGAGCCAAACAATGCTGGAAGGAGTGAAGAAAACCTTAATGAAAGCCTTTTGATCCACAGTGATATTAAAGTGAGAACCTTGAGAGGAAGAGAGAATACAAAAAAGTGCAGAAATCGCAGAAATCAAAATGCAAATTGCACTGGAATGGTTAGATGGAAACGTTCTTTAATTCCCACCCTTTGAAATTAATTATTTCAGATTTGCCTGCATTTGTTTCAAGTTTGAGGGGAAAAGAATAAAGGAGCAAGCTAATTTATTTTAGACGTGGAATTTAAATTAGCACACGGAGCCTTGCAGGGTTTTCATGATTAATTTTCTCAGGTCTGCGCCATGCAAAACAATCTCTCTCCCTCACACTAAAGCCATGTGTATCTGTGCCATGCATGTCGAAAAAAAGTTTTTTTTTTTCTTCCTACAGGTTTAATATGTTTGTTTGCCTGCTGCACCTATGATGCTCGGCACAAATGTCCAGATGTTATCTTCCCTCAAGCCTGGGAACTGACCTTAGCCCTTGACTCTATAACTTTTTATTCATTGTACTGAGAACATATGTGCTGGTGTTTAAACAGGAACTTTTGGATCTTCAGTGTGATTTAGTGTCCAAGGTTTCCACTGTAGTGGCTAAACAGAATTCAGACATCATCTTTTCACCTTGAGCTTACTTTAAAGTGTCAAAGTTAAACCTTTTCAACCTACCATTTGAAAATGAAGTTGAACCCAAAGGCCAAAAAAACAAGTCCCAAACAAACCTCTGTTTTCTGAGGAAGAAAACACACCTTGGTATTTGACATGCCTGCTGCCATGGTGATAGCCCAAACCTCTGTGCAACAGCAGCGCATTAACCCCTCTTGACCCTCTATTCTCACCTGTGATAAAAGAGGAGGAAGAGAGGGAGGAGGTGCCCCCCCCCCCCCCGCACTTTCCACTGTGCCGCACTTTCGAGTACCCGGGCACCAGCAGGCCCTTGAGAGCCCACGGTCATTAGGAGCTCTTTATTCTCGTCGAGGTTGAGAAAAGGAGAGGAGAGGGAAAAAGGAGAGGTGGAAGAGGAGCATTGAGCCTGGAAGATAATGTATGGTCAAGGCTGGAGACTTGTGGGCACGGGATGAAGAGAGAGGGTCGAGAGAGAAGCAGTGCTTTCATACAGGAGCAGTGAGCAAGCCAGCTGCTTTTGGGGTTTTGTTTGTCTTTCATTGGAAGTAAAGAAAGGTAGGGGAAAGAGCGCTGGGTAATTGGTCCAGGGCGCTGACTTACACACTGGGCTGTGGACACAGGATATAGAGTTTCAAACTCTTTGTTCCTCATCTTACCTATTGGCCAGCTTGTGTTTTGTCTGCTGAGAGTAGAAAAAAGGCTTTTATTTCTTTCCCTTGCTTGCCTGCAATGCACAACAGTGAATAAAATACATTTTAAAATAAGACTTTAAAGATTTAATTTATAATTTAAATATTAATCCTCATGGTCTGCATCCACATAGAGCTTCTAACCTCCCACAGAAGAGTTTAGCGTGCAGTGACAATTGGACAAAAAGGAATCGCTCACTTTCAATGACCAGCAGCATTAGGGGAAAAACTCCACTTTCTCTGGGAACTAATCCCTCTGATAATCAATAAGTCTTGCTTTCATCTCTGCTGGAGTCTTGACAAAGTTGAGGGGCCATGAATGATTGAATAATGTATATGTGTTCCTTGAGACCCTGGGAAGTAATGGTGGAAAAAATAATAGTAAATGGTGCTCCCCCCAAAATAACTGGGTGAAGCTTATGCACATCTGATGATATGATGAAAATAAATGAATTATGCATTGGCTATCAATGAGGGAGCAGAAGCTGCATTGCTTCAGGCCACTGTTAAGCCTCTATTCATAAAGAGGAGACAGACACAAAGGCCCAAGGACTGTGGGAGTCCACTGTGGGAGAAAGGAATGAGGACACACATTTTTAAGAGGAAAATTGTCTTTTCCCCCTCTAGAGTGGTTTCTCTTATTTCGTCATATTTCTAGTAATTAGATGTGTTGAGAAGATTGTTATTTGTTTACAGATGGATTAGCCTGAAGATGCTCAGATGTGGGAGTGAAGCCCCAGGATTATGCAGAAAAACACATGTTTGATGCACTCCTCTTTTGTTATTTTCGACCTTTATCTGCAATTTCCAAATAACCCAACAGACTTCAGGTTTAATTATTTTGTCCTTTCCTAATAAAAGGGTGGTATCTGAGATATGCACTGAGATAAGTACATATACATGACTTGTTGTCTACATAAACACATTAAATTGGTATTTTTTAAAATCTATTATGTGATAAAATTTCCAGTCACCCAATGCAGCATAAATTTATTTCTACATGCTCATAAACACAGAAGAATGAGGATCTGTCTGAATAGCGTCTAGATTAAGGAGGGCAGACTGAAATACCTCTGTGCCTTAAACATGCAGAGCAAGCAGGGCAGAGGGCTCTATTTTTTCCTCCTTTGAGCCGAGTCTGCGAATGAAGATGTCCAAGCCTGTCGGTTATTGATCGATGAGTATTTGGAGAACAAAGAGTTAATCCTCATGAAGGTCTGCCATGAGTGCTCTCTTCAGTAAAAAAAAAAAGTTTCAAATGTTCCCTATTGTCTGTGTTTCTTTTACATTCACTTCTAAGATGGTCAGTCTTTATTGGCTACTCTTGGCTTGTGAGTAATGCTCGGAAAAGGACACTTATGATGTGGAACTGGAAAGAGGATTTTTATGAAGAGCAGGCATTTAGTAAAGAATTTCACCCTGTTTTATTTTTAGAGCTGACATCTTCAATAACTAGGTACAAAAGACTTTCTTTATTAGAAAATACAGAAATCTTGTTAAGTGTCCATTAATATGAACTCACTAAAAAATAGTCATTGAGCTTGAACTACAATGATTTTTTAAAATTCATTTCATTTTGCCCATGTACATACGCTTTTTATTTGCCCAGTTTCATTGAGAAGATTCTCAGCATCTTTCAAATGTTTGAGATTATTCAAAGTGACTGAACATTTGACCGTAGTGAGGGCAAAATCTAGGATAATATGACTTTGACTTATGGTATTTCAGAAAGTATTTGTTTGTATATGTATATCTTCTCAGTTTGTTGTGACTTTTTAAAAGTTTTAGCTTTAAATGTACTTTCTTGAACTTAAAGTATTAAGATTCCTGTGTTGCCTGAGTTCTTATGCTATTCAGTGGTGCGTTCTTGAGTTCATTTGATGTTTGGGTAAATCATATTGGTTCATTTCTTCTAAAAGGTTTCTTTTGATGTTGGAGTTTTTGGTTCCTTTGTGTTTTGGTCCTGTGCTTTGTTCTCATGTATGCCTTTGCACATTTGTCAAAGCACTTTGTTAGCCTTCAATTTAAAGAAGTTTAATACAAATAAATAAATAAATAAATAAATAAATAAAAATAATGTAGAGGATGGGATACACAAGTGAGGGATACAAGAAAAAATATTTTCACTTGTTATCGTGGGAAGACTGGAGGAAAATACACTATATAGATTCATGATTTTTTTAGGGCTTCCATTTTGCTATTGCGAGAGTATGCTAGTAGTTTCCCATATTTCCCAGTATACCTTCACCCCGCTTAACCATGGCAAACCAGTAACATGGGCAAGACATTTAAGCTTTTACATTACTGTAGAAGAAAATTTGCCAATAATAATAATAATAATAATAATAATAATAATAATAATAATAATAATATATTCTAAATAAACCATGCATGTGCCATTTGTAAATAGAGCGATGCTTTATTGATGTATTAATGCAGTGTTTCTCAACATGGGGATCTGGACCCTTTGGGGGTTACGAGACACTGAGAGGGGCTCACCACATGCCTTCCAAAAAACAAATAGTATATATCTGAGCGATTTCTAACAACAAAAAAATTATATATATCTGCATAAAATTAGCTAGAAGTACATAAAAGCATAGTCATTCGGTGAGATTTATGCTGAAATCAATAAAAAAAAATCCTTGAAATGTAATGTTTTGGGGTCACAGGCTGAAAGTTTATGAACTCCTGCATCAGTAACACACATGTGAATATTACGTCATTTATCAGTTTTAAACACTGACATCAATGCATTATTGATGCATTAGTAAAACACTAGTAAATACGTACTGCCATCTATAATCACGGCTATACATTTTTTATTGATTAATTGATAAAATCTCAGTAACAGTAAAGGTTAAGGGCCTGTTTTTACAAAAGTGTCGATAAAGCATTTATAGCTTGGATTCTAGATGATATTTGAATAATTTATAATGGTTTATAGATGATGAGTCAAGTGTTTTTCTATGCTTTACTACTGCTTTATGCACTGTTGCTTTATTAATGTTATAAGTCTGTAGTTATTAGAAGGTGCTGCTAAGGTATCACTTAAAAACTACCCATGATGCTCCATTTTACAATGGAAGTATGGGGGGGATTGAGTATTGAACATGTAATCAGTAAAAAAGTCACTAACTACCCAAAATGTTGAGCGACTGGACGTAATTACTTTGTCTATAATATTTGTTGGTTATTTTCTTTCTACCCAGTTATTTGTTGCCAGGTTAGAGTATAGCATAGAGTATCTATGCCAATTTTTGTGAACCCTATAGTCCAATGTTGCTGACATTTTAAAAGAAAGATTAATCAACACAGGGGAAGTTGAAATCTTCTGACACCAGGCATCAGTTTTGATTTATTTCCATAAACTCTGGATATTTTATTTCAGTATAAATCAGTGTCAGCCTGTTACATTTGTTCTTTGTGCCAAAGTTCAGTGGATTTCAAGTCCAACTTCCAACCTGCTGTCGGTGACATCATGAGAGTCCTTTGGTCAACCTCCTGCTCCACCTCTAATCCCGGGCTGAGTGGTACTCTGTCACTGATTATTATCTAAACATTGGTATGTGCAAAATCTGGGAAGAGACTCTTGAAATATAGTAGCTTGTAATCTGGTGAATATGCTTGTTCATGTCATATGATCAGCTCAGTTTTTACAATATTACAGTTTTTAAAAGGCAGTGATTGCCACTTTGATCAAACAATGAACCAGTTTAATAAATCTTTTATTCTTCTACTGTAAGATATTTTAACATGAAAGTATTTTAGATTTTGCTGACTGAATTGAAATACAAATTGAAGACTACCTTTTTTGTCAAAGTAGAAAAGATGTTGATATTTCTGCCCCACATTGTGTTGTGTGGGATGGTGAAGAATGCATAGAGGCCTGGAGGCCAAGGTTTGGACTTGCGTCTGTTTCTTGTCAAGTCAGATTCTCTGTTGGGGTGGGGGGGGGGGGGGGGGGTCTGGGGCAGAGTGGCATTTTCTCTTCTAAGGGGGTTTGTTTATACGGCTGAAGGACTCTGCTCAGTCTCATCAGCCCTCAGGAGCTAAACACATGGGCCTCCAGGACAAGAAAAGTTAGAGGTGAGATTTAAAAAAAATATTTTAGACGGACTCAGAGAGTTTTGTGTCCTGATAATTTATTTTTTAGTTTATGAATTCTTGACCAAAACATTCCTTTCTGTCAGCCAGCGGACATTTAGTCATCAGCGACATTTCAGCGCGCCGGACCTCTAAATGTTTTGACATGTCATTACAGGGCGTCTGATGGAAAGGGCAGTGACATACAGTGACCATTCCAGCACTGTTACAACGCTTTAATTCACCCAGGCAACACACACAAGTCATATGGACCAATGACACAACTCCTGCCAGGGCCCCAATGTCCTAATGTCACACATGTCCCAACAGTTTTACTTCAAACTTCCTCCCTTCTCTTAACCCCACCCCCCCATCCCCTTCTTCCTTTCATGCACGGCCTCGCTCCCTTTCAACATCCACTCCCCCCTCCACCTCTCTGTTCTTTATTTCTCTCACCCACACCTCTCTGTCTGCCTGTCTGTCTGCCTGTCTGTCTTATCTTGCTTTGCATTAACCCTTTTACCTCTCCGTCTCGCTCCCTTTTCTCTGTTCTGCTTTGTCCCCGTGTAACATATGCTCAGACTGGCATCCCGTCTCAGAGATGCTGCGGGTCTTGTCCGCTTCATGTCTTGTGAGGATGGACGTTTGAAGAGTCCTCCAGGCATCGCTCTTTGTCACCAGCGTTTAGCCTCAATGCTGCCTCCAAATGTGTCGCAAATACCGTCAGTGTGGCTGAGCACGGCCTCTGCTGCAGAATAGAGAGACTGAGGAGAGAAATTCATGTAAAAAAAGGCTCCAAAATGTTTGCAGAAAACATATTAAAGCCTTGGACTTACTGTTCTCCCAGCTGTCCTTCTGACCAGGGCATGTAGGTTTTTCCTCCAGGCACAATGGTACTTTTGTCTTGTGCTCTGACAGTTGTCACAGACTGATCCCTCCTGATCAGTTAATTGGGTTGACAACCGATGGGGCAGTATTGGAAATTAAGAGTCTCTTTGTCCTATTTCGCTTAAGAGCCTTTCAGTTCTGCAGTCTGAGGGAAAGCTATCCCACAGATTAGGTGGTTCCTCCATGAGGCCACAAAAGCCTTCGAATATTTCCCACATATGTTATGCCACATATTCAGCATCACCATGTCCCCCAGTTTGTATGAATGAATGACAAAGACAATGGTGTGAGGGGTCTTATGGGTATGCTAATCATGATTAACAGCCATTACATTTGTTTTTGTTCATTAGTCTGATGGTGCCAGTAAAGTGTCCTTAGCTTTTTCAACCCCACGTTCTTCATCTCTTTGTGTGGGGTTAATGAATTACTCTGCCTAAATCTCACTGATGATTTTCAGTATAAATCAGCAGCTACACTTCCAATATAATGTTAAGCAGAATTTCTGTCATCATTTCATTCCTCTGAGGAATCTTTGTGATACTAATCTGCTCACCTAGCCCAGCGCTTCGCACGTCCAAGCTGCTTTTCTCCCTCTCGCCTCTTTAAGCCTTACAGTAGGCTTTGCTCACACCTCTCTCTCTCTCTGAGACTTAGCATGGACTACAGTCAATTCACATTCTTTGTTCTACTTTCAAACAGGCAAAATAAGGATTTTGTGTTTTGGGGGCAAATCAACTTTCCTTTGGACCCGCTGAAACGACTCATGATCATCTTGGGATCAACTGGCATAAAGAACAGGTCGTTTCAAACGAGCTGATCATTCACTGCCAGGAAAAAGACTATCATAGGAGACTCTTTGAATCAGACTCAAATAGTGACTCTCAGTCTGCTTTTCATGTCCATACAGACCCTTATATAGTAGGCAGGCAGTAGATGGGTAGAGAAAAGACTGTGCAGTAAAACAAAGGTATTGCACTGCTAGGTGTTCAACTTTGTCCTGTGCTTTAATGCCTGTAAATGTGTCTTATAGGTAAGAGGATCACAGATTTGGCTGAAGAGGAACCATAAAACACCCCTATTCCTCTGAGACAGAGACTATTTCCAATAAGGTTTTTTTCTTTTTCACCTACAATGTTCAAGAAAACTGCTGGAGTTCTGTCATGAAATCAAAGAGGCAGAGCTAAGGCCAACGTTTTCAAAAAGATGTTTTTTCTTCTTTTTTTCTGACTTGAGGATTTATGAAGTTATGAAAGCTGCACCAACTGCTTCTGTAGCTACCTAAACCCATAAAATAGCAAAGCAAATTGTTCATCCATTGTGCATTAGAAGGTAATTGAAGAGCATATTGGAAAAGCAGAGTCCACGATAAAACTACAGAAAGGAGAGGGATAAAGAGTGTAAAGTGGACAGTGATGTAAAAATAACAGCCAGCAGACAGAATTTAAAATGCTTTTTATCTTTATTATCCAGATTACTCTTTCAATCTGTGACAAAATCAGTATTCATAATAATTAGGGCTGCCAAGATTATTGCATTAATCGTGATTAAATTCCTGAGACCCTGCAAGTACGTATGAAGACATTCAGCTTTCCTACAACATAGGAGTTAATTCTACCACTAAAACCTCAGATAATAGTTAAGAATGTCCCTAAAAAAATCATGTAATTTCTTGAAAAATCTCAAGAAAATGCTTTGAAAATTTCAGAAATTTTTCTGAAAGGTTTTAGGAAAATGTTAATGTATTTTGAGTTTGATTGAAGTTGTTTGATTGACGTTTCCAAAATTTTTATGGAATTCTTAGGGGGTTGTTTGGATTTTGAGGGAAATTAGTTCGGGAATTTTCCATAACTTTACATGTATTTTAAGGGAAATTTGATCACAGATTTTTGGGTGGAATTTCTATTAAAATTTTGGCAAATTTACTTAAACATGTTTTAAAGAATTTAACTGGAAGTTTTGGTGAACAGTTTGTATAAATCTTAAGGCTTTTTCAGAAAAGTTTACAGAAATGTTTAGGGAATATTTGAGGACATTTTGTGATATTTCTGGTAATGTCTTAGACAATTTTTGGGGAATTTAGTTTTTTTGGCTGATTTGGGAATATCTAATAATGTAAAAGGGAATTTTCAAAGACCGACAGTACTTTAGTTCATACCTGGCCTTAACAAGCTTTTGTGGTCCACCATCAGAAAAACATGACCACCTACAATGACAACCATACATCTCTTATTGACTGAAACCATTTTTCACCAAGTAAATTACCCCTACTCAATCAATCAATCAATCAATCACTCAATCAATCAATCACTCAATCTTTGTTTGTATACCATCAATTCATGCACCAGGGTTATCTTAAGATGCTTTACAAAGAGGGGAGGTCTAGACCGTACTCTCTGCTGTGGCCTATCATAATACCCCAGTGTCATTAATATTATAATAAAGGTTATACTATATTCTATTAAAGACTGGCATTAATCCCCACAAGCACTGCACTTGTAGTATTCAGCCCTGTTAAGGTGGCGACATAAACCTTCCCTAACTACAGGGCAAGACTGTCAAGCAGACCAGACTCGTGTTGAAAGCTCTCTGTCAAAGCTACACTGGGGTTGGAAAGTGTTAGAATGAGAGGTAGGGGTGGGAGAAAAACAAGAAGAGGAGAGGGACAAGAGAAACAAAAAAACACCTAATGAGAGACACATTTATGGCAGTTGGGACCATGAACTTATCCCGCATTTTGTAGGAAATTGCTCTAACTTTATTGATGATGGTAGAAATGTGATAAATTAGCAGTAACAGCTACAACTGATAAAAAAAAAAAACAGATGTACTGTACAGAATTAGCATTAGCAGCTAGGTTGGTAATGAAATTGAGAACACTATTATCAATAGAATATGGCTGTATAGTAGTATGGCTCTAAGATTCAAGTTCTCTTCTAGTAATGCTTAAAGAAGTAAGGATGATGTTAATAGATGAAGAATTGATCACTGTAATACTAACATTAGATTAGATTAGATGCATGAAATATTTAAAGGTGATAATAGCATTGCAAGTTGAAAACTTGTTAAATTTACTTTAAGATGATGATGATGATGATGATAATAATAATAATAATAATAATAATAATAACTGAAACACACTAAAAATGTGTTAAAATAAAATATTTAAAAAATCTACATTTTTGTTGTACAGTAAGTTAAGCCTTTCATATGGACGAATAATTTTTTGGTGAAAACTACTTCATGTTGAAAGACAAAGCTTAGGTTTTACAATTTTCAGGTCCAAGCTCAAGTCTAAGGAGGTTAATCAAGGTCCAGTATTAGTACACTCATTTTTTAAAACTATGATTAAAACATACTTTATTATCCCACCGCCACTGCAGCGTCTAACAGTGATGTAAAATTAGTCCACCACTGCTCTTTATTGTCTCAGCTCAGTGGACCAGTCAAGTCATTTGTACCTTGTGTTTTCAAACATTCACACTTCTTTTACTGTTTTTCCTTTATAATCCAGAATTTCCTTTTTCCACAGTTAAGTTCCTGTTATAATCTTTGATCCACCTATGAAAGAAATGGAGGAATTTTAAAATATAAAAAGAGGATGTGATTTATCACGATTAACCACAAACATTCAGATATTTTACCAGCCCTATCTATATTTGAAGATTGTATGTATAAATGAGTCATGACACCTCAAAATCTACATCGTAGAAATTGAACTTTATTTACACATTTTAAATTAAATGCCTTTTAGTCTGGAGTAAAAGTTTGCAATGGATAGGGTTAATGGGGTTTGGAGCAGAGATAAAAGACAAATATCTTGAATCAAGCTAACTGATGCTTTTTTGCAGGACTGCAAACTTGCAGTACGTTAAAGATAGAGATATGTGCAAAACTATGAATAAGGTTCAAGCAGTCTTTTAAGAAATCCGACTCACTAAATTTTTATGAGAGCATGTTGGCCACAGTGAGAGAACATGAAAGGAGAGGGAAAATGCCTGTGGCAGATTCAATAACGAACACCATGTTAACTCACTCGGCACGTTTAGCTGTGCTGCTTATCAGCATGGATGTGAAGTCATCTCTTTGTCATTCTAGGTCAAAACACACACCAGAGGTCACTTCTGTTGACCTCATCACTACAGTTAAGATCTTCTCCTTGCCCCTTTCATCTTGAGGTTAGCTAATTGCTAACGGCTAATAACCAATTCTTAACTGCTCTTTGACACCGCTCAGACGCTTCCTAAGTGTGCCGTGATACATTTTCAGCATGTTGACTCAGAGAGTAAAAGCACACATACAAGAAATGGATACATAAGGGCTGTGAATGAAAGAAGAAGAAGAAAAAAGCTTGTGATTAGTTGGCCTAGATTTTTAAAATTATCTGCTGTTTTGGGCATTAAATAAAATAAGCATAGTGGTTATAGAGCGTAATCAACTGGCCCCATTCCAGCAAGTTCTTCCATGTAGGGCAATTGAACAAAGTGCGTCTGGATTGAAATCAGGTCGTTCCTGGGGGCCACTGATAATGAACTTGGCGATGTGATGGGGAGAGGAGGAGAGGAGGAGGAGGGCTGAGAGTTGCAGCGGAGCTGACCTCGGTTGTAACCCGACAGCTAAAGGTACATGTGCTCAAACTTGGCTATGCTAACCTTTTTCGGCTAGTGCCTGCAAAGTGCTGTAAGTAATGACTATAAGTGATGGTCCTCACTGTAGGTGGCGGGTTAACAGAGCTGTAAGAGCTGTGTTGAAAGGAGGGCCGTCATTGTGACATTTTCTGGGCCTCTGAATTACAGTGAGAGCAGGCAGACCAAGAAATGTCATTTATTCAACATACAGAAATCCACACATTTAAAAGCATCTTCTGCATTTACTTCCTGCTGATTTCCAGTACTATGGATGCAGAATGTGTTATTTATATTTCCAATCTAGGCCTGGTGATTTGAGACACCTCACACAGGAATAACTCCACAGAAAGAAGAAAATACTAATTTGTGAATATGTGTCCAGGATATGCTGGCTTTAAGATTGATCGTGAATTTGACCAGTATCCCTCATCTCAATCCCATGTGCATACAATAACTGCCTCATCTGCTCTTCTCTCCCTTCTCCTTTGCCTGTCCGGGGGCCTAATTTAGCCTTAGTAGGCTCTCTTGGTGCCTATGAGAATTCTCCTTTATGCAAGCCAGGTAAAATAAGAGCGCAGCACAGATGAGGCCCCTCTCCATCATGGTGGATGGGGGGAGTCACGGGTGACACCCCCTGATCAGGTGTGCATGCGTAATGGCTGTCCCAAAATAATCACTGCTTTGAATAATTTCCCTGCTCTGTCTCTCCGCGCCATGATTCTTGCTGCTTCGACTCGTTTTGTGGCGAGCATCCCATAAATCCTTGCGGTAAATGTAAATCAGTGGGCCGGGTGCATCTGACAGATGGGGGCTGCGAGGAGTCCTGGGAGATCTCTCCTCTCACCTTTCCCTTCAGCAGGAATGGATGAATCACTAGCCGGGCTAGCTAAATAGCATTAGTGTGCGTCCCTCACTAAAGAAAAGGTAGGAAGCGACAGTACAAGTAGAAGGAGGGAGAATATGAGTGGGGGTCATTTTGATGAAGAGTGATGCTGAGAGGATGTGCATGCTGTGGAGACAGGGACAGTAGTAGGAAACAAAAAGCCTCCTACCTTTGTTGTTGTTGTTATGATGGGGAAATGAGGTTGTGCAGGTGGAGTAGACGCAGGCTCACGGATCTTCGGGCTGTCAGCTCCTCAGAGGATTGGAGATCTGAGGGGTGGGGGGAGGAATAAGGAGGAGGCTGGTCCCCTTGGCTGTCTGTGGAGCAGAACCCATCTCTCATTAAGGGAGAGTGCCGAGGAGACACTTGAAAGTGACATTCACCCTCCTTCCACCCCCCCTTCTCCATTTTAGAGATGCTATGCATGACGGCCACTGCCACTCAGCCAGCAGGGTCACCTCTCTCTCCCTCACTGTCTCCCTCTGTCTCTCTTCCTTTGCCTGGGGGAGAATATCAATGCCATCGCGCTTTTGGCAGATATACATACAACACCTACACCCTTCCATCAATTATGGACCCCTTACAGGGAGGAAGATGACAACAGTTGTAAGAGAGCAAGAAAAGGAAGGGGAAGATGAAGAAAAGACGGATACTCCTTATTAGAGATGAGGAGGACGGGGTGGAGTCTGATAATATGCAAAGAGATGAAACGATCAGTGTTCTTGATGTGAGGATGAAAAAAGGAGGAGAGGAATCAAAGGCTGCAGCCTGCTGAGGGGTCAGGGGCGGGATCATCTCTGCTGTGGCAGAGTGTCGATTTTTGCCCCCCAGTTCTAACCTCGGGCCTTAACTCCTCCGCTCATATCCATCTCTTTAATCTTAGGCAGCTCCACCTAATGAGCAGCATAGTTCATCCAGTCAAGAAACAATGGGTGCCTCTGTAGCCTACTCCATTGTCCCTCCGTGACCAAAAGGCATTTTTCTGCTCACTTATGTCCATTGTTAGAGCCATTATTATTTTGTTTTCATGTTTTTTTTCTTCTTCTTCTGTAATTACTTTACATGATTATGGTCTTAAAAAAACGTTTCCTGTTGACTTCCAGGGACAGTAGTTGTCTGTCCAGTGGTCACATTTGCCCACTGGCTGTCTAACCTCTCACTCTTAGCCAATGGGAGTTCTCCATCCAGCCACCTTAGCCCATAAATAAATGACCAAAGAGGCCCTTGGTGCTGTCATACTCCTTCACTGAGCAAAGCATATGTAATTAAATCCACACAGATATGCCGAAATAAACCCTGGGCTCAAAACAGCCCAGACTTTAAGGGTGTCATACTGTTCACATTTCATATTCAGCCATAAATCCTGACAAAACTATACTCATAAAGGCGATATAAATGGCAGCAGACACATATGCTCACAAGAAGCCAGAGTCCTGTAAGTAATTTGTCGCGGGATCCTTTCATTTGCTAACTATCTGTTTGTCACGCCGGCTATTTTGGATGAGGCTTAAACACAGTTGGGTCGGCGGTGAGACCTCAGCTATGAATGTTGATGAAAGGGCAACGAGGAGCAAATGTCCAAAAGAGCCTGAGCTTGGACACTTTAATGCAAATCATCTCTGTAAATTATCTCAAGATGGCCGACTGTGATGTTTACTGTAATTATTGTCATCAAGTCAACGACTTTGTTTTCTATGCAGTACCTAACATTCAAAAAGAATGGTTAGAAATGTATTTAATGGATACTTTTACAGTCAAAAGTCAAATAATTAGATTTGTTCATTAGTATTTATCTCTATTTGTGGTAAAGCTAGAAGTAGAAATGTGTACTTTTAGGATAAAACACAAATCTCTTCTTCTGGATTACACTTAGATAAGACACAAAGTGCATATTCTTGGCTATTTTCTTTTTAGTGCAGTCCTCATCACATTGGCTGAGAGGGAGAATAGCCATGCCCGTGTGAGGGATAATTTGTACCTTCTCAATGAATGAGGAGGACAGGCAAATTACTGGCTGAATAAGGACTGCCTGTGGATCCCACTGTCAGAAAGAGAGAGAAGGGCAGAGAAGGAGAGTGTAATTATCAACTAGCAAAGTGCATTCATATCCTATCACAAAAGGATTGGGATGTGGGCGGAAGAGAGAAAGAGAGCAAGAGAGAGTGAAGGAGGTTGAAAAATGGAGCGAGATATGGAGGGGGGGGAGGGACGCCGAGTGAAGGACTCCTGGCCAAATGGATGCAAGGCCGTAAACAGGGTTAAAAACAGCCTTCTATGGTCTGGCTCCATGAATGCAGACACATTAAGACCTTTTAGCCCAGCGTACAAGCACCTCTTTGGAGTTAAAGATGAGGAGAGCCGAGCAAGAAGATGGAAGAAGACGAGAAGAAGCAGGCAGGCAGGAGTGGAGGGGAGGAGAGGAAGCGTATGGGTTATGGACTCACCATCAAAAGCACCCATTTTTTAAAAATTTGAATAGACCCAGATACTTTATAAGGACGGTGGGTTAGAGGGAGTTTTTTTTTTCCCTGCGTCTTTCCTTTTTGGTAGCTGACATCGCAGAACAAAGCTAGTCTATTAGTGACCCTGAACTTTATTGACAAGCCTGCCATTACCCATACTTCCCGGGGTCTGTGGGGTCAGGGGTCACAGACGGGCGGCTTGAAGGGGGCTGGTGAAGGGTCTGGGGAACACATTTAGAGAGCAGGGACACCTGTAGGGTCGCATCCAGTTCAGAACGTGACCATGAACAACAGAAAAACCTTTTGAGAGGGAACGGACAATGCAGGCCTAGTCTCTAACAACTCCACCCCCTCCTCCCTCCGCCTCTGAGCCCCCCCCCGCCTCGTCCTCTCTCTAGCTTTCTTCCTTCTTCCACTCATGGCTCAATAATGATACACTGAATGTGGTTTACCGGCCAAAGAGGTAGAAAATCTTTCTACAGTTTGAATATGCATCAATGACTTGGTTTGTGCATCTCTCTGTGTGTGTTTGCTTGAGTGTAAGATTATAAGAAGGTCATGGCTTTATAATTTGATATAAAGTTCCATAAAACGGCGGGAAATAAAATCCCAAGACATGTCAGTTTGTGTTGAGGCGGAGCGGGGTGAGTGTCTGGTCACAGATAATCCCGAAAACACTTTCATTCACTCTGATTTTCACACAATCAATCACGGCATTATACCAGACTGTCGTCAATCAAATATCTATTGGAGTTGGTAGAAGTGGATGAAACCAGATGCTGAACACAAACACACACATATTTTGCACAGTGAGGCTTGCAGGCGGGCAGAGTTCAGACTACTGAGGGCTAAGTGATAGCAGCATGCATTTGATATATGTGACACTGCAAATGGAGGGCATCAGTGCTGTTTGCTGGCACAGCATGGCAGCGTGTGGTGCACCGCGGGCGACTGGCACACCAGCCAAGCCTGGCATACACACATACTCTGAGTAAAGAAATTAATCCCCAGTGGGTTTGATGTGTAAGTTGGTTTTTGTATGAGTGGACTACACATGTGAAGGCTCTATTTGGCAAAACACTTATATAAGTTTATTTTTTTTTCACACAGTTCTGCAAATTTTCATCCAGATTCTTTGGCCATGTATATAAAAAATGCAGCAGTGTGTTCTCTCTGCAGCATTATCTATGTTCCTATATGCAGGTTTGCATGTACAGTGCCTATAAAAAGTATTCATAACCTTGGTTGTTTTACCCTTTTATTGATATTACAAGCCAATCATGGTCAATATAATTTGACCTTTTAGACAAAAACATTTTCCAAAATAAATTTATTCATGTCAAAATTCTATAAAAACATGTAAAGTAAATAAGTGACTGCATAAACGTTCACCTCCTTCAAATCAGTGTTGAGTAGATGCACCTTTGGCTGCAATCACAGCGCGAATAGGTCTCAATCAGGCCTGCACATCTGGACACTGCAATTTTACTCCATTCTTCTTTGCAAAACTGCTCAAGCTCTGTCAGACTGCACAGGGATCTGGTGTGAACAACCCTTTTTAAGTTCAGCCACCAATTCTCTATTTGACTGAGGTCTGGGCTTTGACCTGGCAAATCCAGAACATTCACCTTGATGTCTTTAAACCATTTCTGTATAGCATTTGCTTCAATTATTGTCTTGCTGGAAAATAAATCTTCTCCAATGCCAGATTGAATAATTGACCTCCAGGATTTTCCTACATTTGGCTCTTACTTTGCAAGCCTTCCAGGGCCTGCTGCTGAGAGGCATCCCCACAGATGATGCTGCCATCACTGTGCTACACAATGGTGTGTTTGTGGTGGTGTGTAGTGTTTGTTGTCCAAACATGGCTGATGTCTGATGGCCAAAAAGCACCAATTTGGTCTCATCAGTCCAAAGAACTTTCTTCCACTTGACAATGGAGTCTCTCACATACCTTTTGGAAAACTCCAGTTGAGACATGAGTTTCCTAAAGCATGCCACTCTCCCAAAAAGATGTAATTGGTGAAGAACCCAGCAACAGTGTTGTATGCAGATTCCCTCCCATTTCAGGAAGCTTGTTACTCTGTCAGTGTAGTCATAGGTGTCTTGGTGGCCTCTCTCACTGATCTCCTTCTTGTACGGTCACTCAGTTTGTGAGGACAGCCTGATCCAGGCAGATTTACACATGTACCATATTACTTCCATTTCTTGATAATGAATTTTAACTGAACTCTGGGGGTTGTTTAGTACTGTGGATTATTGTATCCAGCCCCTGTCTTATACTTTCAATAAGCTTCTCTTTGAGTTGCTTGAAGTGTTCTTTTGTCTTCATGGTGTAATGGAAGCCAGAAATACTGATTTACCAGCTGCAAGACCACTAACACCAATTGAATTAAGATAAGATAAGATAAAAATTGACCTCTCTTGAATAAGGTCAATCACTTTTAAGGCTGTGAATATTTATGTAGTCAATTATTTTACCTTCCATGTTTATTTAGTTGCCATTTGTAGAAATCAGTTTCCTCTCTGACATAAAAAAGTTTATGGTGGTTTCTTTTTTTGTCAGAAAGAAAAATTATGTTGACCATGATTGACTTTTAAAATCAATAAAAGGTTGAAACATCCAAGGGAGTGAATAGTTTTTATAGGTGCTATATGTGTTCCTCACTGATTGTTGTACTTGTGTGTTCATCCATATTATATAGATGATAAATGCTTCAGAACACCCTCAACAGCATTGCTGTGTTTGTGTATGAATGTGTTTTTGTTCATGCATGTACTTGTGCTAAGGAATAATCTAGCTTAGTTTTCCTTTTTATTATCATTTTCCATGTAAAAAGGTCTGCAGATATTCTTCTAGATTCTATGGACATGTCACTTTAACACATGCTGTTGCATATTCTGTATGTTCCCTTCCCTCTCCACCTTAAGTGTCTGTGTTTGTTGAATTTACATGTGCTGTGTTTGTGCTCTCTGGCAGCCCAGTCCGTGGCGGTGGCACAGCAATCAGGTGTTGCTGCATATGTTCCTGGTGTCAGCTCCCTGTTTTCCCCAGCGGGCAGGCCAGCTTATTGCCAGCCTCGTAATAGGAGGGCTGGGCAGGGGCCATGACTACCACTTGGCACACAGCACCGCCAATATGGCTGGCTTTTTGTTCCACCTCCCTCTGAAACTTAACCACTTCTGTGCCAAGATTGATTGCTGCGAATTTGCATAGCATCGTTACTGCTGCACGTGTCAGCGCAGTTGTCGGAAATGTCCGTCTTTATTGTGTCATTAATCACCAGACCACACAGTAAGGTTTACAGTGGAAGTAGAGTATAAAGGAGGAGGGAGCTCCTGGTATAAAATACAATAAAACAGAACACATTTTCACTGATTTTTGGTCTTTTTGTAATGATGATGGCCCTTTAGAAACACATGTCCTACCAGAGAATATCACTAGAATTGCAGCAGAAATAAAATTCTACTGACATAAAAACCAAATGAGGAATCCTGTGATAACAGTTTCTTACAAAAAAATGTGGCAGAGTTGAGTAAACACTTGTGCTTGCTTTGCATCCCCTACAAGAAAAAAAGGAACACTTCAAGTGCTCATTCAAAGCATCTTTGAGCTTCATTATGTTTCCTGTCTCAGAGATCCAAAGAACTAATGCCATCAACCATGTAGCTGTTCTTTCCCTGATGGATCTGTTGAAGTAGTTGTGTAAGAAAGTAGATATAGTCCTGTGCTGTAAAACATGGCTGACGTTTTTATACTTCATTCATTACATTCTAGGAAACCAGGATTAGAACTCCAGACCAAAGCATGTGAATTGGGACTGGCTGCTGGCGAGAGGCCAGCTCACTTCTAGGGTGAGGTATCCTTGAGCAAACCACCCAGCTACATGCTTGAGGCACTTGTCAGTGTGCAGCTCTCTCACTCTGACATCTCTCCTTGATTACCCATCCTAGGATCCTGTTTGTGTATGTATATTCATAGTCCCTGTGTAGCATGTGCAGCAACAGATTGAAATAAATGTATTTTTCTTTGAGGGAAAATCCTAAAAACCCACTGGATGCGTGTGCACTGTGATCCATCTGGGCTGTGGTTTTGCTCTGTCTGATGGAACGTGTTCTCGTCTGCTGGAGTTGTTTCTAATATCAGGATTCCTGATATCACAAGATCATGCATGAATTAAGAGAGCAACATACAAACATGTTACTTTAGCTTTCTAAGGTTGTTTTGCTGTTTATTTGGTGCCTGCTTCGACATTATGTTGATATGTTGATATGTAACCCATCTGTCAATCTGATGGTGTTTTATTTTGAATTTGTCTGGATGCTCTATGTGTTAATGTTTCTGACTTCCTGTTTTGGCTTTGTTCACCTTGATGCTTATTAGCTGTGGTGACATTAGTACAATCCGATTAAATTCATTCTGATCGGAGATTTAAACGTCTCTGTTCACATGGATGCTTAAAAATGTGATCCGATTCAGATGTGCACACTCATGCACCACACATTTAATTTGAATTAAGCTTCTCTGACACCAGTGTGATTAAGCTGCTCAGTATCATCCCACTAATCCAATCTATCGAAAAAATTTGCTGTATAAGAAGTTCTTCTTCTATGCCTTTGTTGTAAACAATCTGCTATCACTATACACCGTCAGATCGCTCGTCATTCAACTCCTCCTCGAATGAAAATATTGGATTGTTTTAAAACAACATACCATACATTTTATGAAATAATAACGTATAATTATGTAACATTACGACACATGAAGCAAATACTCGAAACTACTTCCTGAGTAAACCACTGGGCGGAGTGACACAGTGCAGCAGCCGTGTCTGGAGTGTAGTTCCGGCTTTGCATTTAGCTTTAAAACATCTCCGTCTTGTAATGTTCCATGATTATTTCATAGCATGGTGAAAGTGCAGGTCACAACTTGCCCACGAGAGTGTTTTGGAGTTGTTGGATTGTGTGTTTGATGAGTTTGATGAGGGAAAGCTGAAATACCGTAAGACTTCATAGAGTTGGCACAGCAGCTCCCAACTCGGCAGCACCAATCTAAAAATAGCATGCATGGACAACTAAAGGTAACAAACCTATTACTAAGACTATAGGAACTATGGCAATGGGTGAATTTGCCAAAATGTTGAAGTATCCCTTTACTTAAGTTCAGGCATTTATTCCAATTACAAGTGGTCTACTGAAAGTGAGCCCCGCTGAAAACTGAAGGCATGAATTATGAAATACAGAGCTATTTCCATGCATCAGTGAAGGACCATGCTGCAGAAACCCAGGCACTGAAAAAGGTGTGATTAGTTCAGGAGTGAGTAGAACATATGGAGCACATGCATCCTGAGACAATTGTATGACTTTTCTCTTCAGTTCAGAGGTAAATATGTATGTAATATAGTGCTGTCATAAAAAATGGGTTAATTTCAATTAATTAATGACACAAAATTGACTTGATTAAAAAATTAAGCAAATTTATTGCACTGAAGTCATGCATCACCCTTTTCAACAACAGTTTACTATAACGTTGTAAACTTTATGAAAAAAAACAAGTTATACTTTTCCTGGTCTTCTGATTATTACTATTTTAAACAACCGAAAGAAACATGCCATCCAGGGTTAATGATAGGACAGCCTCACCATCCCTCCCTCCCTGTTTCTGTGTGACTTTTCTAAGCATGCATACTGACAAACAGAGGAGTTTGTGCTGCAGTACCATGTCTAAAAATGCTGAACTGATGTGCAGACACTAAAAGTTTAGTCTTGTGTTGCTACTCCTAAACCTCGTAAAAAGGTCTGCTCAAAAGCGTGTCCTTACTTTACAAACTTTCATGACATCACAAACAAGAGGCGTCCTGCATGTGCTCCTGTGTAATGAAAATGTGTTCATGAGGAATAGCAACGCAACTGTTGAGAGTAACAAAACACCAATGAAGAGACAGAGAGATAAAAAGAGGAGGCAGACTGTGCAGACTGAGAGCAGAGGTAGGCCTACAGCCAGTGTGTGTGATGGGGGAATAAAGAGGGTGTCAAGTGTCAATAGGGTAACAGATCAGATACAGTAAAGTGTGAATTTACCCTTAATAATGCAAAGAAGAAAATACAATAGAGATAAAAAATATAATATTTATATAAATGTACATTCGGGAAATATTCTGACCCCTGTCACTGTTTTAAACCTTTTTTTGTTGCAGCCTGATGCTGACAGCATAACACTGTTTCAGTTAGAAGTATGTTAATGACAAAATGAGGGAGAAAAGGACCCTTCATCTAGCCAGGCAAGTCAGTTAAACGATGGGCAACATCACTTTTTTATAAATTTTGGGGGTCTACTTAATGCATGTACAGTAGAAATGTTCTAATGATAATTGTAGCATGCAGGTCCATGTAGAGCTCAAACATATTAACTTTCCTCTGCTCCACTTGATTCCTAACTGGACTTTTCAAATTCCTGCCCTGCATCTGGCATTCACGTGTCATTGGGATTATGTGACTACAAACAACCTATGCAGTGCAACACATCAGGATATGATACAAAACACAATAAGTTAACATTACACAATATGGTACAATAGACACACATATACAACAGAATATGATATGATACAAAAGATAACACATGGCGTACAATAATGATAACATCAACTTTGCTATAGCATTCATGTTTTTATTGATATGGTTCAAGACAGTCATGTAACAATTCAGCATGATATCTGATAAACTGAAGAACATAAACTGCCCCTTCAAAGTTAAAGTGCAGTTAAGTATTTATTCACTGTAATTTGGTCTCAGTTCCTTACATTACACTCTATTTCTGAACTACTTTCTACCTCTCTCTGACATCCCACTGTCTTTTTCCTTTAACCTGCTGCTAATTTCATCATTGGCTGATTTGCTTACATTCATGTCCCAAGTTTTTGCATCAAATAGAAAGTGGAATGTATTTTAAGCACCTTTAAATTAGAATCTCACTATATGCCACCAACAATTAATTAATTGAATCACACCAGCCTTAGACAGTTTTTCAAATATGGCACAGCAGGAGCCTCAAAATACACTTGCTGTTTCAATGTTGGGCTGAAGTAAGTAAAAAGTAAGTTCATTTCAAAGAATGAGGCCTAATGTAAAGTTTTAATCCTCATCTTGAAATGCATTTGATCAAACAGTACTGAATGTTCAGCCTAATATGACTGCTTTTATATAATTCAGTAAATGCTGGTGATTAAACTGAGGGAGTGTCTTTCAGGACACTGCTCTCTGTTGTGCTTTTGTTTGTCTTATACATGCACCAAATTCAGCTTATTCAGAATGTCTGATATGCACTGGCAGCTGTGAGGCCTTCTATAGAGAGGTGTGTGCCTTTCCAAATCAAGTCCAATCAAATAAATTTACCACAGGTAGTGTAGAAACATCTAAACAACAATCAAAACAAATGGGGGGCACCTGAGATAAAATTCAACAACTGTTGCAAAGCCTCTCCTTATTTCCATGTGATATTTGAGTTTTTTATTTTCAATAATTCTGCAAAAAAATCCAAAAATTCAGTTTTCAGTTTGTCATTAGTGGGTACTGAGTGATATATGAGAATACATTTTTTTACTGTAATTAAAAAACTGTAAAAAAACGTTTTTAATCACGTGACAGCATTAATAAAATAATATAGTCTTTAAAGAATTTGAATTTAGTAAAAGTATCTCCAGACCAAATATGATTGATGCCTAATGCTAACAACCAAATGATATTGTGTTTGTTACATTTTCTTTGTTGATTCTTGAATTTTAATACTTTAATTTATTGAAGAGTTTCCATGTGTCAGAAAGCAGTTGCATGGAGCACTGCATGGGTTTTGAGAAGCTTAAAAATGCTTGAAAAAAATGTCTCTCTCTGGTGCTCTTCAGTGTGGGGCTCCAACTTAATGTTTTGAGGAGATCTGAGGCACTCACAGGGATTGCTGATAAACCTTTATTTCATGAGAGCTACAGAATCATAAAAACATGCCAATATGTTTCAGCCATACAGGCCTTCATCAGAGCAGTTACAAAATGACCACCAAGCTGCTTCCTTCAAAGGTTCTCAACAGGTCACATGATTACTAGAAGTCACATGATAAAGTCAAAGGTTACATGAGTAGAAGATGTAGAGCAGTCTTTTAAATGATGTCTAAGTACATTAAACACATCACTATTAAAAATCTTTATCACTTTACACTGAACTGACACACAGAAATGTTCTTTCTAAGCTGTTATTAAATTTATACAAAAAAAGAGAGAAGTCCAGTTCCCCATTTAGACCAGGAAATTGTGTTGCTTTTAATGTACATGCTGAAACATGGTGGCATGTTTTAATGATTCTGTAGCCCTCATGAAATAAAGGCTTTTTATCATTGAGTCATTCGACATTGAGTTTCCATGTGTTTCTGAATTAAAATCTCATATGTATATATATATATATATATATATATACACATTGCTTAACAAATTTATTAGACCACCAATCATATTTGTCTCAGAGACCATCCAGCATCATGAATTGCTTTTATGTGGACTCTTTCATTTTCAGTGAGTTCTCCACGTTTTACCATTTTGAACAGGAATGAGGAATTTCAAACTGAATTCACCTTTTTATACCCAAATTTGAGCCAGCTCACTGGGCTTCTCTGAGATGTCAGAAATTAATCAAGCATAACATTCAACTACTAAAACTAATTTTTTTGTTCAGGAATGAAAGTAAATAACTATAATTTGACATATTAATCAAGAAATATTAATGTGCTTTTCTATTTTTTCAGTGTTTTTGTAAATCAGTAAATTTGAAAATTCATGAATAACAATAATAATAATATTTTAGCATTAACAATATCATTTGGGGTAAAGAGCTTCTACATATTGGTGTATTAACCATTGCAGAAACATAAAAAATGATTCTGGGAATTACCAGTGCTGTTAATTTAGGGCAGCTGTTACGGCCACAGCCGTATCCCCCCCTTTGTGTAACTAATTACTTCTGTGGAGTGTCTGTGCATGTGTGTGTGAGTGGCTTGGGTGCTCTCTAGGCTGATTCCTGACACCTGTGCTGCTGGTGAAGGTGATCGGTGAGCAGCTGCAGTAGAACCAATCAGCCAATGAGAAGCAACACCAATCAGCCCAACCCTCATAAAAGTGTGGACTGCCAGCAGTTGACGCGCGCACCTTAGTTTTGAGCTCGCCACTGTGCCTCTTTGTGTTTGATTTGTTTAGTGTTTTGAATTTCTGTTAAGATTCTGTTTGAGGCACTTGTTTGATGCACTGGGCCAGGTTGTAGTTTAGTTAGGCACACATTCACATGTAGGTTTTGCTATTTGTTTAGTCACACTAGGTTTAGGGGTGCTGTTCTGTTGTTGTTAGATTTGGTTAGTTAGTGTAGTTAGGAGTTATGTTCAGTTTGTATCACCAGTTAGTTAGTTTTAAAACACTAGTTAGACACTGTTTTATTTGGTTATTAGTTGAACAGCACTCATCGGTCCTTTCATTTTGCCTCACTTTTGTTAAGCACAGTTTTACTTTTGTAATAAATACCTTTAATTTACCAACTACATCTGGTTTTATGTTACTTCCTTTACCCACAATGAGCTGGTCGTAACAGCAGCTGTGGCATAAACCTTACTTTGGTTAGGGTGGTCTAATAAATTTGTTAAGCACTGTATATATAATCTTAAATGGAAACAACACTTAGATAAAAATAGATTGTTTCAATAAGGAAGGTCCAAAGACCAAACAGGTCAATTCTCAAATCTGCATTTTGCTGGGAAAACTGTGCCTGTTTGTTTTCTAGTTTAAGTAAGGCGGGGAATCTTCTGAGAGGATTTTATTTTATTTTATTTTTTTTTGTCCTGTGGTTATTGGCATTGGTAGCAGGATTAAAAAGAGAATAGACATGTTTTGACCAAAAAAAAAGAGGTTAAAGGGATAGTGAATGGTCATAGGTGAAACACAACTCAGCCTTGGCTGGTAATGTAACACAATGAGAGAACTGAGCGATTTGAAAAGGGTTCATAAGGGTCTGAATTGGGCCTCTTCCTGTTTTATAGGCATGTTAAGTCTATTTCATTTTTTTGAAAAGAATTCTGAGACATTGCTTTGTACAATCCACAAAAGTAAAACTCACAGTGGAAATATTTTGATGAAGGGAAATGTTGCAAGCCTAATGTTTGTGTGAAAGTCAGTTTTCAATCATCTTGTGTTAATTCAAAGTTGATTTGGTTCTTGGTTGAAGTTTTTGAAGATGTTTTTGTCTAAAATGATCTTTTAGTTCCACCAACACTTATTAGCTCTTAACAGATTTTCTAAATTAAATAAGTATTTATGACAAACAATTTCTGTCAGGTTTACCTTTCTTCACAACTCTTATACTTGTATAAAGCGTTAACTTTGCTGTTCCTGGTGCATTCTGCAAATAACCAGAAAACAAATTCCTCAGAAAGGTTGCTTTTTAAAAATCTCTTTTAGTTTAAATGCTCCACTGAAACAAAGCTCTGCTTTCTACTGCCTTTGTATTTAAACATTATTTGTCCAACAGAGAAACATGTTGTTGAGGTGTAAATCCTCACCTCCAAAAGGCTGCATATAAGCTCCATTTGTTAGCAGATACTGCCAAAATATTCAGCAATACTCTCATACTCATTATTTCAAGCTTATGCACTTTAATGTGGTGTGCTTTGCAGCATGATGTTTCTACTTCTGTTTGACTAAATCAGAAAACTTCCTTCACAACTGTCTGCAAATGTGAGCTGATGATTTGACAAGTTTGATGTGCATATTCACATCTGTACAACTTTCTCACCTTCATTCACATGTATCAGTTAGTCCCAGAGGCGTTGGTCCTCTTTCTTAGAATATGTGATAGCTGACGACTCTTTCTTTCTCTGGCTTTTATTCTCTTTCTTTCTTTATTGTCAGTTTTTTTCCCTCAGCGCTGGAGAAGACATTCTGACCCAGCACAATATCTGCAGATCAAAGAACAACACGCACAAGCTTGCACACATACACATTTTATCTTTCAGCATTGTAGCTGTCAGAAAGTTTTACAAGACAGTCACAGTGACAGATAAATAGCCTGTGTGTGTTTGTGTGGAGGGTGAGTTATAAAACTGCTATTATAACGCACTTCTGATCATGCTGATATACTGACCAGATTAGAAATTCATTAAAAGTCTCTCCACACACAAGGAGTATTTGTAAGTGTACGTGCACGTGCATGTAACAGTGACATGCTTCAGCCATGTGCCATATGGAGTGAAGCCACTCTTTCCTCCCTCTTCCTCTGCTTGATTTCATTCTCTGTGTCCGAGATATTCCACAGCCCCGGGGCTGTGCCTTTGACAAGGAGAGCACATTGTTTATTTTCCCCTGCTGGCTACACACACACAAACTTGCAGTCACACACATTAAAAAATGCACACACACAAATGCAAATGTGAAACTTTCTGCACACGAAGACACACACCGTCCCTGGCCTGGCCAGAGCAGCAGGGTCAGCGGCAGGGCAGCCTGTACTGCTGCACATCTCTGTTATTCATCCATGTCATTCAGGCCAGGATCACGAGGGAGGGGCGGAGAGCTGGATGGAGGGGAAGGAGAGGCTTGCATGGCTTACATTCAACCCCCACGCTGCTGCCCTCTGCTCACCCATAGCCTCTAGCAGAGGCCAACCCCCCCACTCACACGCCTTCACTCCTATTCCACCTCGGCCCCCGGGCCCCAGTCCCTGCTCCTCCAGCATGGGTCAGTGCTAAAGACGACACATGGCAGAGGACAGTTAGACCCAAGGCTGCCTGGACTCCATCAGAGCCAGTCAGGGATAGACGGAGAGAGGAAGACAAGAAATTGAGCTTTGCTTCTCTGCAAAAGAGTTCTGTGTTTGATTTATTTGATTTGTTTCAATTCTGAGGAATCTAACTGTTCAGCATTCAAGGTCATGAAACTTCTGGAATTGCAGACAGAGCTGCAGACAATTGTTGTGGTTGAAAAATAAACACTTGATATATTCTACAATCACCATGTTTGTTGAATACAACAAGACTTCACAATTAAAACCATCCTCTGGCATAATATGTACAGAGCCTGATGAAATCTGCCAACAGAACCTAACAAAGCAATTACTTCCACCGATAAGGCAAACATATCTGTGATGTGCCACTAGCCCGCCTGTGCTAATTGATGGAGAAACACACACAAACACACACAAACACAGGGTGTCTCTGGAGAGTGAAGATGAGCGCGTCATTAGGGGAGGCTCACATGCATTTCAGAGAAGTGCCACTAATCCAGCATGAAATTCAATTTAAAACTTGGAGCGTTCCCCTGCTTTGATACGACGCCAGATACCAACAGAAGACTGAGCGCTGCAGAGAGTGAGACGAGCTCCATGGTGTGTCAGCGGTTGTAAACACACAAGTACCTCAAGTAAACAAACACAAGACAAATGCTGAGCTATGTGTCTGCTTCGTGTGTTTTCTGTATGCTATAATGGAAGGCTCTGGAGATATTTCACAGCTGTTTTTTATTAATTCTAGCAGCATTTTTTAGCATTAGCATAAGAAAAGCGCAGAGAAATAAATAAGGAAAATATTGCTCATGTTGAACATAAAGAACCTTTTTGAATCTCTCCCCACAGAATTCCTTGGCTACCTTTTATTCTCTGAATACCATCAGATCATCACTTAACAATAACAAGCACATTGAAGCTTCACTCTTCATGGTTGCCAAGGCGTTACTTTGCAAGATAAAATTGCTGTTTGAAAAAAGAAAAACAAAAGGTGAAAAATGACCTGTCACTCAGCAGCCCCTTCCAACAATACTGCCGCTGGCCTCACTGCTCTTTATGCTCAGGCAGAGACCAGGGCCCCCTTCTATCCCAGAGACCAGGGTTAAAGGTCAGTATGGACCTCTGGACATATCCTATGATAATACCTTGGCTGTGTCATGTGATCAAATGGAGGAGGGGTTTCTGTTCTAGAAAGAGAAAAAACAAGTGAAATGATGAGAGAGAGATGAGAAGTAAGAAACTTGCATTTAGGAATGACTGGAAGGCACAGATCATGAGATCAGCGTTCAGGTCATCTGCTCTGAATCCATTCACACAACTCAAGCCCTGGGTTGTCAAGTCCATACTGCTCCCTGCTGTCTCACAATCCCCCCTTTTCTCCTCATCCCAAGTCTTACAGTGTTTCCCTTCTCTAACCCTGAAGCCCTCTCTAGTTCTCTATAATTAAAGAAGGCATTTTTACTGGGAGCTACAAGAAAAAAACTGCCACAATTGTTAGAAAGGGCAATAAGAGTGTGATGGGATGAATCTCACAGTACTGAACATTCAAACATCTCTGATCTAGAAGAACTGATGCCATGAGAAAGCAGAACATTATACACTTTTTGCTCCTGCTCCTTTAAAAAATGTAATTCCCTCACACAACAATGAATCACATTTTTAAGTGCTAAAAAAATAGGATTTCTATTGGGTGATGACACTAAAAAAACATTGTTTCTACATCTACTTACAGTAAAATCCCTTACTCATAAACTGTAGCATTAGCTGACATTACACAAAGTAAATGAAATATAACAGTAACATTTACTGAACAGCGGTGTTCATTTTATTAACAAAAACAATGATAGTAATCGCACTGAACATCCTGAATGAAGCTTCAAACTTAAACCAGCTACCAGATTGTCTTTTCCCCCTCTCCCCCCTCACGCTCTCTCTTTCTCAAGCAGCCCATCTCTCGCTCTTACTAATGCTCAATCCACAACAGTGGGAGCAAAGGAGAGATGTTAGGCAAACATTAAACAAACAAACAAAAACAGACCAAAAAATGAAAAGGATTAGAAGTTAGACCCTGAAGTAACTTGAGAATATTAAATGAGCCATGAAGTACGTTTCTTTATCATATTTGTCTGGTTCATATCAGTGAGACAATGAAAGGCCGCATGAACAGTGCAGACACTGTTGATCATACTATCTGAAAATTTGTGTCATTACAGTCCAACACTCATCATTAAATGATTAATGTGCCTCAAAAGTAAACAAATAACAGATATGCAATAAAAAAAAGAAAACATAAACAAACAAACAAAAAAAGAAACATGCTATTTGAAATATAAGTAAGGGGCCAAAAGTGAATAAAATTGTTTTAAATCAGGAGTCAATCCCCCATGTTTTAAAACCCCTCCATATCTTCACATATTAGCACATTGTAGTAGGCTAGACTTGTACCAAAGTATTATCAATGAATGACGGTCTCTGCCGGATTACTGTGTGAGTATTTTTAGTAGAAAATCAATTTCATAACAAAAATGAGTAATTTTTTAATCATATGACTTTTACCTACATAGAGGTATGTTAAACTATTTATATGAAATATCATGTATATATACTACTTCTACTACTACTACTTATGATAAAAAAAAAAAAATTAAAATGATATCATAATTTAAGCAGTAAATTCATCAAAATTAAACACATTTAAAATGTAATTATATTTAAAGTTAACTAAAATATACATATGGGGATTTTTATTTCTAAATTCCATACAAAAATGCTATGTACATCGTGGGCATGGCATTTTGTGGGTAACCTTTTCTTTCTGTATCATTTACAATACTGATAACTAGAGTTTCCAATTGACAACACTTGTAAAGTGTTCCTTTTTTGCCTATTTTTAAATTTTGTCCTTTGCAGCAACTTGTCTATGATCAATAAACGACTGATCAATCTCCCTTTACACCCCCATTACGTATCGAGGTTGAGTCTGTCACCTGTGCGTCTCTACAGGTGATCAGACGGAGAGGAAGAGACAGCGCTGTCACGTCCCTCCTGTTGATGTGTGAGTATTTAAGACAATAATAGAGAATCATGCCTTATGCCTCATATCAATGAATATGTGAAATTATATCTCATTATTGGACTAAACAACCAAGAGATTTTCTCTCATTAACACATAAACACAGTCTTTAAGATCTGCTGTTAGTAATAGTAAGTTTTGACTTTTTCCTTGTCATTTTGACTTTAATCTAGAAATTGAGTTTCAACTTTATTCTCGAAATTTCAACTTTATTCTCGTCATTTCAACTTTATTCTGGACTTGCCCAAAATGATTTTCTCCTTCAAAAATGGCCCTAATCCTCTTCCATAATTATTAGTAAATAAGGTGCATACAAAACGGTACTTTTAATTAAACCCTTGAAAAAAAGTTTTTATGCTCTGTTTAGGTTTAGGCTCTGTGGGCTGGGGGCCCTGAATCCTAATTTTTCCCTTGTCACCTAAATAGCCAGAACTTGTCCTGCGACAAACAGCCTTATAGGATAATGAGCGTTAATGAGCTAACAATAGCTTGGCAAGGAGGTTAGATAACTAACCTTATAGTGCAAAGGCTTCCTTTTTATAAGAAGAATAAAAAGCTGTAAGAAAGGTCTCATCTCTTGCTCTCTGTGTCAAAATGTATTTAAGGTATGAACATAATAACACTGTAGGTCCTCCGTTCAAGTTTGTCCAGTGCTGGACTCGACAAATAATTTGGACATGGAATTTATTAGTCTGGGCCTTTACCCCTGGTTGCACATGACACAACTGTTCCCTCTCTCCTTGGAGTAGGTCTACTAAATGATTTCCCAAAACTATTGAAAAGCTGAGACTTAAATGACACAGACAAATAAAATGGTGTATTCACTCTGTTTTGTCATGTTAGAGAGGGGAATGTGGAAACAATACCTTTGTTATTGTAGAAATGCATAATTTAGTTATTATTAAAAAACACCTGATAGAATCACACCGGTATGCCAGGTTACCAGTCCAGCCATGTGTTTATCAGCACTGCAGTGATGTTTTAGCACTTAAGATATTGGTAGTGCAGATATATGCATGTTTCACTATTATATTAGCCTAAACTGACAATGTTGTTGATTGAAATGGGGCTCTAGGGAAAACTTTTTGCCAGATAGTAATGCGACTGTGGCTCAGTAGGGAGAGTTGGTCATCACAGAATCAGAAGATTGTGGATTCAATTCTCACCTCCTTATTTATACTGTGAATAAATACATATGCTGATTAGGAGCAACAAAGGATCAGTGCATTAAAATGATTGGAATGGCTTGGGAGGTTTAAAGATAAAAGTCAGTAGTCATATAAAACTTAAGGAGCATTTAGTGATCTGATTTAGAAGGAAGGAATGATTTTGAATGATGGTTAGTTTTACCAAGAAGTAAAACATCGTTACATCCTGATGGCAGCAGAGGAAAAATGACTTAAACCCTCTGAGACCAAGGTCGTCATATACAACAAGAAGAGACCCATTTTGTTTAAAGTGAAGTCACTTTTGAACCATAAATCGTAGCAACCTACATTTTTTCTCTGAAAGCCCTCTGTTGTGTTTTTGTAATGCTGCTATCATGGCTTCATTGCTGTTACTGACACTTTTCTAGTGAGCCTTGAACTTGGGTGACTTTCCAGAGCATTTCAAGATGAAATCCACACTAGTTACACCCACACTGAACATTCTTTTTTATCACATTTTAAATCAATTTTTGATCATTTCTGCCCCTAGCTTTAGCATAAGTCATCATAATGTTTCCCACAATACATTTGTGACACACTGTGACAACCAGTGGCTGGCTGTTCTGATGTTACGTCCTGCTCTGCAAAACCATCCATGCTTCAACACTTTGAAGCTGTATGAGACGGCCTGAAGAGTTTATAATGGAGAGAAAGAGACAGAGAGAGGCTGTGAAGTGGCTCTCTGTTTCACTGCAGACAGGAACTGCTTTACTTCAACAGAATCAAATTCCAAAAAGCACAAGGACTTTTTCTTGAATAAGTGAATATTTTGAAGAGTTTTTGTCACGAAATAATGATTTTTGTTTACTTTTTAATCCCCAAGAGAAAAAGTTTCTGCAAAAAAGGCTTTGCCATTATCTTCGAGTTTTAAATTAGGTTATTTTTTCTTTTGTCTTTATAGTTCCATAACTGTTTTTTAAAAATCAAGTGACATTACTGCAGCACACATATATTCGTAAAGCTTAGGTTGTCCTGGAGAAAAGGGTGTTTAGAGCTTGACTGTGCAACACAGGGTTGATGTTTTACAAGTGTTCTAAGACAAAAAGTCCAGGTGAGACAGAGTGGTTGAAAAATAGCCTCGGTCTCAGAGGGTTAAAAGCATGTGAAGAAGCCAGAATATGCTGAGCCTTATGGAGGTCTGCTAGTTTATATCCAATTCAAATCTCTTTTTCACACCAATGATCTTAGAACAGAGCTCAACAATACTAATCAGACTATTTATTCTCACTGAGAGGCTGTGAATCCAACAGAAAAGAGAAAAACACAGAAAACTCTCAAGAGGAGATAAAAATGACAGAATAAGCAGGACTGATTGAGAGGGGATTCAGTTTCCATACAGATGAATTCTCTATTGCCCCTTCTTGACAATAGCCTCAGTGAACATCAAATTTAAGTTGATTATCCAAATACGTGCCCAAATATTTGGATGGACTTACAATTTCATTGTGTAATATGCACTCTTTTGAGGAAAAGTTCTAAAACTTAAAAAGCTGCCAAAAGTAACACTAATATTCACATTTGTCTCACTGTCATAAGGGAATCTAAACAAAAGCGGTGAGTCTGTTCATATTCTAGTTTGAAAAGAATAGTATACAATGAGCAGATATAACACAAACATATCACATATATGTATCACATAATGTTCACTCACAGCACTAGTGTATTTACTGGGAGGAAAGGCAGATAAATACTGGCAGATACAGTACGCTGAATATGCCTTGACACTTTATAGGGTCAAATAAAGTTTAAAATCTTGCCTTTTCATTCATCATGAACTCTGAAGATGGACCCAAATATCAGCCTGTTATCTTTTGAAAACCATCAACTCAAAAGTGTAAGATTATTTCATTTTTATTTATTCATAATCCATGTGTTTTGTTTCATTGCAGTTCATGGTGACTGCTTTTTTCAAATATCTATATATTTATTAAACCAACGAAGCTTTATCATGTGAACTTTATTCATTATGAGGGCAAAACAGAAAGGGTTTTTTAGGTCAATGCTACTTCTTAAGTAACATGAATGAAATGAATTTTAGACTTTATTTGAATATCAAAAGTAACTGCATTTTCCTCTTTGGGGGTGGCTTAAATCTAAAAAGAAACCATCTGCTCACTACAATAATTCCCAGTTCTTATTTTGGTGATCGAGCCCTCTCGTAAAAGGTACATAAAACAAATCTTCGTTTTTTGCTTGTAAACTTTGTGACAAATCCCGCATTGTGCTCTTTCTTTGGCCCCCAGTCCCATTCAGTGTCTTCACTGCTTTAGGAGGTGATGGTGAACAATGGACGTGCTAATAAATATTAAAGAAAAAGCAGGCTATCAACTGTCACTGCTCAGTCCCGCTCTCTCTCATCACATGACCCACATGCTGGACGACACGTCTCAGCCGGCGTGGCCTCATTTGCATAAGACAATCACCCCTTTCGGACGCTGGGCACAAATGTTGTCTAGACGACATGCATCAGACGGGTGAACCCCCCAACGGCACACACATCCGCCCACAGAGACACATGCATAAGCACCTATATCTATATATCTGTGTGTCCATTCAGTCACACAGACATACTCCCATCACATCAAGCGACACAGACGGAGCCTCCAGCCAGGGAAAGACTATAAATCAGCTGAAGGTCTGGCTCTTCTTGATTCGCATGCTGTGTTATTATGGTGTGGTGGATCAGGCATGAGAAAGTATTAAATACATCACAAACATGCAAATCCTCACTGATGGAATGACAGGATGGCCCAGTCACTCATTTAGATATGTATACGGGCCCTTAGTTTGAAGATTATGCGATTTTCTGCTCTGTGTGCCAAGGAGGGTCAGAGGGACAATTCCTTTGATATGAGATATGTGTTGATGCGACAACAATGAGTGTTGACAGCATGTGCAATTATGTGAAGATAACTGAGTGTGCATGCATTTGTGTCTAATATAAAGCAGTTATTTATGTGGATATGGGAGTGTGTTGTAGTGGCCAGTAGCCCCTGATTGTTTGATGTATGTATTAGTCCAGCTGTAATGACTGGGCAGCAGCAGGATGGGTCTCCTGAGAGCTGATTATATCTGTTTGTCATCTGTGGAGAGGGTGATCCTATGACACTAGGAACAACACAGCCTCACTTTCTTCTCATGTGGCTACTGAAACCCTATGTGTATGTGTGAATACTTGTTATTGTGAAGATTTTACTTAGCATATAACAGAGAGGGGCTCACACTCAGAGTAGTTCAGCTGTCACCGTACAGCACATTTGGTATGTGAGAGTATACATTTGCATGTGTGGACTCGGCTCCCTGTCCTGCATTTTGTCTTTGCAGAAGTGGCACCAAACATCTGTCTGCTGTCACTGTGGCAACACCACTGGTGCTGGACATTAGAGCAGAGGCAATGCAAGAGAGAAAGAACAAGTGATATGGCCAGTAGGGAAATAGAAGAAAACAAGAGAAGACAAGGCGAGGGATGGAGAGATGACCGGATAAAACATGTGGGTCACTTCACCGCTGTCCGAAAGGGTCTCGTTTATCCTCCCCCACTTCTCCACACATGGCCAGAAGGCAAACTTGAGCTGTGCAATAAGACAGCATCGCCTCTGTCAGGAAAAGAGCAGAAGTGACTGAGAGCTTTTGCAGACAGAAGTTAGTTATTGTTGGCTGAGGGTGTGTATGTTATAACTCAGCACGCCAGGCCAAGCTGCTCTTGGCTACAGCAGCTTGCAACAGCACCAATCAACACCTTGCTATTCACACACTAAGCTAGAAGTCATTAACACGTATTATACTTGTTTGCATATCTGTCAGCACTTTGCAATAGAGCTGACTCCTTTGGCAAATAACATGTCAGTGAGCTGATGCTGTTTAGTGCCGGGTAAAGTAAAAATAACTGTAGCATTGTCAGCCTTCAAGAAAACATGTGGAAGTTGATCACTGTTTATGATAAAATAACTTACGTAAATAATATTAATCTTAATTAATATCTATAATCCTGATAATATTATGTTATCAAGGCTGGTCTCTATTCTGCCATTAGCATGAAACATATATGGGTTTATTGGGATCAAAATCTCACAGCACAATAAAACCTTGGTAACAAGTCCATGGAACGGTGTCTATTGCAGTATCGAAGAAAAAAATCTAAAACACCTGAAGACTTTAGGAAAAAAAAGTGATGTTGGCATTTATTGAAAAACAATTGCACTGTAGATATTGCAATGTGTGTAGGTGTGCATTAGACTTAAACATATATACTGATACTTCAGATCACTAACCTTTTTAATCCTTCGTTGTCCAGCACTATAAACAGCTGTAGGCCTTCAGTGATAAGTCCACTGATACACCTTGTGATCTGTTGAGCCCCCACGCTGTTGTTGAGAAGTAGAATTGTGAACTCTTCCTTATGAGTCTTTTGGCCAGAGTCTGCTCCTCCATCTTTGCTAATCTCTTTGGGGCGATGATTTGCCAATCAGCTCCTTGTTTTACACGTAATCCCCAACAAATGTGCCCCAATCGTATGCCAGTGTGTGCATGCTGTTTTTTGTCTGTCCATCATCTTTCCAGGAAACCAAAATACTTCTGAGTGTCAGATAAAACGTCCTTAAAACCGCCACAATCTCTAAAACCTCCTCTCTCTTCTTCATTTGTGGTTTAGGCAGGCTGGACACATTGGTAGCCTATTGCTGCCTCACTTTGTGACTTGGTTCACCCTCTTAACTTGAAGCATCCACAGTTTTCGCGTCGTTAGATCAAGCCACCAATGAGGATGCAAGGAGAACGAGAACGCAAGGAATGATGGTAACTGTAGTTCCCATTACCTTCACTCTGCTCCACAAAACACTGCACTTTTTGCCCTGAAGACGATTGAAACAGTCATCGTTCACCACAGTATTGAGACAATTCTGTAACTGCAATACCACAAAGTTAATGACACCATTACATCTCTGATATACACTGATTATGTCCTTCCACTTGGCTGGATTTAAATGGCATGTATGTGCAGAAAAGATTCCCAGGGAACAATGTATGCAAGGATAAAAGTAAATTTGGAGAGCATGAGCCTATATACATACAGTTAAAAAAATGTCAAAGTGGTTTGAAACTACAGCTGAGTCCAAAGTTATTGGAATGGTGGTAAAATTTGTATCATTTTGATTCTGATTTTAAAGAAAACATTCAAGAACTGCCTGGAGCATAGACTTATTCACCCCCTTGGATGTACAGTGCCGTGAAAAAGTATTTGCCCCCTTTCTGACTCTCTGACTCCTATTTTTTGGAAAGCTGAGTTCAATTTCACTGGCCACACCAAGGCCTGATTACCACCAGATTTTCTGAATCAAGAAATCATTAAAATAGAAACTGTCAGACAAAGTGAAGTAGGCTACAAGATCTCAAAAAGAAATGTGTCATGCCACGATCCAAAGAAATTCAAGAACAAATGAGAAACAAAGTGATTGAAATCTATCAGAGACCCTCCCATCTCAGCAGCTGAAGCTTGTAACTACTTCAGAGTGGTCGTAGGTGTCTTGTGGCCTCTGTAACTAGTTTTCTTTTAGCACAGTCATTGAGAGGACAGTCTGATCTAGATAGATTTACACATTTGCCATATTCCTCCATTTTTTGATGATGGATTTAACTAAACACCGGAGGATGTTCAGTGCCTTGGTATTTTTTGGTATGCATCTCCTGACCTATACTTTCAATTGCCTTTTCTCTGAGTTGCTTGGAGTGTTCTTTTGTCTTCATGGTGAAACGGTAGCCATAAATACAGATTAACGAGTGACTTCACAGGTGTCTTTATACTACAATCACATTCATTGCATTCAGGTGATCCCCATTTCACTAATTATCACACTACTAGCACCAATTGGCTTGACCTCTGTTGAATTAGGTCAGTCACTTTTAAGTTAGTGAATATTTATGCAGTCACGTATTTCACTCTAGATATTTATTTATTTAATTGACATTAATACATAGAAATCTGTTTTCTCTTTGACATTGCCAAGGATTTTTTTTGCTGTCAAGGTGCAGAAAACCGGTGACATTCAAGACAAGGAAGGTCAGATTAGACTTTACCAAGAAACCTCCAAAAAGCATTGACTTAACCAAGATGAACATGTAAGGAAATGATGGGGGGTGGGGGGGGGGGGTGTAGAAGGAACAGCTTATGGTCCAAAGTATACCACATCATCTATCAAACATGGTGTTATGGCAAGTATGGCTGTCAATGCCACAGGCTCACTGGTGTTCACTGATGATGTGATTGCTGAGAGTAGCTAGATGAATCCTGAAGTGTACAGGGCTTAACTCATTGCTCACATTCAAATGCGTGACCTTACGGGTACGAGTGTGATGGTGAGGAAGGTCAGTAAGGTAGGAGGGGGTCTGGTGATCAAGGGCTATGTGTGTGAGGAGCAGCATTTTGAACTTGATGCAATATGGGACAGGGAGCCAGTGAAGGGCAAGGGTGATGTGGTCATGGGAGCGGGTGTGGGTGAGGAGGCGAGAAGAAGAAGGGTTATCATGATGAAACCCTGGGAGTTATGAATAACATGTATGTAATTATGTGTTTCATTTTAATGACATGTATACCACTGTTGCATACAAAGTTGAGACAATAAAGACTTTCATATCTCATCTAGTCTAATCTAGAAATTTATAACAGTAGTTAAAACCCTTAAAGACTCAAACAAAAAAGAAAGCAATTAAATAATCAAAAATAAAGTGAATGTAAATACAATAACAAAAACATGAAAAATAAAACAGAAATTAAAAAAACTAAAGACATTTAGGCGCATGTAGATTAAAATCTGGGAAAGTTTGATAAAACCTGATGTAAAAACAACTTTGTAAATTGGATAAAAGTTTTAAAACCCCATTATAAAGGCACTTTAGAATGTGTCTTCAGTTTGCTTTTAAAAACAAAGTGCCTTTTTTATGTCCAGAGCCAGTGAGAGCTTTGGTTAGTTTGCCTTTTCAGCCATACGTCCCTTCAGAGTTCCTGTAACTGTCGTAAAGCAGTTACTGTGGCTGTAATCTGGTTCATTGTGCTAATAAAGCCAGAGCAATGGCTTTAGAAGCTATACTTCTGTGTACCTTTTATTGTTTTCTTACTTTTTCATTCCTGAACAAATATATTGGAATGGAATACACATATAATACTAAATCAGTTAAAAATACTGTAGCCTGAAACTGCATGAAAAAGTAGGCCTAATGAAGCTGTACTTGAATAATGATGGCCATAACAAGTACTTGAGTACTCAAACCTATCCTCTAAATGCATTAAAAAACAAGCTGAAGCTGAGAGTCTGATTTTCTAGAATGCAGAGAGAACAGTCAGTATATTTTTAATTCGTCACTGTCTTAAGTCACATCATCATCTTGTCACAGTCAGTATTGTTTCCTTACAGGACTGCTTGTAAAGATTGTTGGCAGGCCTTTTCTTTTTCTTAGAAAGTTCATAAAGATTCAGAGGGTATCTCTGCCTGCCTGATGTTTTGTGCATGCAACCAGCATAAAAAATATTACCACTGCCATGACTTGCTTTTCAGATTACGGTACAGTGAGTCAAACTCATGCTGAACATGATAAGAAACATATGGGCCTACACCTGTTCCTACATATTACAATACAAAACATACAAGACAAAGCATACTGTAAATAACAGAAAATATAAACACAGGAAGTGTTTTCATTTGGGCATTTTGAGCAGAAGTTAAACAGCTATGATTCACATTTATTTTATATCCATCAAATATTCAAAAATTCTTCATATTCACAACTGTATATATTGAAGTTTCTCATCAAAAACTAAATTTTACTATTTTCATGTGACATTTGAACACAACATAACATTTAGAATACAGTCATCTCATTTACTGAGGTTACCTGAACGCATTGTATTTTTTGTCTTTTAGCTTGTTAATGCTATAGTAAGTGATTTATTTTTAGTGTCGTATGCCCACAGAATCAACACCACCTGTCAGGACCTTGTTATTGAAGCCATCTAAAAGAATAACACTTCTGCAACACCTCCTCATGCTGCACTCTCACTTGAGGAAAACCAGCAAAGGATGATGCTTCAGCCAATGAGGAGGCTAGGCCAATCATGGCTCAGGTCAGAGGGAGCATTCCTATTGGCCGCTGTAGTAGGTGCGCTTCCGCCTCTCAGCACAGTGAGAAGTTGATAGAATGGCGGGGTTACCAGCGGTGTTCGGTCCTATGTAGAAATTGTTCATGCTGAGATGAAGTGTTTTCTTGCCTGTAATCAGGCCATTGATTTCAGTGGAAAAGTGGAACAAAATCACCCCATGAGAGTTTTGCCATCATCAGTACTCGATTCAGCACACATGCACATCCGCGAGGAGGTACGTAAGAAGAGGGGCAGTGCTACGAGCTCGAACACAGAGAAGAACAGGAAGGGAGGGGGAGTAGAGTTGATTCTACATGGTTCTCATCGAATGTTACATACACTAGCTTTAAGTTTTCCAATTAACTTCAATCTTGCCAATCGACCTGTGGCTAAGCCACGCCCCCTCGACTCACTCGGACAAACAATGAACATTCACTGACAGATGCTATTGCAGTTGTCACAGTAGGAGACATTTCACAGGAGGCCAATGATGATTTTTGGAGACAGAAAGATCACATATCATCTAGAAGTCACCAAAAGGGTCTGAACTACGCATTGGAGGGATATATTAATCAATTTATTGTCGAGAAGGTTGATATAAAGTTAAAAGCCAAAATTTACAGGTCCAAGTGCAAATGTGATAAACCACATCTCGTTGCCATCACAATCTCAGACCACAAGATAGAGGATCAGCATCAAAGTGCCACTGAAGTTAAGGTTTTTGGCTCACAATATGACAAAAATATAACAACCTTTTTACCATCTTTACCAAGTTTGGTGCTACTGTATTTACACTGAATCATTCAGCATAATGTCTGCCAACCTTTGTTATCCCGGCTTTTACAGATAAGTTTATGAAGCTAAGCTCCAGAAGTTAACGTTAGTTTAACTAGAGACCTTTGGACAACAGCTAACAATGATGCACGATCACCAAAGTACAAAAACTAGAACAAAACAAATGCCAATGAACTCCCAACAAACAACATAACACAACGAACAACGCAGCTAGGAGCTAACGTTAGGCTAACTTTAGCAAACATTAGAGATGTTAAAAATAACTTTATATTTCTTTCCAGCAAAGTCACAATATGTTGCCTCAAATACGATGTTGGCTTACCTTAGAACAGATGTTAATTTTATCCATATTGAGTTGATGTTGTGGTCTACTGCAACACTTTCATCCAAAGAAGACACTTTTCTTGGTTTAGATGTGGCTTAGGAAAGGGTAAAAAATACACTCTGTCACCCAGACTCTCAGGATACCTTGTGTTGGAGTTGCATGTACCCCATGAACACCGTTTGACCATTTTTGAACTTAAAATCTCAAAAAAACCTCATAAAACCTTATGAAAACGGACTTTCTCCTATTCATTTCAATGGATGTCCAGGCAGCCGATGTCCAAGTGTATTGGAGTGGTATACACACTGTGATTGGCTCATTGCGTTTGAGGGCAGGACTTGGCCATAGGTCAATTCCACCACATATCTACACTGGATTATTATTTTTAACAAACAGGACTTGCTTCAAAGTTTTGGAGCACTTTTCCAGCATTGAGCAGTTGAAGAAGAAAACTAGTGTTAGGCAGCTGAAGAGAGTGGTGAGTGCATGTTACTCCCAGCGCAGGCAGATATGGTTGCATGTGACTCACGTCACGTTTTCCTCAAGCCAGCAGCTGAAGGTACCACATTGTAGTTTAATGTGCGAAATATTGATGTGCTATAATGTTCCCCTTGCAAGAACTGATATATATATATATATTTTTTTTTTTACACCAGTTATATCTTAAAATGACATTATGTCAAAGAGTCTGTGAGACTTGATAGCAGTATTGATAAGCTAAAACATAATGGATTTTCCTATATTTTAAAAACACAGAACCAGGCCCCCCCCATCTCGAGTAAGATAAGATATGATATGATATTAAGATAAGAAAAGATAAGATAATATATAGTGGTGAAAGTACCAAAAATTAAATGGTTAAAGTGGAGATGATCAAAACTACTTGAATTTCAAAAAATGAAGTGATAGAAATGCAATTAAATTTAAAATGGAAGTGATAATGAATTGATTTGATTAATTTGATGAAAACTGTTAGCGGACATTGTTCGGGCCAATCAGCATCATTCGAGGAGAACAAGGACGTAGCTATGGGCGGGGTTTAATTGAACTCAAAGCTGTTTGCAATGGCTGCCTTCAGTGTAGTGATTAGCTTGAATGTACCTCAAGTATAGCATCAATTTTACCAGAACTTGACCACATGTCTGCTTGAAATAAAGAGCAAAAAACACACTAAAAGCTTATCATGGTGGGAAATATGTTTTTGCTCTTCTGCTGACCTGCTTTGGCATGGGTTTGTGAGGGTTATGGGGAAAGGGTTATTATTGTGTGAGTGGGTATTGCTGCTAGTGAAGTGATTAGCTCAGACCTAGCCACAGTGACAGTTTTATCAGAGCTGGACAACATTTCTTTTTTAAAACAAGGGCAGAGTGCAACATAACACTGAAAGCTTTTCATGAAAAGATGCTTTTGCTTTTCTCCCGTTCTGCTTCAGCATGTCTTTACATTGCACTTGTCATTATAAAAGGGGTTTGCCGGTGTATCCAATGGCTGCCGCGGAACCTACTATTAGCGCAGCTAGGAAAAAGGCAATTTATCAGAACTGGACAACATTCCTTTTAAAAACAAGAGCAAAGAGTCACACTGAAAGCTTGTCTTGTTTTTCTTGCACGTCTGCCAACTGCCGTTGGCATGGATTTTATTCACCAAGAAGCTCCACCATCAACAATCTACAGCAGCTCAAGAGAAGCATTTGTGTACAATGCAATTTTGTCTTGTTGCTGATTGGTTCGTCATGAATGTGATTGACAGAACGTTCCTCAAATCACCTTCCGAGTTTTTTTTTTTTAAGTCCTGCCATTCTCAAATGTTTGTATGGGAGCTTTCCTACATGAATAAGATAGATAAGATAGGATATTCCTTTATTAGTCCCACAAGGGGAAATTCCAATTTAATGTGAGATATGGATGTATGAAACAGTCTATCTGGCGTTTCAGGTTAAAAAATTGTTGCAATTTGATGAAAATAGTAGCATATTTATGATTTTGACAATTTTTCATCATCAACTACACAAAAATGTTCATTTCTCATTAGAGTTAAGGGGCCTGAAAAGTGAAAGTAACGAAAAGTGACGATACAAAATAAGGTAATGAAAATGTATGTGATTCAAATTAGTAAGCATAGAGCGCGCCAGTGGTCGAGTGGTTGGGGCGCGCACCGTGTGCGCAGGCGACCAGGGTTCGAATCTGGCCAGTGGCACTATTTCCTGCATATCTCTCCCTGCTCTCTTCCCTTTTCCAACTCTGACCGCTGTCCTCTCTCTCATAAAGGCACAAAAAAGCCCAAAAATAAATCTTAAAAAAAAAAAAGATTAAAATTAAAAAGCATAAACAATGCACGGGATTAAAGTCTTGGGTGATGCAAATGTTTGTGAAGTGAAAATAAAAGTGATTTTCCTCAGGTTAAATAATAAATTTTTATAATTTATTATATTTAATTTTTGTCACTCATACTTTTATCATTTAGAAAACGCTATTTTTGTTACTTTAGCATTAATTGTTTAGAGTAGGCAATTTTGGCACTACCACCTTAGATAAAAGGGGTTATTCCATCAAACAGCTCAACTCTCAGCTTTAATGACTGAACTGTCTAGCAGCAGAGGAGACAAGGGAAGAGTTTTTAAAGACATTTCGTTATCTTATCAAATTACCTTTTGGTAATATTTGAGGGGAGAAATTGAAGCTGGTGATTGTTGATGTTTACATTTTTTAGAAATTTAAACTGGAAATGTTCTCCATTATTTTTGGAGCTCCACAAGCTCAGCCAGGAGCAGCGGGCCAACAGGCTGGTCCATCACACCTACCCCACAGTTACATGAATCCAATGGAAACCCATCCAATAGGTCCTGCATAGGTCTAAGTGAACTGCAGTTCACCCAAAACACAGTACAGGCAGATTATGTGGAATTTGTGGGTTAACCTGCCAAGATTTTTTAAAATCTTAAAATACTGTGAGATTCCACACTAAGAGACAAATAATTACAGATTTTTACCATTTTGTTTGAATAGTGTGTGGTGTAGAACGAGAGGATCAACACAGTACACCATGCACTTTTTGATTCTGTTCACAGTCTACCAGAGTCTAGACCTGGTCTCGGCACTCAAAATGCAAAACATTGCGTGTTCAATTGGGACTTTAGAAAAAAAGCCACAAAAGCTTATTCGGCCAGCTGCTAACTACATGCAACTTCCTCCCTTGTCAGTTTGTTTGAGGTATGTTTTATGTTGTTAAACACGTTTTGTTGTTCAGCTTGCTTTCTGATTTTCTGTTGCTCTGTTCCATGTAACAATTTTGTTGGTGCCTGCTTAGCTTTCCTTGCGGTTCACCACAAACCAGATTTTTGGTTGTAAATATTGAGCATGCTGAATATTTACAATCTCTAGGTTTCACTTCTTCAACCAAGGAGGTTGAAGAAAAGTCAGTCATTAACAGATCACAGGATAATCTGGCAAGATAATCTTTCGAACCATGCAATAACTGGGCCTTTGGTGACTTTGGTTTGGAAGGGGGGAGTCAGCCATTATCGGCATGGTTATCATTTAGTATCCTTGCCAAATCAGATTCTAACCATTTTATACCAAAGGCAAAGTTAGCATTCTAGAATACTAGTATGTCATCATGACAGTGATGGGCTACATTAGAAAGTATGGGAAAAGGTTAACTAGTTCATTAGTACTGTGACAGCATTGTTTGGACAAATCCAGGCTATCTAAGGTATGTTTTGCTGGTAATACTGTGCTTTTCACTTCCCATGAACTTTGAGGTAGATGCTATTGGGTCTGGATTAGTGCTGTTAGTATACACAGAAACACACACACTGATGTTTCGACATGCATATGCACCACTGGTCTTGTTTTATCCGGGCCTTCGGTGAGAGAAACTACTCTTTAATCATTTCATAAGATCATTTGCCTGGCAGATACGCCTCAGGCTTTTCCCATTACCCCTGGCTGCCTTGACCCAGATATTCATGTGTGTATATATGTGTGTGTGTGTGTTGGTGTGTGTTTGTGTGTGTGTGATCACAGTTGATGGAGAATAGAGCGATGACTGTGTGTCCATGCATGGTTGTGTCAAGCAGCAGATAAAACACAAACGGCCGACACTGACGATCTCACATGCATTTCATGCATGCAAAAGAAAGGCACTGTTGGACAGTATCAACCAACCAAACACACTCACAACTTCTGTACACCATTTCTTTGCTCGAGTGTGTGTTTACCTTTATGGCCAGCTGCAGAGCTAAGATGTATCTCAGCTCAGGTAGTGGGTTTGGGTTCTGGAGTTACCCTATAACTGTATATAATTTTATTATTTTTTCTCTAAATGTCATAGCCTATATTCAGAAACAAATCCTCCAACAAATTAATTATTTAAGTTGGGCATTTGATTATAACACTTGATCAAATTGATAAAATATAATTTCCATATCTGCATATCTAATCATGGCTGTAAAGCTGATGTTTTTCACCCCAAGCCAACCTTAATCTATGTCTAGAAAGGTCAAATCTAGTCTAAAGATGAGAGAACACAAAGAAGAGTGGGTGTGAAGTTAGCCTGATAACGGGCAGCGCTAGCATTGAAAGTTAGCGCTGCTAGTGCCTTCATTCCTCTTTGCAGATTAATATCGTGCTTTGATATTTGGCCTCTTTTCACTTCAGATGAGTAGTCATATGTGAGCTTAACCCTCGACAGCCAACATACCACTTTATTTCCATTTACTCCCTTGGAAAACTGTCGCTAACTGCCGTTAGCCACCAACAAGCTACCGATTGTTGACGTCGGGTGAAGGGTCAGAGAGGAAGGCTGTGGCCATTAACTGAAGCTACAGCGGTCTCTAGTGGCAGGAGGTCCGTTACAGTTTAAAAGAACTTTATAGACAGGGATTCAAGCACGTGTTCATAAAAAATGATAGGTAATTAGTTTAACCGACTAGTAAATCAATGTTTAGTAGTAGTTCAAATAAATTTGTTTGGAGTACATTTAAAATTCAATTCATTTTTGTATTTTTGTATTTTTTTTTTGCTTTTTAATAAGAGGAGCTGGGTGGTATCCTCACACATTATACCAACAATTATAATTGTTAAAAAAAAAAAAAAATATCGGAATCCGTATCGGTATCGGCACATATTTATCGGAATCAGATCCCTAATTGTTGTTTTTTATTTTAGACACTTCTGCACCGTGAGTCAAGTTATCCACCAAGTTAATGACCTCCCGATTGTGTCAAAGGGCTGGTTTACAGCAAAGGGTGGTGAGCTGATACTTATGAAAGAGTGTTTCCCAAATCTGCATTTGTCTCTTTGCTCCAGAAAACATGCGACTCTTTCTCAGTTGTGCAATACAAAATGTCAATCATAAGTAATTATAAAAAGTATATTAAATTGTGTAAATAAACAAAGTGGTTAAAAACTTAAAATTTACACCCAAAATTAAAGGAAATAACACATTATTGTGCTAAAATATTTATTCTCGCAATATTCCCAATTTTTATAATTAATAAGTACATAAATATTTACACCATACAGTTTTAATATGAGGATAACTCTTTAATATAGTAGGAAATAATCCACTGAGAGAGTAAAATTCTAACACCAAAAGTGTTAAGCTAAAGTAACAAAGGTAAGAGCCTCTTTTTAACTTATAAAAGAGTCACTGATGACAATTAGTGTTAAGGTACCTCTTCAAAAAGAGTCAAATCAGCAATCTGCAATCATATAGACTCTGTAAAACTGTCAGTATCAATTGTGACTGTGTTAATTTGAGTATGCAGGTTTTGTTGCGTATCTAAAGCAAATGTCTTGCTCTTAATGGCCAGATTTCTTGAGGACTGCTAATCAGTTTGGCCAGAGACAAAAAAAAAAAAAAAAAAATTGTACAGAAACTCTGCTTGACAAAGAATAGATGGACTAAAAATAATTGCAAAGTAAAGCCTATAAAATACATTTGGAATCAAAATGAAGTAAAAAAAATCATTTAAATCAATATAGTAAAAAACAAATGTTTTTACTTTGATTTTAAAAACAGCCAGAGAGCTCAGCATTTTGATGCCCAGAGACTCTGAGTTCCATAGTTTGGAAGCACAAAAAAACAGAAAGCTCTCCCTCAGTTACAATCTTTGGGTGAGCCAAATATGCAAGGTCTTCAAGGCCTTTATTTATGACACAGGGTGGTTATCCTTTGTTGGATGAGCTGGAAATTTTTAGGGCTAAATTAAGAGTATACACACTTCTCTAGGCACCACTACACCACTGGCTACAAAGAGTATTATAGCATTTTACATTTACAGATCTCTACCTCAGAAATCAAGTCATTTTGCCATTTTCTTAATATTTGCCTGTCTTTACGCTTTGGAAAAAAGTGATCAAGTCCAAAGGCAGCGCATAAAATTTACCCCCAGAGTTAACAGAGCTAAAGAAGAAAAGTGGGGTAGAGTAAACAGACAAATCATTGCTACAAAAGTGTGCGTTCAGACCATTATCAACAATATCTGCCTGTTAATGAATAAAATAAAATAAAAATCAGCGTAAAATGTATGCTTCTTTCCAGAAAAGACAGAACAGTCCTCCTCCACAGAACCAATTTGCCTTTTAAATGGACAGTCATGTCATCAGACAAGCAGGAGCTGAGCAGACAGCAGGGAGTGGTCACCCTTCTAGGACCTCTTGCACAGCCAGCCCGGCTCCTGCCCGCTCGCCTCGGGACAGCCGAGTGACGGATGGAGGTATAGAGGAGCTGCAGGTCGAGGGGGAGGGGGTGAGCATGAATCAGTGACAGGCTGAGAGACGTCAAGATGGAAGGTAAAATTAGGGGATAGAGAGAAGGAAAACAAGACAAACAGCCAAAAATGGTAAGAAGGGAAGATACTATGAGAGGCAAAGAGGCAGAGGAGACAAAGAGTAGCAGTGTTTTGATTTTGAAGGAGAAATAACTTTTGACCTTACGTGACTGCAGGTGAGGGGGAAGTACTGTAGATGAGTTCTCAGGTAAACATATGGACTTAAATCAGTGACCCCATATGGGCACAGTACACACACGCAGGTAACTCTGCAGGTGCTCATGTTCCTAATCCTCCCAGAAAGCATAGCATTTTAATTGTATATGTGTTTAAACCAGCGCATCAGTTTCCCCATTGAACTGTTTACCAAGATTAGATATCATGTACATTTTTCCAGTCCCAGTTTTGAATACTGTTCTTTTTGTCTTATTTTGATTCCAGTAATTGTTAAAGGGTAGAAACTGACTTATACTTATAAACAATATATTATGGAATTGGCTTAGTATGTGAAGAATTATCAAGAATGTGTTTTGCATACCTAAATGTTAGTGACTTAATTAAAACAAAATGGTGTAACCTTTTGACCACAACTCATCTGGCCCCTTCATCACTAGAGTCTCTTCATAGGCCTTCATGTTGGTTGAGGGGTGCTCCTTTAAGAAAAATATATCCACAGTATATATTTGAAATACTGGACATGATTCACTTACATTAATATAAAGTGCCTATAAAAGTATTCAGCTCCTTGGGTGTTTTTAGTGATTTTATAAATCAGTCATGGTCAATATAATTTGGCTTTTTTGACAAAAAAAATCAAAAACAAACAAACAAAACAAAAGCAACAAGAAAACCTCTTGAATGTAAAAGGTAAAACAGATTTTTAAAAATGAATTAAAATCATATAAAAATATGTGGAGTAAAATAAGTAACTGCATAAATAATTACCACCTTCAAAGCAACTGACCGAATTCGACAGAGGTCCGGCAAACTAGTGCTAATCGCTTTACAGTTAGTGAAAAGGGGATCACCTGAGTGCAGTGAATGTGTCTCAAGTGATTGCAGTATGAACAAAACTGTGTTTGGAAGGTCCAGCCACTGATTAATCAGTATTCCTGCTACCGTTACACCATGAAGACAAAAGAACACTTCAAGCAGCTCAGAGAAAAGGTTGTGGAGAAGTTTAAGTTAGGGGATGGATACAAAAAAAATCCAAGGCACTGAACATCCCCCAGAGTTCAGTTAAATCCATGATCAAGAAATGGAAGAAACATGGTACATGTGTAAATCTGCCTAGACCGTGCAAGATGGAGGAGACTAGTGAGAAAGGACACCAAAACACCTATGAATACTCCGAAGGAGTTACAAGCCTCGGCATCTGAGATGGCCGAAACTCTGCATACATGTTGCCCAGATTCTTCACCAGTCAAAGCTTTCTAGGAGAGTGACAAAGAGAAAAAAAGGTGGAAAAAAGTCATGTTAAGTCTAAACTAGAGTTCGCCAAAAGGCATGTGGGAGACTCCATATTCAAGTGGAAGAAAGTTCTGATGAGACTAAAACTTTGCTTTTTGGCCATCAGACAAGACGCTATGTGTGGCAAACACCAAACACTGCACAACACCACAAACACACCATCCTCACTGTGAAGCATGTTGGTGGCAGCATCACACTGTGGGGGTGCTTCTTGGCAGAAAACCTGGAACACTTATAAGAGTAGAGGGTAAAATAGATGCAGCAAAATATAGGAAAATCCTGGAGGACAATTTCATTCAGTCTGCAAGAGAATTACGGCTTGGAAGATTTGTTTTCCAGCAAGACGACGACTCGAAGCACAACGTGAAATCTACACAGAAACGCTTGAAGGACAACAGGGTGAATGTTCTTGATTTGCCGAGTCAAAGCCTAGACCTCAATCTAATAGAAAGTATGTGGCTGGACTTGAAAAGGGCTGTTCACACCTTATCCCAGTGCAACCTTATAGAGCAGTTTTGAGTAGAAGAATGGAATAAAATTGTAGTGTCCAGATGTGCAATCCTGATTTAGACCTATCCACACAGACTCAGTGATGTGTTTGCAGTTAAAGATGCATAGGCTAAATACTGACTTTGTGTCAGTTTTTAGTCTATGGGGTGAACATTTATGCAGTCACTTATTTAAAATTACATATTTTTATTTAATTGACATCACTTTGTAGTATTCTCTTTTCAGTTTGACATTAAATAGTTTTTTTTGTCATAAAGCCAAATCACATTGACCATTTTTGATTAATAAAATCAGAAAAAGGGTAAAACATCCAAGGAGGTGAATACTGTTGTACTGTAAATGCAAATGTGAGGTGACCTATGTTTTGTACCTGAGCATGATGTCACAGCTACTATACAGCCAGGTTTGGTTGTGTTGGTGGGGTTATTGTAGAAACCTTAACATTTCTGAAAGGGGCTTTCCTCAAAATCATGCCATGCTCATCATGCAAATCATATTTGTGTTGCTGCTTTCGCATGCTGTATTTGCTTCCTCCCTTGAACGCTGGCACATAATTGCTGCCATCTGGCTGATAGAACCTCTATGAACAGCAATATCTAAATCCTTAAAGATGTATATTAGGAACCAGGAATCAGAATTCACATGCCTTATCAAATCCTTAGATCACAGAAATTTAAGAGCTTGATTCAAGGTTAATCATTTTGTTGTGCTTTTTTTTTAAAATATGCATCAATCACCTTGTCCTAAACATGTTAAAAGTATATTCCACTCTAACCTGTGTTAGTGAATTCATCAAGGGTATTGATTTAGATGAGGCAAGGAATCACATATAGGAAATATTTATGTATATTTTCTTAATACCCTTGGAATACGTAATGATGCCTTTGATAGCCTTTGCTGGACAACATGCCTGAACGTGCTTTGACTGACACACACTTAAACCCAGTGTTGGCTATTTCACATTCAAGCTGCAGAGAGATAATGCTGGTTTCTAATCCTGTGGAATAACCTCCGGCTATACTAGCATACCTGATATTTCTGATAGCACCCCGTCTGTGAGATTGCGTCGAAACTGCTCTCCATCCCTGCAGCCATATCACATGCTCTTGTATCTCTTCATTCCACTTTCAATCAAATTTTAGGTGGAACGCTTGACTTGATGTTGGCAAGGAGTAGCCTTGGGCAGCCGGAGGTTGTAAGGCCAGTCTGTGGCTATCAAAATCCCCGTGCATGAATGGACATCTATTATCTACAGAAGTGCATGCAAATTTCTATACACAAGGACAAAAGGATACAAGTCAGGAATCAGTGGTGTAGACTATCTGGTGTAAAAAAAAAGATTGCATTTTATTAAGTTGTTGAGAACAGTATTTTTCCTATTCATATTCAAGATCAAAGGTGTGCTGTGCTGGTGTGATCAAGTGTGTGCCAAGAGAGAAAGACTGATGAAAGTATGGTAACGTTTAGACGAAAGACCTTTGATGGGTATCTTTAAAAAAAAATACCATCAGAAACTTAAAGGCGGAGGAAGGCAACAAAAATATGTATTTCACATCTGTGTTGCAAAAAAAGACTTTTTATATTAACCATGTCAAAGTCATGGTTGGGCTGTTGGATGTACCAAAACCCCAGACACTTGCAGGAAAGACATTGAAACATTTAGTAACTCATTATTAAGTTGGTGAACTGAAGCAACTTCATGAACATTTTCAACAATCATTTCATACTGTGCTCAGATGTGATCGCTCCCCTGCTGCTCCCCAAAATCAGGTCAGATATGGGAACATGCTGGCACATTTGGCACTTCACATGTCAAACTTTGCTCTAAGCCTCCGAATGGCACATTCCCCATCACTCCAGGTATCATCCCAGCTGGCTCCGCCACAACGCATGTGACCACCCTTTAGGTTTGGTCCCAGAAACCCAGTATGCAGTATGCATAAGGCTTGGGAAAACAGTTGAAGCACAACTGCCGCTCCAGTATTCAGCAGCTAACCCTTCCCATCTCCACTCTCCTGAGCATGTTAGCAGGAGATGCACGGTCCTGTCAGTGTTACCCAAAAATGTTCTGAAGGGAAATCATTGCACATGAGTCTATTAGTCTGCGATGTGCATTCCCAGTGTTTTAGCCTCCTCACTCAAGAGCCCCTTGCGGGGACATCTACAGTCTGTGCAGGGATCACATCATCATCATCATCATCAGCAAAGTCAAGATCCAGTCCACCTCCCATGCTGGACTTCTTTTACACCATTTCATGCCCAAACACATTTGTCAATCAATCATAATGCTTGATACAGAAGGTGCTGGTTTTAATGAGGCTAGTTTGCATATGTAAGAAGAAGAAAGCAGCAAAAGTCATGGCTCAGCCATCACTCAGGTCGACATTTGTTTATCTGTGTGGACAATTGAGTCCATCCTATAGGCTACTGTGGAATTCTAGAAATTTTTAAGACACTAACAACAGCCGTCTTCCTACTTCCACATCTACAGTGCAGCTCTGAAGATAAAATAGGCCTGCAACCGCACTACAAAGGATTTTAAAGACACAGGAGACATATAGAATTGTGAATTGTGACAGTTGTTCTCTCTTTCATCAGACTTTCTCCTCAGTTTTTCTGGAATCTGTTTGTGGGAGTGTTGATTCACGATTGACCCTTCTGAAACCCACTCCACCAAAATTGTAACCTTAATGTCAAAGAACATATGTCATGCTTTCTTTCTTCTTCCTTGTTAATGATGGTGTTTTCCAGTGCATTGTCTGCTGTTTTGACTCAAGATCGTATTGGAAGATCCAAGTTTCATCGCATGTAATCCCTCCTTGGGTTTCCCTCAGTTTGTTCCAAAATGTTGCCACAAATTTGCTTGCATTTTTCCTTTTGATCAGGAGTCATGAGTTTTGGGATAACTTTAGCACACACTTTTTCCATGTTCAAATTTTCATGCAAAATTTTCCAAACTATCTCTTTATCAATGGAGACCACTTCTGCTCATTCTTATACTGAGTTGTCGATCATTTTGAACAATCTGTTCAATTTGTTGAAGGTTTTCAGAAGATTTTGATATGCATGGGCACCCAGAATGTTCTTAGATATCCTCACTGCCTTCACAAGAACTTTTGTGCCATTCAAAAACACACATGCACGTGACTTTGAACCACATGGTTTTATCCTAATAAGCGCAGTCTCATTATTTCTAAGCCTTACCATAATAAAAGTGTGTGTTGTGTTATTTTTGGCCAGTTAGCTCTTTTTCCCATTGCATATTTAGTTTTTTAAATTTCTGTGTAAACTTAGAGGGCAGTAACCTGACACCTGGAAAGCTTTAATAGGAAATGTTTGCAAAAAGGCAGAGGCTTTGAAAAAAACTCGGAGTGTGATTGGATGAACGTTCTGTCTGTCACATCTCTACGGGCCAATCAGAGCAACAAAACACGTGATGTAGTCGCTATCAAGCTGCGTGTGCGCAGCTACCGAGGAATAACGCGAAACTTGGCGATTATAGACGTGCAAGTACTCGATTTTTGTTGTTTTGAAAAGAAAACAACTCACTGCTGTTCTTTGTTCTTCTTTTAACAAAGAAATGTCATCAAGTTCTGATAAAACTGACATTTAAGCAGCATCCACGCTAACCTCTTCCTCTATAACTGTACCACCTCTTGCTGCTGCTTGTTTACGTCACGACTCTGCTGCACCTGAAAGTACTGCCCCTTGTTGCTGATTGGTTCTGTCACTTTCTAACTGAGCTCAAACGGTTCAGATGGGAACGTAACAAAATGGATTCGCCAGTGAGAAACAAGGAAACGGGCGTGTCCATCTGCTTTGCAAGGTTAGGAGGGCAGGATAAATAAGCAGAAAATGGCTTAATAATTTGATTAAGGTAGGAGATAAGTCTTTTAGAGAAGGACTAGGAGATTGATTCAGAAATGTTTTTCTTTCATCTTTATTTCCTATACACAGAGACCAGAAAGTTTTTTAAGGAATTTTAGTTGGCATTTGGAAAAAGTTGTTACAATTATAAAACATTTTTTTTTTCCACAGAAAAATATTATACTGATGATGGATTTAAGGGAGTCAGAGAGCAAGGAACCAAAAGAAACCAAACGGTTTTTATTCCACAAGCAAAACAAGAAAGAATAAGATGCTTGCATTCTTTTAAAAAGACCATGCCTCATATTAACATGGTTTGAATGCACATGCAATAAGAATAAAACATTAATTTTACTTGGAGTACAATAAAGCATTTTACTATTTCCATTAGCAATATTTATTTCTATATGGACGGGAAATTTGAAAGTCTTTAAGCAGTGTTAAATGAACTCAGTGCCCTCTGCTTAGTCTTTTTCTATACAGTGTGAAACATGTTGACCAGTGAACATACTGTAGTCATATATACCATTAAGACACCCGTGAACTATGTCTGTGGACTGTGACCTTTGCACACCAGCTGACATGATCCTCAGAGTATAGTACAGCAGTGTGTGTTACAGTGTGCTAGTGCAGCATGTATGTATGTGTGTGCATTTATCTTTAGGTATGTATGGGTGTGTGTGTATGTGCTCAAAGGTCCATATCTGTGCGTGACCCCGTTCACCTAAACTGTCTCCGTTGCCCAATGTGTGTACGTGCAGGGCATCTGGAAAGAACACATCTCAGGTTATGGACAGTATTTACTTGAATGCATGTCCCAGCAGCCTTCAGCATGTGAGGGCCACAGGGACTATTTCTGTCACGTAACATGAAGACGGTTTCTCGTCAGGTGGGTGAAACGGGCTCTGGTCATAGGAGGACATGTGAGGAGAGGGGGATAGTATGCACAGTGTATGTGCGTATATGATAAAGACTTATCTCTGTTTGGTTGCTCTCAGTGTACTGTACATTATCAATGCGGTGAAGTTAGGTCATGTGTAGGGGTTCATTATGTGATGCATCTTTGTCTTCATGGGCCTCTCCTGGAAACTGATGAGGGAAATGAGGCTGCATGTGTGAAGGTAGAGGAGCCTGAGACTCAATCTTGTGCTGCAAAGATAATGAAACAACAGCTTGAGGTTGAATGTGTGCAATAGAGAGGTCAATTCAGCTATGAGGAAGGCAAATATTTTCCTACATGAGCTGTTTACATTTCATTTTAGTGTGGGCACAGCGATTGTTTCGCTGGCAGGTCAAGAGAGCGTACTGCAGACAGGCTGGATGAGTATTTTCATGTCCTTTTTACCCATATTTTTTCTTTACCCAGACTGATTCATGTTTAATGATGTTCTGTAGGGCTTTTATGACACAGTGAGGTTTGTTAAGCTATACCCAGCACCTGTCCTTACTCTAGGGGTTGGGTTTTTAAAGGTCATTGCTTATTTCAATGCACACAGGATGATATTCAGCTTTAGGTGCTTCCAGAATGACTCCTATCTGTTGGGATCCCATTCCAGGATGCATTCAGCACTCCTTTCTTTTCATATATCAACACAACCGGCAGAACAATCATCTTCAATCACCCCTTTTCTGTCTGTCACTCTGAACCCCACAATACATTGGCAGTGCTCCCAAAAGCTAGCGTGGCATCACATTCTTGACTAAACGTGCATAAAAACAAATTAGCCTGGCCCATACAATTTGCAAAGAGATGTGTGCAGCCAGCCAGCAAATAGATGTCATTCCAAACCAAGGTCAGGATGGTATTGAGGCTGGAAATTTAGGATTGATGTTTGCACATGGAGGGCTCCTTCACTTTTCACTCTCAGACTGACAGGTTTGATGTAGGCTTATTGGGCAAGAGCTGTAGGGAGAGACAGCTCAGAGAATAGAGACTATCCACCTCAGCACTGTTAACAAAAAGTGAATTAAAAGCAGACTCACTGTCCGTATGAAAGCTACAAATAGTTGCATCATTATTTTTAAGAAGAAAACTTCTCCTTTCTGGTTAGTATGCAAAGAAAAAGACAAAATTTACAGTCAAATGGGGCTTAAGCCCCAAATGTTTTCTTAAAAGCCCCGAATCTTTCAGGCTGGTTAAAAGCATGTTGCTTATGACTGTTATTAAAGATGGATGCAAAAGAAATAAGCAGTAAACTACTGGACCTTGCTAAAATTTAATTCTTAAATCCAAACATAATTTGTTAAATTCTGATCTGTTCTTTTTATGATAGTAAATGTTCTCAATGCAGTATAAAAGAGTAGTTTTAAAAAGTGCTCTGAAAATATCATTTTTGTGAATGAATCTTTATCTGTACCCCATATGTTACTTTTTAAGTTTTATTGATGATAATGCATGGTTCCAGTTATAAACTTTTACACTGAATCCTGCATATGTCATGTAACCTAAAAAATAAAAATCAGACATTTTTAGGAGGCAGGAGTGAAAATGGTTGAACCCCAGCATGGTGTATCATGATTTGAGAATGATAATGACACTTTAAACCCTGTTAGATTAAGAAAAACTCATGTAAGCACTGAGGGGTTTGTTTTAAGGTTGAACTGAATCATTTTTACCCAAACAACGCATAGATTTTTGGGGGTATTTAAAATTTAAATTTGTGTAAAAAATTGTATAAAAGTGGAGCATACAATTGCCCGCCAAGCAAATATTTCTAGGCATGTGGCCCCCTTAAACGTCTTTCTGGGGCTTAGCCCAGGATATTTATCATGTCTGGCTCCACCCCTGTTACAGGACAACCTCATGATGATTGAAGTTTGTGAAGATTCATGATGTCCCATGAATAGGAGTCTGATCTAAGCTTGCTTAAAAAGCTGTCACTACTGTATCAGTCTCAGGAGATGTTTGGGGAATAAAAGAACTGTGACATCATAGTTTGGCTCTCTTGGGTCCTTGTCTTAGCCACTCTCTGGAAACATATTTTTCATTTTTTTACAGAAAACACTTGAGAACACAAACTGCATTTTTCTTTAACTCACTTTTGCCATGGCTGTTTAACCAAGTGTTTAATTCTCCCCTCTTGTTCACATCCATGCATCTGTAAATGCTCCTGCTTTGGGAGTGTTTGAGGCTGACAACCCCTTCTCTGCATTTTCAAAGAGAACCGCCTTACTCCGCCTGCAATTGGCTATATGTCTCAGCTGACCAATCCAAAGGACAGATGCTGCGAGTTCTAACTAATCAGTAGCAGAGTAGGACATGAAGGATGAAAATATGAAACAAATTGGGTGTGGTATTGATTCAAAAAGCGGGCATTGCATTTACTTGTCAAATATGGGATGGGTGGTAACCCTACTGCCTCGCTGCCACAATGCTCTTTAATTCGATTTAAACACCAGCTGTTTTAGCACTGATAGCATTTTGTGGAAGCGGTGCAGTTTAGCACTATTAGGATCAAGAAAAAGGGAATAAGGTTGTCCAGAGGCTGTGTCAGATCATCCTCACATATATCTGAAGCCTTAAGTGATGATATTCAGCACAGGAATGTGGACTTAACCTGAAAGAGGATCAGCGGTTAGAACTGGTAACATTAGTCACATTTAACAAATGAACTTAACACCGTAAAGTTGTTGCAGTGTGAGGTTGGTTTGCAGAATAAATGTTTGTGACTTAGACTAGTCGGCTACAAGCAGTTATATTGTGCACTTAATCAGATGGGATAGCCTCGGAACATGACTGATCATAATGCAATGCAAAGTTTGTTTAGAACTTTTTGAAGAGAGCAGGACTCTGAAGGACTCCATTTAAGGTTGAATATATATTTCTATAAGCATTTGTGATAATCCAATATCACAAACATTAGTGCACTTATGTATGTGTACTTTTTTCATGTGGCTCATTTGGATGTAGAAGGTCTACATGCTACAGCTGCAGAGCCTTTTCACCCTCCATGGTATGCAGAGTGGGGCCGTGCTGAACGGAGTGGGGCCACTCTAATAAGTCCCCAGGCTGTGGCGGCCTGGTCTGTGGTAGGTGGATGATGGATCTCAGTGCCAGGGTACATAATGGTGGGACAGGGGAGCACGAGGGTGAAGGACAACACTCTGCCCTCTCTCCTTAATCAGATGCAGATCAAGCTAAAAGCAGCGGAGCAGCAAATCCCTCCTCTAACAGCGAGCCCCCTGGACCTCCACACAATCCCCTCTCCCTTTGCCTCTCTCCTTACCTCCTCTGGCCCCTCCTCCTCATCTCTTCATCCCTCTCTCTTTTCTTCTGATTGTCTTAGCAACAGAGCTTAGGGAGCAGAGCAGTGGCGGAGATGGATGCTCGAAGGCCTTTACCACAAAGATCATATAGGATAAGTGCAGAAGCCCGCTGTGGCTTGTTGATAAAGTATTGATCTTTAGGCGCGCTGCTGTTTACGAATCACCTTGGAGGGAATGACCCTGGAGACCTTAGGGTGTGAGGTAGGGGCAAGTGAGGGAGGGGGGACATGGGGGGTAATGTGAAAAATGAAGAAAGGGGGAGTGAGAGAAAGAGAGAGAGACGGATAGAGGAACAGAAGAGGGAGATGGGAATTGATTGGGGACAAACCTGGCTGTTAATTGAAGGGACGGATCAATAATGGTGGAATGTGGAATTTGGGGAGAATGAGGCGGGAGGCTCTGCTTTCTTGATACTGGCAGACAACATAAGATAGAGCACATATTCACAACACACAGACACACTCAAATGAACAGCATCTTCACTTTGATGGCCCGTCTCATTGTCTCCTGAGAGATCAAGGCTTCAGCCACATGGAGAATACGTGGAATGTTAATGTCATCCACAACCCAGACGCTGCTTCCTGCTCTCTGTTAAGGAGCTGCTGGTGAACAATGTGGGCAAAGCCAGTTTGGAGCATCCGGCCTGGTTTCATTGTGACTGACACAGACAATGTCACCACCCACTTAGGGCAGAAAGCGGCCAGACGGGCACACAGCATTTGGCTTTCAAGACCAAAAAGAAAACTTTAAGCCCCCATTCATGCTGCATTTTTGCTTTTCAACCCCCATCCTTATCCTGTGTCAAGGTGAAGGCCTGAGCATTTCTCAGAGTGTGTGCATATGTGTGTGTCGCCCCTCATTTAATATAGCAGGCCACATGTGATCAATAAGTCACCATTAAGTGAAGATGTGGCTGGGGAATTTTTCTCCATTCAGGACTGTTTGTAATCCATAAATTCCTCAGAGGGGAAAAAAATCTCATAAAATATTCTAGAACAGTTAGCAGCGTTAACCAGGAAGACCACTTGTAACAGTTTTTCTCGTGAAATGTATCCATGAAACAAAAACAGTGGGTTATGGTTTTGTAAAAATACCTTATGGAATTGATCTCTATTCCATGTAACAGCAGTCAGGGAGTTGGGGGGTGGGGGGCACTTGGATGATAAAACACACAGTTGTAGTCTGTCACAAGTAAAAACACAGAACAGCAACAAAAGGGCAGCTTCAGTGCATGCTTACTTACGTTATAGCCTTTGATATATGGCTGCAACTGACAGGAAAAACACTGCTACAGTGATACAGATTAATGCATTTCCTGGCTTTAAAAACCTTTAAAAATATTTGAAGAAATATTAGAACTCAACTTAATCCTACACTATATGGACTAAAGTATTTGGCCACACCCTTCATGGAAGGGGTTTCAGTGACTGAGCAGCTGCATGCAAACCTCACATCACCAAGTCTAGTGCCAGCATCACATGGATTGATGTAAAGCACACCAACACTGGACTGTGGAGCAGTGGAAACATGTTCTGTGGAGTGATGAATCACACTTCTCTGTTTGGCAGTCAGATGGGTGACTGTGAGTTTGGCAAATGCCAGGAAAATGTTACCTGCCTGACTGTATTGTGCCAACCGAAAAGTTTGTAATGGGGCTGTTTTTAGAGTTTTTAGAGATTGGGCTAGGTCCCTTATTGCCAATGAAGGGTAATCTTAATGCTTCAGCATACCAAGATATTTTGGACAACGCTATGCTTCCAACGTTGTGGCAACAGTTTCAGGAAGGCCGTTTTCTATTCCAACATGACTGCACCCCAGTGCACAAAGCAAGGATTATACAGACATGGTCTGATGAGTTCAGTGTGGAAGAACTTGACTGGCCCAAACAGAGCCCTGACCTCAACTCCATCAAGCACCTTTGAGATGAAGTGGTATGGAGAATGAGAGCCAGGCCTTCTTGTCCAACATCAGTGCCTGACCTCATAAATGCTCTACAGAATGAATGGGCACAAATTTCTACAGAAACACTCCATAAACTTCTGGAAAGCCTTCAAAGAAGAGTGGGAGCTGTTATAGCTGTTTGAGTACAATGTCATTACAGTACCTGTTGGTGTAGTAGTCAGGTGGCTAAATATTGTTGTCCATATAGTGTATTCATCACAGTGGGGTGGTATTTTTAAAAATTAATTAATTCAGAAATTTCTGCTACAAGTCTATATATTCACCCCAAAGAAAATCTGGAGAAATATCAAGAGGAAGATGAGAGACACCAGACTCAACAATACAGCTGAGCTGAAGGCTGCTATCAAAACAACCTTGGCTTCATAACACCCCAGCAGTGCCACAGACTGTATGCTTCCATGCCACATCACTTTTAAAGAGTATTTTGTGCAAACGGAGATCCAGCCAAATACTGAGTGCATAAATGAACATGATTTTTCTGAAGGTCAGCATTTCTTTATCATAAATCCTTCTTTTTGACTGGTGTTTTTACAGTACTGCATTACATTATGCTTGAAATGATCAAATATAAACATTAGTATTACAGTAATTAAGTTATAGCTGTTGTAAATCCCCATACTGTTTACTGTTAGCTGATTTCTAGTATCAAAGTCAAATGCTTTGCACAAATGACCATAATTGTGAGTTTTCTTGGAAGTCAACATATTTTGGATTTTTTTTATTTTATCCCATCACATCATACATGCAAAATAACAAGAAAAAAGGAAGAAAAAAAAGGAAAGAAAAGAAAAGAAAAGTTCACATCCACCATCCCTCCCTCTTGTACACCTTGTTGTCAGGAAATCTAATTTGTACCTGCAGCCCGCAGAGCCACCTGGCAACATATGCAGCATGCAAATGTGTCTCTGTTTTCTGCGTTGCTGGTCGTATAAGGAGAGTGAGGAAGGTAGCGAGAGATTGCCCCGGAGGATTAATGACATCATTCCGTATGCACCTCTGGACTCCTGGACCGCCAGGATATTACCCACCTCTGACATAGAGGGATAATGTTGGTTCTGTGAAGGCACGACGTTCGGGGATCTATCTCTTCCTGCTGGCATACAGAAAATAATGGGGCTGGTTCATCATCAGATTGCCGTGTCAGGTTTGGGGGAAAAATGAATAAGATCATGGCATATTGAGAATAGATGGCTCTGAGGCTGTGGGCTAGTTAGAGTGTAACACTGGGGTTGGTGACAGAATCACTAATGGTGGCTCTTCTTGCTAGCACAGCGACATAGCTAGCTGGAGCAGGGAGCAGTGTGAGGCTATTCTACTTGCACTCATTGTGCAACATTATCCATCTTCTATGCTGATTAGGTTTAATGCTGTTTTTGACTCAGTGGAACAATGCAAAAGAAAGGAGGCGCCGAGCACATTGACTGCAAAGGACTGAAGCTATCTTGAAATGAAAGAGTGATGCATTGTGTTGTCCCTCTCACCAGGGGAGCAGCTTTCACAAACAAAATCCATCACCTTGTCTGTGAAGTGGTACTTGGTCCTTTAGCATTGTGACCTCAACCTGTTTATTACAGCTTTTTCCAAAATACATGTCTCACAGAGTTCACCCTCTCTCCTTGTGGGAATAGACCCCAAAAGTCTAAAGATGGCTCAGACTTGCCTTGGACAAGCCCAGAGTCGTGCTGATCCTGGCTACAGCTGTCAGGTTCTGTTTGTATCATTTACACATTAAACTGAAATGTATTAAAAACTTCCGGTTGGATCCATATGACACCAACATCAAGATCTGCATCTTTGTATTCAAAAGAGAGAATAGTAATGCAGGTGCACACATGATGCAAAGGTGATCTTCCTTTTCAATGCAGACAACAAACAACTATTTAGCTATTTCGGTCTAAAAGTAGCACATCAAAATCAGTTGCTCTCCATATGATTGTAGTGTGCAGAGCTTTCCTGATTTAAAGGTGAAGAATAATCTACCAAAGCAGGTGGATTGGCCAGATTTCACATCCCTCATCAGGTAGATCCATCTTAGAAAAGGTCCAATCTGAAATAATTGTGCCCAGTCTGAAGAAAAACCTGACCAATCAGTCTCATTTTAGGAGAATGAGGTAATAGCTATGCCTGTGTACTGATGTATTACGGCATTTTTATAAGAACCCGGCCACATTTCTTTATTAAAAGAGAGCAAAAAGAGCCACGCTGAAAACCTGCATGGAAAGAAAGTTTTTACTCTTCTCCTGACATGCTTGGTGATAGTTACGGTTGGGGTTTAGTTGTATTATAAGCCAGTAGCTATGGCTGCTTCCAGTGCAGCTAGCTTGGATATAGCTCAGACCATTTTTATCTGATCTGGATCTCTTTATTAACCTTGCAAAGCAGATGGATATGCCTGTTTCCTTGTCCCTCACTGGCAAATTCATCTTGCAAAGCTCTCGTCTGAACTGTTTGTGGCCGGTTAGAAAGTGACAGGACCAATAAGCGTCAAGGGGCAGTACTTTCAGCACGGTGGAGTCATGACGTATGCACGCAGCAACAAGAGGCCAGTGCAATTATGGCAGAAGACATTTGCGTGGATGCTGCTAAAGTGTCAGTTTTATCAGAACTTGACAACATTTCTTCACTAAAGAAGAACAAAGAACAGCAGTGAGTTGTTTTCTTTTCAAAAATGACAGAAGTCGTGTACTGACATGTCCACAGTCGCCATAGTTCGTGGCATTATGCATTTTTCTATGGAGTTTACTCCTTTGGTAGGAGCGCAGCTTGATGGCGACTACATCATGTGTTTTGTTGCTCTGATTGGCCCGTAAAGATGTGACAGACAGAACATTTATCCAATCACCCTCAGAGTTTTTTCTCAAAGCCTCTGCCCCTTCCCAAACGCTGTGTATGAGTGTGCCAGGTTATCTCTTTATTGGAAAAGGAGCAAACTGAAACTTAAAGTTTTTCTTGGCAGAAAAGATGTTTTTGCAGTTCTACCGACTGGCCTTGGCATGAGCTTAATCCATCAACAACCCTAACTGTTCATAAACTATAGGAGCGCCTGCCCGCTGCAAGTGCCTACTGCCTCGTTTTGTCTTGTCACTCGGTTTGGCCTGTAATGCATGCGATGGACAGAACGTTCATCCAATTACCTTCTGAGGATTTTTTGACAAGTCCTGCCTTTATCACACACTTTCCAGTGTTAATCAGTGTTGAAACTGATCAGGATTTGTAGATGAATTTAAAATATTCCCATGCAATGGATATGTGAAGCAGCCACTCTGCGTGTCAGGTTAAATATTCCCATGTCAACAAGACTTTTGTACCACAAACAAACTACAAAATGCAGGAATATGTTTATGTGACTTTTTGGTTAAATTTAAACAAATTGGCACCAGTAGTGACAATTAATGTTATGTATTTATTTTTTACCTCTTTCCTCCTGAGTAGGCAAACTGTCAGAGCACCTCAAACTGCAGTTCTCACATGACGCTGACATGGAAAACTGCCCTGAACATTTATGAGCTGCATGTGGGAGAAGGGTTTCTTTCTCTCCCTCTCTGTCTCTCTTTCACATACATTCAGACATACTCACATACACACATCAATCCTGTTTATCCTGTCCTGTGGACCCAGAGGCCCCTGGCTTCAAGGCCAGAGAAGACCAGCCTAGAGGCTATACGCTGTCCTATCCTGTTTCAGGCCCCTCATAGCCAGCCACATCTGTTTAATGCATACATCCAGTCATGAGGTCATGAGGGGGGAATGTGACAGGGAGCAAAGAGGACTCTGGACTTAAAGATCATTAGCACTTAGGGCCATTGTCATGATTGCTAAACATTGTACTTCATACTGAAAAGCACTTTAAGTTAAATACTGTGTTACATTAAACGAGGATTTCATTTTGTCCACGAGTTTCCTGCTCTTTGAAATAAAGGTGGTGGAAGCCAGAAAGGGTATTCATCACTCTTATCTAAAAAACTACTTTTGAACTCATGCAAAGTTCAGAGCAGTTAGAAAGAGCTCCACTGGTATTTGGCAGCCAAATCCCCCCCTCCTCCATTCATCAGGGCATGTGTCATTTCTCACTGAGACCCAAAGGTGCTCTGAGGAAAAAACTGACCGTTTTTCACCCTCAGGCTCTGTCATTGAGACATAATGGGACCTATCTGGCCAAAGGCCCTTACTTGGTTTCCATCAAATGGAGAGGAGAATGGATCCCAGAGGAAGGTATCAGTGTCCATGCGATGTTCTCTAGTCCGACTGAAGAAGGCCAAGAACAACACAGCGGGTTTAGTGCTCAGGACTTGCAGAGGAAATTACAAGCTAAAGACACTAGATCTTAGGACATTTCCAGGTATTTAAGGCTATTAATCTGCGGAATTCTTTAATGACAATATTATGGTACTTGGCTACTCGGGCTACTGCTTCAGTCTGTTTGCCCATCAGTCAGTGGACACCGTTACTTGTAAAGCACAATACACAAAGCAAACACTTGCAAATCAGACTTCTAAGAATAAGATATTAAAGGATAAACATTTGGCCTAATCAGTATTTTGTTTATATGATGTCCTATTTAAGTGAACATTCCTAAACATGTAAGGAATTATCTTTTTATTAAAGTCAAAGTGACTTTAAAGTAGGATTTCTCTAAAAAAAAATTACCCTCAACTGTGTAAGTATAAATGCAATATTTACATTTTTCTGAGTAACCTGCTGTTGCTGACAGAGCTTGATTTAATGACTCACAAAAATCCACAAGTGACTGCAAGCTGCAAATATCTAATAAAAAAAAGAGGGGAAACTTCTGTGCCAAAAAGATTGGATGTTCTCTTCCCCTTGGTTAAGCTAGTGAGTTTCAACCATGCAGCAACCTCTGGCAATGAAAAATGAAACTTATGAGGATCTGAATAAAACTGAGGTTCCTGGAGTATGTGCTTGGGTCAGGCTGCAAATGCAGAGAAATCTCCATTAAGTCTAGCATCATAAAAGCCATTGGAAAGCTGAAAATAGCATGTTTACAACCTGGTGCAAAACGTGCATTTCTGTATCAATAGTTTGCTTCTTTTAGTTGTTTTTCCTTATTTGAATTTTAACTGCATTGACAGAAAGTCACACTCACTGGCCAATTTATTAGGTACGCTTGTTCAATTTCTTGTTCTCACAAATAGCTAATCAACCAATCACATGGCAGCAACTCAGTGCATTTGTAGATAGGGTCAAGACGACTTACTGAAACTGCAACCATGCATTATAATGGGGAAGAAAGGGGATTTAAGTGACTTTGAATGTTGGCATGGTTGTTGGTGCCAGACAGGCTGTTCTGACTTTTCTGGATATGGCTGATCTACTGCTGATTTTCAGGCACAGTTATCTCTACGGTTTACAGAGAATGGTCCGAAAAAAGGGAAAATATCCGGTAAGCAGCAGTTACCACACCAGGTACCACTCCTGCCAGCTAAGAACAGGAAATGGAGGCTACAATTCACACTGGCTCACCAAAGTTGTACAATAGAAGATTGGAAAAACATTACCTGGTGGGATGAGTCTGAATTTCAGCTGCATTTGAGATGTTGTGGGATGAGAGATTTGCATCATGGATGCACAGATCTGTTGCATCTGTCTGATGCTATCATGGCTTTTCCATTTCCTTTTTGAGATAATGCCACAAAGAATTAAGGCAGTTCTGAGGGCAGAAAGGGTTCCAATCTGGTTCTAGAAAGGTGTACCTAATAAAGTGGCTGGTGAGTGAGCTTTTCAAATGTGGGACTGCTATCATTCAGCTTGGAAAAACCTGGTGAGAAACTAATGATGATGTGATGTCACTGAGACTAGGTTTACATACCAGTTCATTCATGTACCTGGATTTTGATTTTTTTTTTTTTTTCTTGTTAGCAATGAATCACTGTTGTTAAGTCTGCCAGGATATTTTCCGTTATTTGCCTATTTTACCCCCTTTGCTGGGGACGGAGAGGTAGCCTGCCACTGCCACTCTGTGTGACTGATTTTGAACTGTACTATTTACATAAAAGTGCAGCTCCTGGGTGATATTCTTCACCCTTTTAGCCACCAACTTACAACTACCACACACAATTTGCTGTGCCTCTCTTAAACAATGCAAGCTTTGCAGATAGAGTCACATACTCACTCACTTTTTCAGCACTTTTACACACATGTGCCACACAATACTTGAAGGACTACTCTCACTGTGGCACACTGCCACTCTCTGGTCTGTGAGAGGTGCTGCTGTCTCCTCCTAATCTTTCGATTTCCTATACATACACACTATCTTAGAAAGCAATACAAGAAATTTGGATGCTGACAGCAGTCTGGTGAAGTTTCAATTTAGCTTAAATCCTGTGAAGTTTTACAAAACTTTGCCAGATGTTTGTTGTGTACACTGAAGTTTTCCAGGTCCTGATCTCCAAGGTCAGATTTGTGTCAGTTTAAGAAACCTGCAGTTTCCCAGTTACTTTCTAATAAACTGTTACTTTGTATGTGGAAACAGAAAATATGACAAGAGGACAGGGAGTGTGATGAAGCTGTGAGGGGTTGCAGAATAAGAGAGGATGTGCAGAAAGAGGGAGAGTGAGAAGTGAGAGAGCAGAGCACTGTGTGACATACAGACAGATGGTAGCCTTGCTGCAGAGCTGCTGAGGCACATGCGATAGCCGTGAACCATGATAGAGCCTCCCACACCCACGCCTCTACTGTTGACACCTCTCAATATACTCAGACAGGGAGACAAGGGGGGCTTCTTCGTACATTAGCATGCTGAAAAACTGAGATCTTGGACTATTTGTTGATTTGCATCCCTTTGGTGGTACTGAAATTCATGACTCAGAGAGGTTTACCAAACAGAAAACAGAGCTAACATTGATATGAGTTCATAATGACTGGGATATTTTTGCACTCCTGAAAATTTCTGGAAGAGTTTAGGACAAGGGTTGAAGCGACTGACTGACACTGAAACCTTGTTATTCTTTTGTGAGAATTTGGCCCTTTTTTCCAACCCAACACCAACATAGCTGTTAACATGACAAGGTTAGATTTACATCTTACAGACTTATTAGAATTGAGAAGTGTGCAACACAAAACAAACGAAATAAAAAATAACCACTACAGTTGCTGCAGTGTGCTGCAATTAGTTTTAAAATCAGAGAATCTGAGCACAAAACAGCAAACACAGGGGTTCAACAGTAGTTTTCACCCAACCACAAACATTTTTCAGAAGGAACTGAATAATTAAACAATTTGCTAGCATATTAACACTGCTACCTGAGGGAGCTCTGCTGCAGGCTACACTAAAATTACAGGTATGTTTAAAAAATAAATGTTTTCTGACAGATTTCTCACCCCCCCTCCCAAACAGCTTCATCTTTTTTCTACTGCCCCTCCCTTTAGTTGATTGTACCCCTATTCTTCTCTTTGCCTATTATTGCGTAAATATTTGATTTCATTTCTGTTCTTATTTAACATTTTGTCCTCTCTAAAACAAAGAGATCACAGAGAAAATACTTTTAAAAAACATAAACTCAGTATTTTTGGTGTCATCATTAACCTTTTCAAAATGAAACACTGATGAGAAAAGGTGTCATCATTAACATTTTCTCAGTGGAAGAAAGAGTCATTCTGAGTGGCCAGACTGGCCAACAACTGGGTGGCCATTCTTGCATTTGCTCCAATTCTAGATGGCCAGTCTTTCTCTGGTGATATTGCTGTATTAATGTTTAAGAACATATACATATATGAACATACTTGCAATATTTCCTGATGCATACACAATTTCACTCAATTAGACTTTATTATTATTGTCTTCATTATTAAGTCTAATGTGTGATTAGAGCAGGTGTCAGAAACAAAATGTTGTGTCTTGACAGCATGCAAGCTCTGCAGTGTGACATGGGACATGCACAGGAACAAGGGAAGAGGAAGAGGACAAGGTATCAGGAGTGTAGAGATAGGAATTTTATTTGATTGCTTTCACCTTCCTCACACTATAGAGCTTGTTTGCTTGTTTTCCAAAGTTGAGATTGTGAAATGGCCAAATTTTTCCCAGGTGCAACCCATAATATCCATATTGATGTTTGAAACGTACATCTTCAGTGGGGTCATACCATTATGCAATGACTTGTGACAACATGGAGATATAACTAAGCTTAGCACACAAAGTAAGGACATTTGTTTTTGGTAGATTATTTCTTTGTTGTAACAATGCTTGCTGGCAATAAATCTTACACAGTTGGAAAGCCTGTTAAGTTCCCTTTCAAATGATGACACATTTGTAAGGATCATGCATTAGTGGGATGAGCAGCAGGGCTCATTATGTGGGTTGTGCCCATGAAAAATTTCACAAATCTTCTGTGTCAATTTCAAACATTTTATTTTGCTGTTGCTACTGACTCTTGTCTTGAGTTTCTGGTACCCCCAGGTGCTGACAATCAGGGGCCTGATTGGTGTGGGCTGCAACCTGGAGGAACATTATGTTCAGCTATGAGTCCAGATTCTGCCTACAGCAGTTGGATCATAGGGTCAAAGTGTGGAGAAGACATGAAGAAGAATGCAGTGTTGACTGCTGCACCTATAGAGTAATATCTTTTGCTGGAGGCAGTGTGATGGTTTGGGGCGGCATCTCCTTCACTGGAAAAGCAAGGCTCGTCATCAGTGGAGGCAATCTCAATGCAGAGAGATATCGAGATGAGATTCTACAACCAGCACAAATCCCATATCTCCACAGTCTGGGGCTGAACTCTATCCTCCAAGATGACAATGCTCACCCCCACAGAGACTTGAAGACTACCTCCAGAATTTGGGAGTGGAGAGGATGGAATGGCCAGCTAGTCCTGACCTCAACCCCACTGAACACTAGAGGGATCCGCTTGGGCATGCTGTTGGTGCCAGAGTGACTAACACAACTGCCATGGCTAATTTGTGACAAATGCTGATTGAAGAATGGGATGCCATCCCACAGCAGTGTGTGACCAAGGTGGTGACCAGCATATGAGGAGGTGCCAGGCTGTTGTGTCTGTGTATGGTTCTTCCAAACGCTACTGAGGCTCCTGTTTGTTCAAGGTCACATATTATGCAAAACACCCTTTTTTATGGTATTCTAACAAAAATATGTGCCTCAGGCATGTCCACAATCTCCACCAAGAAGCAGACAAATCCATTTCCTCCCCCTCTTTCTTGCTCCACCTTTCAGAAAATGTGTGCAAAAATAAATGCTCTCAGATTTTCCCTTCAGGATGTCATGAAGGGAGTTAGCACTGCACGCAGATTCGGCTGGCCCTCCCAGCTTGGAGGAAGTTCTGCCCACTGAATCCTCCTCTCAGCTGCCAGTATTTGACTTAAACACGCCTAATACAAATTTTTCCAAGGTGCAGATCAAGTGAAGTACTTGCTTAATAAGGCAGCTAAATAGCTCAGCGGTTTTCATTGCTGACTTTATTACTCAAAATTTGGGGTTCAAATCCTGGTCATAACACAAAAAAAAGCCACAAGAATCTCCTGAGAGGAGCATGGTCAGACAGCTCATTAACATTTAAAGTCATAGAAAAAGCATGTTCTGAGCAGGGCTGACACAGAGGGGTTTACAGATGTGCAAAAATCCAATATTGGAGCAAACTTCACAGGCATGTTTTTGGGGACCTATGAGATCAATGTAAATTTGTCTTAAAGGGGTAAAATGTTAACCTTGCAAGGCAGATGAATACACTGGTTTCCTTGTTTCTCACAGGCCAATCCATCTCGCAAAGCTCACATCTGCACCGTTTGGTTCCAGTTAGAAAGTTGCAGGACCAATCAGCGATGAGGGGCAGTACTTTCGGGTGCGGTGGGTTGTGACATAAGCAAGCAGCCACAAGAGACCGGTGCCGTTATGGCGGCAGACATAAGTGCTGCTAAAGTGTCAGTTTTATCAGAACTTGACAGCATTTCTTCAAGAACAAAGAACAGCATTGAGTTGTTTCTTTTCAAAAACCACAAAAGTCATGTACTGACATGTCTACAGTTGCCATGGTTTATTCTTCTATAGCAGCAATGACGTCACGAGTTTTGTTGCTCTGATTGGCCCGTAAAGATGTGACAGACAGAACGTTCATCCAATCACCCTCAGAGTTTTTCTTCAAAGGCCCTGCCCTTTCCCAAATGCTTTGTATGAGTGGTTTCCCAGATGGATGTGTGAAACACATCCATCTGATGTGTCATGTTAGTAAAATGTGAGATTTTTAAATGCATACATTGTTAAATTGCCAATATGTCTTGTTTCTTTATACTTCAATTATCCAATCCACGAAATAAGAGTCAATAGGAGAATAAGCTGTTTGGCATTGGCAGAGAAGATTTGCCAAATTTTTCACAGGTGCAACCCAGACACTCAGCTCTGCTGCTCATCCAACAAATGTATGCTCCGTACTAACATGACACCGTTTAAAGGGAACTAAACAGGCTTTCCAATGGCAAAAGGTTATTGACAAGAAGCATTGTGACAACAAAGAAATAATCCATCCAACATAAATTTTCTTGTGTTAGGAGGGAGGCTGACAGAAAAAAAATTGGAGTGTGGGAGTAAAAATCCATGCAAAGCTCACCCTGAGTTTATGTATTTGTAAAAACACTTGTTAACATTCTAGCAACCTTAAAAAAGAAAACTTCATAGAAATGTGATAAAACAGCTTTTGGGTACATGAGGGCATGCACTGAAGCACTGACAGCTTTTTTCTTTATCATTCCCTCCTTTCACTGAACTATAAAATATAAGTATCAAATGTTAAAGAAATGGGAAAAAAAGACTAAAAAGAAAGCTGATGGAGCTTCACACTTTCATGGAAGATGTTAAACCTGTAAAAACAACAGCTCAGATTCTGTATGTAATTCATCAGTTCAAAAATAAAAGTATGTTTTACCTTGTCAAAAATTGATTAAACTTGCATACCAAAAATGACAGAAATAAGCAATAAAAAATACTTTTTCACCAATAACAGAAAAATTGAATTTCTTTGTTAAATACTCTATAGTTTATTACAATGAAAATAGACAGTGAAGTGAGTTACAGTATGGTACTGCTGATATTGAGGAAACTGGATCACCTTCAAAAGACCTCGGGATATGCAGAAAGTTTGTTTTCTTCAGTAAGAAGATGAAACCCTCACTCAAAGGCAGAAGCTACTAGAACAGAGGTCACCCTGAATGTGGCACCAGGACGCCATTGTACACTGACGGAGACCTATGACCTCAGCAGGTGTCATCACTTTAAAGAAACAAAACAACGTTCCTACATTTACAGTTATTTTGTTGCCTCAGCCTCTTTCGGTGCATTTTTCACTTCATCCACCCTTTTCTCTCAACCACTCCCTCAGTCCTCCCACTCCTTTTACACCCGCCTCTCTCTCGGTCTGTTTTCCTCCTTCACCCCCTTCATCCTGCCCATGCAGGTTGGTCTGCGTGGTTCGTTGTGTTGTTTAATATGCACAGCCCATTCTTGCTCCTTTATTATTGTCCCAGTGGCGGCGGAGGCCCTTTTCTTTGGCCAGACAATGGGCGGCGTCGTGACAGAGAGCACGGTGGTCATGTCCCATTTGCCACCCCGCACTATCTCTCTATCCTGCCCCCCTTCTCACCCGCTGTCCGCTTTTCAATAGCACCCTAATACTGTTACAGGAGAGAAAGACCTGGGAGCCTTCAATACGCCCCAAGCCTCCAGGGCCACAGCTATATACATACTATTAGCATAATTATAGCCTGAGAGAGTGAGCGAAGGAGAAAGACAGATAGATGGAGAAATGCAGAGGGAGAGAGAGGCAGCAAAGGTGTTTGTAATGTGGCAGTCCTCCCCCCAGCACACCCTCACATACAGACAGACATTTGAATAGATCTGGTATTGGATTTGTTCTGATCTCATCTGTAGTTGGAATGGTTCACTTTAGGCTGAGGGGACTCCTGGGTGGGCAATTCTCCTGTTGGTGCCATGGTTGCCTGACTTTGAACTTGAACTTGGACCCTGGGGGTGGAGCAGATTGGAATTGAATTGAAGAGGGCTCCCCCTGGGATACAGAGCTGGTAAATGCAGGCTGAAGCAGATGTGGTCCTAACTGCTTATTTACACATTAACATCTCTTCAGGTTTGTTCTTCTGTCCTGCTTAGATAAATACGTCTATTCATGCTTGCATGTACTGGCAAGGTATTTGAGGTTGGGCCCCAAAAACTGTTTCTTTTCGCTTTTTATGAGGAGAAATCTTTATTACTGGTGTCTGTCTGGTCTGATCCACTTAGAATCAGTGATTGAAGTAGAATTTTTGATTGACTTTTAAATATTTTAAATGCAAGATCCTGAACATTGCTTTTCCAAATTCCAGCAACTTTAGTTAAGATGGATCATGTTTTTTGTAACTTTTTGGAATATGACGATACACTTAAGAAAAACTTAAAGTTGTTTGTTTCTACAATTGTATTGCTTCTACAAATAAGTCTAAAGAAAAGCCAAATATTATAAACATAAAAAGTTCAAATGTCTGATTTAAATACTTTGATGTCACAGACCCCTTTGTCAGATGCAGTTGGAGTGCTGAGTGGAGGTTCATACCTGAAATAAAAATAAAAGCCCCACTGCATTCACATTGTATCATTTTGTGTCATTTACAACTTGAGCTTAAACTCTTTTAAAATCATCGGCTCATTATTTGCTTTATTTTTGGAAGTTAATTCTCTGAGACCACCATTGACATGTATGACAAGAAAAGGCTGAGTTTATAAGAAATGAAATATCTTTTGATACAGCCATTCATTTGCCATTCCAGTGACACTATCCATGCCTTTGTAGCCCTTATGGTAGTTCTTCTAGTGAGCCTGTTGCTTGGGTAACTTCTCAGGACATTTAAAGATTAAATCCACACCAGTAACTCTGATATTGAAGGTCTTGTAATCCCCCTTTTTCAAAGATTTATTTTGGGCATTTTTGTGCCTTTATTTGATAGAGGAGGACAGTGGATAGAGTTGGAAACAAGGATGAGAGCGAGGGAGAGACATGCGGTAAAGGGCCTCAGGCTGGATTCGGACCCGGGTCGTCCATGTACACGGGGTGTGCCTTAAACCACTAGGCCACCTGCGCCCACTTTTTATTCATTTTTGGTCACCTCTTCTGCTAGCTAAGCATTAGCCACCAAGTTGAGTCCCCAAAACAGATGTCACATGGGCTGTGACAACCAATGGCAGGCTGTTCCATTGTCAAATCATGTGTTGCCGAACAACGCACGTCATTACACTTAGAACCTAAAGGAGAGTGTCTGAATAGCTCATAATGAAGAAAAAGAAACAGGAAGCCTAAGATGTGTTCCTCTGTGTCACTGCAGACAGGAAGTGCTGTGGCTCATAATCAGCCAATTTAAAATAGTGCAAATATGTGAATATTTCAAAGACTTTTTGTCACAGAATCTTTATTTTTTTAACTTTTTGGTCCCAAGAGATGAGAGAACAAGTTAGTGCAAAAAAAGAAAAGTTTGAGTCACAAATGTGACACACAGTGATTAATTTGTGTCTTCATAGTTCCAAAAAGTTTTTAAATTTAAAGTGACATTACTGCAACAAATGTTTTACAAGATTTTAAGACAATAAGGACAAGTGACACAAAATAGTTTAAAAAACAGCTTAGGTATCCGTGGCTGAAAGGCACGTGGCTGCAGGGTGTTGCATATCAACATTGTATTATTTGATTTATTTTAGTGCAATTTTATCACAAAGTCCCACTGAAATCTAAAATCTCTTTTAAAAAAGAGACCTGGCCAAGGCAGCAGCCAAATAAAATCAAACTTTGAAAACCAATCTCAAACAACATGACATTGTCACAACTTTTTCTAAGGTACTTTTAAATACAGGGCGGCCTTCAAGAAAAAAAAAAAAAAAAATTAAGTGTCTTTCACCAATTTTTCTGATACACTCTTAAATTTGTAAAATGAAATCAGCTTGCATCATTGTAGCTCTTCATGACAATGACTCAATGTCCAAGGTGCATTATAGGTGCATTGAAGATAGTTTTCCCCTGATCTGTTGTAACTCAGGGAGTGCTGATTTTAAATGTGCTTTATAGCAGATTGAAAAGGACATTTATTTGGATTTGATTCCATAAAGCATATACTTGTAGATTTGGACATCGCTACTTACACCTTCAGACAAAACCAGATCCAGATTGTGCTTACCCCACACAGGCCTGGATGGAGGATTTTGACATCTTTGGATAAGTTGCATGTCATTGGAGCATTCTCGATTAGAGTCTGACCGGACTATTTGTGAGTTATGCCCCTTCTCATTGTCCTTTGTTTATCACTTTTATTTTATCCAATAAGGCAGAAATGCCTCAAAATATAAACCAAGTAACAGCAGCAAACCCTTCGACTTCATACCTGAAGCATTAAAAGTGTTTTTACATCAAAACTACACAGATGAACAGACTGTCACTCTCTGACACAGGGACAGATGGTCACACTATAATGCCAGTATTTACCTTCACACAGCATCTGTGTACACAACAAAACAGATCACCAAAAAGAAACAATGATCTGTTCTCCAGCCACTGCATTTTTTACAGGAAAGGATACTATAGTAATAGAAAAAGCCAGCTCTCTGCCACCAGCCCAGTCGTCCCGTTTTAGGGGCGGCTTTAAAGCATGTCACAAGACCTCATGCATAGTAAACAGAGCGGCCTCCATGGCTGACTGGTGAGCAATTTGCCTCGTAGATTGCCTGGCCCCGGGGCCTTGGAGCTATGTTTATGTATGAGCCCTCCTGTTTCATATGTATCGGCCCCGGATCATTTTCTACTCCCCCCTCCCCGTTCGCTCGCTTGCAGAACTGATGGCATACACACATAGGCAAATAGAAAAACACACACTGGACATTGTGCAGAGTAACACACACATAACATAAACATTAAGAGTGATGACCTGCACAAGGGGCAACTCTGTCCCAGCAGATTACACTATTGTCAATACAAATAGAAATTTACTATACATGTGTCCCAGCTGCTGCTGCTTACCGTGGCAGTCGTGCCTGGTGGGGTGAGTGGAGATGTATTAGGCACGTGTTGTCTGTGATGTCGGTTTTACGCCTCCCCATGCTGGCTATTTTATACCCCTTTAACTGTGACTTCTACCTTAAATAAACAACTTACAGGCCAGGCTGAAGCTGCACACTCATGATTAGTGTACTCAGTGTCATCAGTGTCTCTCAATAACATAATCAAAAAGCTCTGATCACATGTAAATAAAGATACTTTCAAATATGTGTCAAACGTTGTTTGAATATTCTGATGTTGATGGCATATTCTGAGAGACCGCATGCAGAGAGACAATTATGAAACTGAGTACATGCAAGCCGAGAATCTGAGTTCATTAACCCTTCATCACTCCCTTCGTTATCCCTCCTTCCTCCATTTCTCACATTCTTATCCCTCTCTTGTTCTTCTCTCTGGCTTCTTCATTCATCGTTTGAACCCCCACCCTCCCAATCTATGCTTAATGAGAGAGTCGACAGGTTTTAAAGATGCTCAAAGCCCATCCCTAACTAGAAAAGAGATTTTCAGTGTAAGACCATCTGAAGAAATATTTACAACATCAAAAGTCGGGCCGAAGATGTCCTCTATGTGTCAGCTAAGGGCGAAGCATCTCCAAAGGGCCAAAACTGTAATGGGTTTCACAGGACACAATTTGTTTGATATGAAATGATCCTCGGCAGACACAAAGTGGCCCCCATTAGGGGCCAAGCAGATTAGCGCAGTCCTCTGAGGGTCCGTGGCTCAGTGTCAGTGGTGGAGGACCCTTCTTATCTTTCATTAAGCGCACACAGCAGGGCAGATTCACCATCCCAGGAAGGGGGGAGGACTCAGAGAGAGAGAGAGAGAGAGAGAGAGATTGGTGGTGTTTAAAAAATCATTTCCACATATCATAGCCCCATCTCTAATTCAAAGCTAGAAGCGAGGGAGCCGTGGGGAATGCACTGCGTCTTTCTCTCCAAATGCCAAAATTGACCAGCAGGCACAGAGGAAATGAGGCTGAACATAAATACGCACACACAATGACACACTCATATGCATGCGCGTACACTTGTGCATACAGACAGGTTGAGGAAGAAAAAGAAGACGTACACATAAGCAAGCGCTAGCAACAAACACATTCACACATGCCAAGTCTTGAGCACAGACAAACCACAAAATGAGACACACTCAGACACACACAGGGGAATACACTCTTCTCACACATACATCCACACAGCACGCTGATGGCAGCGTGCCATACCGGTTCATGCCTAATCTGTGTTTGTTAATGGTTGGCGTGTGCTAATTACTGTCACTGTGCACCAGGGGCCTCTGCTGGCCAATCACCAACTAGACTAGCCTCTGACCAGCCAATCGCTAGCCGGTCTAGCCTCTGAACCAGAGGGGCTTCTGGGAGAGAGGGACTTTCAGCAGCGGTGGAATTGGCCTTGGAACAATCGTCCGTCTAATGCTGGAGCATGCAGTGTGTGTGTGTGCAAGAAAAGAGGGAGAGAGATGTGGATGGAAAGAAAGACATAGGAAGTGTGTGTGTGTGAGAGAGAGAGAGAAAGAGAGAGAGAGCCTCCATGTGTATGCACATGTGGCACTATGAGCTCGTCCGCCTATATGTGTGTGAGCAGCAGACGACAGAGTGGAAAGGAAAACAAGGCCTGAATGTGGGCCAAGTCAACCACTCCACAGGCTCAAAGGCAGCAGTAATCCAGTGTTGACATGGTAATAGCCATGAGCTTAGTGTCAATTAGATAGAAACAATATGCTTACTCTTTTGGATTAAGTGGAGAGTACCTTTTAAGTAAAGCAAGCCCAGCAATATGGGGCGAAAACTGAAAAGGAACAAGGCTGTGAATCTGACTTTCCAATCCAATGCCTGTTTTTGTTTCTCACTGCTTCAAATACTAATTCCATATCTTTCAGCTTGTTTGTACCAATTTGACTCCCTGGTTAGTGACAACCATCAACGCAAGATTTCACCACTATTTTGTGCTGGCATCATATTTCTGCCCTCAGAGGCTACATGGCCTTATTACATTTCACTGTCTTAGAATGGGTTTCTAGGCCATGACAATCTCAAACCATGGAGGCCAGCATCATTCAGAGCCAGTGAAAGAGGAGAGATACAAAAGGGTGAAACCATCTTTGACATTCCTGGAATGGCCCTGGAGCCATAAGAGGGAGGCTGTGCGTAATGTGTGTACATATACAGTATGTGTGTATGTTTGGTTTAAATAGCTGCTTTGCTCCTCTGATAATGCCACGGCACTATCTGAGGCCAGAGGGGATGTGGGGGAGAGGATCATGTGATTGGTTGATGTGTTACACCATCTTAAATGATAGAGAGAGTCCATTTACAGCAGTCGCCCACTGATGCTGCCCTGGAGGGAGAATGAAGCATGAGGACACCTTCATGTAAACAAGGCGTGTGTTTAAAGGTGCAGTACATGCAAGCCTTTACCCAATCATACCAGGTATGGCTATTACAAATCAAGACTAATGCTGTAATACTTTTTTATTCAAGATAAACATTTTTCAGTGTCTTTCTCCTTCAATATATTCTCCTGGTGCATCAACACACCGCTGCATTCAGGTCTTCCTCTGATCAAAGCAGTGTAGCAGGTCTTTTTCAGACAGTCTCAGAACCTCTGTTGTTCTTTTGACACAGTTTCAAAACGTGTTCCTTTCAGCACAGATTTTGTCTTATGAAAAAGTCACATGGTGCCCGATCAGGTGAACAGACTTTTTCCTCACAGTTTTTCAGGAACCTGTATGTAGTAGTGTTTATTCCCTGTTGACCCCTCTGTAACCCTCTCCCCTAAAATGATACCCTTAATGCAGGGGTGTCAAACTCAATCAGAGCAGGGGCCAGATTGGCCTAACAGGGTTGATGTTTAACCATAAAATATCAACCTTATTTTCACCAGAAATGAATTATGGGGGTAAAAATCTTGGCACTGATGATAAATGATTTTGCAATAAAAAGGTGAACATGATAAGTCAAAAACTCAAAATCTGAGATAAAAAGTCAAACTTATAAGTTTAAAAGGTAAAAACATGATATTTAAAGTCAAAATAATGTTTTTAAAAGGCAAAATATAAGATAGAATATTGAAACCATGAATTTTAAAAGTCAAAAACAGAAAAAAATTCTAAATCATAATTTTTAATAGTAATAATTTGAGGTAAACATTGAAATCATGATTTTGTCAAAATATGAAACAAAATTAAGAATAATGCATTTTAAAGAGGAAAAAATGATATGAAATTTAAAATTAGGAGTTAAAAAAGCCAAAAGGTGAGATAAAAATCAAAATCATGATTTTAAAGGGTCAAAAAAACTGAGTTAACATGGAAAATCATGAGTCTTTAAGGTAAAAAAATGAGATAAATGTTAAAGTTAGGAGTTGAAAAAGGTTAAAATATGAAATAAAAAGTCAAAACCATAACTTTTAGTCATAATTGCAAGAGACAAAATTGAAAATATAGAGAAAACACTAATTTCTTTTCCACATTCCTGACTTTTTATCAAATCATTTTTTACTGTTTACTTTTTCTCATTTTTATGAGTCATCAAGGTTAAGTTTACATTTTTTATACTGGAAGAAATCTGCAGACCTCATACTGGTGGGCCAGTTATAATAAAAACATGATATGTTCTCGTGGGCCTGGTATAACTGCACTATGGGCCGGATTTGGCCCCCTGGCCTTGAGTTTGACACCTGTGCCGTAATGTAAAAAAAAAAAAATAAAATCAACATGGCCTTAAATTTGGACTTGCTTTGTCATACTTTCTTCATCCTCAGTGACGATGGTGTTTTTGTTTTCCAATGCACTGACTGCCGTTTTGTCTCAGGATCGTATCAGAGGATCCAAAATTTATTGCATGTAATCCCTCTTTCTAAAAAAGTTGGTTCTTTTCAATTTGTTCCAAAATGTCTCCACAAATGTACTTGTGCCTTTTGATCTGGAATCATGAGTTTTGGGGCAACTTTGGCACACACTTTTGTAATGTTCAATTTTTCGTGCATAATTTGCTGAACTGTCTCTTTGGAAACCATTCTACTGTCATTCATATACTGAGTCTTCAATCATTTTGAACGATTTGCTCAATTACTCTCTGCCTTCACAAAATCTTTTGTGCCATTGAAACACACCTGCAGGTGACATGCAGTGTTCCCTATACACCTCAGTTATTGTACGAGAAAATTCAGCTGCTGTTTGTTCAATTTCACCAAAAATTTCAAGTTAATGTGTTGCTCATCTTTTAAGCTAATCATTTTCTGTCACCTTAGCAAAAACACATACACTTCAATCAGTAGCTAGCAGTGAACTAAAGATGTCACTTAGTGGAAACGTACAGCAGTTGTGCGTGAATATCCAACCTTTGATATAAAACGCTCAGTGTGACTAGGCACAGTCTCATCATTAGATAGCCATACTTCCTACATTTAAGGCACATTGTAAGGAGAGTTTATTCCTAGAGATCATCAACATATGCTGGACATTTATTCTACGTGTAAATTGATTTTGAACTAGGCCATAAACATGTTTATTTGAGCAGTTGAAATGGGCATTTGGCTTCAAATTTCAGCACTGGAGGTTCCAGCTTAGGAGAGACCTTCAGAAGGATGCTATAGAGTTGTCATATTAGGTTTGGTGCTTGGTTCTGAATGGTTGTAACAGGTTTCTGTTGGAAGAGAGTCAGACTGAAGGGAATGTAGAGAAACTTGGTAAAAAGAAAGCTTGTTATGGGTGGCTCAAAGCAGGTATCAACCTTCAATGCTGAAAAATAAAGGTAACACTGAGGCATCTTCAGCTGCACTTCCTCAAATGGCCACTTGAGGCCTGCTCCAAAAGAGGGTCAGTTCCCATTAGGTTCCATAGAATAATGATCAAAATTGCAGCTGAGTTAGACATGTATTCTAATAGAAAAAAGGTATTTCCTTCTTTGTATGACAGCCCCCGTCCTAGGAGGCGATATTTTTCATCACCTTTCCATTTCAAACAATATATGGATATATGAGTTATGTATGATAAAAGGCCTGGACTCATTGAGAGACAGCTGTCTAAATGACCTTCATTAACTTCTTCAGTCATATACGTAGCCTTTTGACTGTGTTTGTGTTGTTTCTTTCGTAGAATACCTTGCTTAATGCAAGGTATTTGAATGACTATAAATGACTGTGGATTGATTTATTAAACATCACAAGTAAGCAGGTACTGGATGGTATCTTGGTTATCCAAAGCTAAAAAGATAAACAGTAACCTCAGCATTTGCCTTGATACCACCTCTCCACTACCTTCTAGTTCAGGGAGCTAACTTTTGGCTTCAGAAGACCAACCTGGCAACAGGCAATATGCTTGGTTATAGACTTCAAAAACTAGGATCAATTGTCATGTTCTGCTCCGTGTGTTTGGTTATGTTTTCATTTTTTTACTATTGAAGTATTTACTAACTGTTTTATTTTTGTGTCACTCACATTTCCTCTTGTTTCAGATCCTCCCCTTCCTGCCCTCATGTGTCTCCGGCTGCATCTCACTTTGACTTATATATGGCTTGGGTCTCTGGCGTGAGTCTTTTCCTCGAGACTTAGTCCCGCCCACCAGAGACTCATGGAGAGACTGGAGGAATCAACGCGGAGGACTAAAGCCTAAAGACCAAAGTTTGATGGCCCATGGGACATCCTTCCCTCTGCAGCGTCACATGAAGCGACGTCAGTTTATGATGACGGTGCAGACTGATCATCTATCTGCTAATCATTAATCAGCTGATCATCAATCAGCTGTCAGGAGGAATAAACAGCTGTGTCTGCATAAATTTGTACTTTATTTATTCTGAACAAATATCCATGTTTACAGTGTTTGATCTCAGTGTGGGATCAGAAAACATCTGCATGAAGAGAAACCTGCAGTATATAAAAAAAACATGCAGACTCTTTCTACCAGCAAATGATTTATCATGAAATATTATCCTAATTATTCAGTGTGAAGACTATCAAACCTCACTAATAATAGAAGTTTTATTGACCCTATGATGATTCTAAAACTTGTTTTTCCTGACAGGCTGCTGCTGTCAGGCTTTAATTCTCTTCATAATCTAATAAACAGAAATAACTGACTTCCAACCCACCAAGCAAAAAGAATAGTTGAAAAGACGTTTAAAAAACATGTCTCCACTATGTCTAAACAACGTCTAGATTTAATTGGAAAGTGAAAGGTGAAAAGCCGTAATTTTAGGGTCATTGAAAAGGCATCTCTAAAAAGACTTTGCTGTAATATGGTCATATTTTAAACGACTATTATTGGGCTAAATTTGGCCCAAATCAGATGGACAAAACATAGCCCAATATTCTACGACTATCTTTTGTCTAAATTAAGGCTATGACGGACTGAATTTAGACTCAACAACAACAACAACAACAAAAAACATCTAAATGATGTCGGGTGTTTGGTGGGAAAGGGGAGATTTATATCCTGTTGATTTTATTAGCTTTTAACATGTTTTATGTTTGAAGGTGAATCAGAAAAGAAATCAAATATCAAACTCCATACTGGTTAACTCTTTAATATTGATTTTATTAAATGTATTCTCAATACTTTATTATAAATGCTTATTTCAAATACTTTTTAAAAAAATCCTAGCCCATCACTTATTGCGCCTTTTAAAACTTCTGAGGTTTATATTCTCTTGAGTCTGTTGAGTCCATTTATCTTCTGTTATAAACTCTGTTTCTCCTCTTGTTTATCTCTGCTGGTGCTGTGAAGTTTCACTGACATCCACTGTGTAGCAGCATCCAAATCAGAGAGCGATACCCAATAAGGGGACGTGTCTTTGAGTAAAAAGGAAGCCTGCTCTCATGTGTCTCTGCTCATCAGTCTTCAAATCTCAGTCCTCGGACTTATGTCTTCGGTCTTAAAACCACTAAAGGGGCTCCGGAACAGTCTTTATGATGGCGGTTCAGGAACTACTTCTGGTTTGAGCAAAGACCAAGGACCGAGGTCTGATAATTAAATGACATGAGATCCGCCTTCCCTGCTTGTGTGATTGTCTGCCACGCCCTGATTGTTTCCAGCTGTGTCTCATTGTCTTCCCCTCCTGAGTATTAAGGGTGCTTTCACATTAGGCCCAGTTGCTTTGGACTGTGCCGTGGCGCGATTCCTCCCCCTCCCCCTTCCCCGCGCTGGCTTGCTTTCACACTAGTAACATCGATCCATGCCCGGGCCCGCTTGCGTATTTACTCAGTCTGAAACAGCAGGTGGCGGTATGCACATAGCTGGTTTACAACTCCACCAAGGAGGAGAGAGAAGAAGAAGCTACCATGGCAGCTACTCGGGTCTACCACCTGAGCAAAGATCGTTTTTGTTTTGACCTGGCAAAAAGTCCATCCTGCAGCCATGGATGATTTAAAATCACTCTTAAAAATGCCAGCAACTTTGCTCTTTGTATCTGCACATCTACGTGCAGCTCAGAGGATTAAATGGGCTTGTGCTGTGCAGATTCAGGGCTCTATTTTCGTAGACCAGGTGCAGGCGCAGCGCACCTGCCCTGTGCCGCGCCTGCGCCGCGCCAACGGGGTGTGTCCAGAGCATTTTGCAATTTTCGTGCACTGCGCAGTCCAGCGCAGGGCACTCACGCATCCGTCCCTCCCACCGGCGCAAGTGGCAAAGAGGGAGGAGACAAGGCGTGAGAGGGTTTAACACAGCCAAGTGTAATCTTCACCAATCAAATGAACGCCTCTCCTTGCCTTTAAATGCGCTGCGGGCAAGGCGCAGTGCTAATTTCACCTCGCCACCACCATGGATGAAGACAGCAGCAGCAGCTCCAGGCGGCCAAACTTCTCCCAGGAGGAAACTGATGTGCTGGTCCGGGAGGTCCAAGCTCGCAGTACCAGAATATATGGTAATGCTAACAGACCTCCATGGGCTGATGATGCAAAAACTGCCTGGGAGGAAGTAACTAATATTATCAATCAAGTTTGCCCAGATATTCTGAGAACCAATGCCCAATGTAAAAAAACGGTTCAGTGATGTAAGGAGAAGGGCCCAAAAAAAAGCTGTCAGAGTAAAGAAGGCACACAGTGGCCACCGGGCTGTGCATCAGGGGCCACGACGCGCGTCACCGTGTGGACCACCTCGCAGGACAGATGTAATCTGTTCCTGTGTCATGAATAGGAGTACAAAATTAAGTGACAATTACATTAAACACAGCAGCAGGCTAATCCAGGCATCATGCTTGTGATCCACCTGCATTCCTGCTCTGTCATTGCCAAATGGGAGAACCTTTGATGATATATTCTCTCCTGATATCTCCTCCTCATCCTCCTTGCAATAATGTACTCCATCTTTTGAGATCACGTTAAGAATAAAGATTAAAACAGAGAAATATGGGCAGTCACAGGTAAATCCTTAAGACACCAACTGACTTACATTTATTCAGCGAGCATCTCTCTCTTTTATCTTTTCTTTTGAATTTCATGAGATGAGAGTAGCTGAATATATACTCCTTATCGGATGCCGTGGCTGTTTGTGGTTGGCTGAGAGATGTGAACTCGCTAGTTTATTACACTCCCAGCTGCCATCAGGTTGAGTTTCAATTACGCATGACAAACATTTTTGATCTGACATCAGATGTGACGGGACAATTTATATAGATACAAATGTATATGCTGCTTCAAACAGTTACATTAAATAGTGGTTGCTGTGATTGTTTATTGCATTGAAATGTGCCTGACACTCTGGAAACCTGCCTGTGAGGTTTTGGTGACGTGTGCGCACTGTGCGCCTGTCAGCCAAATTACCACTACACCGGGCGCGCTTCGCCTGCGCCGAGAATAGACCAGGTTGGAGCTGGCGGGCTTTCAGCGCACCTTCCACGCAGTGTTTTGGCACAAAATTGTCACGGCACCAAGCTGAATCTGTCGACACCTCCCCCGGTGCGCCGCCACACCCATCTCGGCGCAGCCCGGTCTACCAAATTGCCAAATTGGCTTCGCATTGTGGTGCGCCGGACGAAATTACCACTGCGCAGGGTGTGCCATGCTCCGCCACCCTGCACCACCCTGCACTGCACCACGAAAATATAGCCCTCAGTGGTTATTGAGGTGATAGGAGACTTTTATTGCCTTTGCACCTCCTCTCACTGACTTCAACTTGTGTTCATCTGTAAGGTGAGTCACAACAGACCATTTATTGACTGGATTCTGATGGTTTCCACACTTTATTGTGGAAAAATGTGGACAAATTGTGGCAGCGTGGAAAGAAGTTCAGTTTTTACGATGACATCATACAGCTGATACAGCACTCTGTCTTGTATCCGGGCAAGGTTGCATTCACATTTCGTCCGAACCAAGCCTGAGACCAACTCCCCAAGTGGGCCCGGGCCCAGTGGCCGGGCGCGGTTCGTTTGCATTCACACTTCCAAAACGAACCGGACTTTGGGCTTAAATGCACTTGGATCTGGGACCAGGCCCCTAATGTGAAAGCACCCTTAGTGTTCTCCCTCCCTTCCTTGCCAGTTCGTCTTTGTTCCTTGTGTCAAGTGTTCCAGCCCTTAGTCTTCAGTGTATGACTCTTGGTTTTGACCCTTGCTGTGTTTTTTTAGATTGGCCTCTGCCTCACCCTGTGGACTTGTTTGCCTTCTTCAGTAAAGACTTTGAAACTTTGACCATGTTTTTGAGTTGTGCTTGTGTGTCCAATAACCTGTGGCTTTGAGGTTGTTACATTAATGGGTAATAGGGGCTGAGTTATTTCATTCAAGACCGGTTCAGACCACAGATTAGAGTTGAGAAGGGATGTAAAGGTATCAAAATATCATTGCATAATACCTCAGTACAGCATTTATTGTGATATCAAATAACCCCCAAAACAACAAATAAAGACTTGAAAAGAAAATGATGCTGACATTTATTAAGCAACAATTGCACTCTACATATTACAATGTGTGCAAAATAGTGCTGTATAGGTGTGCATTAGACTTAAAATATAAATGTATTAATCAAATCTGATGCTTTAAAGAAAAAAAAAAATTGGTACTGGCCAAAAAGCGTTATTGGCCAGCTAGACCAGGAAAGCAATAACATTTAAATCCTGATGTCTCAGCAAATTGCTCCAACAGTGTGTCAAATGTCATGATGCTTAGAGCATGTATTCAACTGATAATATGTCCCTCTGACCATAAGATTCTTTCTTCTTTGAAAGACATTGCTGGATGTGGTTCAGACAAATTTTACCCTCACAAATGGTTTCAATAGTTGCTCTTTAGACTTTTAACTAGCACGAACTTTGGGATGTTTTAAAACACACAGCTGAGAATGATTTTTTTTTTCAATGAAGCAGCAGTACAGCCTCTATCATACTACTCAAGGACTGCTGCCTGTGTCCACCCATCTTTTTACCTTTTTCTCTGTTCACCAGCTCTCACCTCCATGAATACCGAAGCATAGCACGTCTCTGAGTCAACACATTGTTTGCTTAAATTAGAAGGTCAGTAAGGAGCCAACTAATGTGGCAAACCACTTCAGAACCACTTTTCACCCTTTCCCTTCTTTCTTTGTATCAGGCTCTCCATCATTTTCATTTCCAATGCAGCCGGAGAAGGTCCTTTCATCTGAGAGGCAAAAGGCGAACGAAAGGGAGAGACAGCCAAGAAAAAAGCTGGTGAGGGCATTGGGATGATTATATGTGAGCAGGTCTTAATGACTTCTCTCCCACTGACTCCTCTCTGCTTATTATCCAAACAGCCGGCTGCCATCTATGGAGGCCATATGACTGAAAATCTTCCTTACAAAGAAGAGAGTTGCACTTTGCTGAACAATAGGTGAAGGCTTGCCATGCTTGCCTTGAGAGCACAACTACAGCACTTAGGAGTGACCTTGTAAGCGTTTTCAAGCTTGGTGGTAACGATGATATGTTCCAGTCTAAGTGAGACTGTATTTATCTGCAATCCAAAATGTGGAGCCAATTTCATCCAAATAAGCATGGGGCAACTGCTTCACATGCACATGTGGTTCGGACCATGAAAGCCTTTCCGTGCAATTCTGCATTTCATTTATCTTCCATATAATGGTTAATAGCACCTTAAGCAGAAACACTCCTTGCTTTATAAATGCACACCATGTTTCAAGCAGCAATTTTATTCTCAAGGCTTGAGTGTTAAAACAAGGTCGCTTGTTCCCTGTATTCTCTTGAAAAGTTGAGGAGCCAAAGTTCATTCCCAGTTCCTTTTTCTTCTTTCTATTCTGAAATAACAGGGGCTTTCAGTGAGGTCACTGCACTGCCATATGAATAATAGATTTTAATTGATTTAACCTGGTCCTGAAGTGGACTAAAACGCAAGCCCTGTCACTTTCAGAGGGCAGCACGAGGGGAGCATGGTCCAGCACACATCTTTAAAAGCCCCTTGACGTGCGTCCGGGATGAAATATTTACACTGTAGTGAGGAGTGACCTCCTGCTGCAAAACCACGTTGTGATCTCCAATTGATTTCTGACAGGACAATTGGGGCGAGACAAAATGCAGGCATGCACTGTCCAGCTAAACCCGCAGGTCCTCACACTGAGAAACGACTGCACTTAAGTGACCTTGTGGAAAACAGAAGGGTTACAGAGCTTTGACTGTGAATTTTATTGCAAAGATGTAACATCAGTCTCTAAGATAATATCAGCCAAGTGGGCATTTATGTTGCCTTGAGCCCCCTCCATACTTTACAGGCAGATTATTTTCTTCATAGAAACAGTCCTGGAATAGTGAACTTCCCAAGAAATAAATTCTGAGAAAATGATAACTATTAACATCTCTGCATGATGACAGACAGGCAAATCCATCTACTCCACAGAGTTAGATGGATTTGCCAGTCTGTCATCAGACGAATACATTTTTAAAAGCTTCAGTCCACACTGTTATCACCTTACCAAACATGGTTTGGGCCAATCAGTGCCACTCAAGGAGAACGAGGCAGTAGCTACGGGTGGGATTTAGTTGTAAGGAGAGCTGATAGCAATGACTTCTGCTAGTGTGTAGCAATTAGCTTGGACGCATTGGCAGTTTTTTCATAATTGCAGCTTATTTCTTCAAAGAATTCTTGAATTAAAGAGCAAAGAACCACACTGACACCTTTTTACGAAGGAAAAGGTGTTTTCGCTCTTTGGCTGACCTGCAGCATAAGTTTGAGGGAGTTACGGGGTGGGGGCTGTATTGTGAGTCGGCATGACTGCCAGTGGAGCAATTAGCTCGGATTCAGCAATTTAATCAAATTTAAGCACTTTCCTCAAGGAAACAAGAGCTTTCGAGCCACACCAAAACTCATCCAGACAGAACAACATTTTTGCTCCTCTCCCTACAAGCCTCTGTATAAGTTTTATTCCACACTACAATCCACTTTTCATATACTATGACCATAGGTGTCAGTTTAGGGGGTGACGGGGGTGATGTGTCCCCCCCACTTTTTGCCAAGGATCGTTTTGTCCCCACCACACACAAATCCTTCATGTGTAAGCCATTGTAACCCCGGTTATTTTCAGTTGTATAGAAAATTCTGATGCTCCTGAACACACTGTCCGCACGCAAGAGTTGTAAAAAGACCCAGCAGACCTCTGCAAGGCAAAAGGCCGTGCTGCTGCTGTAGATTTGCGTCTGTGCCAACCAGAGGTCGCGTTAACCAAATATTCTCCGTCATTGACGGGTTTTTTGAAGGATGACGGAGAATTTTGAAGGCTGTCCGTCATTTTGACAGGCTGGAATGATGAGGATGAGCCTGCATTTCACCGCACACACACAGACATCTACATAGACCTTTTCCATTTAGCACACGTGGACTATCAAGGAGGTTATTTAATCTATTAAAAATCTTTCAGCAAGTGGGCTCTATCACTGACCTCGACACCGTAGCCTATTTGTAAAAGCGCGTTGGTCTCCGTGCTGACAGTGCACTGAAAGGCTGCTGCAGGTGTCTCAGCACACAGGTCAGCATGCAGACTGTTAAGGCCTTTGCACAATGAGCCTGTTTCATGTTGTTCTAATCATGTCTGCACACTGATGCCAAAATTGTCATTTTATTCGTTCTGTTTTTTTTTTTTTGTTGTTGTTGTTTTTTTTGGAGCAGGTTCTATCATGTGGATATCAACCATGGAAATATTATTCTCTCTTGTTTTATCACCTCTACCGCTCACTTACTGAAACTTCACTTAAAACACCAAAGTTTCCTCTTTTATCATGTGGATATCAACCATGGAAATATTATTCTCTCTTGCTTGCTCACCACTACCCCCCCCTTACTGAAACTTCACTTTAAACACCAAAGTTTCCTCTTTTTCATGTGGATATCAACCATGGAAATATTACAGAGAGATGGGTGAATGATGGTTCAGATCAGTGCCCATTGCTTTATTCTCTCTTGCTTGCTCACCACTACCCCCTTACTGAAACTTCACTTTAAACACCAAAGTTTCCTCTTTTTCATGTGGATATCAACAATGGAAATATTACATAGAGATTGGTGAATTATGGTTCTGATCAGTGCCCATTGCTTTATTCTCTCGTGCTTGCTCACCACTACCCCCCCCCCCCCCTTACTGAAACTTCACTTTAAACACCAAAGTTTTCTGTATTATGTGGATATCAACCATGAAAATATAACAGATAAAGGCATTTTTTGTAGCCTACTCACAGGTCATAACAGAGACAGAATTAAAAAGTTGTTCTCCATCTCTCCAGCTTGTCTCTGCGCTATGATGCATGAGCGTGTGTTGTATGAAGCTCTGTGTCAGGATGGATCCAGCTGGATTTTGAAGAAGTGACAGCGACACAGGCTCGCAGTACGAAACTACTTGTACACATTTTTGCAGTCAAGGCCAAATGCACCTGACTCAGTGTGCAAGGTCAGAGTGTGTGACGTCAAACTACAACATATTGACATTAAAAATATCCTTAAAACTGTGCATGATATCTTAAATGGCTCAGTTCATACTTGCTTGCTTAAAGACAGGGATTGCTGCTCCACCGTCACTGCGTAAAAATGATGAGTAAACACTGTGCTGCTGTGTTCATCTTTCTCTCACTGCCATTTAAAAATGCAGAACCTCAAAGATTGTTTTTTTTAAATATAAGTTCAGAAAGGGTGCTTCATTAATTTAACACTAGAATTGAAGGCATATTTAATTATATTATATTACAGATATTAAAGAGAAAATTCTAATGATGGATTGTAAAATGGCATGATGGAATTTTTATGACCCTTTCAGACAATCCTGCTCTGTGAGCATGTTTTGTTGGTTTTTCAGTACTGATAGCAAAAAAAAGTGCAATTTCACTTAAAACATGAAATAAGCCTATGCCGTGGGTGCATTTTATAGTAGCTTTACCTAAAGTAAAACCAATTATAATCATGGTCCCCAGCACGTCTCAAAAGTCACTTTTGCTGATAGTTATTGTCCCCCCACTTGTCAAAACAAACTGACGCCCTTGACTATGACAGTATTCGCTTGTCAGTTTGTTGCAGAGCTGTGCATAGCCTCATTTTGTCTTGGCCTGCCATGAATGTGACACGCTGAACTTTTGTTCAATCACTTTCTGAGAATTTTTTGAAAAGTCTGTTTTCCATGTGAGCTTTCCTAGACGAATGTGAAATATATCTATGCAATAGACAAATGAAACAGTCAATCAGACATACCAGGTTACATGTAGGCAAAGCTATCACACAACCACCTTTTAGATGGTTTTCAAATTATGTAATCACTAAGACGACTTAAAACTTGTTGTATTGAGTAAAAAGCAAAAAATGTACGACACATTTAATATTTTGCTTTATCAAAGTGTGTTGCTTGCTGATCCAACAAACAGTGTAAAAATTATGCAGATTTATTCATAACATTAGCATGATAAATTGGGAACAAAATGAAGCAGCTACACTTGAATTATTAAGATTATGAAAAATTATAATGAATGCTTTGCTCTTGATGTGACTTGTTTTCCTGATAAACAAAAGCGTCTAATTACCACAGAAACATCTGGGGATTCTGGTAACCTTCATTAATCTTGCCCAATCCCACCATTCATCTCCCCGCAGACTTTCACATTAGAAAGGATAAGTGCACCAATGACACCGCATATAAATGCAGAGCAGTTATCAGACACTTTCTCTGCGCTTACTTTCTGGCATCTTCCCACACCTCGGGGATATTGCCCAATAAATGCCTTCTGCTGGTGCCACTTCCTCTGATCTCATTGTCTCTGAGTGTTAATTGCGAGATAGTAAACACTGATTACGAGTCAATTAGCTGCTGCCTCGAACAAACTGCTGCAAGTCCACATAGCAAAAACAGGTGATGTAAGGAGGTCTGCAGACAAAGTTGGACAACTTTGCAGATTTCTGAAAGTATTCCCAAAGGTGAGAGCAGTTTGAGTTCATCCTGGACATAATAATAAACGTCACATCCAGGCGGCCTTACACCACATATATTCAACAGCTTTTTTTCCCTTCTTCACTTCCAAAACTATGAATTCTTCAGTTGAGATCCAACACCTTCAATCCATCATGTTTTACAGACTTTTCTGTGTCTGTTTTTCATCTTTATATTTGTGCTCCTGTGAGTCTTTATGCTTCTGTTTGTGTGTCTCCGTGTGTATTCAGCTCAGCCCTTGCATGGAGTCTGAGCCAGGGGTAGCATTGTGAGGATAACCCTTACAACCGGGGCCCCAGGCTGACAGAAAACCTGGCTCAGACAGAGCCGGGATATGAGACTGGATCAGACTGGAAGTGATGGAAGGCCATGACCAGGTGTGTGTAGGGGTGGGTGAGTGTGTGTGTGGGTTTGAGCAAAGAAGGTGAGAGGATTTAGGATAGATAGTGGAAAAGAGAAAAAAACAAGTTCCTGTCATAGATGTTTGAAAGTTTCAGCTATCATTTGTTGAGGCGGCTCTTGTTGCTCTTAAATGCATTGTGTTTTTTCATGAAGGCAGTGCTTTGTGTGTAGGAGTGTGTGCGTTCTGCTCCCTCCCTGACCTGCGGGATGAGTAGGGGGGAGACTCCTGCTGATTAATGGGCCTGTCGGCTCTCCCATGGTGGCACGTTTCCAAACTAAATTTGGCCACTGCTGGCTCACGGGGTCAGGTGCAGGCAGTGGAGACATTAGGGAGGCTTGGCCTCACAGCAGCATCTCCTGAACACTGCTGGACCTCAGCACCAGAAGGATCTGGAATGGACTGAGGCAGGTCATCATGCTGAATTGTTAAAGGCATTGTTTATAATAAAGAACTGCCATTTATAGAGGGACTCCTTTCCCAGTCCAAGAACTGTCCAGAAGACAGGCATTGCAGCTTAACTGGGATGTCTCTTTTTATGTATTCTTTGCATGAAGTTTGAGAGCCAGTATAAAAGAGACAGATCAAAACTTTACTTTAAATACCTTAAATTGCTTTGTTGGCACCTTTGGATAGAGCCATGCTTACTGTTTCCATGGTTCCAGTGTTATGCTAAGCTTAACTTACATTAGTATCATACACAATTGTTATTACTACATCCTTCTTCTTACTACATTATATATACTACTTGCTATTAATGTAATTACTAGGGCTGTTAAAATTAGTTGTTGATTATAATTGATTACATGTAAGATAACATAATAAAAAATGACACTGACATCAGGTACACCTGTTTGTAAGCTTTGTAAACTTGATAATAAAAAATGTGTACATTTGAAAGATCAGCACCATCCAGGAATTACTGATATGACTTGATCTCAGCCACAAGCAGAGACGTGCCAAGGTATACTACATCCAAATGCTGAATTCATGTATTGATATGCAAACTCCCATTTGTGCCTCCCTGGAATATTCTAGATCTCTGGATCATTGCTGAGATGTTTCTACACCAGACTGGAGTCCACCTGTGGTAAACTGAATTGTAGAAGGCCTCACAGCTGACAATGCATGTGAGAGCCAAAACCAACCAATAAAGTCAAAAGAACTGCCTTCTGAGCTCAGAGACAGGATTGTTGCACGGCACATATCTGGGGAAGCCCCCCCCCAAAAAAAAAAAAAAAATCACAGCACAGTGGCCTACATACAGTAATTCTCAAATGGAAGATATTTGGCAAACTAAATTCTACTATGAACTAAACTGTTCATTTGGCCTAACTGGGTCTAACTAGGACAAGGGCTTTAGTAAGAGAGGTGACCAAGAACATGATGGTCATTCTGTCTGAGCTCCAGAGATCCTGTGTGGAGGTGGGACAAAGTTCCAGAAAAAGGGCTTTGTGGCAGTGTGGCTAAACAGAAGACTCTCTTCAGTGAAAAACACATGAAAGCCTACTTGGAGTTTGCAAAAACACACACATTAAAGTCAAGAGAGCTTTCATGTGTTTTGGACTGAGGAGAGGTTTCTGTCTAGCTGTCAGCTGTGAGGCCTTCTATACAGAACTGTGTGCCTTCCCCAATCATGTCCAATCCATTTAATTTAGAACAGGAGGATTCGATCAAGGTGTAGAAACATCTCAGCAATGATCCAAAAAAAATTTCAAATGTTGCAAAGGTTCTGAAAACATACTTAAACCGGGCTTGAGAAGATATATATCCTTATCAAGGGGAAAACTGGAGTTGATTGAGGTTCTTAAAGACATTCTGCCTCTCCTCCAAAGGGCTTTTGCAGTTCATGAGAGAAAGAAAAAGATGGGAAAAACTTCTAGTTTATTGTCTGAGCCATCAGCTGTTTTCTAATTGTTTTGTCTTCCCTGAAATTCTTAAAAAGCTTGTAAAACATCAACTCGGCGCACAGTCAAGCAAACATCCTTTTTTACAGGACAACCTGGGCTTCAATTATTTTTTGGCACAAACATGTTCTCCCATCTCTTGGGGACCAAAAAGTGGAAAAAAATAATCAACCTGTGAAAAAAAAAGTCTTTAAAGGTGCAGTGTGTAAAACTGAATATCAACATCTAGAAGTGGGTTCTAGATTGCATTTCTCTGCTGGAAACTGTGGCAACCAGTTGAATTTAATGTGTATCTGTAATGTGAATACAATACAATAACTTTATTATTTTTTTTCCTTTTTTTTTCTCTCTATGTACCCATGGAAACATGTAAAAATCCAAGATGGCGGCATCCATGGAGGGGACCCTCCCTATGTATGAATTAAAGGTTTATTCTGAGTTTTTTTTTTTTTTTCAAAATAGCTGTTTTTGAATTTAGATGACTAAACACTTATTTAGATAGACCGTCTTAGAAATGTTTTGCTTTATTTTACCAAGTTTGTTCAGCTAAATGCTACTAGGCTAAATATTACACACTGCACCTTTAAAATATCCACATATTCACAGAAAAATTCTTTGCACTTTCCCCATATTGGCTGATTATAGTCATTCAGGCTCCCTCCTCCAGTCTTTAAGTGTAATGATAGCACTGTTTCGCAAAGCATGATCTGCTGACAGAACAGCCTGCCATTGGTTGTCACAGCCCATGTGACATCTGTTTTGGGAGCTCAAGATGGTGCTAATGCTAAGTTAGTGGCAGAAATAATCGAAGATAGATTAAATAATGGATAAAAAGACTTTCAATGTTGGAGTTACTGGTGTGGATTTAATCTTTAAATGCCCCAGAAAGTCAGCCAAGTTCTAGGCTCCCTAGAAAAGCTACTGTAAGGGCTACGAAGCATGGATAATGTCACTGAAACAACGAAACAGAGGGCTTCCAGAGAACAAAACCAAGTAAGTGACTCAATTTTTGGTACAAAAGATATTTAACTTCTTATAACCTCACTCTCTTCTTTTATATGACAACGTAGGTCTCAGAGTGTTACGTTCAAATGTTGTTCCTCAAACTTATTGAACTTATATGTTCCTAAGCGAGGCTATTTTACAAATGTTAGGGTCTGCTTCCAATGTTTTGTCATGCTGAAAACATCCTTAATGTTTCATGGCTAATCACTGGGTTACATCTGTTGCAACTGCTAGCTTAAGCTAATCATTAAGCTAACTTTACCACTTGGTTAATAGACTTTTTATAGTGCAGTGAAGTTTGGTGTATTTTGGTCCATTTGCTGGCATTAAAAGCAGTCAGAATTTGTGAGGTTAACAAAGATAATTGATTCACTATAACTGTAGTAAAATTCAGCAAAATGTATTTATCAAAATGTATGTTAAACTACATAAGCAGTATTAATTCATATGAGTCTTGTGAAGAACATAATTTCATGTTTCATTTGTAAAGAAATTAGGGTATGATCTAAGGTGAAATATATCAAAGATATATAAAAGTGTTTAAGAAAAGAGAAAAATGATTCATTTGTTAATGTTGAATATGTCTCTGACGTACTTCTGTTGTTTTCAGGCACTAGTCAGTTTATTTATCCCTCAAGGACTTCATGCTTTAATTTTGAGTTACATTTGATAATCTGCTGTAAATTCTCAAGCACTTGTTATATGGCACTGGAATGCCGCAAGAAATTAATATGATTCTTTCTTATCTCACTGAAAGTGGTGTTTATGATCTCATCTAGCATGGATCAAGTAAACAAGTCAATGTATTGTATATCGCCTGATGTTTCAAGTACATTGTTATTTCATTTAAAATCACTCCGTTTTGTAATATGAAACTATACAAGGTTTTAGATAAATTCACCTGGAAAGAGATTGCACTTGTGCTTTAGGGTTTCACTTCCTCAGTAAAACTCTTAAAATGGTAAATTCTAAAAGAATTCTTGCTGACCTGTGCTGAAAACTTGTACACAAAACCAAACATTTTATCCAAGCTCTGTTTGTAGAAGGTTCTGTAAGCCTCGCTGATCCTCAAAGGGGATGCAGGTGACACGGGCTCTCTTTCAAACTGGTCTGAAATGAAGGATGAGACAAAGTCTCTGCTTCGGAGAGTGTTGGTGGCAGTGCAACATCAAACTGCATAGAAAAAATGGATTGTAGGTTCCCCGTTACAAAGATGAAGGCTGTATTGGTCTGTGCAGTGGTCAGGGCTTGAGCAGACCTTTGCATCCAGGAATAAAATAAAGGCTTTTATGGTCTTATAATAGTCATTATGTGACTTTTTTTATTCCATCACAAATCAATGGCAATGATTAAAGAAGCAGCCCTATTTAACTGTAGACATAACCAGCAGTGTCCCACTCATCCATCCCCCACAGTGACATTTCCCCATCCATCTCACACTGCAATCAGCACTATCCATTATGTATTCGCTACTAGGTAACAAGCACAACTTGACCAATTACAGACACAATGATAGACCCTGCAGCTCATTTTTCTCTGTGTTTTTGCCAGCACTGTCATGGTGACCTCTACAACGGACCGACGTCAAGACTGGTTGGTGGGTCATTCAAGGTGGGCAATGTGAGTACATAATTACAGCTTGGGAACATTTGCCCTTTGCAAATTGTATGAAATGCATAGTGGCTAATTGGGCCACTTTGGCATTTGTGGAGTTCACTGGGTCATCTTTTATGTGACGGCCATTATCACTAAAGTGATAAGAGTGATAGGCCCACTCAGCTCCCTCTGGTTCCTTTTTGCTGTATCCATAGAAATAACTGGGACTGGGTCAAGCTGAGGAAGACATTACATAGCCAGCCAAAGAGGTTGAAAACGATGGCTTTCTATGTCCAAAAATGGGTGTTTTAAGTAAGAGAAAAGGTTGCTATTTTTATCAAACAAGTCTTTCCTTTACAAACACTGACATAGGGGATTAAATCCTAACTCCAAAAGAATTATGACTTTTTTCTCCTTTTGGTTTTGTTTTCTCTTGGTAGTACTTTGATGTAACTTTTTAGATATCAAAAAGTGTAGAGACTAATTTAGTTTGAATAGGATCTAAGGATAAACGAGCCCAGACTCCTTCAAGTTTGTTAATTTATACCAGGATAACCTGACTGTATATAATGAAATTTTAGAGTCAAACAACAAAAAGCATGCGTTGGCAAGAAATTTCGATAACTTTTTAGAAGCATTAACAAATGGCCCCAAATATTAAGTGTGACAATTTCAAACTGTTCCACCTTCAGGTGCATCGTACCAGAAATAAAAACACCTTCTGCTTCTTTTAAATCCCCATCTCTGACAGCAAACCTCTGCTCTTCCCCGTCACCTCCCAGTTCACAGTGAAGCAGGAATGTGCTAAATCCTCCTCAGGTGGGGGAGTCGGCCCGCCAACCATCAGCAGACTCCACTCTCATACAGACTGATAAATCTCTCCCCTTTGTATCCACACCCCTACATTAAGTAAAGGTAGCGCCATCTGCTCCCTATTAATTCCCCAGCAGGCGACTTATCACCTCCACCCTCATGACCCCGTGTGCCTCCTGCGTCCTCCCTGCTCCTCTCCTTCTCTCTCCTCCTCACTTCTCCCCTTCTCCTCCCTCATTCCTGAACCCCATTCATCTCATCCTCTTCATGTTTTATACACTGCAGTTGAAGAGGTTTGTTGACATTTCATTTTCCTGCGTCTTAGAATATGGATTTATACACACGCACACACACATGGACAAACATACCATAACCTTTTACTAACCGCTAAACTCCGCAACAATCCACCTCCCCCCTTGTGTCCCTTTGGCGAAGGTTCAGTGGACAAGTCTGGTCCTCCAGGTCAATGGCAAATGAGAAGCAGAGCTTTAGGATTAGGGAGGAGATAGCAGAGGGTTCAGGAGCCATTCTCTGGCTTTGATTAGCTCCCTTACTTGATTAAATGCCCATAGTTGAGGAAAAGAGATAAAAATTGGATGAAGGGAGAAGCAGAGAGTTGAGGGGAGAGACAGAGTCAAGGCCATTTGTTTTCTCAGCTGGGGCTAGTTCAAGTGGTCCTCTTTCAGAGCCCTCTGGCCTGGGTTCACACACACACACACATGCACACTAAGACTAATAAAAATGTCCTGGGGGAGGACAGAATAAGTCAGAAGGTTGGCTTTTGCTAGTTCACCTCACTCTTTTTACTTTCCAGTCCCATCCTTCACTCACTTGTTTATCCCCTCAGCTCTCTTTCTCTCCCCCTTTTTTCTCCCACTGTACTCTCTCTTGGTCTGGTCTGTCAGGGTAACCTGACTCCGGCGGCTTCTGACACGATCCAGACCGTTCGTAGCCCCTGCCCAACACTTTCACCACCAGAGCCAGACAGTAAAACAACCAGATTACTACCACATGTTCCCCCCTCTTTCTCTCTCTCTCTCTCTCTCTCATATCCACACATACACACACTTTCTTTCTTTCTGTTGTTGGCAAGCATCCCCCACCACCACCACCACTACTGCTAGCTTGGCTCAGGATCACAGGCCACACCAAAGATCCCAGAGCGGGGTAAACTGACCCAACCTGTGTAGGGAAAAGGTTGGGGGTTGACCTGTTGGTGTGTAAGTCTGTGTGTGTGTAGTTATGGTACATGATGGATAAATAGTTACAGCTTTAGACAGCAGAGAGGAGAGGGGAGTGGAGGTTTGGAAAACAGAAAATCACAGTGAGTTCCCAAGGAAGAGGTTTTACCTTAATTTTCAACTGTCAACAGTTCAAGCATCTGCATCAGTAGTATTGGAAACTATATTTTACCTGGGTGATATATATCCAGTAGTGGGCATTTGTGTAGTTCTTTAGCATCACAAATACTTTCTAAGGTGAAATCCTTGTGAAAATCATAATTTTCAATCCAGTTATTTTATTTGTTACTAGCTAAAGCAACAGGACTCCCAAAGTCCTCCCAAAGCATAAAGGTGCATGCCTCAGGTCTTTAGAGCTGTGATGTCTGTTAATCCATCAAGGAAACACCACTCCAAAAAACTCTGAAGTCATCTTTTCACCTTTTTTGTCAGCCCACTTGAAATTGTAGCTGTGGCTGGTCCTGATCAGGGACTAATTCAAAACCTTTGGTTGGCTGCTTGTCAAACAATAATGTCCTGTTCTCTACAAAGTATGTGGCTTTTGGTTGCAGAGGCTTAAGAGCTCTTTGAAGGCATCTCTGACTAGGAATGTAAAAAACACACAATAACACAATACCACAAGATTAGTGATACCATTTTGTCACAATTTTTTTTTTTTTTTTTTTTTTTTTTTTTTGGTAATAAAGACATGAGTTTGGTGATTGTGTTAATCTATTTGTCAGGGCCTTTCTGTGTGGTTTGCCTGTTCTCCCTGTACATTTGCGGGTTCTCTCCGGGTACTCAAGCTGCCTCCCACACCCAAAGACATGCTTGTTAGGTTGATTCGTAACTCTAAAATGACCCTTCGCTAAGTCCGCCCCCCTCGGTTACTGTTGCTACGTCAGGCAAGCTTTCACTCTTGCTGTGCTGAATAACTAGTTTTCCACTGTGTAAGCAGGGTCTCTTCTGAAGGAAATACTGTCAAATTTGTAGCAAAAAGTGTTTAAAATATCAGAGAAAGAAACAGAATTGCCGCTACGTGCTTGTGAGAGCTACATTTATGCTGTCATTTGTTGATGGAGTGTGAGCAGACATATGTTGATATTAGCTAAATACCTAATACAAGCTAGCACATAGCTAAATAAGGCAGCGAATATTCATGAGATCATAACTGAGAATGTAATGTAAAATATCTTTGGTACCTACTGACAACTACAGGTACATCCCAAAAAATTAGAATATCATGAGAAAGTTCAATATGTTTTGTCACTCATTTCACAAAGTGAAACCTTTATATTATATAGACTCATTACACATGGAGTGAAATATTTCAAGCCTTTATTTCTTGAAATGTTGATGATTATGGCTTACAAATCATGAAAACCCAAAATTCAGTGTCTCAGAAAATTGGAATATTGTGAAAAAGTTCAGTATTAGAAAGTCAATGTGTCACATCATAATTGACTAATTAACTGAACACACCTGCAGAGGTTTCCTGAGCCTTTAAATGGTCTCTCAGTCTGGGTCAGTAGGTGACACAATCATGGGGAAGACTGCAGACTTGATAGATGTCCAGAAGACAGTCATTGACACCCTCCACAAGAAGGCTAAGCCACAAAAAGTCATTGCTAAAGAAGCTGGTTGTTCACAGAGTGCTGTATCCAAGCATATTCATAGGAAGTTGAGTGGAAGGAAAAGTGTGGTAGGAAAAGGTGCACCAGCACAAGGGATAAACGCAGCCTTGAGAGGATTGTCAAGCAAAATCCATTCAAGAATTTGGGGGAGCTTCACAAGGAGTGGACTGAGGCTGGGGTCAGTGCATCAAGAGCAACTATGCACAGATGAATCCAAAACATTGACTGAAAATGTCACATTTCTCGTGTCAACCAGAGACAACGTCAGAAGCGTCTTACCTGGGCTGTGGAGATAAAGAACTGGACTGTTGCTTAGTGGTCCAAAGTCCTCTTTTCAGATGAAAGTAGATTTTGCATGTCATTTGGAAATCAAGGTCCCAGAGTCTGGAGGAAGAGTGGAGAGGCACAGAATCCAGGTTGAAGTCCAGTGTGAAGTTTCCACAGTCAGTGATGATTTGGGCTGCCATTGCATCTGCTGGTGTTGATCCACTGTGTTTTCTGAAGTCCACAGTCAACACAGCCATCTACCAGGACATATTAGAGACCGTCATGCTTCCTTCTGCTGACAAGCTTTATGGAGATGCTGATTTGATTTTCCAGCAGGACTCGACACCTGCCCACACTGCCAAAGGTACCAGAAGCTGGTTCAATGACCATGGTGTTACTGTGTTTGGTTGGTCAGCAAACAAAGTGCTAATGGTTATGTGTTAAACCCAGCAGCGTGTATGTTGTAATGGACTGGATGTATGTAAGAAAACAGCTGATCACACTTTTCATTAAGTTTGTTTAAATAACTAACATACAGATAGATGAAATAATGATTTTTAATAGTTGTTTTCACAGTCTGATTATCTGTGTAAACAGGCATGCTGTAACAGGGAAACAACAGCTCAGGTTTCTATCAGGCTTGGTTTTTACCACATGGCCAACACAGCCTTAAACAACAATATCATCTTCAAGACCCGGCTCCTTAATGTGAGCTGTAGGTATAATGACAGATCTGTGCTTTGCGAAAAAAACTGTCTGGTGTTTTTCATAAATGTGCAAAAATGTCTGAAATGTTTGTTTGACTCTGCCATGATGGGACACTGAGTGTGGAGCTGCACTGTCCAGCTGCACTGGGCTCCAGGCAGGCTACACCATTCACAGTGCTGACAAATATAGACCAAATCAAACAGTCACACTCACCATCACATCTATGGGCAATTTAGCATCAACAATCAGCCTAACAAGTCTGTTTTGGACTGTTGGAGGACCTGAAGGGCCTGGAGAGAACCCTTGCATATATGAGGAGAAACATGCAAATTCCACACTGAAAGGCTCTGCCCAATCAGGATTTGAACAAGTAACCTTATTGCGATGAGATAACAGCCCCAACTCCTGAGCCAGCCTTTAAAATAAGCAAAGAATTGTAGAACTAATCCCAAAATTAAACTAGAAAAGCACTCGGAGAGCGCAGACCTCCACCATTAGCCCTATCTCCCAATAGTAAAAAATCCTTTAAAAGATTCCTGGATCCAGATGATGATCTGGATCACTCCCAAAATCTAATCAGTTCTTCCTTATGCCATTTCAGACATTTCCTGAAAATTTCATCAAAATGCGTCCATAATTTTTCTAGTTATGTTGCTAACAAACAAACTGACTAACTAACAAACCCTGCCGATCACATCACCTACTTTGGCAGAGTTAATAAGTACAAGTAAAGTATAACTAGGAAGTCTCTTTAAATCAGAGTTGATTCAAGTGTTTCTGGAATTGAAGCACAGAAAAAGATTTTTAAAGCATCATGTTTTCTCACACACTGACTTTGTGTGATCTATACAAGTCATGTTGGTTGAGCTGTATTGTCAGTCTCTTCCTATGTCTTTTTGCTATTTAGTCTTGCTGGTTTTCTTTTAACCTTGAGTCTATACTTTGAAATAATTGTATTCATTTTAAATGTTATCTCAAGTAGAGATGTTCCATAACCATTTCTTCCTTGACGATTCAATTCCAGTACCAGGGTGTTGGTCATTATCATGACTAACTATCAATTTGATACTGTTGTAAACTTTCTGGACCAACTCTGATGTGGAAAGCTGGCACATTATTTTAGCCCAACAGTTAACTCAGAACATGGCTCAACAAATAGAATGATAATGCACAGCTTCTATGTGATACTTAAAGTTGTTTCACCTGCTAATTATTGAGTTTTACTGCTAAATGTAAAAATAACAATTACAGAGGGCCACATCCCAGGCTCTCTTTCCCTCTTTCTCTCCATTATGCTCTATTCAGGCTTTCTCCATAATGATCTGTGTGTTTAAGCATGTGTAGTCTGACACGTCATGATGTGATGACGAAACAGCCTGTCATTGGTCAGTGGCCCCTAGGGAAACAATAAAGCAATATGGTCGTTAGCCTTCAAGCTAAAACAATATGGCCAGTATGGCATGGCTTCAAGAGGGGAAAATTGTAAGAGGCTACAATTTATCTCCAGTGTTTACCAATCTTCTAAGACCTTTATTGTCCACCAGTAAAAATAACTGTAGGTCTCTCCTGACATAGTCAGTGATACACGTTGAGACCTTGTGTTGTTGTGGGTAAGTGGGATTAGAAATGTTTCCCTAAGAGTCTTTTGGCCTGGACGGATTCTGCTCCTTGCATCTTTTCCGGTTGATGATTTGCCAAAGTGGCTCCTTATGTTACTCATATTCCCCATCAGTTGTGTCCTTGCAGTCTGGCATTGTCTGCATGTTGTATTTGTTTGTCCTTCACCTTTTCTCCTTTCTTGTTTCTTGACACCAGGAAACCAAAATACTTCACCATGTCAGATTTTAAAGTCACTGGAGCCTCTACAATCTCAAAACTTCAGTTGCTCAGGTATCCCTGTAGACTGACTCTCCCTCACTTGCAGTATCCACCATTTTCACACTGTAAGATCAAGCTGAGTGGAACGCAAAGGATGAAGGGCTGATTTGAACTGTAGTTTCCACTTCCCTTTACTCTGCTTCACTAAAAAAAAACACACTTGTTGCCCTGATGACCTACCATTTGAAACTGTCACATGTCCATGATGACACCAAGGTGCTTCTGTCACTGCAATACAGCGGTATTGAAAATATCACAGCTGTAGTTAATGATATTAATAGCAGACTGCATAAAACAAGTGTACAAAGACAAGGCGATGCTGATAGATGTATTGATTTTGCTCCAAATTGTGCTCAGTGTTTCAGCTGACTTTACTGATTTTTGTGTTCTCTTTACTTTTTCCAACCTGGGAGTTTACTCTGTTATTACGAACAATCTGTGGCACTGCCTGATCTTCCGAGAGTCATCTTAAGAGAGCTTCAGTCCCCTTTTGACTTTGCACCTGTACAATATTTCCTCCCTCCTCCACGCAGTGTTGGCAGGAGCCTTTTTGGTCATTCTGCATGCCCAGACACATTATCAACTTGCAATTACACTCACACTCTCAGTGCTCCTCGCCCAAATGAACCAGCTGGTGATACAGCAACACTGCATTACAAACACATTGACTCCCTTCACATTCTTAAATAAGAGGTCTTCCTATCGCAAATAACCTTAATATGAACTTAATGCGAAGTAATGAATCTGTTGGAGTTTCATTCCGGCATACAGAAAAGTTAATAAAACAATATTGCAATTGGTAGAGAAAGAGAACCCTGCGGACCGAGCTTTAGATTAGGCCCCTAATGGCTCTGAAGCCGGAGGCTAAATTGAAATGTAAAACCCAGAGCGAGACCCTAATTCACCCTTATCTGTGTGAGTGACGAGCCTGCCTCCCCCGACTGAGATTGGGGCCATCGAGTTGGATGAACCGCAATTTGCTTTGTTAGAGGTAGGTGTGTATGCATGCACAGCCCGATCACAGTATGGAGATATAGAACACGTGTTTGGAATGCACTGGAGTAAATGAATGAGGTGCAAAGGTGCTCCCTCTGCTTTCACTGTCTCTCTTTCTTCAAACTGCTGTAGCAGAAAGGTATACGCAGCAATAGAATAAAGGGGATTTGTTAGTATGTTTAAATAAAAATTACAAATCCTCTCACAGGCATCATTTTGTCCCTTCATATAAATCTGACTGCATGATGAAGCATTAATTTGAGTGTTCATACAATTAAATGCTTGAGCGTTGCTGTAAAAATTTGTGGCACAGGATTTGTTGCACTTAAACACACAAACACAACATCTCCCCCCCTCCTCCATCCCTCCTCTTCCTCCTTCAGTCAACAGGCCACTCGTCCACCTGTTCCCATTATGTTACCGCAGTGATATCTCTCTCTCTCTTCCTCCACCTCCTCCTCCTCCTTCCTTTCTCTCTAATACTCCTTCCTTCCTCTCCTCTCACCCTAATATCCTCCTTTTCCGTTATCTTCCCTCCTTTAACCACCACCGGTGCCTCCATCACTGACCGTTCATTACCCTAATCAAATCCAGCAGCTGAACAACCGCTCACTGCCACTCCACGAGCTGTTATTTTTTTAAATCCCCCGACTCATTTGCATATGCGTCCAGTTAATTAGCGTGGGGGCGCAGGTGCGTGGTGATAATCATTATTAAACATGACAGTCACCTGTGACCGCGCTGCCCTCCCCAACCCACCACATATACACACTCACACACTCACATACACTTCCTCTGCTTCCACAGCCCCTGTCTCTGCTTTATACACCATCAACAAGCATAGCAAGTGATGATGTAATTTCCTGTTTCTGATTTAAGCGTCCACACATGCGTCCAGTGTTTGATCACATTAGTGCAGTATGTATGAAGTACAGATTTAAGGCAAGCTGAGCAGATTTCAGTAAGAGACCACCTCTAAACTCGTATCGTGTTCAGTGTTTTCTGGCAGAGAGGTGTCAGAAAGGGAAAGAAATTAAATCAAAGAAAGCAGTACCCCACTGACAGGGTGCATATGTGTGAGTGTGTGTGTTGGCCTGTTGACATCATTGGGAACGCTCCTTCCTTTATTCCATTATCCAGGCCAAGATTTTTCTGTAGCTGTGTGCCAGTGTCAGCATGCACGACACTGCTGCGTGAACATTTTCAGTTTTATTGGAGTGCTTGAGTATTTGTGTGCGTTTGTGTGTATATTGCTTGTCCTCTGGAGGTGTAAATATATATGTCTGTGTAATGTAACATAAGCTTGATGATAGGTTTCATTGTGGGTAGTTGAAATGATCAGGTCTGACAGTTACAATGTACTTACAGTAGGAAACACTGCTATTTCCCATGGGTGGAGCAGAAGTGGATGAGTACAGATTTTTCACTTATGAAGAAATAATCTTACACTTCTATTATTATTTACAGTTCTACAATGAAATATTTGCACATTCAGGTTTATTGCTTCACACTGATTTATATAGATGAAAAGCTACTCAGTGTAACACATATATACACAAACCATCTTAGCACGCATTGACAAAAGTCTATGAACAACCAGCAACAAATGTAAGCACTAATGAAAATCTTTAGAAGGCAAAGTTTAACACAAGCTCTGTAGATGGTACATGGACTAATCTTACAATTTATTTGAGTATAGAAGTGATGTAAAAATTCAACAGGGTACCTGAGCATGCTTTTATTTGTAAATAGGGCTGCACCACCCCCTGCTGTTTGTATGCTGAAAGTGCAGTCCAATACTGTTAAAAGCCAAAATGCAGGGCTGATTTATTTTAAATAAGAACAGTCTGGGAAAATGTAGTCTGATAAGCTATGGCGTAAACTGAAAATGGAATCTAGTTTTTCTAATTAATGAAAAAAACAAACAAACAAACAAACAAAAAAAAAAAAAACAGCGTATTATTTCAAAATCAAATTTCCTTGTGTTAACTTGTCTATGAACAACACTATGCCTGCTCCACAACCAAAAGTTTTGATGTAACATGAACTAAGATAGCCCTGTGATTGACTGGTGACCAGTCCAGGGTGTACCCTGCCTGTTGCTCAATGCCAGGAGTGATAAAACTCTCATGTCTTTGCTGATGCTATCCTGTATGTGTAGGATTTCTGATGGAAAACAATCTCCTGTTTCTTTTTAACACCCAAAATTATCACTTTGTTTAAAAGTGTGAGTAAAGCCAGGCATACATTGTAGGGTTCCAAGCCAACTTTTTAACAGTCATGGCTAAATGTCACTGGGACAGAAATCTATGGAGTTTCCTTTGAAAAAGTCTCAAATACTTCGGTTGAAGTGGTATCCGGACGTATCCTTGCTCTCTCACTCTCTCTCTGTTGCTATTTCTCTCTCTGTACCACACATTCAAACAGCTGCCGTCTGTTTCAGCTGGAGGTCCGCAGGTTGGACTATTTCCTTCTTGTTAATTTCCTCTATTATAGCAGGCTTGGGGGGCATTAGAAAGTCATTCCTGCTGTTTTCATGATGATTTAAGATGCTGTCTGACAATTTACAAAGGAAAAAATACCCCAAAGTTGAGGAATCTGCTCATGGTTCTGCTCTGACTTTGGGAGTTGTCTGGAGTCGTATGACCAAAACATTTAATGCATCAGAAATCCATCTGATGAGTCAGGAGCAGCTGGTCAGGCTGCAGTCGGGCCACGGTCAGCCATCACATCCCTCTGTAGACAGCATGACAAACCACACATGATCTGACAGTCGATGCAACTGCCAAGTGAGTTGTACAGCTCATAATTCATGGCTGAATTGGATGAAATTCGGCTAAAGTGAGCACAACCTCATCATTGAGGGGATACCAAAGCTGGATCCTAAAGAAGAGTGATTGTGCGCCCACAAGTTCTTTCCACTTTTCACTGGTAAACAAAAATAATTCACCAGCATGAACGATGAGCAGAAGCTGCTATATCTTCTTGAAGTGCAACAATGTTTTTAAAAGTGCTATACAAATTATTAATGTGCAAATGCTGAAGCATGCTACACAAGCTGTTGGGACCAAAAAAGAACCTCAAACACCACATCACCACCATGAACAGGACAATTTTTGTTGTACGAATTTTTAAACCCTAATTTTGAAATAGAACCTGAATGTTTGATAAAAATTATGATATTTGTTGTACTGTTATTGAAGTTACTATAAATGTGTACCTACCCGCCTACCTACCTATCTTGGCACATGCATGAGCTGTCAGCTTGGTGTCAGCTTGTAGCATGGCCCAGCATGTATAGCTACTATAGATGATGTGATAAAAGTAACATTGCCTGTGTTGTAGATTAAAACTGTTGATACAGGATGAAAAAAGTAAATTATACTTCTAGCATGGAAGCACAGGTTGTGCCTTGCAATCTTACTAGGTGAGATTTGTCTCTCTGCTGTTTTACATAACCCCTTTTTACAAGGCAAACAGAGGGTAAGAGTTTTGGCAGGTTTCCTCTATTTATATGATGTCCATATGACTTGATCTTTAAGATGGACGGTTAATCACTTAGGCAACTCCTGACAAAAAAGATATCATGACATTATAAAAAAGATCAGTCTTGGTATATCACATGTAACACTCATTCAGCATGCAGCTGAAGTCTCTAGGAGAGACCTAATAAATATGACTGCACAACAAGATGCTGTATACTAAAAGACTTCCAGCTTAAAACAGTTATTGGACGGAGGAGCAAAAGTTCTGTTGCATGTTATCCTCACATAACAGCATGGTCACATAGCAATGTGTGACATTACTAGGCATAAAGGTCTGAAAACTTGAACTGCAGTATAGCAGAAAATGTGAAAATAGACACTTTATTTTGCGTCTCGGAGGAAATCCGTGAACCGAGGAATCTTGTCTATTTTATCCAAAAGACATTCAACTGCACCTTAACCTCATATGAAAAGTTTTCCAGCCCTGACTTTGAATTGAGCTCAGATGAAGTGCTGACATGCTGCTTCTTAAGTCGACAGTTTCTTGTGCAAAGCTTGCTGTAAAAATAATGGCTGACTCTGACTGAATCATGTATGCATTTGATTGTTGTGAATAAAATCATCTGCCATTAGATCCTTTTACTAAACCCTTTATTTAACACACTACATAATCATCTTATCCTGATCTCTGGTCCTATCAGGACTAAACTTTAATGAAATCATCCAAAGGACCACTGCACCACAGCCATGCTATTTTTTCATGTTACTGCAGTGCCATCTGCTGGTGATTTCACCTTGGGTTTTTGGATAATTATCAATGGATTTTGGATGATTATAAATTTTGCGTACATTTTTCAGCTGTTGGCTTTCCTCTGCATTTTCAGTTGTGCGTTTTTTTTTTAAGAGATTTAATGCCCAGTTCTGATTTTTATCTGCTCAATTTTGCTTGATTTAGTGTGTCTATCTGTGTACATAAACGTGGTCCCTATCAGACTTCTGTGTAAATTTCATGGATCCACATATGAGTGGCTCAAATCTGATTTGAAAAGATCAGAATCCCTGCCACTTGAACTGTTCAGTTATCATAAATATCTGATCTGATTCACTTAGGTATGAAAAATCAGATTCAGGTCACTCCCACCTGCAATGTTAAGGCAGCCTAAATTCCTCTTCCTCCTTACTCTGCCTTGTCCTCTTTACACTCTCAGTACCCATGAACTGTGGCCTCTGCAGTTCTTGACCAGCACTAATGGGTCCTGTTAACCCTTTATGGGCAATGCTTCATATATGGTCACTTCAGGCAACTTTCTTCATGGCCTCCCTTCAACACTCTGTGATAAAGTGGAACCAGAATGATTTTTCTCAGCCACTCAGTGGAGCTCAGTCAACATCGCGAAAAGAGACATCACACCATTCGACCAATCAGCAGTGGCCCAGAGAGTCTCAAAATTCCTGTTTCCTCCAGAACTTGAAAATTCTAGTTTTACGTCTCTGTTGGTCCCAAACAAATGACCTTAACATCTAATTTTAACGTGAAAAAAAAAAGGAACCATTTTAGTCAGACGTCCATTTAGGAATATAGAATGTCTATTAAGACCTCTAGTAAGCCTTACTAAGGTATTTTTCTGAACAAATAGCTTATAATAAGGTAGGATAACTGATATCTTAAATAAGAGCTAGGAAAAAGGCCTTACATCTTTTGAAACACATTTGATGCATTAGGGATTTTTGGCTATTGATGAAGCTGATAACTCATTTGGCAAACATTTGGCGCTTCCCATGCGGAGCAAAGTTTCCATGGAGGCTCAGACCTTTATGTTTGGGTGGTCTGTGGTTACTTCAGCTTCCTCCCACAGTCCAAAGACACGTTCATTAGGTTAATTGCTTATTCTAAACTGCTCACAGGTATGAATGTGAGGGTGAATCTTCAACTGTACATGTCAGCCCTGGCAACCAGCCTCTTACCCAGTGACAACTGGGATTGACTCCAGCAACCCCAAATGAGATAAGTGGTATTGATGCATGGATGGATGGACGCCTGATCTCTCCAGCTTTGGAAATGCCAGCTGTGCTTACCACTCCATATCCACTAGATGGCAGCATGATTATTCCACTCCACTGTGTCAGTAAACCCTCATTGGGAAAAGTGAACCCCCTCAGCCTCAGATCACTGATCCGGCTCAGCGTGTGCCTCTCAGGACAGCTGGTGCAGACTTCAAATGCCAAAAGAAAGTCCCGTCAAGACTGACTCTGACTGTCTTTTTTAATGTAGTTTATTAACCAGTGGGACAGCAGGGACCGTCGTGACAACAAAGACACTGTTGCTGTCTGTGGAAATGTTTTCAAAATCCATGCTGGTTTATGTAGTCCACGATTCATAAATAGTATTTTCTGACATTTTAAACAACAGTAAAAGAAGTGGCAGCCATGAGTGTATAGTAGGACAACTTGAAGTGAAACACATTACAAAGAAACTCTAAGGGGACTGACTGAAGGTTTAGGTCTTATCAATTATTGAAGCAACATCATTTACTGTAGTGCTTTGGTCAGCAATGTGTCACTGTACCTCCCTGCCCCCCTCACACACATTAACACACACAAATACCAAACAAACTGGTTATAATTTGTCTAAATAGATTGTACTGTCTTATCCAGCCACCACCATGATGAAATGGTTTAATGTGCAACAAAATAAACAGCAGATATACCGTTGTTAACAGGTCAAATGTAAGCCAATAACAGCTTGAGTTAACAGTCAGCATTGTGTAAAATTGATTATGTCCTTTGGCATCTGTGTTTTGACAGATTCATTTATAATGGAGAGCATGAATCAATATCTGATTTTGGAAGAAAACATTACAGCAGATGATCACACAGAGAGTAACAGGGAAGGTGGCAAGCTGCTCCATGCATTTCTCTTATGACAGTGTATGTCCTCTTTACCTGCAGCCGTACACTGTTAGTGTCTCTAAATGTTAAATACTATCTTTAGTGTCTACTTAAGATATAATACTTAATGTTTGAAAGTCTAAATCTTGTTCCTTTTATTTTTTATTCTTTTCTTTGATATTGCAAATGTGCTCAGTTGCCAAAGGCTAGAGCATCTCGAGGTGCAAGAAACATCCTGACAGCCACAAACTCTTCTTCGGTGCCTGTTTCTGTGGTCAGCCTCTGCATGCTGGTGCAGCATGTTCTTTGATCTTTTCTTAGCCCCCTTCACTGAGCCTGGGGGAGCTTTTATTCAGGTGGAAAAATGGAGCTTTGACCGAACTGGACAGAGCACAGTGGGGAGGAACAGATGGGGGGAGGGGGACATCTTGCCCGTTGTTGCTTATGTTGGTGATACTTGGTGGAAGTGGGTCAAAGGTAGGTCAGCCCCTCCACTGTGAGAAGAGTTATAGTCCCTGTTTGTGAGATATGGCAGGAGGAGGTCAGTTCATCATCCTTGAGATTTGATTGGATGTCCCGGATGTGCACATTCATCCTCAGGCACTCTGTTCAGTCATCTGTTAGACTGAATCACATGTTGTTCCCGAGTTTCCTCATCCATCATGTTTCTAAATGTAGACTCTGGGTCTCCACTAGCTGAAGATAATTCTCATGTTGATGGAGATCTGTCTGTTCTGAATCAAAAGGCATTAACATCATTTTACAGGAGGAAAAATGGGCACCATCTTATTCACGTCTCTCATTCTGAACACTGGAGGAAGGTTTGAGACTGAACGTAGTCCTTTATTCATGATATAAGTCGGTTTCATTCACTAAGAGTGAATATTTTAATACTACATTGTGTTTAACATAACAGCTGGGATAACAGTCCGTGTTAGAAAACAAAAGAAGGCTTTATGATTCATTCAGTCCCTCTGTGTGGTACTCAGGAAGACAACAGAGAACTTTGAATAACAAATCCATTTTATTGATCAGACTGAGCATGCAAGCCCAGAGTCTTGAAATCAAATCCACCTGTAAATGTTTTTTATGCATTCCTTACAGGATCTTATTTTCCCCATATACTGTAAATCACTTCAACACTTGAAAATCACATGTAGTTTTTCCAAAGATGTAGAGTTATTATCATCTGTGTTTTGCCAATTGGAAAAACTTATAGTCAGAATACAGTATAATGCCAGAGTCATGACAGTGAAGACAACAACCAAGAATGATGGCATCTTCATCCGAGGCATTTGATAGAAGTGGAAATTCATTACACAACACCGACTCCAAGAACAGAATAAAGGTTTCACCTCACATGCTAAGAAATACAATTTTGCCTTAAGTTTTTTTTCAGCAAACATGATAAAAATACATTGTTATTAAAAGTGTAATCATGACATCCTAATAGAAGAGGTGTCAAAAAAAAAGATTCTGTACTTGAGTAGATGTAGAGATGCTAGTTTGAAAAAAAAAAAAAACTGGTAAAAGCAGAAGCATTGATTCCTACTTAAATGCACTTTAGTACAAAAGTAAAATGTAAAAATGTTTTTTTTTTTTTTACAATTCATGATACAAAATACCTTTTTTGATATTTCTCCAAAATGAAAATAGTTCTAGGCACACAAAATAGGATCGTTTACCTTTACAGTGCTGGTACAGAGAAAAAAACCCACTGCACACTGTCTAGTTTTTGCTGCCAGGTTAATTTCAGACAGAATAATCATGACTGAACTGACCAGAGGTCCTTTATTAGCACCTGGATCATTTTAACAGCTTAGGTCCTCTCCATACAACACTTAACCTACATTTCTTTTTAAAGAAATTCTTTTTTAAACACTTTTTCTGAGAAAATAAATAGCACATTTTTGACAACCTTAATGCTCTCTAATAGGCAAATTGGTTTTCAATTTCAGCAAAATATCTTTATGATCAACTTCCCTCTCTGGGTAGATGGTTTTGCCAGCAGGATGACACACACAACAACCATTCCAGCATGTAAATGACACATGTATGTCCCCACGCGCTCTTACACATCACATGGTGCACATGAGACAGTGAGTGAGTGAGTAAAGCTGCAAGTACCTCACCAAAACTCAGATAAACCGTATAACTACATATCTGACCTTTAAACCAGACAGATGCTAATATTGAAAGCATTGCACAGGGCCTGATGAAAAATTATTCAAGAGGAATGTAAAGAAAAAAGCTGGTATTCACCAGGCAATTGATTCAAAATTTCAAATCGTTATTTTCAGAAAAGCTAAGAAAAAAGAAGATAGCCCAATAAGAAAATTGCATTAGCTAGACAAAACTTAACCACCACTACTAACAGATCAGGAAAAAGAATGATAAATTAGATTGCACCTAAGAGAAGTTATTTCTACGTCTCACCATTGTGTCAAACTCTCAGAACTGCCTTCTTGCCAATTCCATGTCATGGCCATTATGTCATGGTTTCATTTTTACTGAAAAAAAATATACTGCTAACAAATGCTACACACAGTACCTACAGGAGTACGGCTGGCGGCGCCACTGTGTGCAGAAGCATCTTTTTATGTAACTTTTCATCCGTTTAAGTTGAAACAAGTAACAAGCCTGTTTCGACAAACTAAGGAGTAGAAAGTACAGATATTTGTGTTCAAATGTAGGGAGTAAAAGTGCACATATATTATCAATTTTCCTGTGATAACGGTATAAATCAGCTTATTATCACAGGAAAACAAACGCAGTTATCCTGTGATAACCGGAAAATTAAGTCGTTAACAAGCACTATCTTGAGATAATGACAGAAATAAGTCGAGGTCACAAGAAAACAAACAGAAATTATTCATTACCATGGGAAAATGGAGTTTACAATATATGTTAATATATATGGCCCTTTTGTAACCTAATACGCCAGATGGATGTGTTTCACACATCCATCTGGGAAACCTCTCATACACAGCATTTGGGAAGGGGCAGAGGCTTTGAAAAAATCCTCAAAAGGGTGATTGGATGAACTTTCTGTCTGTCACATCTTTATGGGCCAATCAGAGCAACAAAACACTTGACGTAGCTGCTACCGAAGGGATGACAGGTCGGTGACATGTCAGCACACAACTTTTGTCAGTTTTTTAAAAAGAAAACAACTCAGTGTTTTTCTTTGTTCTTCTTTTAACAAAGAAATGTTGTCAAGTTCTGATAAAACTGATGCTTTAGCAGCATCCACGCTAATGTCTTCCGCCATAATTGCACTGGCCTCTTGTTGCTGCCTGCTTACGTCACGACTCCACCACGCCCGAAAGTACTGCCCCCCCCCCATTACAGAAGAAAAAAATTACATTATTAAATGAAAATCTTTTAAGATGTTTACTTTGATCATATTTTGTCTCAGAAATTGATAAAAAGAAAAAAAAATTTCTTATAGGAAAGAGGAGTCAGATGGATGGATTTGAAGATTCACAACACAACACAGCCCTATCTATTTACAGCGGGAAACTGATGGAGACAAAAACAGATTCCTCGTCTCCTCAGCTGACCTTGGTGATAGCCGAGCTGCGACTCGAGGGCAGAAACCCAAATAACCCGGCCATGAAAATAAAAATCAATGCAGGAAGCAGATCTGTTGCCAGAAGGTAGTCCTCCAAGGTCAACAGCCCTGGCCGGCTGGCTATCACATTCAGCTCTCTCCCAGTCATAGATGTCACTGATGTACACAAACAATACACATGGAAAGAAAAATGCCCAAAACAATATTCAGTCTGAATCAGATCAGCAGAGTTCTTTTCTAGAAAGATATGCTTGGAGGGGGAATCTGTTCCCTGTACGTTTGGACAAAAATAACCCAACAGGACACATCCCCCCTGTTTTTTTAAGTGTTCTTGTCATGGAGCTAAACAGTTCACTACAAATATGATCACTTAATAATGATGTTTAGTTATTGCTTAAGAGTATGCTGACTGTTCATTTAAAGGGAAAGTGTATGAATGAAAAAAAATAAAAATAAAAATAACCCACCATAGGCCCAGGTGCAAACACATAGATGTACCTGATATTTTAGCATTTAGTGTAGCTGGGATCATTTACCTACCTGGTAGTATATACCGCCTCATTACCACACTGTTGTAGCTCACCAGGACATTCAAATAGAAAAGAGCAAACAATATTTTCCCTCAAAACATCTGAGTTTTTTTTTTTTCCAATAAGGCAGTCTTGGACTGTTTTAATTGAGATATTCCATGTTTGTCATATATGGGTCCATCTTGAAAAGCTTCTTGCTGAAACGCTTGTGTCCAGTCAGAGAATGAAGTGACCAACCAGAATAATTTCAATCAGGACAGACTTAACATGAGTTAACAAAAACGTATTTTCCATGTTTGGAAATGTTTGGTATCTTTGGCAAATAGACTCCATGGTGATGTCTTTATGTACTTGAAGGGGTGGTGAGGCTGACATCAGGATAGGATTCCCCCCCTCATGGACTCTAGACACTGGTGATGGTGACCGAAGGAATAAGATAAGATAAGGAGTGGACTTCTGAGGAGTTTGGCCTGGACACTGATGAGATGACTTGGAAGTAGTGCTGAACTATTTGGGAAAATAGTCTAATTGCAATTTTTTTCCAACACTGCAAATGGGATTTAATATACAATTAATTTTTAAGGTTCCTCATCTTATGTATTTTGTTTTAAAAACCACAAGTAATTCATCATTTCATACAACCAGAGCAATATATGACAAATTAACTAGGCACATAACTTTGAAAATATACTTAAGAACACTAAAACCAGAAAAAAAGTGATAATGGAAGGCTTCTTCTTGAGTTTTACCCCTGCACAGTGAAGACTGGAGTAGACCTTGCTGATGATGTCGTCAAGGGCAAATGGGTTGAACTGCAGACTTTGTGGTGACAAGGAGGTGGAGGGTTGTATGCAGCAATGATATGAATGAACTGGTAGAGGAGAAAGCCATATTTAAAAAAGATGGCAGCATGATAGGCTGGCAATAAAGGAGTGGAGCGGTGCTACTGGATAGATGTGATTACATGAAAATGAGTGAGCATGCATGGAGGACAAAACAAACAGTGAAACCATCATGTGGAATGTACAGTAATCTTCCTGTATGACTTTTATGGAGCTAGGTTAAACTGGAAATAATATTTCAATTAAATTTGGTCTAAAATGTTGTCATCTTAAGACTGAAGCTCAGCATTTCCAGCTTTTACTCCTGAGTGCCACTTAAAAACAGAGTTATGAGGATTAGTAGTGAAATTTTCCACTATGAAATGGGATGACCCCTCAAGTTTCATTAGCACTCGTCGGCACCAGCATGCTTGTGACCTAGGAAAAGTGCAAAGATTGACTGGATAACATACTGGTATTATTTAGATTTTGCTTAACTTGCATTAAATTCAGTGTCATTTTTAGTTTTTGACTACCCCAGGAAAAGATGAATTGTTCTTAATGCTGAAAACTGTATTTTGGAATTGTCAGGAAAAACAATCCAAGAAATTAAGCGGCTACATAACATTATGCTGTGCTCTAATCACCTGTTTTGCTTTACCCATCCTTTACACATGCAGGTGCAATTAACTGAGGAGCACATTTATCATCACAGAGAATCTGTGTGTGAGTCTTGATACAAAATGTGAGCACGCATCAGTCACTAATTATTTCAGTAATTACTGAAGGTAAGTTTAAGGTCGGACAAATAATTAGTTTGGATCAGGTTAATGTGGAGTAGGGATAAAGGCAGCTTAGGTTAAGAGGGGATTTAGGAGATTGACGTAAGTCAGAAGTAGAAAATTAAAAAGTTTAAAGAACATTTCAGCTTAAACCTATGGAAACTCTTCATGAAGAGGATTTTAAGTTAAAGTCTGTTGCAAATTACCGATGTAGAAATACTCAAATCCCATTTCTCCACAGGTGTCCCATAGCCAATAACTGTTCATTTGTAAAACTCCCTCCAAATCAAATTTGAGACAGCAACAAGAGAAAAAAAAAATATTTGAGGGTAAGGATGGGTTATGGGGGTACTTAGGGAACTTTCCTGTATTTCTTTCAAATGGCATCATATACAGAATGTCGATTGTGTGACCAATGCTGCAGACTTTCCAAATTTAGTTCCAATTAAAGAGTTTGTTCCTATTTGAATGTTTGGAATGTGAGCTTGCTCTGCATATAAGGTCACAGCGAGAGAGAAAGAGTGTGTAAAACACACTGATTAAGCTCCTGCAGCACTGGAGGGGTCACAGCTGTCAGAGCAGCAGCAGAGAAGACGTTTCTCTGCAGGCGCGTTGTCTCTCAAACAGCCCTTCTGCAGTACAATATGTCATTTTCCTCTTTCCTTTGTGTCTTGAGAAGCAGGATTTCGCTATTTTCAAAGCTTCAGGGGCGGATGTCTGTGTTAAAGCAGGGAACAAAAACATTTACAACAAAGATGAACAGTACCTATAATTCTCTCTATTGTTTGCACCACAGTTGTCCAACATTGTTGTGTTTTACACCAAAGACTTTGCTTCTTTGCAGCATCATTGACACACTGATTTTAGAGTCCTGATTTTAAGCCCTGATGCAGACAACTCGCCGAGGTCCAGTGCAGCATGGTGCAGCACATGAGCACTCAGCTCTTTTCAGCCAGCTCAGGCCCTTAATTACTGTGCAAAGGTCAAGACAGGCAGGCCTGAATATGCTTATCTACAGGGATCTTTGGAGGCTGCACAGGTGAGGAACACTAAGCCGACAATCAATCACACAGCCACATGAGACACACCTGCCTGGCTCTTCACATATAAATTGTGATTCTCCAGCAAGAGTGAGAGAAGACAGAAGTGACTTCTTTAGTCATAAGTGAGTAGAAATGTGTCATACAGTATGGATTTTATCATTCATATCAGCTTGTTAGCTGGTTTCTTGAAGGTCATTACATTTGCAATCAGCAGACAGGGAGCAGATGTATGTTGATGGGCTCACATTAGCAGGAGAGAGACCGTTTTTAATGTTAACGTGTTCAAAAAAATACTTTTCTTAAAAAGCAAATTCAAATTTGATAAAGTCTATCAATGCTGACAGCATTCAAAAGGTTTTTTGCTTCAGGTCTAATTTTGTAATTTCAAATGTGCTGTAAATATCCTCAAAGGGTGAGTTTTATACATTTGCACATTGCAGATGTGAGTTGTGTGGTAGTGCACATAATTAAAGAGAAGGAAAATCTCATTTCTATTTACAGTAGTATATCAGTATAAATACTAAAAGGCTCTCTCTTCTTGTTTTGTAGCATCCTGTTTTGTGCCCTCTTGGAGAAAAGAGATTTTTCTGTGAGCCTTTTGGTCCCTCCATGTGAGGTTGAAATCATATTCTCTAAGTGTGAGTGATACAGGGAATGGTCCTTAAGTGATTTAAAACTTAACTTACCATGTACTTAATGTGCATGTTTGATGCATGAGATCTGTTATTATGTGTTAAACTGCTGAGAACAACAGAGGAGTCAACGTCTGACGTTGGACATTGTGGTATTATTCAGTAATGTTACATTAAGGTCAGTATCTCCATTTGTTGTCACTTTCTAGGCTTGAGTTTACCATGTTATGCTCTCAGCATGTTTTTGGAGCATTCAGTATCTTTGTGACCTGGGAAAGCTTCAATAGGAAACGTTTGAGAAAAGGCAGATGCTTTGAAAAAACTTGGAGTGTGATTGGATGAACATTCTGTCTGTCATGTCTCTACGGGCCAATCAGAGCAACAAGACACAGGATGTAGCAGCTACCCAGCTGTGCATGCGCAGCTACCGAATAACGCGAAACATGGCAACTATAGACATGTAAGTACTTGACTTTTATGGTTTTTGAAAAGAATACAACTCACTGCTGTTCTTTGTTCTTTTGATGAAGAAATGTCAATTTCTGATAAAACTGAGTAATTATGGCTCTTCTGCCATAATTGCACCAGCTTCTTGTTGCTGTTTGCTTACATCACGACTCTGCCGTGCCTGGAAGTACTGCCCCTCGTTGCTGATTGGTCCTGTCACTTTTTAACCGGGCTCATATGGTTCAGACGGGAGCTTAACAACATGGATTCGCCAGTGAAAAACAAGGACAAGGGCGTATCCATCTGCTTTGCAAGGTTAGTATCTTTGAGCTTAGCCTGGAGAATTTTTTGGACTTTATCTGTCATTGTTTTGGGTTGTTGCCATGAACAAACATTCACATAAAGAAAGCCTTTTTACCCACTCATGTGTTGAGAAGGGTATCTAGATCTTTATAAATATTCCTGCATGGAACATTTAGAACAGATAAAAATGTTGCAGTTAATTTATGATTAATCTCGGGTTAACTATGAAAATTGTGAGATAAAATGTGATTAGTCACTGCCACAACATCTCCACTGTGTGACATCAGTCCTGGTCCTGCTTCCCTCTGCTTACCAACCATAACCATGGCAAAGGCCGCCCGTAAGGGGAGATGAACAGGAGAGCTTTATGGGGCCCAGCCAAATAGGGGGCCCATGGAATTCACTGTTAGCTAGCAACAATAGTAGGGATCATCACACACATGCATTGACATCATCAATAAATTACAACAGGGCAGGGCCTGTGCACAAGGTTTTCTGGGGCCCAGCCAATCCTGTGGGCCGGCCTGCCCATGTCTACAAGACACTAACACCAAACAAATCTCCTTATGCTGTATCATAAGATTGAGGTTGGGTAAATAATACAAAGAAAGATAAAGACATCAGTGTAGTTACGTTATTAACTTATACAGCCAGTTCTGAAGCTAAAGCAGTATCTATTAAGATCTATTATATCTATAATTATGTAACTGCTTTCGAATAGTCATTTAAAGCGTTGGTGTTTACTGCTGTAACATTGTACAACAGAGCAGTATGCGCTGTGTTAACAGACAATATGATGCAAAGGTCAGATTCTTTGTCAGCAGCTAAGGTCACATCCCAGGAGAGATGTTTTCCAACTAGACAGAATGAACAATACCTCTTCAGGGGAATGTAATCGTGACTCAGCGCTGTGTGTGGATGTTGGCCCCGCTGCATGTAAATGTGACTACCTCCATCACCCTGACTGACATTCTGATTCAGCAAGACCTCTGGACTGCGTGCGCAGTGATGCAGTCAAATGCGAACATAGGAGTCAGTGATAAGTTTTCCATTTCCCTCACTTGAATGAATCTTCACGTTTAATGTGAGCTTTTTAGACACACATTTTTCTGCGGGCACTTTTCAAAGTAAACAAATAGACTCACTGGGTGACTAATGTGGTGTCACTACTGAATACTGATTGGATCAACCTTTCTGTTGAAAGGATGGATGATTGTATCAACCTTTCAGGTGAAATGGCGCATACTTGGAATGATTGGGATGTTTTTTTTAAAGCATGGAAGATTTAATTTAGCTGTGAATTAATGAGCATATCCTTAACTGATCAAGAATTTTTGCACAGAAAATCAAGAAGGCAGATTGAAGACTCTGAAATTAATATAATCTCTGAAAAGAATGGCAGCTGTTTATAAACCTATTATAGATGTAAACTCATGAATTAATGCACAAATGCAGCCAAGTAAAGCCATGCCACCTCTCATCAGGCCTGAACTCCCTCTGGACATAAAGAGGCTATATTTAGCAGCAGGCAGTCTGTCCGTCTGAATGGATGTGCAAGGAGACACACCGAGGGTTAACTGACCTGACTGTTGGACTATGATTCACACTCTGCTGGGTTAAGGACCCACATGCAACTGAGCAGAGCTGCCCTCTGGGGCACAGCATGTGTGTGTTTTATAGTTTCCATGTTTATTTTATTTGCATATGTCACATTTGATGTGATAAATATTTCTATTGGTGTTACTGTAAAGGGTAATCCTGCTGCAAAAACATTTGCACACAATACCCCCACATTGTACAAGTAATGCAGGATTTTGCTTTTTGTCCTTTAATGATGAGCACACCATAAAGGTCTCCCTTTGAGATGAGCTCATGTGAAATGCCTGTTCATACAGTACTGCCTCTTCAGAACACAAGTCAGGATGAAACATATGAACTGCATGGCAAATCCTCCTGAGAGACTCACAGAAACAATGGCTTTCCATGTGAATGCTTTGACGTTCCCTTCTTTCAGTGGTGATCTATGAATCCACTGTTGCTGCACTTTCTGAGAGAGAAAGTCAGGGACAGGGAGAGCAAATGAAAAAAAACTGAGATAAAACCGTAGAAAAGAAAAGAAGAGAAAGATGAACAGCAGAGAGGAGAGGGAAGAATAATGGTAATTTATGGTTGCCATACGGCTCAGGTATCCATTAGGACGGTCATAACGAATGGCTGGTCCCTGGCAGTGACACCCAGCTGGAACCTGAGCTGATTGAGCTGTGATCACGGCAGCAGACGGCTGCTGCCAAGCAGTGCAACACTAGCCTTAAGAGATGACATCAAACACCTCCATGAATTTACACCCACGGTAAACTCCGCCCTGCTTCACTCCTTCATTTCTCTCAGTCTTCCTCAGTGACTCCCTGTCATGACTTATATTTACTCTCTCTGTCTGTCTGCACCTGCTGATTCTGCCTCTTTGGATTAGTGTGTCTCCATCTGAGTGTACACTGTCAAAATCACAGCCTCAGCCTAGCTCAGGGAGTGGCCCACAATCCTCTTTTTCTTTCACTGAGGATCATTTTCTTCCTTTTTTTCTTAATGGCTTTAAATGATAGACAAGGGCAGTAACTGAAGTCAGTCCATGTCACTCTCTGAGTCTTGCTGCAACCATGAGTTAGTTTAGATGCCTATTTAGGTTCATTTAGAGGCCAACATGTAAGCCAGTCTGCTTTACGTGTCCTTAGCTAATGATGGATGGATGGAATATTGTGGAAAGCCTTCATGTCTGTTATTTCATTCTCACTCTGGTTCAGCACAATCACAATCATGGGGAAGACTGCTGACTTGACAATCATTGACACCCCTCACAAGAAAGGTAAGCCACAGAAAGTAACTGCTCAAAGGGGAAGGCTTTTCTCAGAGTGCTGTATCAAAGCATATTCATAGAAAGTTGACTGGGAAAAAAGTGCACAAGCAATAGGGATGAGTGCTGTCTTCAGAGGATTGTCAAATAAGGCAGACAGACAATGTCGGCTTCATACCTGGACTAAGGAGAAAAAGAACTGGTCATTGGTCCAAAGTCCTGTTTTCAGATGAAGGTACATTTTGCTTTTCATTCGGAAATCAAGGTCCCAGAGTCTGGAGGGAGATCAGGGAGGCACAGAATCCAAGGTACTTTAAGTCCAGTGGTTTAATTTCCACAGTCAGTGATTGTTTGGGGTGCCACATCATCTGCTGCTGTTGGTCCACTGTGCTTTTATGCTTTCATCTGCTTTAAAGCTTTATGGAGATACTGATTCCATTTTCTAGAAGTACTTGGCATGCCCACAGTAACACCAAAACTACCAGAAACTGGTTTGCTAACTATGGTTACAGTGCTTGATTGGCCAGCCAACTGGCCTGACTTGAACCCCATAAATCTAAGAGATGTTGTCAAGAGAAAGGTGAGAGACACCAGACTAAACAATCCAGATTAGCTGAAGGCTGCTATCAAAGCAACCTGGGCTTCAGGTTGAAGTCCTACAGACTGATTTGCTCCATGCCACATCACATTGGTGCAGTAATGCCTGCAAAAAGAGCTCTGACCAAGTACCAGAGCATAAAGGAACATTATTTCTAGATGGTTCACATTTCTGTATAATTCCTTTTTTCACTGGTATTTTTTTAATATTCTAATATTTAAGAATGAAAGCTTTTCTTGGTGGAAAAAATGTTTTGGTCTTCTCTGGACTAGTTTTGGCAGGAATTTGAACTGTTTTAATGTGCTTTTGTCATGTCGCCAAATATAAAAGGAGAATAGTAATTAAAAAGTGCATACTTTTCATCAAAGTGACCTGCATTGGTTTGAAATTTGACATTACCAGCTGCTTACTGGGCACCAAAGATGTCTGGCCCGACTACACTTTTTAATTTAAAATTTTCTCCAGTTGAATTTGTAAATTATTAGCTATAGGGTGGTTCCGGCATGGATTTGTAAAATAAATCCCATGTCATGGATATTCAAACATTCTATGTAGTGTGTCAAGTTAACTTGTCTTTGCTTGGTAAGATTGTGGGAGATTAATGCAAAATTTTGCTGTCATAATAAAGAAAAAGGAGAGTAAGTGTTAAAAGAGTAAAGCCAATAACAGCTGAAAATGTTTTTTTCGATCTCAAACATTTCTTTTGGTAAAACAGACTCAATTCCATTAAATTCTAATTTAAATCTATTTCTCCCATAAGCTGATCCTAAACTGTTGAAACATTTCAGATATTTTGGGCCCATGATGTTCATTTAGCTCCCACTGGATTTGGACCTAAATGTCAAGGACTGTCTTTCATCCTGTTCTGTGGCATTCACTGACAGCATGGTGAGAGGAGAGAGGCGCTGCTCTCCTCGCTCTGTCGCTCCCTTGTTTTATTTGTGTAATACGTGTTCTGGCCTTGGTCCAGAGCAGGCGAGTGCAGCAATAATAAGATTATGAGTGAGTCCAAACTTCATCACCTGTCTGCTGCAATGCCAGGGGAGAGAAATTGATGAGGTGATATATGGTTTGATATGACATCAGGGGACATGGTGGTGTGTTAGAAAATGATATTAATCCTGTTTACAAGTGAGATGGAAGCAAAGTGTACACAAGCGCTCTGGCCTTTAGGTGCTACTACAGGGATATTAATTTTTTTAAAGATGTTAGTGGTGAATGTTTGCATGTCTGGACAGTATGCGTGTGTGATAGAGGAAGACACTGCTGTAGGGTAAATGTCTCCCTCGGAACAACCCTCATTCAGTATCCTTCATATTATTCATTGCATAAACTTGTTCTATTGAATGAATACAGTCATTCTCCACATATTGACTTGCAATGAACAAAACCAAATTCTGGCAAAAAAAAAAAAAAAAAAGAAACTCAGTTAAAGTTGTATGTGAGCTACATCAGCAGCAGCTACTCTAAGGACTGAACTTAATTGGATTCTCAACTCAAAACTAATCATTGCCATAAAAGAGACAGCCTGGAGAAATTGAAATAAGAGATCATATTAACCATCATGAATGGCTTTTGAGACTGGTTTGTTTTCCTCGTATGCAATCTTTAACATTTTTCATGAGAAATGGGCTATGACTTTGCAGACATTCATGCAGTACCAACATCAATCTGTGTGCAAGATAACCCCTGAAGACAATATGAAAAGTATTATTTCATATTTTTTAAATTGTTTTCTGCAGGTCTAGCCCCAGGACCCACCAAAACCTCCCTACACTCTTTAAACTGCTGGGTTAAAAATAACTCAGTTTGCATTATTTGAGTCACCCAGCACTGGGTCTGAAAGGGACTGACTTAACCCTGAGTTATTTCAACTCAGCAGGTTTGGGCTGTGGGCTTGGCTGAACAATTCAACCCCCAGCGACTCTTTCCAATTCATTCTAGGAAACTGGAGAGTGACCAAACAGGATATATAATGGATATATAATGCCCCCAGGTCTTCCAGAAGGTCTCCTTCCACTTTCACATGACTGGAGTTAAGAGATAGATACAAAGGTGGGATGAACCCTGAGTTTAAAGTCTGCATTGTCTTCTCATTGTCTTCTCTATTGTAGGTCAACTCCATCCACTGACATGAAGTGAGCAACTTAGGGGATGACTATTCTCATGGTAAAGACGTGTTTAACATATAAACAACAATAATTCACCAAAAACTTGGGCAAAGAAATCACAACAATGATCACTGTTCAACACACATCATCTAAACATTTATAAATTCATCTAAAACATCTACAGCACACCTAAACAACCCATCAAAAGCATGATGGGAAAACTTCATCCTCCAAATTTGAAATGGAAGTGTCCCTCCTCCATTCCTCCAGCCATTAAGGCCCCATCCACACAGAGACGAATTCAGGAGCATACGCAAAAGTTTTTTGTCGTATCAGTGTTTCATCCACACAGGAACTGCATATTGGGAGGCCGTAATCACTACTTTTTGAAGAGTGAACAAATCTGTAAATGTTTACCATTTTGTCTCCATGTGAATAGCCAACCACATCTTTCTTGAAATGATAACGTCATACATAGTGTAGCCTGCTTACACTGCATGCGCATGTCAAACCAAAACAACAATGGCAGATTAAAGAGGTGTGTTCGTGCTGCAAAAGCTATTGGGCTTATTATGGCTTTTACAGCAAAATCTGATGCTCCTTTACCACCATGGCGAACAACATACATCATATGTTCTTAAATCCAACACAGGGAACAACCAGAAGGGCAACTAGGAGAAAGTTTGTGGCAGTTTTCTGTGATCTTCTCTTTTTTGGTGCATTTCCGTGGCAGCAATACAGCGCCACATACAGGCTTGGTATATATGCTACAGCATTTTCATTTCCTGAACTGATCCCGTATTTACAGAAAACTTTTTAAAAACAAAACGGAAGTATAATGTTTTCATCTCTGTGTGAATAAGGCCTAAGTAACCCATTTTTTAAAGTCACTATATCTAATCCCACATTGGGTCAATCCTACCCAACCAGTGACTCAACAGCATTTGGGTTATAAAAATAACCCAGCATTTTTTAGTGAGTAGAAAAGCATTTTCTTCCTATCTTTGTATCATTATTCACCATTTTTATTGTTTATGTTTACTGATCCTCAAAATAAGGCCTGCCGTTCGAAGTCAAACCAAAATCAAGCTTGATTCATAGCCTTAAGATTTTTCAAAGCAAATCAGTCACAGCATCCAGATAATGCAACCCATTAATTTTGCATTTCAAATTAACTGTTTCTTGTTACTTTTTAAAATAAAACTAATCAATTACCTGAGGAAGTTAAACACAGCTTTGTCAGTGTGCACACATGGCTAGATGATAATAAAGCTAGTGAGATGGCATTAAACTGAAAAAACTTTGTTGATTTATTTTGTCAAAAGAGGGACAAGAGCATCATAGTGAATGTTCAAAAGATTGAGTAGTACAGTTGTTTAGAGGAGACATACAGTACTATGCACAGGCTGTGAGTAACACAGCATACCTCTCCCCAGTGCATAGTAAGATTATGCAACTACTTACTTCTGTTATTCTGTTATTAGGCTGAAAGTGCATTGAATGTGGATTTGATAGCTCATTATATTGTGAAATGACAATAGAGATGACACATTTAAAGGTAGATTTACAGTCAGGGACTGAAAACAGAATTACCTTGTCATTGATGATGTTAACAATATGGATGGGCATACTGACCAATTCATGTCAGACTTCATAGCTAAACCATGATGTGCACAAATGTCAGGATACTAGAGAATAGAGTGAAATGCACTTGAAGTAACCATAAGGGAAAAAATAGCTGCAAAATATAGGCAAAAATTAGGGTTAAAAAATAGGTTAAAAGTGGCAAAAATTGTCAGAAATAAGATGTGAAGCATGTTAAAGTGTGGCAAAATGGGTTAAAAGTAGGAGATATAGATTCAAAGTGCCAAAAAAAAAAAAAAAAAAATAGGGTGTCAAGAAATTGGCTTAAAGTTACAAAAAATAGTGGTAAAATTGTTAAAAGCACTTAAAGTGACAAAAATGGGTTATGTGGAAAAATTGAATAAAAAAATGCATAACAAATTGAATAAGAAAGTGAAAACAAGTGTGGCAAAATAGTCAGATACAGTGATGCAATGAATAAATAATTTGAACATCAGAACCCTAAAATGTTTGACCACTTTTTAGTTTCAAAATGGAGAAACTGTTTGCCAGGAGGCTCAGTGATCAATGCTACTGATCCAGTGGACATGTATAAAAACATTGAATAAAAAGCGGGGAGGGCCCATCCTCGGGGTTTTTCAGGGGCGCAGCCAATTCTGTGGGCAGGCCCGCTGGCAACTCAGCCACATCTCTAATCATGCAGAACTTTTAGCCAGAATATTTTCAACTGAGTTATGAGTCATAAAAAATCACTCTCTGCACATTGTGTGCCAATGAAAGCATTAGCTGTTTATTAGTTAAACCATTTTTTGAACCAGGCTGTAAATGTGTTGATTTCTGCTAAAACAAAACAAAACAAACAAACAAAAAAACACACTGGGCATTTTAAATGGGTGTTAATTGGACTTCTGGAAATATGGGCAAGTCAAGTGAACACTTGAAAAATATAACAATTTGTTACACATCTGGCTTTTTTTCACTTGGATCTGATATTTTTATGGAAAAAACAGTTTTTCAGAGTTTTCTACTCTTCAGACTAACACTGTGTCCTAAGAGATTGTGGCATGAGCTTTGGGAGTGTCCTAAATGGCTGCAGGCAAAGCAGTGCTGCCCAGCATGATGCAGCTCAAGAGAGTATTTTGAGCTTAGATTTTGTTGGTCACACAGTGTTAATTTATTCCTAGTGCTAATGCTTGGGGCGCTGGTTCAATAAATTCATTTCAGGAGTTATCCTAGGTGGCAGCTGGCCAGGAAGCTGCACATTCACATTATTAAATGTGGGATGTCGATTTAAGAAGTTCAGATATTGAGGGATGGAAAAATAATTCATTCTTTACTGGGACTTTAATTTTTCTACCCAGATCTTGAGCACACAGCTGGGTAGTATGTGGTTATTCATGTGCATATTTAATGCATTCAGTATATGCTTGTAGAAGGAGCACAGTTTTACAATTGATTAGCGATATAAAACCCTCTAAATGTAGAATTTCCTAAGATAGCCTTGTTGCATGCACTGTCTATTTGTTTCTCCTTAGTGTGCACCTTCTACAGCCTTAGTACGACTCAATACAGTAAGTAAATACAACAATCTGCCAAAAACGATCACTTGAATTTAAGATCCCACTCCTCCTCTGAGCTGGCGGTGCCTTTGAGTAAAAAGCAAGCTGACATTTGAATTTACATCCAAGCAGGGTTACACGCTGGTAGAGTGGAGGGTACAGAAACTCTTCACCCCTGTCAGAGTGAGGCTGCGTTTATGCGTGTGTCTGGACTGATCTCTGTGTGCAAAGCTTTGGGAATGCACAGTGTTTCCTCCATTTAAGTGTAAGGCTGGATGTCTGGGCTGGAGGAAGAGAGAGAGAAAGGCATAACAAAGCTATGAAATGATGGTTGAGAAAATGTGAGGAGGAATAACAAGTTTAAATATGGAGACAGAAAATAAGGAAAAGGAATAAGAAATTAATTTACCCAAACACCACAAGGACAGTGACTTATCTGTAAATGACATGCCTTATTTTACCTTCTTAATACATATGGACTTGGACGTGTATCAAGAGAGATACTGTATGTCCTGCATTAAAATGTATGAATTTATGGCGTTATCTTGTGCTTTGAAGAACATGGTTTTCCATAAATGTATTAAAACCAGTGTGCTACAACATGATATGTCACTCTTTGGTGTTTCCTGGTTACTGCTGATGCTATCGTCCTGCTTAGGGTTGCTGTTTCTTTTAAAGCACTGTGTTCATGCAGCAAAAAATGCTTTCTACGAAGTATTTGTATTTTGTTTTTTACAGAAATGGTAATATATTGCTGTAGAAATAAGTAACAGATTGTTAAATAGCCTTTGTTCTGTGCTGACATGGCTTTTTCTGTCTGTATAAAAAGGTGGGAAGGCATTTTTGGTGGTGTGTTGTTGATTAATTTCTAATTGAACATGACAGTGTGCTTTTGTTGCACTGCACCACCAACTCAGTGTTGAGGCCAATCTATCTTGCCCTTAATCAACCTTCTACCTCTAAAGACCATGCTGTCTCTGTTGGTCATTCATTTTGCCGGAGTTCACTCTCGCCCACCAGAGCAAAAATCAATAAAGTCCATGCTGGATTCAGTAGGTGGACTGAAAGTGGCATTTTTAGTTTTTCTTTCTCACTGACCATAGGTGATGCTGGAGAGAGAGAATCATGCAATCAAACTTAAGGTCATTATAAAGCTTTCCAGCAGATTTTAGTGGATAAACCTTTATAAAATGGAAACATGACTGTATTCACACAACAATTTAAACAGCTTCGTATAAAGATGAGAAACATTGCTAAGGCTACATTATAAAGAAATGCCTTGCTCTCATGTCATCAGCCAGTTTTCTGTAGAGCTGATGTCTTGACTTTACTGGACACAGTGGAAGGAAATGGGAGATATTCAGCATTTACAATGTTTCAACCCCTTGGATGTTTTACCCTTTAACTGATTTTAGAAGTCAATAATGGTCAAAATAATTTGGCTTCAAAGTGAAAAACAGATTTCTACAAAGTGATGTCAATTAAATAAAAACATGTAATGTAAAATAAATGATTGAATGAATATTCACCTCTTTAAGCGACTGACCTAATTCAGCAGAGGTCCAGCCACTTAATGCTAGTCGTCCCACAGTTAGTGAAATGGGTATTACCTGATTACAGTGAATGTGTCTCAAGTGATTGTAGTATTAAAGACAACTGTGTCTGGAAGGTCACTGGTTAATCAGCATTCCTGGCTACCATTACACCATGGGGACAAAAGAACACCCCAAGCAACTCAGAGAAAAGTTTGTTTAAAAGTATAATTCAGGGGATAGATACAAAATATATATATATATGGCACTGAACATCCCCCAGAGTTAAGTGAAATTTATCACCAAGAAATAGGAGAAATATGGCATGTTCAGCCCCCCTCTGCACATTTACTCCATTGATTTTTGATGTGCTTTTTATGTTTTACCACAAAAAAATCATCCCCAGCGCACTGTTCAACCCAGGCTTAAAAATTTTGGTGTGCATATAGGTCATCATCAGACCTTCAAAAAAGCCTGTTGAACTCATGCCCAAATCCCAACAGGAGGTCCACAAGCTTCATCACAATCTTACAATAAGGCATTTTTTTATGGTTCCAAATGACTTTTACTTCTTCTAACTTTAAAAAACTTTATCGTAAGTAGTTCAACATTCTATGTTAAGACAACAGTGTCACACAGAACTTACCTACATACAAAAAACTCATCATAGCGCCTCCTACTGGCAACAAGAAGTGACACAAATGGGTTACATCTTCATTCCTCTTGCTGTATTCAACCTTTTAAGCTCTGCAGCACTCTGCCGAGTTTGCTACCACCCAACAATTCACACATACCAGTGGTTGCAAGACACACCGAAGTGTGCCAGGGTGCGTGGGCTCTCCAGTGCTGCTTGCAGCCCTAGTGTGAATTTATTATTTTCTATCATAAAATCTGTAATATAGTTTTTTGTTTTGTTTTGTTTTGGGGTTTTTTTTGTTTGTTTTTAACGGCTTGTTACTGTAACAGTTTGTTTTTCTGTACTGCTTTGGCAACTACATGATGCATTTGTTCATGCCAGTAAAGTACATTTGAGATTGAGATTGAAAGTGGTAGTAGCATCATACAGCGGGGATGCTTCTCAGCAGCCAGCACTGGAAGGCTTGTAATGCTAGAGGGTAAAATGAATGTGTGAAAATATAGAAACATCCAGGAAGACTTCGGTCTGCAAGAGAACTACAGCTTGGAAGATTTATTTTCCAGCAAGACTGTTACCCAAAGCATACAATGATCTGACTGGTGATGGTTTAGGGACAACAAGGAGAATGTTCTGGAGTGGCAAGCCAAAACCAAGACCTCAATCCAATAGAGAATTTGTGACTGGCTTGAAAAGGGCTGTTCACACCTGATCCCCATGCAACCTGACAGTTTGAACAGTTTTGCCAAGAAGAATGGAGTAAAATCGCAGTGTCCAGATGTGCAAACCTAATTGAGATATATGCAAACAGACTCAGTGCTGTGATTGGAGTCAAAGGTACTTCTATTAAATACTGACCTGAAGAAGGTGAATATATTTATGCAGTCACTCATTTTACATTTTATACTTTTATTTAATTGATAATACGTTGTAGAAATCTGTTTCCACTTTGACACTGAGGAGTTTTTATGGTCAAAAAAGCCAAATATATTGACCATGATTGGTGTATAAAATCAATTATAGGGTAAACACCCAAGGGGTAGAATACTTTTTATAGACATAGTATAATACAAATGCTGTTACACAGCCAAAGAAAAACACATGTCATCTAAGTATCATTTAAACTCCACACATGAGAAGTGTAATAATTGCATGTTAGTGTTTGGCTGTGAAATGTGCACTGAAACACACTCTCATTAAGAGTGACCTCCCTGTCAGAGTAAAGCCCAGTGGTGAGTGTGCTGTGGTGTAATGAGAGCTGGCTGTGGGCTGAGGACAAGGAGGAGGAAGATCAGGACACTGTGTCGCAGACATAAGGCAAAGATCTGACTCTGTCTAACCAGCCATACCACACTGAAGGAGGAGGAAGACACTCTGGCACCAAAAGGACAGGAAGCTCTGCTTATCTGTTTACAGCTCAGGTTCAAGTCCTATCATAAAATTCTATCCATCAAAATTTAGCCAGTCTCTCTTTCTTAAATCTTTCTGTTTTATTTCATTTATCATTCTTCTGAAAACCTAAAACACCCTGAAAGAAAATTCTGTTGTTTTTGGGCCTGTTTTCATTTTGCATCTGTGAATGCTTTTGGGTGTTCAGATACATTGTCTTCTGCATTCACACAGCGCATTAACAATATGTCTTCATTGAAGACCTGATATCAGAACTCAACTGCCTGCCTTTCATTAAAAAAACGGCCCTTACATGAGTGAAAACTGCTGGCAATACAAATGAACTGGGGTGAATCAGCCATAAGCTAGGAGGCTAGGCTCTAGCTTTAAACCGATCAGTCTACTTTCGACTCTGTTGTGATACATTTTGGAAATTGTTTGGCTAGTGTACTTAATTGTGATCATTTTCTGTGTTGAACAGAAAAAATGAACAACTTCCAAGTCCAGGCAGCTGTAATGGCTAAGCTTTTACCCCTTCAGCAGAGAAACCAGCTCCCATCTGAGATCACTGCTGAGGACATGGCGGACCTACTGGTGGAGGAAAGTCAGAAGTCCCTGAGGGAGCAGCTTGGGGATTTTAAGATGAAGGACTTCGCTAAAGAGCCTCTCCTCAACATGGGGATGGAGGTAAGCAGCAATATGCTGAAAAGAGAGCTGGAGTTGGCAGCAAACAAACTGCTCAACTGCCCAGACTACATCACCACCTCCAGGAGTTGGAAGATTTTCCAAGCAGGCCCTTGAACATGCCGGGGTCCTGGTCAATGAGCTAACGGAGGCTCCAATGACAAAAAAGCTGAGCCCACAGGAGATTGTCCTGGGTGTGGTGCCCAAAGTCCTGCAAGTGCTTTGGGTGCCAAAAAAGACCAGCTCAAGTGACATGCCCTCTCAGAAGCTCTCCACAATGGCTGTGAGCATGACCAAAGCCATCCTGGCTGGAGTCTCCTCTTCACTGACCTCCATGCTCCATCAGGCCACCTTTTCTTGACCCACTAGAGACGCCATGACCCGCTCCATCGAGGAGAAGGTGAGGAACACATACCCTGCTGACACTCAGAGGAGGAAGCTCAACAGCATTGAGGTAGGGGTGCTGAAAAGAATCTCAGATATAACAGTGGAGCATATCTGTGATTTGTTTGGGCCAAAAACTCCTTCAAACACAGCCACTGCTGGACCTTACTGCTCAGATGCCATCACCACAACCCCCTCATACCCCCCCATCTAAACTCTCAGCCATGGATTCAGTCCTGGGGGTGGGGTTGTGGAGGAGCAATCCGGCCAGCTAACAGACAACCCTGCTTGGACGCCGTCCCCACAGCCTCAAGATCCCTTCCCAGCTGAGCAGCCAGCCAAAGACCTAGAACCAGACGTGGTTCCTTCTCCACCATCACCATCAGCTGTAAACATCCATCTCTCTGTCAGGGTGTTCATGAAGAGCCTTGAACAGGCCAACAGAGAGATTCAGCTGCTGCAACCCTGTCACCACAACCTTGTTATACCTCACCACCTGAACTTCCAGCAATGGATTCAGTCCTGGGGAGTGAGGTTGTGTTTCAGCAGCCCATCCAAGAACCAGGCCAGGTATTGGAGCATTCTGCACCTCTTCCAGGGGGTTATATGGAAACCAACCAGTTTCTTTTCTAATCAGTGTGATGTCACTATGATTAATAGTTCTGAGCATATTAATACTGAGTGTTGATATACAGCTAAAGCTGACTAACAGTGAAATCAGGTGAAAAGGTTTGGGGTTGATTTTGACCGTGAATAAGTCTGAAAGACCAAGCATCAAGTCTTATTGCTATTTCTGTCTGCTCCTGTTGGGTTACGAATCAGTGTTGCACAGTATTCTCTGAATAACAAAAATGGACTACAATCTGGTATGTTTGGAAAAGTGTGAGCGGAGAGAGTCAAATACACCTCAAATTAACTACATCTACAGTTTTTAAAAATAACCTCTAGGAAAAAGGTTGACAACAAAAACATGTTTTTTGTCTAATTGACCAGGTAAGCCTCATTAAAACTAAGAATCTTGTTAACAGCATCTGTATCGCCAAAGTGTGCAGCAACATCATTGCAAGACACACAACAGAAAAGAGCTATAAACAACTATAACACAGATCATCCAATAATGAGTCATAATAATGTAATAAGGTCACCAAAATGCAGGCTTAATGGGTGAAAAAATGGATAGATCAAATCCAAGTCCAAAGAGAAATACTATGATTGCATGGTCTGTTTTGTTGCAATTGTAAATATGGAACAGTCACCCTTGTTATAGAAACTAGAAATAATACCAACCAAAGCTTGTACATATCTAAATCCAGATTGTGATCCATAGCAAATGTATGTATTGTTGTATGTAATGTGTAATTCCTGTACATAGAATGAGTGGAAGGCTAACCAGAGTCAAAAGCGTTGTGTAAGCATACTTGGCTAATAAGGCTTATTCTGAGTGCAAGCTCACTCTGGGCTCAGGACACTTGAGACTTCTCTACTCTCAGGAATACAATTCAGTCATCTCAAATGCTCATTTGCAAGAAAGTACTAACTGTAACTGAAATTACTGTGGTGAAAAGCCTCACCTCAGATGCACATGTGCACTAATAGATCATACTAACTGTAATGTAAAGTACTGTGGTAAAGTGTCATATGGGTATGTGCACCAAATAATCTACTACCATACTAATTAGTAATTTAATCTATGTGCTGTACTCAGATGTTGAAGTAATGAACATTATCATTATAACTAAAATTCTGTGAGAAGGCCCACTCACCTCATATGCAGATTGTGCACAAATTAAATGAATGAAAGGATCTGATCTCATGTAAAGGTGCCCACATCCCTACATATTGTAAACTTCGGATCATGTGTAGTGAGAATTCGTTCATTCTTTACACATCTTGCAGATGTGTAAAGGGAGTCCTTATTGATACCACTAATGATGCTTTTCCATAGTTTGGGGTAAAGACAAAATGAGGAAAAAATACTTACAATAAGGTGGTAAAAACTGAGTTGTGTTTGAGCTAAAATGTCATGATTCAGTCTGTAACATGTATCTTATATCCCTCAAATACAAACATTTCCCTCATATTCACATCTGCATTTATTGAAGTTGCTCTTCAAAAACTAAATTTTCCTTTTTTTATGTGACATTTTAACATATCATAACATATAGGATGCAGTCGTCTTATTTGCTGAGGTTACCTGAATGCACGATATTGTCCGTCTTTTAGCTCGTAAAGTTCACAAATTAACATCAATTCTGTTGACTTTAGCACAGATTTCTACACTGAGTTAATACTTTTACCAAACAGGACTTGTTGCAAAGTTTGGGAGCACTTCTCAGCATTTATTTGAGCACATGAAGAAGAAACTGTCTTGGAGCAGTTGAAGAGTTTATGAGTGCCTATTACTCCCATCACAGAGGGAGTCTGTCTTCCTCAAGTCAACAGTTGAAGGTACATTCTAGTTTAATGTGATGCACAATACTGATGTGCTTTTAGTTTATTTTCTCTCCTAGCAAGAACTGTTGTATGGTTTTACACCAAGTACATCTTAAATGACGTTACGTCATGGAGCCTGTAAGATTCGATAGCAGTATGGATAAGCCAAAACATTACAGATTTTCTGAATTTAGAAAAAATACATAAGCAGGTACTTATGGACCTGGGTGTTGATCCCAATCCCTAGTCGTCATGTGGTAAATGTGTCACTTCTGTGTAGAAGTTTATGTAAATAATGTTGTAGTTAATGGGGGGGGTGCTTAAATGTGAGTGGGGGAAACCTAGTCGTACCCTGGCTGGTCCCGGCTACAGGGGGCTGGCTAGCAAGAGCAGAGAATAAAGGTTTGGATTCAGTGGCGTGGAGCGGTGTTTCCAAAAGCGTTATCTTGAGGATAGGGTAACGCTTTTAAACTATATTATATACATGCACCGTTATCGGTTAAGGAGGATGGGGAGAATTTGAATATTTGGCACATCGAGCAGTCCGAGGCAGACACAGAAGCCAAGGTTAAGCAAGGCCAAGTTGTGGTAGAAGAGGACAGGGAGACTAAGTGAAAAGCAGCTAAACTGTGGGGTGCTTGTTGTTAAGTGTATATATGGGTAAACGCACAACAGCTATAAAACAGTAGTGCTGAGAAGTCTGAAGAGTCAAAAAAGTAACTATAGCACAGTAGAGATGTAGGAAAACGTAGCATCTTCTCCGTTTCAGGTCTGTAATGGCAGTTGGTAAATAGAGACACAGGACAGGAGACAGGAAGTGACACAATATGCTCACTGTATGTCAGCACATCAGCCGTATCAGTGGATGGGGACCTGACGGGACCAATGTGAAGAGTAAAAACCCCAATTTTGGAGTGTTACACAGAATCTATACCTTTTCATGATGTTGTCATGCTTGCAGTTTTGACCCAGTATAGCCAAGAAGTCCTCTGAGAGGTATGAATGAGAATTGGAGCAACAGGGAGGTTTTCATATCAAGACATACATACAGACAGACGGCTCTTCAATTATAGTAGTAAGATGTGAAGTGGCTCCTGTTTGAGAGCTGGTTTCCTCTTGTTGTCATTTTTTTTCATTGTTTTATTGACCTTAAAAAGCTAAAATGGTACCTGATGAGGAGCTGCTTTGGAGCCAGAAGACCAGAACTAAGCTGAGCCAAATGATCTGCAGCTCTAACAAGAGCTGCAGCTCTTATGAGTATGGCTTGACAGGTGTAAGTATGCAGAATATTGTAAATTCAATCAATTGACAGGGTGATCTTTACAGCATACCAGTATAACTTGTGAAAACAATACCAACCTACCTGAATAAGGCATGCAAATCCACTTCCTTATGCAGCCTGAGCTACTGGATGTCAAATCATCTTTCATAGGCATCGGGGTGAGTCCACACCATGCACTGAAGATTACCACTTGGTATCGATATGTCCAAAACAGATATCGATTTGTGATGATGCAGGGTCTAAACAGGGTTTTTTTATTACAGGGTTATTTTAATTAGGTGATAATGACTTCTTTTGTGCTTAAAATGAGAACTTGAGAGAAAATGCAACATTTATACCATCTGACAGCATGATTATAGTATAAATGAACATGCTGACTAAATCTTTGCACAACACCTTTCCTGGCTGTTATCACCCATTAGAAACTAAAAAAAACAGTCATCATTAGCTTCCTGTAATTTCTGCATATACTACACCTGCATTTAAACCAGAAAACCCATTGAGAGGACTGAAAAAGCCTTCGTTTTGACCAAAAACAACCTCTTCCCCTTTTTTCACCTCCCTCAATTGCTCTTGAATAAGCTGTAGTAGGTAATAGAATGTGATGTGAGCAGGTGTTGGAGGATGGGGGAAGTCAAGGTTGCCTGAGTCTAGTGTCAGGACCCTGATTGCAGCAGACAGGCTATCTAGATGTGCCCCACAACCCAACCTGATCTGTGATTGGTTGGTACCAGCTGGAAGGCTGTTTCAGAAGGGGTCATCCTCCTCTATTTGTCACTAAGACACTAAGAGGACAACACCCTCCTCTGTCACTACAAACTATCAAAGAGAAGCCAGAGAGGGGAAGGAGTGAGATGAAAAACAGGAAAAAGACACTGAATCAATGTACGACAAGAGAACTGTGAGTACACAGGAGAGGATAAGGGTTGGAATTGTTGGTATATCACATACTTTTTTGAGGGGATGATCCCTTTTACATCTTAGTTTATGGAGCAAAAAATGAACAGTGGTTGACCATAAATATTAGATATAAAATAATACTTATTTCCAGCCATTGGACCAGAATTCCCTTTAAAACCACATAGCCTACCACTCATTTTGACAATGAAAGCACAACCAATACATCAACCAATCCACTGATCAATCTGTTCATGTAGAGCTCAGCTCTTTACAAATGCCATTTCAAGGTAACCTGACGCAACAGTTAGACTGTTTCATGTATCTGTTGCATGTGGTATATTTCACATTCATCTGTAAGCCTCCTATATAAAGTGTTTGGGAAGGACAGGGCTTTTCAAAAAAAGCTCAGGGTAACTGGACCAAAGTTGTCTGTCTCATCCAAAATGGACCAATCAGAGCAACAGGCAAAATGAGGTAGCAGGCAGTCAGTAGCTCCAGTCAGTAACATGAGCTCTGCAGGCAGGCGCTGTCGTAGTTTACATACAGCGGAGCTAGTGGGTGGCTTGAGCTAATGCCAAGAGTGAAAACATCTTCTTTACCAAGAGAAGCTTTCAGTGTGGTTCTTTGCTGCCCTTTTAATAAAGAAATGCCACTAAAGCTACATCTGAGCTAATCGCTTTACTGTTTTACTGCAAGACAGAAACCTTTGCTACCAGCGTGCAGTACAGCTAAACCCTGCTCATGGCTACTTCCTCCTCCTTAAACGACACTGATTGGTCCAGTCTATTCTCAGAACTGGCACAGCCATTTCAGATTAGAGCTTTGCAAGATGGATCTGCCCGATGACAGATACAGAATCTGGCCAATCCATTTGCTTTGTAAGGTGGATCTCCAGGTGCTTACCTACCTTTTGCCTACCTTTTTTTCCTTGGAGCCCCCCTACTGGTGTCTCATAAAAGCTGAGCCCTTCCATGACCCACAGGAAAGAAGAAAAAGTTGCTACCAAATTTCAGAATGCATTTCAATTGTTTCATTAACATAACCCAAAGGAAATAGGTCTAGCTACATTATTCTTACCAAAAAACCTTTAAATTCAAGTTCATCGCAATTTTTAGTCTGTAAAGATGTTCATGTAAATATATGTATACTTTTGTACACATGTCTTATATTTCTGGGTGTACTGTATGTGCTCGCTCTGATTACAACTGTGTCAGTAAAAAAAATTGACTGGTGTTTAATGTTCTCTGTGCTCAGACCTGACACACACATGCCTTCGCCATTCATGTTACGTATATACAGTGCTTAACAAATTTATTAGACCACCTGTCATAAAAAGAGAAAACAAAAATATATTTTAGAAATCTTTCAAGAACTTGTTTAAAACTAAAAATGTTATGTATTTGGCAAATAACAAACTGAAACAACTAAATAGTCAATTTTTCACACATAATAACCAAAAAACTAAATATTTTGTATGGCCTCCTTTGGCCTTGATAACAGCTTGCATTCTTGCTGGCATTGTTTTTATGTACTTTTTGACAGTCCCTTTTGTTATTGAGTTCCAAATAGTTTCTAGCTGTTCCCACAGACTTGCTTTAGATGAAACTTTTGTGCCATCAATCTTTGAATCTACTAAATCCCAAATTTGTTCAATAGGATTCAAATCTGGACTTTGACTTGGCCAGTCCATCAGTTCCAGTATTCCAGATTCCTTTTTCTTGGTCAAATAGTCTCTGCACAGCTTTGAAGTATGCTTGGGGTCATTGTCTTGTTGGTATATGAACCTACGACCAATCAGATTCAGTCCAGAAGGGATTCCATGATGCACTAAGATGTTGTGGTAGATGTTCTTGTTCATGATACCGTTGATTTTTATAATTTGCCCACGTCACATCCACAAATGGAACCCCATACCATAATGGAATCTCCACCATGTTTCACTGTGGGTGCAATGCATCCGGCATCAAAATGTTCTCCAGCTTTTCTGCGGACATAAACACGACAACGCTGACCGAAGAGTTCAAACCTGGACTCCTCCGTCCAGAGTACCCTCTTCCAGTCATCAACAGTCCAGTGTTTGTCCTCCCTGGCAAATCTGAGGTGTTTCTGGATGTTTGCAGGTCTCAATAATGGCTTCTTAGCAGCTATTCTTCCCTTTAAGCCTTGTTACGTCAGTCATCTGCTTATGGTCATTCTGGAGACTTTATCAGACTCTGATCTAGAAGCATTCATCTCTGCCTGAAGATCAGCAGTGGTCTACCTTCTGTCTCTAGTACTTAAAATCTTGAGGTGTCTGACATCTGCTTCAGTTAACTTTGGTTTCCTGCCTCTTCCTTGGCGCATTTTGTAAGTACCAGTCTCGGCACTTGACTCCAAAGCATACTTGACCACACTGTGAGAACACTTTATGTCTTTCCCTATTTGTCTCAGAGACCATCCAGCATCATGAAGTGCTTTAATGCGGACTCTTTCATTTTCAGTGAGCTCTCCACGTTTTACCATTTTGAACAGGAATGAGGAATTTCAAACTGAATTCACCTTTTTATGCCCAAATTTGAGCCGGCTCACTGGGATTCTCTGAGAAGTCAGAAATTAATCAAGCATAACAGTCAACCACTAAAATTAATTTTTCTGTTCAGGAATACAAGTAAATAACTTTAATTTGATACATTAATTAAGAAATAATAATGTGCTTTACTATTTTTTCAGTTTTTTGTGAATAAGTAAATTTGAAAATTCATGGATAACAATAATAATTATATTTTTTACATTAAAAATATAATTTTGGTTAAAGAGCTTCTACATATTGGTGTATTAACCATTGCAGAAACATAACAAATGATTTTGGTAATTACCAATGCTGTTAATTTAGGGCAGCTGTGGCATAAACCTTACTTTAGGTGGTGGTCTAATAAATTTGTTAAGCAGTGTATTTAAGATACATGTGCAAGTCTGAGGAAGAGCATGCTGGCTCTGAACGTCACTTGACAATAGAAGCTTGTATGGGAGCTATTTCCTGGTGTGCGGACCTCTTCACTTTTATTATCATGGTCCGTTTTGTGATCTGGCACCCTTTTAGTGATGTGTGTGTCTTACTTTAATTCTCTGCACCCCTATCGGGTTCCTCATCATAATGCTGACCTTCACAGCAGAAGTAAACCTGTCTGAAGGCTGGTTCAAAGGAGTGCATATGAATATTCACAACAAAATAGTCTAAATTAGCTCATTTCCTTGTTAGTTTATGGTGCATGGTGGTGAATTTTCTATATAACTCATCTGTTTTGTTAGTATGTAGGTCATAGGTCTACATATATTTGCCTATTAGGTTGAGGACAAAATGCCTCTTCAGGATCCAACGGGTCAAGTCACTGAGACCACATCTATGTTGTTGTTTTTGTTGTGTTGCATGGCCAGACAAACAAGGACCAGACTAACACATAAAGGGAACACCACAACAATGTTCTATGTGCTATGCAGAGGGGAAAGCTGTATATTCAAGTGTCAAAAGGAGTTTGAGGAGGAGCCTGCATATTCAAACTAATATTAGTAGCAAGAACATTCACAGATTTATGAAGACAAATGCTGGAGGAAATGATTTCCAGTCTGAAATTGGCTTAAAAAACATGTTTTTGATGAATCTCATAATAATTTAGACAAAATGATCTTCATATACAAGGTGATTATGTTTTTCAGAGTGAGGGAATAAGGGACTAACAATGGGAAGATAAAAGCTCAAAATGAAACAAGGACAGTCAATATGAGATTTGTGGTATTTAAGTGGCTGAGAGAGGCAGAGAAATGGAAAGAGTCAGTCAGAAATACCCCTCCCTCATCTTATTAATAGTTCTTTCCTGTAATAGTAATTAACATTTTGATGTAATCCATTTATCACTCCTTAATGCATTGTCAAAGGTACAAAAGATTTTATTTTAGCACTAATGAATTGAGGTCAGATAGCCACTGACTCTGCTTAATGACTTTAACATGCACTACAATCATTCCTTTGATCCATTGCTCATTTTTAAATCCAAATTACATCCATTATTATTTTTCAACACTGCAGCCGTATGCAACATCCCTAAAATATTCTTTGAAAAGATCAAACAATAATTGTATTTTATTTATTCATTCTCACAAATTGAAAAGAGATTATCGTCATCATGGTTTCTGAAAAGTGATTATATATTAATCATAACAAATGAAGCATTAACTAAATACACGTTTATACTTTAACATCATTCTTGTGAGATATAACAGAGTCTCACTGAGGTCTCATTGAGGTTTTTTTAATTAGATTGGGAATGTTTTTTACCAAGCTTCTGCATAATTTTCCAAAGTAAACATTGTCATTGATTTATATCTTCATATAATGCATTATGTGTATAATTCAAACTTGCTCCTCTGACACATTTGTTCAAGTATTTCTCAGCAACTCTCAGGCTGTGAGGTGCTCTTATTTTAAAATGTAGTCTCATATTTGTGCCAGGATAGACAGTAGGTGTATATCATTTCAATAAATCTGAGTGAAGGAGACACAGCTCTCTATCACGACTCTGATTGATGTAGAGGAGGAGGAGAGGGAGAACACTCAGAAGTCTGTCTGCAAGCCCTTTAACTCACCATCTGTCTGCTCTGTACTGTAGTTGTGGTGATGCTGCAGGAAGAGACGTAGTACACACACTCACAGGCTCAGTGCAAACACATGGACAACTACATGTGCACATGCATTTTTATGCAGACTGGAGTTTATGATGTACAAACACACCTTGTTAAGCACAGAACCTACACACACTGCAGTATGGACTGGATGATTTAAGATGTTCTATTGGTCTTACATTTAGGCTGCCAGGGCACCAGTGCAGAGATGGTGGTGGGGAGACAGATGTTTTGAAGGCTGAGGTTGAAGGCTGAGGGTACTATCTGTGATCTTCAGAATGAAAGTAACAGTTTATCACATGCAACTAATTAAAGTTAAAAACAGAAATTGTGTTTTACTTTAGAGTAAATATAACTGCTTTAGTTTTCCAATGAATGCATCATAGCTTTGAAATTAAACATACAATGTGAGACATCTTACTGCTGTAATTGGTGGCTTGTCTTGATACCTCACAGAAGACTTCTTGGGCTTACCGGTTGGAAACTGGTGTCATGAAATATCATAAATATGTACTGATTTTCTATAAAATCCGAACATGTTGTGCCATGTCATCATTCAGAGACTTCTGCCAGTTCTGCTTGTGGTTCAGTTTACCTCAGAACTCAAAGGATCCTCCCAAGTCAGGTCCCACAGAGGCAAGGTCAGAGTCCTCCCCAGCAACTCTTGAACACACATTTGAAATAGGCCAGTGAGTGTGTGTGATTACATCATAGGAAGGTTGTGCCAATATATGCAGCGGCCACAGAAATCAAAATGTGAGGGGCACTAACAACAACTTTCACAAGTTTTACAAAATGCCATCTAATAAAGTAATCATGTCGTCATATTATCATAATATGTATAATAATATGATCATATAATCATATTTATCATTTAGTAGAACCATATAATATAAAAATAAAATATAATCATGTTGTATGGCACTATTTTTACCCATCCAGCTTTACTCTGATGATATGAAATGATGATAAACTCACTTTATGCTGAATCAGGTCACTAGTTTGGAGGTTTATTGAGGTAAAACTAAAGAAGAATGACAAAGCTTTGACAGCAGGGAGACGAAGCCAACATGCAGAAAACTCGCATTGGTATGAAAACTGTGAAGGTGCGTGCCGGAGCACATGCAGCAGCTGCATGCAGGAAAATACACTTCTAGTCTGAAAGCGTCAGTTACTTCATAGGCATGGCCAAGGAGTGCTCTGGCCAAATGACATCACACAACCAGTGCAGACAAAAACATCCAGGTGAGTTTACAAAGTCAAATTTACTCAAAAGCAGATCTAGGATATCTATTGAGTTTACATATGAATGATACAAATATCTATCCAATTACGTGAATTTGTCTAATCATGAGGTTCCTTTTAAAGCATCTATTGATAAAGTTGGTTACAGTACAGCATTAATAGATTAAAGATTAGCCCACTGTCTGCAAGCCATAACCACAAGTTAAATCAGTCTGAGACTCCCTGCTGTTTTTTTCATGTATGCATAACAAGGATGTGGTTGTTTTCTTAGGGTTTCCTTCATTCAGAGAGGAAGCTTAATCAGGGTGCTAGAGTGAACATATCAGTATTACCATTAATCAAACACACAGTCGGTTACCCTGAGTGTTTAACATGGATTAATCAGTGCTGGATGTGAGTGGGGTGTGGGATGTGAGAGCCAATCAAACTCTCTGGTTAAAAGCTCTCTAAAAGATAGCAAACTCCTAAAAAAAGATTTATTATTTTGACAAATACTACATAAAAACATCATATTGTCTCACAGCCATGGAGGGCTGCTGCAATGGTTGTCTCTCTGGGACTTCATAGGGACCGTCTGGTTCTTGGTCCCCTCTCTTAAAGACTCTCTTGGTAGAGTCCTGGTTGTGCCAAACTGAGAATCATGGAGGCCACTGTGCCCTTGGGATCCTTCAGTGCAAGAATTTCTTGTAGCCTTATCCAAATCTGTGTCTTGCAGCAGTCCTGTCTCTGAGCTCTGCGGGCAGGTCCTTTGACCACATGTCTTGGTTTTTGCTCTGCTATGCATTGTCAGCTGTGAGGCCAAATATAGAGAGGTGTGTGCCTTTCCAAATCATGTCTAATCTATTTAATTCACCACAGCTGGACTCCAGTTAAGGTGTAGCAACATCTCAACAAAGATCAAGAGAAATGGGAGGAACCTGAGCTAAATTTTAAGTGTTTTTGCAAAGGGTCTAAATACTTCACATGTGTATATGACATGAAGATTCATGGAGAGTGGGCTGCAGCAACAACAGGAAGGAAGGAAGCCCCCCTTTTACATTTTCATTCTAAAGTATATACTATTACACTTTTACTGCCTATGCAAATCAGAAGTGATCATGTCACTTCAACCCATCGACTCCAACAATGATTCACCAATAAGTGGCATGTTATGACCCTGCTTTAGGGGAACATGGATACTAAGAAAATTAAACCTGTTCCCAAGGGGGAAACCAGGCTGTGATAAACGAATGGAAATCAATCTAGCTCTCGCATTAAAGTGATAATCAACTATGTCAGCTGAAGTCACATTGATTGGAAAAACAGTTTGAGTGACAGCCATGCAAACCTCAGGGCCAGTTTATGATGAGTCATGGTGAGGGGAACTTGTGGAGCTTCCTCTGCGTCACTTATCATATCCTGCCACCTCACTTTGATTCGCTGGGATGCACCAGGTTGCATGTGGTGACGCAGACCACATGATCCATGGGATGATGGCAAGGCGCTTATGTGACACTGAGGAATCTCATGAAGTATAAGCAGGGAAAGCATGTGGAAATGAACTTTCTCTGCAGCTTGTGGCAGATTGTTTTAATAATCTGAAAGTTATGTTGATGATGCAACCATGCACGTACATTTGACATTTTATCAGCATTTCCCTGATTCATGCTGAAATGATCCAGGATGTTTTGCCACATCATCTCCAGTCTCTGGTTTAATTCTCCCTCCATCTGTGTGGAGGCTTCAGGACTCCAAGCTCTCCACCCACGGTTCACTCTGAGAAAGTTTCTTCCGCCCACATAAGAAAACACTTTCCTTCAGAAAGTTATTAAACACAGCCCCCTCCAGTCAGTGCAGTATTGGCTCATCACCTGTGTGTGCGCTTTCATGGAGAGGAAAATATCTGACCAACATCTGAGTGTTTGAAGGTTTGTGTGTTGGTGTCACTGCCATTTGGCCATTCACAAGGGCAGAATTTTTTTCAAACATGATTTTTTTTTTTTTTTTTTTTTTTCTGAATGGTTTTCTAGGATTCTAGGAGGTCCGGACCCCTCCGTGTCTCTATGATTTCCACCTGTTGCTGTTTATATTTTTCTGTGGGTGCTCAGAAGAGACTCAGGTCCAGGGGAGTTTCAAACTGATGTTAACTGAAAAAAAAGAAAAAAGAAAAGTGCATTTGTTTGTGCACACAAACTCATTTAAAAATTAAAGATCTTTGGGTTTTGATTCCAACAGAGCTCAACAGCATGGTCACAAAGTCAAAATTCCATTCATTTTTTTTTTTTTTATAGTCGATTCAACTATTAGCCAATATCCAAATATCCAAACTAGACTTACCATGTACTGATGCCTTGTGAAACAATGGGATAAGCTCCTGTAGAAGACAAAAGTTTATAACATAAACTTCTTTTAAAGAAAAACAGTTTATACATGCTCTCAAAAATACCCTGGCAGCTAGTGTCTCAGTGAAGTCTCTAATTGGTGAGACCTGCTGTAACCATGAAAATACCTAACCGCATGAATAACGAATGCCAGCAGTTAATGATAACAATACATGCCCCAGCAGTAAAAAGCAATATACAGCAACTACCACATATTACAACATTATCCTTTAAAATGTACAGACTTAGATAAAGATAAAATTAGACTGATGGTACATGTATGGTTTAAAAGTTGGAACAACCATCATTTACAATGAGTATAAGGAATCACGGCAGACTGTTCAAAAACCCAAAACAAAACCCCGACCACGTCCTCTCTAAGCAGCAGTGTACTAAGGAGCTGTAAGCTGTGTCAGTGTGCGTGCTTCAGCGGGGAAGAAAACAGTTTGTCAAAGCTGGCCAAAATGTTCTTCTCTCAGCCAAGGGAATCCAGACTGTGGTCTGCCATTGATTTTTTTATCCTAGACTGGGAAATGAAACGCAAAAACACTAAATTAAACCAAACTGGACCCATAGATATAAAATACGTAGACACAGCATTGACTGTTTGCCCACTGCTGTATTAGTGAGCTTACCTCAGCAAAAACGATATATAATATAAATGATCAGACAATGCAGGAATACTAAGCGCTACCACTTTCATCCTTTCTAAGTTTGTTTCCGGTATTTGTTGGTCTCAGTATGAAATGTTTTAAACAGAATAAAGGCAGACAGAGATTCATGCTACAGCGTCTCTCTCTTTACTGATGAAGGAGAAACAAATAATTTTCTGACTTTTACCAGGGTCAAACTTTAGTCCCTTTCCTTCTCTGTTATTGTTGATGTTTCCTCTCTGTCAGCAGATCTCTCTTTCCAGAAGCTGACTGTTAACCTGAGTTTTTGGTTGGAGGGGCCCAGGCCCTGATTTGTACAGGGGGCAAATGAAATGTGTGTGCAGGATATTTATTGTCATACTCTCACATGTTTCATCATGTTCCTGGTTGGAATCTGATTATTGAATGTTACCTGACTAACAACCAGACTGTTTTTGATTCAAAATTCTAGCTGTTCTATTAATAGGTATATTATGGTAAAAGACATGCTAAAATAAAGAATGTCTGTGAGTACAGAAGAACATTCAGAGACAAAGCAGGACAAAATCTTGGTGTCAGTCATTTTGTGGATTTCATTACCATCAGTAATCCTTGGATCCCAAAGGCCCAGAGATGGTTCTCAGTAACCATCCCTCTGGATGCCTGTCTGAGTTTTCTTATTAAAGGGTTGGTGTCATGCATTCCCCAGGTCCCTGCACAGGAGGGGGAAGCTCACCAGGTGCACACGCTTATCCTGTGAGTTAGAGTTAGTTGGGCAGGTGGGGGTAGACAATCAGCAAGCCACAGAGAGATTCAACCAACAGATTGCTGCTTTAACTTCTCTTAACAAGCCAGAGAGGTTAGCCAGCCTGCCAGACAATTAGAGACTGAATAGAAAGAATTGCAGCAATCCAAACACACGAGGAAGCCAGGCAGGCAGACAGACTGGCAGAGATAAATAAAAACTGTAGAAGCAGGTGTAGAAGCAGGCTGGGTAATGTCAGACTGTCTGTGGTGAACCGTCAGCCCAACTGTCTGCCGTTGTGTGTGCGTGCAGAAGAGGCGGGGACACACTGATGTGGCAGCTGCATAATAACACAGGAGGACAATCACTGTCACAGCACTGAAGATGTGTGTCAGCCCTGACCCCAGAGGATGACCAGTCGTATTAGCACTGCTGCATCATGTTGTTACACTCTGCGCTGTGTGGGGGAAGATGTGTTGATAGCAGCACTAAAATGGTCTAACTGTGTGTGTGTGGGTGTGTGTGTGTGTGTGTGTGTGTTTCTCTTTGAAAAAGGGGAGATAAACATCAACATGTCACCATATTGACAGCTTGAAAGCTCAGTTCAAAACGATCTTTAAGTGCATTTGTAGTCACGCACGAATGAGAGTTCATGCCAACAACAGATGCATGCTAATGTCCTTTGTGACAGTATTCACAAACTAAGCCTATCATCACACACAGTAGCACTCCAGCAGGCAAAAGCTCAGCTGTTTCATCCACATCTTCCACTTTGCTGTTATATTGATGTTTGCTGTCAGTGCAGAAATCTTCTCCCAGCCAGCTCTCTCCCTACAGTATGTAAACTAAATGTTTAACCTTCTCTGCTGACCCTGCTGCTGCCACCAGGCATCAAACTCTTTTTGTGTTTGACATTATGTAATATCTGCAATGCTGGTTTGATTTATCCACAGCCTTTCATGGATAAAAACCTGGTAACTGATCTTTAGAACATAATAATAAAAGCCTTGGGGAACTCCAGAGGGACTTGTGCAAATTCTGATAAAATGTCTTAAGTGGTGTCACCTGAGTCAGTAAGTATAGACTGTAGACAGCAAGCATGATAAATATGTTTTTGTTTGGTTTAAAAAACTATATATCTCATTCGGCTCAAGATGAACGTACAAGGCATCCACACTAGATGCCCGAGCCACCTCATCTGGCTCCTCTCAACGTTGAGGAGCAGCGGCTCTACTCTGAGTCTCTCCTGGATGGCCAAGCTTCTCACCCTATCTCTAAGGAAGAGCCCAGACACCCTGCAGAGGAAACTCATTTCAGCTTCCTGTATCTGTGATCTCGTTCTCTTGGTCAGAACCCACAGTTTGTGACTATAGGTGAGGGTAGGAACGTAGATCAACCGGTAAATCGAGAGCTTCACCTTTTGACTCAGCTCTTTCTTCACCACGACAGACAGATGCAGAGACCACATCACTGCCAATGCCACACCGATCCACCTGTCAATCTTCCGTTCCTTTCTGCCCTCACTTGTGAACAAGACCCCAAGATACTTGAACTCCTCCACTTGGGGCAGGATCTCATTCCCAACCTGGAGAGGGCATTCCAACCTTTTCTGACCGAGGACCATGGCCTCAGATTTGGAGGTGCTGATTCTCATCCCAGCCGCTTCACACTTGGTTGCAAACCGTTCCAGTGAGAGCTGTAGGTTGCGGCCTGATGAAGCCAACAGAACCACATCATCCGCAAAAAGCAGAGACCCAATCCTGAGGCCACCAACCTGGATGCTCTCAACGCCCTGGCTGCTTCTGGAAATTCTGTCCAAGAAAGTTAGGAAGAGAACTGGTGATAAAGGGCAGCCTTGGCGGAGTCCAACCTGCACCGGAAACAAGTCTGACTTACTTCCGGTAATGCGGACCAAGCTCTGACACCGGTCGTACAGGGACCGAACAGCCCTTACAGGGGGTCCAGTACCCCATACTCTCAGAGCACCCTCCACAGGTCTCCTGTGGGACACAGTCAAATGCCTTCTCCAAGTCCACAAAACACATGTAGACTGGTTGGGCAAACTCCCATGTACCCTCCAGGACCCTACCCAGAGTGTAGAGCTGGTCCACTGTCCCTAGAGCCAGCTTCTGCAGCCGAGGATCAGACCACCAGGGTCCCTGCCTTCGGCTGCCACCCAGCTAACACTGCACCCGACCTCTATGGCCCCTCCTACGGGTGGTGAGTCCATGGGAGGGGGGGCCTATGTTGACTCTTCGGGCTGTGACCGACTGGGCCCCATGAGTGCAGGCCCGGCCACCAGGCGCTCACCATCGAGCCCTACTCCCAGGCCTGGTTCCAGGAGGAGGCCCCCGTGAACCATGTCCAGGCGAGGGAGAGTGGAAACCATCCAGTTCACTTTTCATTTTATTTATTCAAATTAGATATCTGAATACAAATTAAGCCCTAAAATTACCATTGTGTGATTTCTTGACCAATCGAATCATTTTACACCCCCAAGGCGTCCCAACATATTTACTTAAATACAGGAGGTTAAAGTAGATATGATAATTGTAGTAATATTGTAGAAAATATAAATACAACACACTGAGAAAGTGTCCCGACTCCCTTTATTTTGTTATGTTGCTGCCAGAAGCTCCAGTCCAAAAGAAAAAAAAACTTTTTCATTATCAGTTAGCTACACTCAGTACCCCACTGTGACAAAATGAAAAGAGAATTTCATACATTTTGAAAAATGTGTCAAAAATAAAGAAAGGAAATATCACATTGACATTTGTATTCAGACTGTTGGTAAAAACACTTCACATTTAGCTCAGGTTCTTCCCATTTTTCTGGATTTTTCTTGAGATGATTCTACACAGTGACTGGAGTCCACATGAGGTAAACTAATTTGATTGGACACGATTTGGAAATTCACACACCTCTCTGTAGAAACTGACAATGCATGTCCAAGCAAAAACCAAGCCATGAGGTCAAAAGAACTGCCTGCAGAGCTCAGAGACAGGATTGTTACAAGACAGAGATCTGGGGAAGGCTGTAACTAAACCAAACTGCACTGAAGGTTCCCAAGAGCACAGTGGCCTCATAATTCTAAAGTGGAATAAGTTTGGCACAACCAGGAGATCTAAGAGGCCAAACCGAGCAGGAACCAAGAACCTGATGGTCTCTCTCACTGAGCTCCAGAGATCCTGTGTGGAGATGGGACAAAGTTCCATAGGGACAGCCGTCACTGCAGCCCTCCACTGATCTGGGCTTATTGCAGATCATGTGGAGTTTTTTGCTAACTCCAAGTTAGTTCTTGTCATCCTCAAGGTAAAAAGTTGACAAACATTTTTAGTTGTATCAGATGACAAAATTAATCCTGTGAGTTTTTAGTGTTTTCCCACTATGAAATCATCAAAAATGAGAAGGATCTTAACCATAATCTCTACAAGATCTGTGCTGCTTTCTGCACACTAGGGTTACTTCTGAGTTTTTTGTGCTCTCTCTTGTAAATGCTGGTGCTTCACAGGAGCTTGATCTACTCTTCTCAAGAGTAAATGCAACTGAGCAGAGCTGAAGGAAAAGTGTAAACAGATGTTTGAATGTTGAATCAAAGCTTGAATAAAATTAATTAAGGTGAGCATGGATGTGATGGAAAAATACATTGATGATATGTGATCTATTTTATCACTACTTTGTTTATTTCAACATGTTTAGAGAGTTGTTTGTGATTTTAGACAAATGTTCACAAAATGTTAATACTTATGTTTTATCTCACATTTGATTGTGTGCTAAATAATTCAACATCTTAAAGAAAATTACTCAAGTAAGAAAACAATTATTAGCTATTTTATTGATAAATTTACTTTTAAAGAAAAAGAAAATGGTGCACACTGGTTTGGGGGTAATTTCTGCATGCTGACATGCATCCTTGGATGTTCTCTATTTAGAGGACTCAGTCGTAAGAATTATGAGGATCCTGGACATCAGACAGTCCTCTGATAGCATGATGACGTAGTATCCTGTTCCGGGATCCTTCCTTGGCTGTAAGAAACAACACATCTCTCTATCTCCACTTCTTTCTTCTGTAAAAATGGCTTTAAAGGTTGTAAAGCATGTTTTCTAGGCAGCCTGAGCTTCTGTTTTTGTATTCTGCTGGAGCGCTTCATTCAAGTCTCCATAGAGGAGGTGTCAGATGGCCTCTGCAGCAGTTGCTATTCAGACCTGCACTGTTACTGGAAACCTGCTGTCACAGCCCGCTCTGTGAGTGTGTGTATGTTTACATGCAGGAAATGTGTTGAATTTGCCATATTGTGAACCTAAATGTAAACACACTGATGTGTTTTATGTGCATGAATATACTGTGTTTCTTTTTCCATAACTCTTATACCTTTGTGATTAGTGAGTGCATTTAACCGTGCTTTTATTTAGTTGAATTTCATATAAGTTAGAAGAAAACCTTTTATGGCACTGAAATACACATGTGTACTTTAAAACTGGAACCTGTCAGCTGTAAAAAATCCTCTTGGGGACAATCAAGTATGGATGCTGTCTTCATGTGCTTACTGGGAAATCTGTTTGACTTTATGGACCTCATCTCCCCCTCCCTTTGAGAGAGGCAAGACGTCATAGAAGTATATCAACGCTGGCAGGCTGTGTTGGCCCTGATGGTGAAACAGACAATAGCCAAGCCTCTTACAGCTTCTCTGGAGGGAAATACCCATAAAAGGTTAACAAAAGTCACCTCTTAGCCAGCTCTCACAGTCTATTAATCATGTTAAGATGATTACGTAAAGGGAATTATCTATAAAAGTGGGCTCAGCAGGGCACACAAGTAATTTAGACTTCTTTTAGCGCAGGAACTGGTTGGAAAGGCTTTTCATCGGCACAGAAAAGCTCGGCTTACCCGTCAAACAAAGGCTGCTTAGAAGATCACAGAAGCTAAATGATCAAAGGTGAAGCCCCGACCAAGTTTTATGAGTTTTCTACTGTAGACCTCAGCAGCTCCAATCTGTATTTCCCATAAACAGACCTCTGACTCTGTGGAAACAGGGAAACCTCTACAGATCCTTGTTAATGCAGATTAAAGCCACACTAATCATTTTTTTAATAATTAAAAAAAAAGATCTTATTACTTTCTTAAATGCGATAAGTGTAACTCAATATTACAGCTCCTCTCAGCTCTACAGATAATTTCTTATTCCAGTTTATTGTTTCGGATTTACAGCCTACAATCTACTGTTCTGGTTTTCTTCAAGCTTCTGTGTCCAGCTGCCTTAGGCAGCTTCTTTAAGTGCTTTAAGCTAAAAGAGCATCTAAAAGCTTAGAAGTGATATTGCTTGTTCAGAAGATGATGCCCAATCATACATTTAAAGGAGTGTACAAGGATTAAAATGTATTAGTTCACTGAAATGACAGCAACATTAGTCATTTTTTCTATGACCACCATTAAGATTGTTCAAATATCAAAAGGACCTTGTCCATCCCCCTGAGATGGACATGGATTTTAAATAACAGTGAAACAGTGCTTCTACTCCACACTCAAATATCACGGATGTTTTTTAAGGGACAGAGGTCTGAAAGGTAGAGCTTTTGTTTCTGTCTTGGTTGTTGTCTAAGCTCTATACACTCACTTCAGTTTGTGCTCTGTCTCATACTTGCAGAAATGCAAAGCACACACACTCACACACTCTCATGCAACAGAGTTGGATTTATAATACTTCTTATGAGTGCCAGCAGACCCAAACAGCTGATGAGGTGGAAGAACACATAGCCTGTTTAGTATAGCACTAAATAAAGAGGCTTTATGAAGGAAATTTACTTTTCGGTATAGTGTACATTTAAGCTAAGATTTTTGGCCTGTTAGACCCAGAATTTGCTAAGTTACAGGGAGCAGCTGTACCTGTCATAGTGCTGTATAGCCTAGCTGCCCCATCAGTACCCTCAGTGTGCCCTCCTAAAGGACACGGACTGAAACGTCTTTGGCAAATAAAATTAGTATGATACAAAGTATCATTAAAAAAACAAATTACAAAATACTGAAATATCCTTGTAACGTAACCTTGCAAAGCAGATAGATACACCAGTTTCCGTGTTTCTCACTGGCGAATCCATCTTGCAGAGCTCCTGTCTGAACTGTTAGAAAGTGACAGGACCAATCAGTCACAAGGGGCAGTATTTTTGGGCGCAGTGGAGTCATGATGTAAGCAAGCAGCAACAAGAGGCCGGTGCAATTATGGTGGAAGAGCTTAGCGTGGACGCTGCTAAAGCGCCAGTTTTATCAGAACTTGACGATATTTCTTCGTTATAAGAAAAACAAAGAACAGCAGTGAGTTGTTTTCTTTTGAAAAATGACAAAAGTCGTGTACTGACATGTCTACAGTCGCCATGCTGAAGACAGGTGAGTATATTTTTCCTTATTTTTGATGTTAGTGGAGCAAAGTGGACCTATCTGCATTAATATTTTTGTTTTACATTCTTTGCAGGCAACACTGCCATCAGAATTTTCTACAAATTTTGTTTGGCAGTTCACTTTTATTTTACTTGTCAGGATGTCCTCTCGGTCTTGTCTCTTCCACTCTGTTAGCATTTTGATGATGAACCTTAAAGACTCTCTGCTTTATGTGGCCTCAAACCTGGCCTGAAGGCAGAGTTATGATGGATGAAGTGAAGAGCACACCTCAGGCAATGTGCCGCTTGTCCTCGCACTGAAATAAAGACCTGCATCTGCCCAAACACATGAGCTAACCTCAGTTACTGAAAATCTTGAAATATTTTTTACTGTTCCAAAAATATATCCTAACAGAATTCACCCTGAATTTTATTTCTCTACTTAATCACAGTCAAGCGATTGGAAATTGGCTGTTTGAGATGATTCAAAGAGGAGTCACTCTTCCCCTTTTTCTTCTAGTTGGAAACAACAAAAGTCAAAGTTGATGTCATTTTATTATTGACAAAAATGTCAATAATCAGCTGAATGGTTCCTGGTTAAGGAATATGCATTTATGATGGATTAAGCAGTGTATATGTGGTGTGTTTGTGTGTGATTATACATGTTTGTGCACTGTGCAGGAGGCCAGTTCTGCCTTCACCTGCGGGTGCAGACACCCCACGTCTACACACAGAGAGATGGCGGGCTGTTCCTGCTGCTCCTCTGATGTCATCACCACCGCCCCACAGAGCAGAGCCGCACGCCTCTGACTGCAGGGTGCTGATTGTTGTGGCACCCTCCCTTTCTCATCATCACCTTCCTCCTCCTCCACCTCCCCTTGCCCCTGTGCCTCCTCCACACCATCTCTCCTCATTTTTGATGACCAAAGTGACAGTTTGAGCTGACAGTCAGCCTGGGGCTGGTCAGCAGGACCCTGTCCTTTATTATAAAGAGGGGCTGATTATTAGAGAGACCACCACTGTGTTCACCCTCAGAGCAGTTAGGGCAATCTATTTATCTATTTTCTCTTTTTTAGGATTTATATTGTTTGTGCTTCACTGTCATAGAATCAGATTATTCCTTTCAATATTTTTTAAACAAATTTGGAAACAAAAAAGGAGGAAAAAAAGTGAAAATTTAATCAAGAGCAAAATTTTGCATTAGATATGTGCAAAGAAATAAAAGAGGAAGACAAATAAATTATCCATATTCCCAAAGATTTACATGTAAATGCACGTGACACAACCATACACCTACACAAGGCCACCCATGAGGGGGGATAAAAGGGAGAGGTTTCTGGAGCAGAGTCAAACCGGAGGCCCATGGATGTCAGGAAAATCATGGTCCACTGTAAAGTTAAGCAGTGACAACGTTTGTTTTTTCAGCTGAAAAGTAATCACTCTTATTAAAGCAATGGAAAATTAACTCCATCTATTCTTGCTGATGTACAATACAGCCTTTTTTAAGAAATGGAAACCCCTTTTGTCACAGTAGAATGACCTTTTTTACTGATACTGTAAAGATTTAGATAGGCACACTGAACTAAATGATTAGGAAAGTAATGTCAGATTTCATTACAAGGCTAAAGGTTAAAAGTCAAAAATAAGCTTTTGGCTGCAAAAATGAGATAAAGGTGACAAATACATGGTGACAAAAATGGGCAAAGAGTGACCAAAAAGGGCAAAAAGGTAAATTATGATAGAAATGCCAAAAGGACGTGGCTAAATGATTAAGTGGCAAAAATGGGCACAAGGTAGCAAAAAACAGGTTAAACCTGATAGAAACTGAAGGAAATGGGAAAATTGGTTAAAATTGGCAAAATGAGCAATTAGCAGCAAAAACTGGATGAAAGTGACAAATAGAAAGTGACAAAAATGGGCAGAAGTGGCCAAAAAGGGCAAAACAAAGGAAAACATGATAAAAGTGCCAAAAGGACATGGATAAGAGATTGTAAAGTGGCAAAAATGGGCAGATAGCAGCACAAATGGGTTAAAGAGGGCAGAAATGGTCAAAAAGTGACAACAAAGGCAACAAGCAGCAAAAATTGGTTTTAAAGTTGAAAATAGAAATAACGAAAATGGGCAGAAAAAGTGTTGAAAAGGGATCAACAGTAGCACAAATAAATAATTTCAACATCAGAACCCAGTAGTAGTTTGACACACTTTTTAGGTCCTCAAAATGAGGTTACTGATAGCCAGGATGCTAGCACCAACACTACTGATCTAACACACATGCAAGGATGTTAATGATAAATCACAACTGAGGAGGGCCCATCCTCTGGGTTTTTTAGGGCCCAGCCAAACCTGTGGGCGGCCCTGCATACACATACCAATACACACATACATTCAAATAAACAGCTATACACTTTTAAGAAATCAGTGCATATTTTTCTGCTAATTCATTCAAATGCAAAAGAAAAAATATACAGCAAATGGAAAATTAGACTTTTAACTGCAAATTCAATTTTTTGTTGAGCTGGAGTTTGGTTTGTTCAGCCTTATTGGTGTGTATGAAATAATTTGATGACATTTAAAAATATTTAAAGTTATTTAAAAATATTAGATTTTATTGGAATTTATATCAGTATTTGTTATTTTCCCATTGTGACTGAAAGATGCCATTTAGTTTCCTTATCTTATGTGTGATGTATTCAATATTAAATGCTCTTAAATTTGTTCTTTCCGTTGGACTGTTTGTGGTGTTTCAGCTGGTAAAAGATCAACTTAGCCTGACATAAGTGATATTCTGTTCTCATAAGTAATGCTTCAGAGTTTTTAAGACTGTTCACAACATTGTAAGTAGGTTTACTTTTTCGTGGGGCTCAGACTATGAGGGGAAAGATGCAAATCCCTTCTAATTATTATCTCTCAAATATAATTTGCTTCAGTATTCATAATAATAAGAAAGCCATCACATGCATAAAGAGAAGTGGCTGATCTTGTTTGCTGTCCTGCCTGCTGATTTCAGTCTGCCCCCTCTGTGTTGTTTCTTTCCCTCTCTTTCACTCCCCTCTTTCCCTCTGTTTCCCTCTCCCATGGGTTATTTGCCTGATTGATATAAAATGCATTGCCTTTGAATCTTTAATTCTCATTAAGCCAAAGTGTTCAAGGCCTGTATAATGGCTAGCAAATTCAAAATTGCCATCAATTATCTCCCCAGACCTCTCATTAGAGATTCTGGCCACAGTTTGGGGCTGCTGCTGCTGCTGCTGTCCCCGACAGAACGCTGGCAGCTCAACTTCAACTAATAAGGAGAAAAGTGCAAAGTCATAGAGAGGGGGAGAGTGCAAAACAATTCCTCTCTTTTTCTCTCATTTGCTCCTTTTGATCTCACTCTCAGTTGGAGTTAAAGCAGATACATTTTACAGACAAAGGGAGAGGCAGTAGATAATATCATCAATAAGCTATTACAGATGTCACTCATTTCTGTGTTGTGCTTGGTGTCTTCAACTGTTCATTCATTGAATATTTTTGTCTGAAAAATGTAAGCCCAGCCTTTTATAAAAATGGAATATAATGGTCATGTTTTCATTTGTTATGATGGTTGTATACTGTAAGCTTTTAATGTCCTATCTGTGCCTCTGAAACCAAATTCATTATTAGATCCCCTCTACTGACTGAAGCCATTCTCATACCTCCAGTGATAAAGCAGTGCTTTTTCAGAAAACAAAATCAACCTGTTTCCTGGGTACAGCATTTATTCCAAACTTACAGAGAGGATATTTTTCTGTCAGTGGAAGAGTTATGAGGAGGATAGAGTTGATGCACAATTCACTGATTTGCAGCCATTCAGAATCACATTCAGCCACCAAATTAATTGGATATATGAGCTACTGGTGGCTTTCTCTGCTGAATTTTACAAACTTCCTGTCTGGGTGTGCATTTTCATTTTGTGAAACATTTGTCAAGATCGTGCAGTGAGCGTTTGCTTGATTTTGCTTGGACTGGAGAGGCTCTCAAACTTCTGATTTTAGTGTGTACAATGACAAAAACACACACATTTATAACCTCTGAGTCTCTCTTACACATACACACCACTCTGTTTGCCAAGCCCAATCACCAGGAGCCCAGGGGAGCACGGAGGGGAGAACCAAATTCAATCAGGCTATTGATTTGAGGGTGTGTTTCCAAATGGAGGGAGAAGGTGTATATGTGCTTTTGTGTTCGTGTGTATGTGTGTGTGTACTTGCACTCATCACCACGTCAAGGCCCACTTTTCTCCAGAACCACCCTTCTAGTACTTCTATTTAAGGATCATCAGCAGCTCATGTGGCTGCAGCTGGCGAGCTCTCCTGTCTGCCGTACGGCCAGCAAGCAGCATCCTCAAAGATTCTGTGTGAGCTAAATTCAGAATGACGTGATATCAGCATTACAACCAAACATCGTGGTGAGAGCCTCATTTAGAAAAGTCCACCCGGGTGTCACACATACTAAAGGGGGTCAAACAGATAAATGTGAACAGACAGCTGGTTTCCTCAACCTGCGGGATTACTATTGTGATATTCTGTGTGTTCTCCTGTGACAGGCTGTCTGCCTTCATTCATTTCGCACTCACAACAGAAGCTTGATCGCTTTGATGTGTTGAGCCTCCAAACTCAAACATGGAGTCCAATGTTTCTGCCCTGAAGTCAGCTCATACCTGACCTGTTTACATGAACATAAATCTAACTCTAACTGTAACTGACAGTTTACGATAAGCCTTCACTGTGACTCCTGTGCGACTAGACATCTGTACTGATGCATGAAACTGTGATAAATTTTGTTGTAACTGCACAGCCTCAAGCCTGGGTAAAGGGGGTGGGATGAAAAATGTGCCATGATAAATGTTATGCCCCCCAGAATGAGGCAGCAGTTTATGTATGGAGGGAGGGGAGCAGATGATCTCTTTTTACTAGTGTGCAGGTGGTGTGATAAATCTCCCACCCTGGTGGCCATTTTAAGAGCAGCTTGGCCTGTTTTTGGGAAGAAAAAACCTCCAGACCTACCTCTCTGGGGTACATGCATGAAGGTAGCACCATGTACATGTACATCCTAAGGCTTACAATTTTTTTGTTAAATGAGAGACTTAAGGTGTTGGCTGAGTCCGGCAAAGATTGGGTCAGGTAACCACAGGTATAGCTGTTCATCCCCACCCCTTCTCCTGTTCATGTGTTAAAGTGTCCTCAGGTTAAAAAAAAAAATAAAAGAACACTCTGGAATGAGGGTCTGGCCAGCAGCAGGTGTGATAGCTTGCTGCCATCTGTGTAAGTTTTCTTTTTTTCCCCAATTTTTTTATGTGTGTGTGCATGTGTAGCCATGTCCCATTCATTCTGAGTAATACACAGTGAGCAATGCACATTAAATAAAATGCAAGTATCTCCTAAGAAAATCCCCAGATTTTATGCTTTAAGTTCTAGATGAAGACATACAGAGCTGTACAGAAGTAAAGAAGTATTAGCCCACTTCCTGATTTTTTTTTCTTTTTTTTTTTTTTTTTTTTTTTCCTTTTTTGCATATTTGTCATATCCAAATTTTTCAGATCATCAAACAGATTTTAGGCTTGGATAACCTAAGTAAATAAAAAATGTGATTTTTAAATGATGATTTAATTTAATATGGGCAAAAACACCATCCAAACCTCCCTGGCCCTACGTGAAAGAGTAGTTGCCCCCTAAACCTGATAACTGGTTGTGCCACCCTTGGCAGCAACAACTGCAAGTAAGTGTTTGGATAACTGGCAATAAGTCTTTCACATCGCTGTGGAGGAATTTTAGCCCACTCTTCTTTGCAGAGTTGTTCTAATTCAGCCACATTGGAGGGTTTTCCAGCATGAACAGCCTGTTGAAGGTCATGCCACAGCATCTCCATCAGATTTAAATTCAAACTTTAACTTGGTCAATCCCAAACCTTTGTGGTGTATAGCCCAAGTGCTCTTGAACTTGAGTTCACAAACAGGTTGCTGGATATTCTCCTTCAGGATTTTCTGGTAGGAAGCAGAACTCGTGGTTCCATCAATTATGACAAGTCGTCCAGGTCCTGAGGCAGCAAGCAGCTCCAGGATGTGTAACAGGCTGCCTACCTTCCAAAGAATTCATCTTTTGTTTCGTCAGCCCACAGAGTATTTCCCCCAGAGTCTCGGAGATCATCAATATGAGGGGGATGAGCCTTTGTGTTCTTTTTGGCAGTGGTTTTGGCCTTGGAACTCTCCCATGGAGCCCATTTTGCCCAGTCTCATTCTTACTGTTGAATCATGAACACTGACCTTAACTAAGTGAAGTGAGGCCTGCAGGTCTTAAGATGTTCTGGGTTCATTTGTTGTGTCGTTGATGTGCTCTTAAAGTAATTTTGGTAGGCAGGCCGCTCCTGGGAAGGTTCACCTGCAAGTTTTCTCCATTTGTGGTTTGCTAGAGTCCCAAAGCCTTTGAAATAGATTTGTTACATTTTCCAGACTGATAAATTTCAGTGACTTTGTTTCTCATTTGTTGTTGAATTTCTTCTGGTCCTGGAATGATGTGTTGCTTTATGAGATCTTTTAGCCTACTTCCCTTTGTCAGACAGGTTCTAGTGAAGTGATGTCTTGATTCAGCAGGTCTGGCAGTAGGCCTGGGTGTAGATAGTGAAGTGGAACTCAGCTTTTAAAAAATGTGGTTGATCACAGTTAATTTATGATTTATCAAAGGGAGAGGGATGGGGCAATGACTTTTCAAAACAGGACCAGGGAGATTAGAATGGCTTTTTTCCCTTAAGAAATGAAATCATTATTTAAAACCTTACAGGTTATCTTTGTCTTATATCAAAATTTGTTTGATGATCTGAAACATTTGAGTATGACAAATATAAGGGCAAATGCCTTTTTCATGGCACTATACATGCATCTTTCAAAAAGAAGTAAGTGGACCAAACTGATACCTTTCCAGTTAAAATCAAGAAGCATGAGTATATACTATACATCTCAAGACTTACTGCTCTCAGAGCTCTAATCTTTCACTGTACGTCAGAGCTGCCATGCTGTGACCTTAAACGTTTAACCCCTGAGGTGAAGGACACACCAAAGTGTCCAGTTATGTTCTTTCAAACCGGCTAATGCTGATCAAAAATGACACATTCAGCTGAAACAGATTTCCTGTAAAACAGTAATGAAAAATAAAGCTGTCATCCACATGACTTACACCTCAGATGTTATTTTCCAAGTGAAAGAACAATGTACTTTGTCTGCATGCATTGATTCACAGAGACGTGTAGGCATGGTACCATGTTTTAGTCCTATTGTGTTGTTTACCTCTAAACTGGACACAAGGGGAAATCAATACTGCTCTGTGACAGGTCAGTAAACAGCCTCTATTCAATATTTACTGGTGGTGAGGTTCAGCAGCACTCTTCTTGCTACTGTCTCCATCTGCCTCACCTAAGTTAAGATTTCTGCCTGAGCCAAACCGTTCCATCAACGCCCTTCTCTTTCTGCCGTTATCACCTATCAGGTCTTCAGTCGATGTGAAGCCAAATGGATCCTGGAAAAGGCCATTAATCCTTGGTTGTTGACACTGCTGCTAAAACTAAATAATGAAGACTTTTGTTGGGAAAAAATGAAAAAAGACAGATAAAAAAAGCTGACTGGCAAATGCACTATGTGAGGAATGCATCTGTGCACCGTGTATAAACCACTAAAGCTTAACTGGACGCAAAGGCCAGTATTTACATTAATGTGTTGCTCATCTTTAAAGGAGCTGTTATGTGTTTCTTAATGTTTCCTGAGCTGATTGATGTTTAAATCCTGTCATTTTATAATATTTAGTTATCAACTCTCACCAGTCTAGGTATAGTGAATCATGGATTTTATTTTGTCCATTCTTGAGTGTGATCAGTTTTGACATTTTGTCACTCACAACTAAATGTCAATCAACCAACACCGCCCCCGGGAGTAAACAGAAGTTTCACCCCTTCCAACCATGTTACCCAACAAGCTTTATTTGTATCAGTTGTTTCCATTGGGGCATTGTGTTTGTCGAGACAGCTGCCTCACAGTGAAGTGGCAGACTGTGAAAAAGTGTGATCAGAGCCAAGAATGCAGACGCTCACCGGTTTTTATTAACTGGAACGGCGATGGGACTGCTGTGACCTTGATCACCTATAAAGGTTTCAGGTTTGTCTATAATTTAATATTGTAAATACTGAGCTCTGTGTTTATGACACACCCTAGCTTGTATCTGTATCTTTAAACTGAATTTTATCAAACATGATCTAGCAACTAACAACTAAATCACCCCCTCATATCTGTTAATAAGATGTTTCCAACCTGTTATTGAAAGTATCAGGAGATCTAATGTCTGCACCAAATTTATGTGTCAATCCAATCTTGGAACACAACCGCGAAAATCTTACATCATAGTCTGATAGAAGAAACAGTAAATTTACCTGAAGAAACTGTACTCAAATTGAATAGAACTGTATTCTGAAAGATATAACAATTGGTCCCAGTCTATTTATAATATACTCTGCTTGCAGTGTAAGTTTTTTGGAGTTACAATGCCCATAAAAAAGTAAAAAACAAAAAAGTCAAAGTAAAAGCAGATTTCTACAAACTTACGCCAGTTAAACAAAAATATGTAATTTCAAATAAGTGACTGTATAAATATTCACCCCCTTCAAGTCAGTATTTTAGTAGAAGCACCTGTGGCTGCAATCACATCACTAATTCTGCGTGGATAGGTCTCAATCAGGCTTACACATCTGGGCTATATATAAATATTACACATTGTGTTCGAATGTTTAAGAAACTATAGCGAAGAACATTTCACAAGGATCCAGGAGCAGAACATGAGACAAGGAATGGATAAAGCAATTCATTTCAACAGAATAATAATGCAGACGACGATGAGTGTAGTGGCTGGTGGTTGGCAGAAACACTGGCAGAGAGACGGAAGCGATGCAGAAGAGCAGGACAAAGAGGTGTTAGACAAGGTTAAAAAAAACTCACTTAACAATCACTACTAATAAGTCTTCAAAGGCTGGAGAGGAGCCAGGTCACAACACTGGAAGCTGTATATTCTGGGGTTTGAGGGTTCAACACAAATGGGTTAGGAAATCTTGCTTGCCAAGAATTAACTGCAGCCATTTCTCACCAGCCTGCGATGACAAAGAGAGGGAGAGGGAGACATCTCTCAAACACAAAAATACCACTATGAACACTGAGAATCACATAAACAAAAGAGCACAGGACATTAACCATGACAACAATGTTCTCAGATGAATTTAATAATTACCAAGGTACCCAAACATTAAACATGCAATGCTTTTGGTAAATTTATGCCCACTTCTGTAAAATAAAGAATTTAAAATATGATGCACAAACAATGAGCAAACAGTTAATAAAAAATGTTTTGTTTTGTTTTGTTTTGTTTTACCTTTTTTAGTGTTGAAATAAGTTCCTCATAATTAGACCCCAATTAATGCCTGACACAGCATAACATAATACAGTAACACTTTATTTGTGCATTATATTGTGAGCTAAACCAACCATTTTATCCAGAGTATATTATGAAAAGTTGCTCACCTCTGTTGTTTCTCAGGCAGCTCTTTCCAATATGAGGAATGTATGATGATGGCTGAATCAGAGTTAAATTTAAAAAAGTGTGTGTGGCTCAAGTATTTCTTCAGCAGAATTTAATCTGTGGCAGCTGGTAATAAATACACTCAAAAAAGAGTAAATTTGACCATTTTTGAGGAAAATACTTGTAACTCTGGAAAAAGTGACCCCAGATTTTTCAGTGCATATGCCTTTAAGAAAGGATGCCAACAACAACAACAAAGCAGTTGGACAACATCCAGTCAAGACTTACTTTGCACTGTGGCATTTATAGATGTAAAGACTATCCATTTTGGTCAATGACAACTAGAACAGTGCCCATTTATTTTTTTTCTTTCTGTGAGTTTAAGTTCAGCAGCAAAATTTAAGTTATGCAGCAGTTTCACTCTGGCTCACTTCAGGAGTTTGAGCCTTAAAAATAAACCAGTTTTCTTACAACGAACTTGCAATCAAATGGAATGAAGTTGGCTAAAGTAGTAACACTGTATACAATTTCTAACCACTATAAATTTTAGGTTTATCTTCATTTACAGCAGGATAGAACTTTCAGATGTCTGTTTGTTGAATGGAGGTCTAATCAGTTATTTCTGATGTGTGTCAGGTAGGGAAACAAAATTCTGATTGGCTTACATAACACAGCATCAAGCAAATTTGTGGCTCAAGTTTAGATGTTTGATTTCTAATGACACGTCTGCTGCATTTTCCTGCAGATATCTGTAGATATAAACAGATATTGCATTCATTAACACAGAGATAAACTTACAGACCATCATCATTGTTGGAACAGAATCAAAGAAGAGCAAATCAAGAGACTTTGGGTAAAAAACAAACAGATGAAATGGAGAGTCCCAACAAGTGCAATAAGACACAGAAGCTGTATTTGATCAAATGCCGCGTTTAATAATCGTACCATGTCTCTTGTTGAATGCATGACTACACACTTTGAGCAAATCAAGTAATTATGATGTCACAGTGAGCATAGCTTGTATAAGAGCAGGGTTTATCACAGTTTAGCTCTGCTTGGCAGCACAGCCATATTATCATGGTTGACCACATAACCCTCTGTTATGATGATCCAAGGGGAACACAGATTAGCATGTCATCGCAACGCACGACATGGGCTCTGTGCGAGTAAGCTAAATGATGGGGTGGACTGATTGTAAGTGTAAGAATATTTTTTTCTCTTCATGTTTTGATAAGTATTATGAGGTGAGACATCTAAAGGATTCATCTAGTCTAAAACAATAAAGAATCAAAGCTTTATGGAGAATTCTAATGCTTCTTCATGCTGATCTGTATCACAACTGCTAGTGCTCTGACAGGAATGAAGGATATCAGTGCTGTGGAAAGAATGAAGGTCAAAAGAGCCTACAGATTCATAGAGTGAGAGTATTAATATAAATTTATCTGAGCATAAGGTTGAAAGGTCAAGCAAGATGTAAATATAACAAGAAAGTAGGCAAGCATGAGGCCCAACTAAGGCAGAGAAAGCACACTATTGGGGGAGTTTGAGTGTGAGGATGGAGCATCTGCTCCTGCCCACTGGGCCTAACAGCTAGTGCAAGCAAACACAAACACTGTCACACAAACACGCACACTCAGAATCAAACTGCTGCTGATTCTAATGAGGCTGAGGCCTGCTGGGCAGCAGGACGCTGCTCCAGCCTGTCTCAGGCTCTCTGTTGTCCTAGAGCTCCTTCCGCGTCATCCACTGTTTCACACCATCCGCACTGTTTTACACCCCATGATGTTTTCTCCCAGTGTTGGCTCATCACAGAGGAGTCACTCTGACAGGCCGGACAAGACTGAACTAGAAAAGCAGAAAAACATGATAGCAAACAATGGATACAGAAAATGAGAGACACGCATTGTTTTCCATCAACATTATCCTTTGTTTTCTGGACATCAGGGAATCTCAGAGCGAGGACAATATTAACCTAAACCAAAATGATCTAATGGAATAACATGAAGCTAATAGTGTGATGATAAAGCAGTCTTGAGAGGCTTTACACTAATTGTTGAACTCTCTGATGATTGGAAATAAAACAGAAAAATGGTGGACAGTAGCAAATAAACAGTTATTCTCTTGATCTTTTCGTACCTCATAGACTGATAAAAAAAAGGGTATTTTTTTGTTCTTTTAGACTAATCTGAAGGAGTTACCAGCTGCAGCAGCTGAGATGGTAGAGCCTCTACATTTAACAACTGTTGACTGGGTTCTTCACCAATCAAAGCCTTATGGGAAAGTGGCATGTTTAAGAAAACTCATATTAGATTTCTAGATCTTCACATTTCACCAAAAGGCATGTGGAAGACTCCATGGTCAAGTGCCACCCACTACTTTTTCGAAACCTGGGGGAGGAGTTTTCCCATCATGCCCTAGGCCAAAATGTTTAGACATGTTTAAATGTGACCTGTTGTGCAGTGTTCCCTGCTGGAATCCCTCTGCTCATGTTTCTGATGAATTATTGTTATTTTGATGTTAGACACCTGTGCACCATAAGTTAAGTTATCCACTGAGTTACTGACTTCCCATCTGTGGTAAGGTTTGGGCAACAGGAAAGGGTGGTGTGATGATTTTGATCAATGGGTGTTTCCAAACTCTGTTTTTGTCTCTCTCCTCCATCCCCACAGTTGTCCAAGACTAGCAGTTTGTATTAATTATGGAAAGTGCATTGCAATGTGTCAATAATTCTAATTGTAAAAACTTCAAATTTACACTTGTCGTGAAGGGAAATAGCACATTGTGTTAGAATCTTCATTTCAGAAATATTTTAATTATTGTATAATTAATAACATAAATATTTACACCTTACAGTCTCAACATGAGGGTTTAATAGTTTAAAATGACACTCTGAGAGAGTAAATGGCATAGCTATACAGCCTCGTCCTCCTCAAATGATGCCGATTGGACCAAATAGCATCTGGTTCACCACAAACATTGCACACAAGGGCTTTGTAAGTTGGATTTGCCTGATGACTGACATGGAGTCTGGCCAATCCACTAGTTTTGCAAGGTTATATAATAACAAACAGGGGAACATGGGGGAAAATGCTCCCATCGTCACATAACAAAGATGGCACTTTGTTCACAAAGTGACTTGTTCACAAACGGCACATCATTAACAGCACATCATGTCGACAGTCTATAAAGGAAAATGCCTCAAAGTTGGGTTATGTACTATCGACTCTTCTCTCACTTGTGAGTTGTACAGTTGTACAAACAACAAAGCAAACATGGGACCAGACCGGAGCAGCTGATCAGGCCATGGTAAGCCATTGTGTTCCTGTCCTGCCAGACAGATAACCAGTGGTCATGCTGAAAACTGGCCCAATGTCCAAGTGAGTTGTGAGACTTAAGTGTCTAAATCGACTTGAAATCGCAGAGTAAGCCTGACTTTAAAAGAGGTAGTTTATTCTTAAAGTGGAGTCTAATGAGTCACTTGTCAGTGTTCTAAGAAACTACAGGTCAGCTTGGCCCCTTTAAGGAGAGACTGGTCGGAGTGTTTGCACAGGAGCTAGGCTATGTCTTTCATACCATGGAAATTGAGCTAAACAGAGTTAAAGTAAATTTTTGCTCTAATGAGGAAAGTTACTTTTCTTCTAGTCACCCACTTTAGCACTACTAAGGAAAAACGCATACATGTCTGTCTACCTCCTGTGTACTGATCAGCTGTTTGGGTTGAAGCTGTAACAACTCTGTTTGAGTCTGAGAATGATAACAGACATCTTTCTTTGTATACAAACTTTATTATTCATCTGGATTTCCAACTTAACCTCCAAAGTAACCTAAAACTAAAGAATGTAAGTCACTGATCTCCTCTGATCCTGAAAGGTTCTTAAGTCATGTTTTCACCCATTCTCACTCAAAGCTCTGAGGGTTTGTGGAAACAAACCACCAAGAAACTTGAGATCTCGCCTGTCCTCTGGTTTCCATAGGAGTGGGGATCATCAAAGATGAATAAAATCCTCCTTTTAAAGAAACTATAGACCTGTTTTAGTAGTTGCTCTCAGTACTAAAGCCATCGTTAGCAATGTAGTGTTAGCATTTGGCTCAAAGTGGTTCAGTATAGTCTCACAGAGCTGCAGGCTTCACTCATGCTGGTGCAAACATAAACTTAATTTGTTGGTAGAATTTGTTTGTTGCTATAATTTTCTGTAGTCAACAGATTCTCTCTTTTGTTTGAGGAGGTTTTGTTTGCTGTTGAGCCAGAATTTTGCCTTGCATGGACTTAGCTGCTGCTGCTGACAAAAGCTGCAGTGTGGCTAAAACCAACCGGCCAAAAAAACTGACTTGATGTTTTGCTTCCAACTACTGCAGCGTCACTGATGTGAAATGTCTGCCTCACAGGGGCTCATCCATTTTATCTCCCCCAAACTGAAGATCATTCAGTCTCTGGGCCCCCTTCTTCTCCATTATTTATTCACTCCAACCCTCTCCCCTTCTCTGTCTCGGAGTCTCTCCATCAACCAAAGGGATAAGCTCAAACAAATCTGCCTAAAGCCTTTTCTGGGCTGATGGTCTCGTAGGAATGATACCTATTCCCTCTTATTTCAAACGACACTAATGGCATATTGACGTGCAAGCAGATTAACAGATTATTGTATTTGTGTGTTTATGCTGGTTGGGGATTCCACTCTCATATCAGTGCACATTCAAATCCAACTTCTGAGCATCCGTTATCATTTCAAATTACTCAGAATGAGTCTAAACCTGTCCTCTGGCCTGCATTTGAGATGGTTCATAACCTTTTATTATGGCCTTATGAGTCACTGTGAATTGACTCAGCTTTGAAAGCAAAATGTAACCCATTACACCTGTGTAAAACATATTCTTAATAATGATCATACCCAGACTTAAATGATGTAATTATTATGAATAACATCTGAATGTCTGTCAAATTCATGTATTCTGTATTCACTAGCTCTGTCAAAGACTTCTTTCATCTTTGTCAGTCACAACAGCAGCAGTCAGCTAGTGCAGATGGCTGTTGAGGTGCTGCTATTTTTACAGTCACAACGCCTCTGAATAAGGGGGCAGGAATGTCGGAGTGGTAAAGAACAGGAGGGGACAAAGTCATCAAAAATATCCCCAAGGAGTCATCCCATCCTTTATTTCAAGCCCTGTAGCTGAACTAATATAGAGAAATGTTCCAAGATGGCCATTTATTCCTCACCCACATCTTCTGAGTATATTGGTTTATGTCAGTGTGTGAGCGTGTCTGGGCATGAGTGCACCCTTGTGCCTTATGAAAGTGAGGAAAGCGGCTAAAATGGGACCCTTTTGATTTTAGCGTTTTGTCTATAGATTTACTCTCACTGGGAGATTAAATTTTGCCAACATCACACTATGGCACACTGTGGAGTTAGTTAGCTGAGCTCTGAAATATTGTGTTATTTACTCATTACATGCTCAGTCCTATATCTAAATCAGCAGAGATCACTCAGAATAAATGAAGCAGATAATTAGTCACTACAGCTTGAGGAACTGAAAAAGGATATAAAGCAATAGAAACTAAAATCATGTGTTTTGTAGTTAAGGTGAAAGAAGAGCAAAATGCTTGTAGCTTCAGTTTCAGGCTTGTTTATTCTTCCTTTACATAGATAGAAGATGTGTGTCTACCTCAGGTGGTGATTGGTGGCTCAACTTCCAGCTCCAGTATGGGGTAGACTGTGACAGACGTCCTCCCCTATAAGCATGATTGTGTCAATGCAGAGAAAGGCAAACCCCATCTCTCCTCTTTTAACAGTGGCTTAGCCAGACCTTTTTTGACTGGTGGGGCTTTTCCACTATGACCATTGGCCACGACGATCCAAACCAAGCTATGCTGATTTACCTTTCTATCACTAGTTTTGCCACGTCTGGCTACACTAAGGATGGTCCTGCCTTCAAGTGCGCCACAGTGATGTCAAAGCGGTTCGCAGGGTGCGATTTGCCTGAGGGATTTCCCCCATTCTGCTTCTGATATCCCACCTGAGGATACATTTTCATCCCAGGGGGGTATGTTTTATCCCTCCCTCTGCTCGGACTGATTGCATCCTCTTGAACAGTGGTGGTGTAATCTCAGTATTCACTGTATGACTGAAACATTTATGACACACGACCAATAGTCCGATAGTTTCACACGGCCTGAGTTTTCACAATGAAAAGAGAAATCAGGATGGACCAGGCAAAGTGCCAGGATTACAACTTTGTGTGGGCCTACTCTTATAAAAAGTTTAACTCTTTACCCTTCTTAAACAAATAAGTTCTAGACTTTTTATTCAAATGAAATTCTGGAGATGTTTGAAACATTTAGCCCATGATAGAGACAGTCTCGCCTCTGTAACAACCAAGAATTCATTAACCACCACTAGGGAAGCTTCTTATACCCCAATCCAAAATTATGATGTGTTCATTTTCTGCTATCCTGGAGACCCATAAATCAGTCATCAGAGATGTTCTTTTACTTTAATTTGAAAATCTCTTTTTAATAATAGGAATGAATTATTGCTTGTTTATTGATTGTAGAAAGAGAGAGAGTCAATGGGATAGGAACAGTGTGCAGCAGTGCCACTCCACAGTTTGATTTTTGCTTCAGAACTATGCAAAGACAATCAGATCAGGGGAGCAGGTGGCCTAGTGGTTAAAGGCGTTCCCCATGTATGCGGGCGGCCCAGGTTTGAATCCGGCCCGAAGCCCTTTCCCGCATGTCTCTCCCCCACTCTTGACCCTGTTTCCGACTCTATCCACTGTCCTCCTCTATCTAATAAAGGCCCAAAAATAAATCTTAAAAAAAAAAAAAAAAAGACAATCAGATCAGACAGGAACATTCAGCTCTAGTTCAGACTTTCCTTTCTGTTTTGTCAGTTTTATAAAGAAACCTTTTCCAGTAGTGACATCACACATTACGCTTAGCAGGTGCAGTTTTAGTGACTGTGGATGCAATCGATGAGGACTCACACCGCTGCGTCATCAGCTGTAGACACGCCTTCAAACAGGTAGCTTGGCTGAATGGAAAGGTAAATCCCCTGCCAGCATTCACAGAATCAAGCACTGAGAAAAGCAAATGTGTTAAAGCAAAGAGACCTTCGAGTAGCCTGTAATAATTCTATCAAAGTATAAGGTGCTACATTTTCCTACATTTAAACTTGTTTTCTTTTGTCTGCTGTTAGAGAGAGAATCCATTTAACTTCGGTTTCTTGAATGTCTCAGGTTAGTCGTGTTACCTCAGATTTGTTAGTTGTTTGTGTTGGCCCTGATTAACCCCAAAGTTGATTCTTGTTTAATTAATATGCTTATGTAAATCAAACTAATGTGATTTCAAGTAAATAACTCATCATCATGTTGGAATGTGAATTGTAGGTCTCCTGCTTGAGATTTGACTTTTTGGGCTTTTTAATGTTGTGTCTACCCAAGAACTCCCCCTGATTGTAACCTTGCAAAGCAGATGGACAGGCAAAGCGCCAGACTCAAACGTTTGTGCCAGGTCTGAGAGTAAATCTGACCAATCAGCATCACTTGAGGAGAATGGGGCAGTATCTAATGGCGGGTCTTAGTTGTACTAGAAGCCAATAGCAATGGGTCCTACTTGTGTAGACATCAATCCCATGTAGCTATGGTGTAGCAACATTATGATCAGAAATGAACCACATTTCTTAATCAGATGAAAAGCAAAGAACAGCACTAAAGCTTTTCATGATGTTTTTGCATTTTTCCCAACCAGCCTCAGCATGAGTTTTTTCCACAGGTAGCGCAACTGTTCATAAACTATGGCAGCATTTGCCTGTTGAGCTGAGGTTGCACATGCATACAATCCTATGGGAGATTTCCTGATGGATGTGAAATATATCCATGCAATGAATATATGAAACAGTCTATCTTGTGTTTAAGGACACCCAGATGAGACATACCAGTATATATTCAGTGTACACAACTTGTTAAAATGTGTTTTTAAGGCTATTATTATTTCCTCTGTGACAGAGATACTGTATTTGAGAGTCAGAACGTTAAACATGAGAAATTAATTTCCTGAACTGATGTTTTTTCTAAAATATATTTACTATCTGCACATGTTTAAGTGGAAAATCAGCAACCAAAGGCTTTCTTCCATTTAAAAAATATTGTGCCAGGTGCTGTTTGTACAGACAGTACATGATGCCCTCCAAGCAGTTCTGTGAATTCAAATCCCCTTCCTTCAGTAACTTTTAGTCCAGCTGAGGCTCTCTATGCCTCCTTTGTCCCACTTTGCTGCTTGGTAAAGAAATTAAGAACAACTCTGATGTGTAGACTTCCTGTATTAGACTCTACAGACAAGCCTTGAATGACTTTCACTTTTCCAGCTTCTAGTTCATATTATTGATATAAAGATGGATGCAAATGAATATAAAAACTGAATTCTGGAGTGCAGTAGTAGTTATATGAAGGCCCATTTCTCCTTTCAAAGGAAGGGATCCCGAATCATTTTGATTTAGTGATTTTAAAACTATATCATAATGGAAATGGATCTGGACCTTTCCCAGATGAGAGGTGAATCAAACATAAGAGGGCACAGAAAGGTTTGATGTGTTTTACATTTGGTGAATCACCAGCTAGTCCATAACAAGAGCACTGAAAACAATAGTTTGTAATGAAATACAAACAACATAGAGGAGTTGGTTGAGTCTACATGATGGTTGTTACTCTCAGGATTGTTAGTCCTACTTCTATTTTTCATCTCAACCAACTCTTGAAGGGAAAAACTGTCTTCCTGGCTTGTAACTTGCTTGGTGGTAACTTTGATTGTCTGCTCCTTAGTGCTGCAAAGATGGTAAACAACTTTTATGTTTAGGGTTTTTCCACTCAAGCCAGCTTACTGCTCACATGGCAGCAATGATGAAGGCAGTGGGAGTGAACAAAACCAGCGAATATGAAGGATGGAAAACCAAAACGGTGATCTGAAAGTCACTAAGACTCTTAGAAGCAGAAAGAATGACCCAATTACCCAAATGTCATTTTAGGTCACTGAAAACACACCCTGCTAAAAATTCCTTCCAGGGTGAATTTTAGAAGCTCTGCTTACAGCATTTATATGTACATGGGGAAAACTGAGATTCTGGCTTGTAATGTCACATTGTGCACCAGTTTGAAAGTGGCAACATGGGTGACAAGACTTTCAAATTAGAAAAAGTGTCAGAAATGGGATGAAAGTGGCAAGAAGAAGTGGAAAAATGGGCAGAAAAATTATGAAAGGTGTTTAAAATTAGCACAAATATTTAATTTCAAATCAATATTAGGTAACTGTTAGCCAGTATGCTAGCACCAATGCAACTGATCCAACACACATATCTTGAAATCATCAGTAAATCCCAACAGGGGAGGGCCCATTCTTTGGGTTTTTCAGGGGCCCAGCCAATTCTGTGGGCCAGCCTCGGCGGATATAACCAAACTTTAACCTTGCAAAGCAGATGGATTTTCCAGACTCCATGTCTGTCATCAGAAAAAAACTCATCTTGCAAAGAGCCAATCTACAATATTAGTGCCAAACAAAAACAGTTTGGACCAATCAGCATCATTTTAAGGAGAACAAGGCGGTAGCTACAGGCAGTAGCAGCAGTTTTATTAGAAGTGGACCTTATTTCTTTAAGAAATAAAGAGCCAACAACAGCACTGAAAGCTTTTCATGACAGAATATATGTTTTCACAGTTACAGGAGTTACAGGAATCTGGAAGCCAGTGTGTACAATTGCTGCTTCTGGTGTAGTGATAAGCTCAGATATAGCTGTTGAGCAGCACCTGTTCAATCAGACCTCAACTACATGTCTTTATTAAAACAAGAGCAAAGAGCCACACTGTAGGCTTTTTTAAGCAGAGATGATGTTTTTGCACATTTCCCAAGAGGCTGCAGCATGAATTTTAGCCACTGACAACCTCTGCCATTCAAACACAACATCAGTGTTAGACAGTGTAGCTCATTTTAGCACTGGAGCTGCACATGTCTACTACCTAATTTTGTCTGGTCGCTCTGATTGGCTGGTCATGAATGTGACAGACAGAACATCTGTCCAATGACCTTCAGAGAACTTTTGGTAAAGTCCTGCCCTTCCTAAGTGTTTTGTATGCGAGGGTTCCCAGATAGATGTGAAATATATCTATGCAGTATCAAACAGTCTATCTGGTGTGTTAGGTTGGCCAAACTTGTGCTCACTGGACTTTTGACATGTTCGCACACATACACACAGTTGCTCTCCATCTATGTTGATAGCTGAATTGACTACAGAGGTCACTGTTGATTCATACAACACTGCAAAGACACTACCCCTACTCCCAGTGTTGATGGTTTAGAAAGATCTGGTTCAGGTTGATGGGACCACTTTGAAAATGAAACTGGCATTATGGAGAAACAGCGAGAGACTCGTTTTCATGTGAATGAAGATGTTTTCGAAAATGTATTATTCTTGAAGACAGGTGAGGAAAACCTTCATTTTCAGCAATACCTGCCTATGTGGGGCCATAGGCCCTTGTTTCTGGTTTCTTTGTCTTTTGGTTTCACAACAGGACCCACAGCAACTGACTGTACAGATTCTTCAAGTTATGATGATTTTTCTAGTCTTTTATTGTGTCTAAATAGCGAATCTCCCATCTGTGTTGTAGCCTAGGAGCCAAGCTGTGGCAGTTATTAAAATATATCCTAAACACTTTCTTGACAAAAAGTAATTTTATTCAATTACCGAGGGATTTTAAAAATCCATTAATAGATAATACAGAAAATAATACACTTCTAAAAGTGCAAATATGAAAATCTATCCGGTTTATTTCTAATTATACTAAACTAACTATAGACCAGTTTGGAGCAGATGTCACGATAACGTCACAGAACCTGTGCACTGATAAGAGCAGAAGCAAGTAGAGAGTATTTTGATTTACATTCTAACAAATATCAATTAAATAATTAACAAAGGTATTAGTTTACAAAGATTCAAAACTAATCCAGCCATACAAGTGCAGTTTTACATTCCTATATAGTTATTTGTCCTGTTGTGAAAGTCCACACCTTGTAACGCAGGCATGTTATGTTCTTACCCTGCCCTTTATTTGGACACACTTATGAGACGGTGAGTACGGGTCAGGTAACCTCACTCCATGCAGTTAGATTATCACTGTATTATGACTTCTGCATCCAAATTATTAAAAACACCCGAAGAAGATGTCCAGGCCATCATTGATCGAGAGACCTGTAATACTGACCCCTGAATATTTCTCCATAATGGCTGAAACAGAAAATCAAAAGCACAATTGGCATTTCAGTGACAGCAGGAAAAGAGCTACAAAAAACTAACAGGCTGACTGCAATTCCTATTTTTTAGAGTTTACATTATCTAACTGATGTGAAACCAACTGTTGCACCTCTTAAGACTGTATACCCCTGAAAAAGGCACACAGATGATGAGAGGAAGATGCAGCCGTGTGAATGATGTGGACAAGAGGTCACAGAGGTGGAGGTGGTTTTATGTGGGAGCGTGGGGTCTGGTCTCTTTTACTCACCCCTGTCTCAGTGAGTCAGTCCCTGTTCTTTGTCTGAGCTCAGCTCCTACCTCTGCCTGCCTCGTTGCTGTCATGGCACGTCAGCATTGTGTTAATGCTAACATCTCACTCCACCACTCCTGACTCTGCTCACCCACTCAGCTAGGAGACTGAGAAAAAGAGAGAACGCAACAAGAAACAAAGGGAGAAAGATGGCAACAAAACAACAACAGATAAGACATTGAAAGATAAGGCATCACAAATATCAGATTAAAGAAAATACATTGTTAAGAACCTTTTGTATTTGCAAAAAGAAATAAACATCAGTGGGCAACTTTCTAACCTTTCAAAAGCAGATAGAGACTAAGTAGGATTTTTTGTTGTGAGAGAGAAGATTTTATACATTTTTTATCTACCCTAGAACGTGTGAAAATCCATAGGGATCTGGGAGGACAGGTTTCACATGAAATCCTTATCTGCACCTTTAAAGCTCTTCTTCCCTTGCAGGGAGTAGGCAGTTCCAGTCACTGATTGCATGATTCGTTTTTCTTCTGTTGTAAATCAAGTGCTAATCACACACAGACCCCGACAGTAAATAAGATATTTACTGGCACTGAGTCGTTGCCCATCCATCAATCTACCCATTTGTTAATCGGTTTGTTAAATCGAGTCATGAAAGCCAGACGTGATTAAAGTGTACTGTTTCATTGCTCCTATCTGACTTACTGATTGAATAGTTCAAATTAAAGACAAATACTAAAGTTTTCTTGCCTGGCAGGCAGCAGTTTAAACTTTGCTTAAAAAAATGGGAGGTTGGACATGTATGCCAATAAGTCAGAAAGTGATCTTATGTAGATGTGCCTAACACCCTGAAGCAGAGCATCAAAACAGCTGTAGAAATGTTTTATATATACACTGTAAGCCAGTAAACAGCCAAACTACAGAATAGCAGAATTTTTTCGAATTTAAATCAGAACTATTGAAATTTTCTTTTTATCAGATCCTACCCATAGCTACAAATCACAATGCTAAACTGTCATAAAAACTATAACTAGCATGCATTAAACGTATATAAAAACAGTGGAAACCAAAATGATTCTAGAAAGTCTGGCTGCAGCCATTCAGTTCTAAAGGCCGGTTTTACAACTGTTAATCCAAGATGCTGTATATCTCAGAACAGAAATACATGCTAAACTTTTGAAACAAATTAAACTTGGCCTTGGTTTAAGGTTAGGGCACAGATTTATTTTAAATTTTAAAGTTATAAACCTCACCTGAAAAAAATCTGAACACAAAAAATGTAATATAGCTGAGTAAACAGTCTGCTGACAGGAAAATGGTCTGTCCTCTGTGAAAACATTCTAATGCAGCCAACATAGCTGGCATAGCTCTGTTAGCTACGTAAGCTGCATAGGTAAAAGAACTATGTAGCCAAAGGAACAAAGCTAAGCTCACAAAGCTGTTATGTAAGCTACATTTCTACATTAGCTGTATAGTTATGTCATCTTTAGCTATGTTTGCTAAAGCTAACTTAGCTGTAGATAATGGAACTAGGTAGCTAACAAGCTACATAGCTAACATAGCTAAGAGTAAACTCACAAATCAGGTATTCAAGCTACATAGGTATGCTATCTACATAGCTAGGCTTGCTTTAGCTAAGTTTGTTAAAACTCACATTTCTAAAGCTAACTTAGCTACATTAAATGAAGTAGTAACATTAATTACTTAGCTAGCGTAGCTTTGCTAGCTTTAGCTAAAATAAACAAGCTAAAGTGAGCAACCATTCGGGTAGCAATAACCAAAATGATGTTTGCACAGTTTCATCTCAGATTAGACCTCAGACCTTTTTTTCTGTTTTATTTGGGCAAAGGTTCTTAGTCTGGAATGTTGCAATATAGTTATTTAATAAATGTAAGTGCTAGATGTTGTTTATGAATAAAGTTGAATTGAAAAAAAAAATCTAAAACTGGAAATATGTTGAACCAGCAAATTACAGCAAAATATTCTCTTTCTGAGAAGTATGGTGTCTCAGCAGTAGTGTAACATCATGGTGATAGGCCCTGGTGCAAATATTTTTTTGTGCCCCCACCTCCGCCCTAGACACAAGCGCACGCACACACACGCTTGGACACACACACGCACAGCCACTTGAGAGAACTGCAATTGTCATTATGTAGGCTAACGTTACAGGTAACTGCCCACACACTCATCCTGCAAACCAGCCTTTCAGCACCACGGACAGCGGCCGAAGCTCCATATCCACACTTCTCTAACAGCCTGCCCTGACCTGGACTCAAACTACGACAGCCTGATGATGTCTCTTTCCTTCCTCTTTTGTGCGCCTCTTTTTTTGTTTGGGCTTCCTAAACATGATGATGCTACCTTTTCTCGTCAACTTTTTTTTTCTTCCTTCATGGGCCCCTGACGGTGTCTTGGCCCCAGTGCAACTGCACTGGTTGCACCATCAATATTTAGACCACTGTGTCTCAGATGAACAGTCTGTAAGAGTGGCCATCAGACATGTACGGCCAGCAGCCAGACCCCTCTCAGTCTAAATGCAAAATTGTAATGAAACTATACCAAACATGCATTTAAAATGTATCAAAAAGTAAACCCAAACTGCTTAAAAATATCAAAAATACAATCCCAAATTTGTAACCTCATGTTTTATCTAACTGGAAAATTCTGTACGTCAAATAAATAGGACGCTTTTCTTCTGGGACAAACTGTCATGCCATACAACCAGTACAGAAACATTCACCAGTTTTAGAATCAAATGCCAAATAATTTTGGAATAGGTAAAGACTACATTTTCATTCTAATTCCAAGTTAAAAAAAAAATGTTAAAAACAGTTTGATAGATCTAAATGTCATCCTTGTTAGAAAAAAAATCTGCAACATACAGTTGCAAGGAAAAGTATGTGAACCCTTTGGGATTTCTTGGATTTCTGCATAAATTGTTCATCAAATGTGTTCTAATCTTCATCTAAGTCACACCAATAGACAAACACAGTCTGCTTAAACTAATACGGCACAAAAAATGATATGTTCTCATGTTTTTATTGAACAAAACATGTAAACATTCACAGTGCAGGGTGGAAAAAGTATGTGAACCCCTAGGCTAATGACTGGTTGACCCTCCTTTGGCAGCAATAACCTCAACCAAATCTGTCCTGTAGTTGCAGATCAGACCTGCACAACAGTAAGGAGGAATTGTGGACCATTCCTCTTTACAAAACTGTTTCAGTTCAGCAATATTCTTGGGATGTCTGGTGTGCATCGCTCTCTTGAGGTCATGCCACAGCATCCCAGTCGGTTTTAGGTCAGGACTCTGACTGGGCCACTCCAGAAGGCGTATTTTCTTCTGTTGAAGCCATTCTGTTGTTGATTTACTTCTATGCTTTGGGTCGTTGTCCTGTTGCATCACCCATCCTCTGTTGAGCTTCAGCTGGCGGACAGATGGTCTTAAGTTTTCCTGCGAAATGTCTTGATAAACTAGGGAATTAATTTTTCTGTCAATGACAGCAATCCGTCCAGGTCCTGAGGCAGCAAAGGAGCCCCAAACCATGATGGCCCCTCCACCATATTTCACAGCTGGGATGAGGTTTTGATGTTGGTGTGCTGTGCCTTTTAGTGTTGTGTTCCTTCCAAACAACTCAATTTTGGTTTCATCTGTCCACAGAGTATTTTGCCAGTAGTGCTGTGGAACATCCAGGTGCTCTTTTGCAAACTTCAAACGTGCAACAATGGTTTTTTTTTGGACAGCAGTGGCTTCCTCTGTGGTGTCCTCCCATGAACTCCATTCTTGTTTAATATTTTACTTATTGTAGATTTGTCAACACAAATGTTAGCATGTGCCAGAGATTTCTTTAAGTCTTTAGCTGACACTCTAGGATTTTTCTTCACCTCATTGAGCATTCTGTGCTGTACTCTTGCAGTCATCTTTACAGGACGACCACACCTAGGTAGAGTAGCAACAGTGCTAAACTTTCTCCATTTGTAGACAGTCTGTCTTACCGTGGACACATGAACAACAAGGCTTTTAGAGATATTTTTGCAACCTTTTTCAGCCTCATGCAAGTCAACAATTCTTGATCGTAGGTCTTCTGAGAGCTCTTTTGTGTGAGGCATGGTTCACATCAGGCAATGCTTCTTGAGTACAGCAAACTTAAAGCTGGTGTGTGTTTTTACAGGGCAGGGCAGCTTTAACCAACACATCCAATCTCATCATATTGATTGGACTCCAGGTTGGCTGACTCCTGGCTCCAATTAGCTCTTGCAAAAGTCATTAGCCTAGGGGTTCACATACTTTTTTGTTCTGTTTTGTTCAATAAAAACATGAAAACATATCATTTTTTGTGCGGTATTAGTTTAAGCAGACTGTGTTTGTCTATTGGTGTGACTTAGATGAAGTTTAGAACACATTTTGTGACCAATTTATGCAGAAATCCAAGAAATCCCAAAGGGTTCACATACTTTTCCTTGCAACTGTATTTCTGCTATCATTTAATAAGGCCACAACATTAATAAGGAGCTAGACAGGAGGAAACAAAGGCAGTTAGTGCCGACAACCAGCTCACACAGGTGCAATGTGCAGTGTGTATAGAGGTAGGTTCTTTAATCATCAACAACATCAGCAACTGCCTCTTCATATAATCTTCCTCATGCATATTCTAATCAGCCTCCCCAATATAGTTTTCATCAATATTATCTCCATCTCATTATAAGCAGCATCAATTTGTAGGTGCACAGGTGATCAAAAAGTAACAGCAGCATCTACAGCTTTTTTCTAAAGGTGGTAAGGCACTGATGATTCACCCCATCATCAGAGTGAAGTGAGTTCATCATACCCAGGCTTCCTTTGAGTGAACTGGTTTGACAAAGCCTTGAGCTTCAGTTAGTGATACTGAGAATCAAAAAGCTGGTTTTGAGCTTTCTCTGTTCTGGTCACTGGACTTGACATTGTATAATGGGGTGAAACGGTTCCTGACCCTGAGTCCTGGTCCAACCCACCAGGTCCTGGGCATCCAGTATGCTGGGATCTGGATCAGGCCAGGTGCCTGTGGAAGCACAGTAGCTGATTCTGTATCCAGCAGCTGACTCTTTTTCTATCCCTGCTCTATTGAGCATGTCAGCTGCAGACATATGGTTTTGCTTGTGTTACAAAAAAGTGCGCCAAAGAAAAGTCATCACAACGGAGTTCAGCTAGTCTCTCAAGTCATCGGTTAGCGTCCAGGCCTTGCAAGAGTACGGGAGACCGGGGTTAGTTTTAACATGGGTCAGTTGTAACACTCTCAATTTCTCCAATCAGGAACAAGTTACAAATCACCTGACACACTCTACACATGCTCAGTTTAGTCCTTCCACATGTGAAAAGGTAGCATCCTGTGTCACACACAAAGATTTTTAGAGGGAAAAACAAATTTTTAGGTAAGAAAGTATTTTTTTTTCTACTTAATTTATTTTTGTTGTAGCATCACCTGGTTTATAATTAAATTCATCAAACTTAAATCATGTTTATGTTTATTCATGCAAGTTGTCAGTGCTAATGTTTTAGCTGTTAGCTGTAAGGTAAGCTAGTTCATGACTACAGGGGTCTGGGTTAGTTGTAACAACAATGAAAAATGTTATAACCTACCCCAACCAACATTTTAAATGTGCATGTGTATGTTTTCTTTGAATTTCAGTATGCCTAGGAGTTGGAAGCGAAAGACTGACCGGGGGGGGGGCATGTCACTCTATACAGATTTTTGACACACACACACACACACACACACCCACCCACACCAGTTATCTTAAACAGGAATGTAAGTGTTCAATAAAAAGCTTTCAAAATCAAGTTTTTGTCATAATACTTATTCAATAATGTTACATCTCACCCCTGAGTGTGTTACAACTAACCCGATATGGGGTGGATTGTAACCTTTCACTCCTTGTGTTTGAGACTAAAGCATGCATTTTCTGTCTGTATTGCAGAGGTAACACCTATGCCATTTTATAGCAGACACTTGTAACTAGTTTGTGTCACATTTTGAACACACTGACTTAAAAGAGCTCCAAGATACAGACAGAAATGTCAAAACTGTTACAACTATCCTCGGTCTCCCCTATAGCTAGACCAGAAGAACCAGGAACTGCCAACAGTGCAGGGTTGATTTTTCATCCTAGTGTTATTTAAAACTACCTGGGATAGTTTGTAATCCTTTGGTGAATTAAACACAAGACAAAATATGGAAAACAAAAAAACATGCTAAATTAAAAGCAACAAACTTAACTTGCCTAATATCTCATAACCTTAAAAATGCAAAATGATATAAATGTATTTTGATTGAAATGTATCATATCTATGATTTATAAAATATGCTGCAACATTGTCAGATAGTTGTTGGTAAATGTCAGTGCCATGGTTACTCATGTACACGACTTGTGTACATCAGTAAAGAACCTCAGACTAGATGTTGTAAACACAGGATGGGACATAGATCTTGAGCAGAGCACTTAGATATACACAATACACAGAATACACATTTGTAGCCAGTGTTCTCGACTACTATATGTCCATGCAAAGCCTTTAAGATGTATCAGCATCAGTACTGTCTTTGACCTCCACTGCTTTGATGCCCAGAGGCTTTTTAAATACAGTTTGGAGATGCAGAGGACAGGGATAAGAAGCCAGTGGATCTTATAGCTCTGCTCGTCTTGTTACAGGAGACAACTTTCTTTGTTGGTTGTCTAATAACGGTAAGCAAACACAAGATTTACTGCCACTTGGAATGGCATGCAAATACTGTAATGTAAACACTCTTTTTCTCCATTCAGGTGTATTTTACCATGTCCAACCCCTTGTCACCACATGCACAGAGCACCTGAACCATGACAAATACAAATAAAAATGCTGTTACACTCAGATTGTCATCTCTAGTCATCTTTCATACACACTTACTCACTTACACCACATTCACACCTGATGACAAAAGCTGATCTGTAAAGTATAAACCAGTCCCATTTGCAAGTATCCATACACATCACACACAGCAGTGGGATTTTTGGTCAGTTTTATAACTTTACAACTGTTCTATTATACTTGTGTGGTTTGTACAAGTTATTTTTACTGTGGGCCTTATTTTTGCCTAAATTAAGTCATACATTTAATATTAGTGATGTTTCGTATGTTTCCAAGTGGAAAACACAGAATATAAGTGGTTTAAATAGTGAAATATATGTGACTATTGTCAGTTTTACAAGAGTAAGAATGTTTTATTCTACTTAAATTGCAAAAATCAGTTTACATTTTTATGCTGAGCATCATACCTTCTAAAATATAGGTAACTGATAAATTACCATTATTATTAGAGGTTTCCTGTTGGATTTATCAGATAAATCATAAAACTGATGGTACCTTCATTACTTATACAGTGTTCTGAAGTCATGTCTTGCCTCTAAAAGAGGTCAGAAAGTAAAGGCAACCTCACCATGTCTTGTAAAATGAATATTTTGTATTTAGATAACCTGTTAATGTGCAAGTAAATACTCACTAGACTCTATGTATTAATTTTCCATCTGTTGTGAATTATTTCCTGTTTAAGGTTACAAGATACAATGTTTCATATTCACTTAGTAAAAGAAGGCATTACAGGTGTTAAAAGTAACTATTTTATTGTTTACACTGATAAGTAAAGAGCCTACTAAGTTCTGTGGTTAGAATCATACATTTAACACTAAAAAGGAAGAGCTTTTATTTTGAAGTGCTTTTATTTTGAAGTCAGAAGGAAACACATCATGTGTGGATGTTGTTAGCTTGACAATATTATGAATCAGCAGTGCAGAGCCCACGTGTGTAATCCTTTTCCTTTGTTCTAAGTGCCACCTTCAAAGCAGTAAATGTTGCAGCATGAAAGATACCCGTTTTTGTCATCATTGAAGCTTCCACTACACGACATCATCGTTTACATTTTAATGTGCATACACTGCATGGATTTGCCATGGCTTTCTTCTCCTCGGTGTGTTGTAAACATGCATACTGGCCCCTGCTTTATCAGATGGAATATATATTATGCAAGTGGGCCCAGGCACAGATCAATATAGTGTGAACGCAATAGCACTGACTGAAACCGTGTCACACCTAATGTGTAAGAACCCTTAGTTACTTAGCTTAGATACTTGTAACTTCTCCTTTTAATCAGTCTTAATACTGTATGTTTTAAAAATTATTTGGAGACTCTAAAGCTCTCTGTATCTGTAAACAGTTACTGCTGGACTTAATTAGAATCTTCAGATTGTCCTCTTTCTAACAGTCTGTAACATAACCAAGTTTACTTCATATTTCACACTTTTAAGAGTGGGCTAAGCCCTGTATGTTTTCATGGGGCTCCTAGCTGTACCAGGCCCCAGGCGATTGCCTACCTTTGCCTACTGGTAAAGTCTGCCTTTTGCCTGTTTTAAAGGAAGGACCAGGTGGCTTTATTTGGCAGAGCTTAGTGGGCAGCAGGAAGTGTGCACCTGGCAGAGGGACTTCAGGTAGGCAGGAGCCGTGTTGGTTGCTGTTTTTGTAAGAAAGCAACAGAGTTTAGAAATAATGCAGGCTGGATGTGGGAGTTTTGTTTATGCTGTCTTCACATTGTGCACATTAAGTCAATTTCAGTGGTTGGTCATGTTTAAGTCAAAGTGATGTCTCAAAACTACTTCATAAATAGTGTAATCAAAAATCAAAGAAGTCAGAGGTCATTCACACATGTCTGATTCCTGTCATCAAATTGTACTTTGTTTGATGAAAAATGTAATGACTGTGTTCATTTAGCGACCCCAGATCAACCAACAGCGCTTCGTGTCCATGCAATCATGCAAAACATGTCAACCTTATGCTGTAGCTGAAGATACAGTGATGTCATAAATAAAAGTGCAGCAGTGGTCATAATACAACTCAAGTTGACACTGAGCAAATTTATCTTTTACATTATCTGTGTAAAATACGTGAGGTTTCAGTTATTTTTCAAAAAGCCTTCCTGCAGTCAATCCATTTCTCTTTAATAAAATTGATATTTTAAAGCTATGTGCTTAGACAGTCATAGAGTTCTTTCAGGTATTATAAATACATGAATCTACACAGATTTATCTTCTTTAAAAATGCATTTGTTTGTATAATAAGATAACAGATCAAGAATATGAATGTGACTTCTCTTGGCTCTCTTAGTTTGTAACCCCTATTGCAATTCTGGTCACACTATCAGAAATGGATTTTCATGGCACTAGCCCTACATAACAGATTAAAATACATTAGTGTCCCTTTAAAAATGGATTCATACAAATGTGGCAAGTGTCCACACTCTGAACTGAACCCTGTTTGTTGAATAAATCCTCCACTCCAGCCAAGATAAAGGAGGAATGTTAATGAGAGATGTGTTATCTGTGTTGGCCATTAGCCTGCTGTGTGAAGTCATTAGAGGATGTAATTAACTCCTATTGTGCTAGAGAAGGGTCATTATCAAACTAGTCTAAGACGCATGTAGCATCAACGCCATTTGCCTGCTCAGGATGGTGACCTACATGGGGTTGAGAGGTGAAACACTTTGTTGTGCTACTAAATGGCCCTGATGTTGTTTTTATTGTATTTAGCTGGGATCACAATGGGGTTATTTTCTTTCATGAATGCTTCCAGAAGGCAGAGGGTGCATATTGTGTTTTCATCCTGTTTGCAGAAGATGCATTATGAAGACATTTATCACTTCACAAAAGCGTTTGGACAAGCAAAAGTGACTCTATTATGAGATATAGGATACAATTACGCATCTATTTAGGCCAGTGTTGCAGAGAGAGAAAAACTCATTAGGTATTTTTCCTTATTTTGCACTGACCTGCATGAGGTGGTTGTCATTTTGTAGCAGGAAGCCCCCTGGGGTGCCAACCACGTACATGAACAAACAAATTTATCTCATATGATAGAAATTTGATAAGTATCTTTGCCTCAGAAGATTACAGGGGGCAAGGGATCTATTTGTTGTCCCCCCCCCCCCATTGTATCTAGATGATAAATCATTGATAGCTCCATTGAAATCCTCCTGCTGAGAGAATGTAATAAAACCCTGAACATCCTGGCAGATGAGCTGAGGCTGAGTACAACAAGCCACTCCTTGTCAAACAGCTCCCTGAAGACAGCGGGCAGAACAGAATCAGAAGGTAGTCAGCATGCCATCACAGACTACATTTCCCTGGAATCTCCTTTATTCATGCTAATGACGAGATAGAGGAGCCAAAACATGTTTGAAGAAAATGTTTACAATTTATTTATTTTTCAAAAAAGTATTTCAAGAATTGCGAACCCATTGACAAGCACCAAACAGTGCCAGAAACATGATTAGATCCTGCAACTCGTGTGCCAAGGACTGCTTGTACCAATACATTTATTTCAACCTAAATAAGGTTGTAATGTCCTTGTTTTCTTATGGGGCAACTGTGACTCGGTAGGTCGAGTCAATTGTCTCTCAACTTGCTGTCGTGTCACTTTTGTATTAAAGATTTAATTCCTGTACACTAAAGCAAAGCTAGATTCCTTGTTGCATATGAATATTTGGCCAATAAAGCTTATTCTGGTTCTGATTCTGAGTAATCAGACAACTAGCAAAGTGCCATTCAATCTCAGGTTTATTAACCATTTATCATTCCTGCAATAAACACAGTCTAATCACTGTTCACATTTATATGTCTGTAAATACAACAGCTTTTAAAAGGGTCCAATAAATTAAAGATGTAATGTAACTGTCATGTAAACAAATCTACTGTATCTGTGAAACAAAACTGAACTGCTGTTTGAGATATTATGTATTAACACTGCAGGTGAAACAGGCAGATAGACATGTGTCTGGAGAAGAAAGAATCCATGGAGACTTTCAACCAAGTGAAAATGAAATGGATTTAATTTTATACTGCCCCATATATATATTATTATTAATAGAATTCAAGTTCCTGAATTAGTTTTTTTTTTTGTTTTTTCTCACACACGCATCAAAAATCTAGGTTAGATTCAACACCAAAAAGTAAAATTTTAAACAAAAAATACAGTTTGAAAAATTCCTCACACTTAACTAATTCTTACAAGAATTCAATCTGGTGTCATAACTTAAAAAGACCCCTTTCACATTGGCATTTCAATTTACAATGCAGTTTGATACATTTTCGGTTATATTTATTATAGCTCTTTTGCTAATCTTGCCACTTTAGTCTTAGTGACTTGTGATGCATATTTCTGGTTGGAATGCTGATGTTCATGTTGAATGAATGCCCATAAATCTTACACAGAAATGACTGAAGACTAATTGGCAAGTTATGTCAGTTGTGGCAACTGTGGCCAAGTAGGTAGAGTTGTGATGCAATCAGAAAGTCATGGGTTTAATCTCCAGCTCCAGCAGTCACATGTGGATGTGTTCTTGGACAAGACACTTAACCCCAAATTGCTCCCACTGCCTCATCAGTGGCATTAAATGGGTATGGATGCATTTCAATGGGATTAGTACTAATGGTCAATTCTCCATGGCAACCTTTGCTATCACTGTGTGAATGTGGAGTGAATGGGTCTGAAGTAGTGAGTAGTCAGAGGACTAGAAAAGTGCTATACAAGCTCAAGTCCATTTACCATTTAGTTGCTATCGCAGGAGAAGTGGGGTTGGGTCCCTTGCCTACAGACCCCCAGGGCATGGAGTTTGCACCTTAAATGGCATTTCACACAGACATCTATGACTGAAAGACCTACAAAGGGGAGTACTCCTGACGCTGCAGCCAAAAGATGATTTGTGTGCAATATGAGGGCAGAACCCTCAGACTCTTGTCTCTGGACTGGGAGAAAATCCCTGTGCACCAAATGTAGGCTGAATGCCTGGAGTGGACTTCTCTTCAGGAAGATTCTAGCATATCTGTGGCATAGGCCTCAGTGATGGACATCAGAAGGCCAGAGCAGCACAGGGCCAAAGTTGACACAGCAAAGTGTCAAATCTGCAAATGCACCGATATCTGACCTGACCTGAACTGGCCAGTGCTTTAATCAGACTTATGCCAGTCATTCAATTTTTACACTATTACATTTAACTCTTAGAGACACCTTTTGATGGGTTCTTCTAAAAGAAGAATCTCCCAGGCTCTCAGTGTTTGGTCTGAATCCATTGTAGCAGAGGACATTGTTTAATTCTCTCTGATCTTGAACTTTGATTTGTTCTCATCAAAGGGTATTCCAGTTCCTAAAAAGGAATGTGTCTGAGTTTACTGTGTACATGCAATTATACGTTCTCGTGTTGTTTTGCAGTATTTTAGTAGTATGCATGTTTTCAACTTAGCATTTTAAAATCCAGAGAAAGACAGTTTTAATTGTAATTCACATGCTAGTTTGCTCCCATAAAAGTCCTCATCTTCCACTGATTGACTGTAAATTGTAGCAGATTAATGGCACTCGTCATAATGTCACTGCATGACTTGAGCAGCATGCATTTAATGTAGACTGTGTGCTGTAGCAGTTCATCCTGTGTGGATAGGTTTTGATCGACCAGTCATCTGGGTGGATTTCATGTCTGATCGCTGTGTTGATAGATTACACCAGCCAGCGGCCTGAGTATGGTTATCTGGCTCTTGTTCTTCCTGGTGTCTTGCTGCCCCATCAGACCTGGTTTGGTGTTTATATATTCATTCATGTATGAGCTGGGTATGCAGATGGGCAGGTTTGACCTGCTGTGACCTTGGAAGGCGGAGGACAACGGTGACCTCAGGATGGGCAGGACATGCTGCAATGCAGCAGAGCAGATCAGTGGCTCTGCATGCTTTCACACACACCCACACACACAAACATATAAACTGCAGTGCACAGATTCATTCTCCACACAAACACACTTACTGTAAAAAAAAGAACGATGTGAAACGTGCACAGATGTCCATAACTCAATATAAACACACACACTTACTCTCTCTCTCTCTTCGTCTTCCTGCATAAACAGGCGAGGGTGTGTCTTAATCAACCTGCTGGCTGGCTGGCTGGCTGCACACATCAACCACATGACTCTGCATATTGAACAGCACGTAAATGTGCACATGGTCACACTCTTCAGGAGGAGATGTGTGCAGACATTTGGATGAGAAAGTAACACCAACCTATGAACATGAAAAGGTGCAGGCTGAAAAATCCTGACAATTAAAAATGTACACACACTTATTTAACAGGTAAGTAGTCGAAAGAAACACCTAACTCCACTAAAATGTAAAGCACAAAACACAAATTGAAATAAATGCATTGGATGAAATATCTTCATTGTTTCCTTGGCATACAGCTGTGCATCAAGTTTAAAACCCCTCAAAATGTTTCTCTGTCTGAATACAAACAAGGTATCTTCATCCCATACACATAAATAGTCTTCAATGCTTTTTTTTTCGACCATTTTGCACTGCAACAACAGTAACTTGTCAGCTTTACAGATAAGGCCATCACTCAGTTCAGTCTACCACTACAGATCCCCCAGATGGCCCAGCAGGGCGTCCTTTAGGAGACTATATATGGGAGCAGTGCCAAGTCTTTAGATATATATATAATAGCTATGCACTGAAGAGATTTTCTGTGGCAAATGAATAAACTTTAATCACTCTGAGCAATCAGATAAAACCAGATAACGCTGTCTTTGCTTTCAATTTTTAATATGAAGGTATGATACTAAGACCCAGCAGAGGCCCTAATATACAGGGCTGTTAATGATGACTTTGTACTTACTGTTTTTTCCCTATGGTGTATCTAAACCTTCAAGAAAATAAGTCTTATACTTACAATAAAGGGCAATGTGATTATATTTTTAGATGTGGTCAACAAATCCAACAACGCCAAAAAAAAAAAAAAAAAAAAAAAAAATTAAATCAAGCTATCAACTGATACTGTTAACAAGTTTTTCCTGTGCAGCAAAAAGTGTGAGAAAGCAAATCCCATAATGGGGTTAGTTGACAAATAACAAGCTAACCTGAAAATATTCAAAGCACTTTCCACCACTGAAACAGACTCCAATGAATACCAGATTCCCTCCTGATTGAGTTACCTTTAAGAACAGTGCTCAAGTCTCAGGAGATATTTTGCCCCTTTTATAGATACTGGTAACCTTGCAAAGCAGATGGATCCGCCTGTTTGCCAGTTTCTCACTGGTGAATCAATCTTGCAAAGCTTCAGTCTGAACCGTTTGGACCCTGTAAGAAAGTGACAGGGCCAATCAGGAGTAAGGCAGTTCAGGCGCGGCAGAGTCGTGACGTAAGCAAGCAGCCAGTGCAATTATGGTGGAAGAGATTAGCTATAAAGATGTTGCTATAGCATTGTTGTTTTCTTTTCAAAAACAACAAAAGTCGTGTACTGACATGTCTATAGTCGCTATGGTTCGCGTTAGCACTTCTCTATGGAGTTTACTCCTCGGTAGTGGCACACACCTACGACGTTACGCTTTTTGTTGCTCTGATTGGCCCATAAAGATGTGACAGACAGACTGTTCATCCAATCATCCTCTGAGTTTTTTTTCAAGTGCTCTGCCCTTTCCCAAACGCTGTCTATGGGTGGTTTTCCAGATGGGTGTGTGGAACAAATCCATCTGGCGTAACCTTGCACAGCAGATGGATACGCCCGTTTCCTTGTTTTTCACTGGCGAATCCATCTTGCAAAGGTCCCATCTGAACCGTTTGGGTCCAGTTAGAAAGTGACAGCACCAATCAGGGACGAGGGGCAGTACTTTAGGGCGCAGCAGAGTCATGACATAAACAAGCAGAAGCTTGACATTAGCATGGATGCTGCTAAAGTGCCAGTTTTATCAGAACTTGACAACACTTCTTCATTAAAACAAAGAACAGCAGTGAGTTGTTTTCTTTTCAATAACGACAAAAGTCAAGTACTTACATGTCTGTAGTTGCCATGTTTTGCATTAGTCCTCGGTAGCTGCGCATGTGCAGCTTGATAGTGACTACATCACGTGTTTTGTTGTTCTGATTGGCCTGTAGAGATGTGACAGACAGAACGTTCATCCAATCACACATTGAGTTTTTTTTCAAAGCCTCTACCTTTTCCCAAAACTTTCCTCTTGAAGCTTTCCCAGATGGATGTGTGAAACAAATCCATCTGGTGTGCCAGGTTACAAAAGTGTGAAATGTGACAGAAAACAAAGCACATTTAACCCCAGACTGCTGTGCTTGCCTTTTTTCACTTGAACCAGGGGCAGCAGGAACAAACATATCTTTATCTGCAGAAAACAAAAAACATACAAACAAGAGATGCACTTTTACATAAAGAAGTCTGTTTATTATTTGATATATATCATATGCATCTTCATATAATAGTTCTAATACCAGTAAGTCAAAAATAATAATTATATAATAATCATATATATAGATATATAGAAAACTAATCCAATAATCTACTTATTTACTTAGACTGTAAAAAAGAATATGGAGAAACATATCATCTTATCCCCGGCTTCAGTATAGGCGCTTTAAGGGAACGAAGAAGATAAAACAGAAAAAGGACACCTGAACATTGCATCTTACAGAACTAGAACATCTGTCAGCAGCTAGTTATGTCGACCATCTTGGTTTAAGACACAGGAAGAGGTTTTTTTTTTTTTACCTTTGCTAGAACATCTTTGACAAAAATGTTTTTGTTTAGTTAATTTACTTGAAATGACTGAAGATGTTGAAGACAGTTGCAATCCTGATTGGCTGGAATTGCAAGACAGAACATTACATTACAACAGTCTCAGTACACACTTTGAAGATGACGGATATCTGGAGCTGAGTGAGAGGAGAGATACTGAAACCTGGGAAGGGAAAAGTTGAAAGGGAAAGGAAGTTTTTAACAGCAGTGTGTAAAAAGTTCAATTTGTGTGCTTCTCCACCAGTGATGTACATTTGTAAACAGAGGGCGGTGGCACGGATAGTGCAGAGTCCTCTTCTTTCATCTTCTCAAAGCGTACCTCCCTGTCTCTGGGTGCTCTCCAGAAGGTAGCCATGTTATATTTGGCAGGAAGAGATTTTCACTCTGGTCCTTTTAGCTGCAGCAGTCTGCACGAGTTTTCAAATCATACTTACACATACCGTATTCCATATTACCTATCAAGCTCTCGATATGTAGAAATAAAAACATGGAGGCAAGCTGTTTAAGGGCTTTGGACACAGATGATCCCACAGCGATGGGCCGATCTGGAGCCATGGGGTGAAGTCCAGGGCCCTTCGTGACACTCAAGGCCAGACAGTGCAACTGCAACCCCCCTTCTGTGTGAGGAGATCAGCTCGTCGAGTTGGGGTCAAGAGGAGGCGTCAAAGCTGTACAGGAATAACAGAAGTAAAAAGAATTTTTTAGATTCAGTTTGAGAAGATTGCGATTCAGATGCATATCTTGTAGAAAACACACAGATAAAAAGCATTTGAGCCTCAGAGTAACCTTTATTCGACATCCCTACAACTTAATAATATTGTAACTATAAAGAAATGGTTAAAACCAGGGACCAACCGGTATTGTTTTTTGTGACTGATACCGGTTTATTAGTTGCTCATGATATTTGAAACTGAAAATTACTTACAGCAAAAATGAAAGTAAAATGTTTAGTGAAAATTCAGAATTTGAATTGGTATAAATAAATAAAACAGCAAAAAGGGGAGTTTTTATCTCTGATGAGTGTACAACTTTAACAGTTCGTGTATGTATTAACCAATAATATAAGAGCACCCAACTCAAGTAAAAGCAGCATTGCTGTTAACAGGGAAGTCAAACATGTTTAGTGTGAGAAATAACGCCACAGTCACCAGTCTTCTGGTTTAAGGCTGAGTGGATGGATGGATGGATGGATGGATGGATGGAAAAAACTGATGTTATATGTATGAAAAGATACAAGACGGTTGAATGGATGAAATAAAAAAGAATGGATGGATGGCTGGATCGATGGACTATGATAGATCCGTGTTTCCCATACATTCATTTATTTGTGGTGGACCGCCACAAATAAATTAGGCCTGCCACAAATAAATTCTGGTGCTACCTGTTCGCCCTCGCTCTGTGAATGTAGCATGTCGTTAAAATGACTATCGCAAATTTTCGAGTATAAATTATGTGGCAGTTTTGAGCCGCCAGCGTGCATTTCTCGCCGGAGTTTCGCTTCTCCTATTGTCCCTGAATGCATCTCTCACAGTAGAGAGCTCACTCTCTCTCCTGCGCCCATCCAGAAAACTCCTCTGCACATACGCATCAGCAGCGAGAAGCAAGGGAGAGGAAGGTAAACACAGCAGCGTGGCTAGTTAGTGGGGAGCTAGCTGACTTTTGAGACAGCAAGAAACAGCGCTAGATCTGCATCGTTGAGCAGTCGTTCAACTTTGAAAAGGAGGAGGTCTAACTCGTGGTATTCGTTAAAATACGCCGCAAGATGACGCTGAGATAACGGTGGCAGCAACACAACACGTCACTTAAGACATGAGTCCAGTGTTGTTGAAAAGCCAGGTTTTAAAAATCTCATAAAGACACTTAACCCAGAATACGAGATTTGCCTGGGTTAATTTTTGCTGAAAACTCCCTGCCAGAGTCGTACGTGTCAGAGAGAAGACAGTCCAGCAGCGGACTAATGTGATCCGCATCTCCACAACAATGGAGAGTTATCTCAGCCTAACAGTTCAAAACAATGACAACGAGGGGCTAAAATGTTCCTGCCTCCAGACAAGCTTTTTCCCCCATGATCACACAGGACAGTTTCTTGAATAAGGTCTAAAGACACTCTCATGTTATGAACTTGTTAGAAACTGGTCCAGCGTTCATCAGCACAGATAATGGACTAATATAATCACAGCTGTGAGCCTGAATGGTGGACTAGACTGCAGAGTTTTGGCCTCTGGCTGCATGTAGGATTGGTGAGTTTTGTGCAGGTTTGCCTCACCCTTAATGAGGGAAATGATCATTTTATAGTCAGCAATAGTAAACATAACACAGAAAATATTTCAGGACTTTCCATACACTGTAACAGATTGAGTATTTCATCATTTATGTACTTTTTATTTATTAGTAAAAGACTAAATGAAGACCTTTTCAAAATAAAATGGCTAAATTTGACTTTATATTGATTTTTACTTTCTGCATACAATTTTATTAAAAATCCAATACAACAGTCTATTTTTATCACCAAACTCGTGCCATTTGGGCTGAATTATATACAGCTGCTGAGAGGCCATTTCAAAATATCACGATATATATCGTGTATCAGGATATAGCAAAAATATACCTCCCCCCGCACAACCCACCGCCACAAATAAATTCGCTTGCTTGTAAATATTCAACCAACATAAAGCATACTTTTTTCTCCCTCACCTCACCTTAGGCATTGATTTCTATGTATGAGACGTGGAGTAGGGCTTAGAAAGGGCCCATTAGTGTTGAACTATGAGGTGAAGATCAAAAGAAAGTAAATATCACAGTTCGTCTGAGCCAGAATCTGGGTGGATACATTCAAGAGAGTGCTAGAGAACTACTACCACATGTGTGCCACAACATGTGTGACTATTTGTCACTTGTGAGTGTGTGTGACAGGAGTGTTGGGGGTGCGGCTATTCTTCAGGGCAGATATAGTCTTGTCTTGCAGTCATTAAATATTAACAGAGTCATCTCGACCTCCCTCTGGGCCTGATTGAAGACGTAGGATACACACAGGGACAGCATAGGGTCACCTCTAACTATGTAGTCCCACTGTAAGCCCACTGTGATTACACCTGGGCCAGACCAAGCATGCAAACACATTACTCATCTGGAGCGGGTACACTAGACTAAATCAAGAACCGACCCTGCAATGATACAGGATCATAGCAGGATACAAGTCAGAGATAATGTGCTGAAAATAGTCAGAGCCTAAATAAATTACTGACCATTTTGTACTTTTATAATTTAACAAATACCCTCAAACCAAACTGTTGTAAATGATAATAGATTCTGAGGCTCAGTTAAATGGGTACACTGTAAGGTGAAGTAGAATAATGAGAGCTCATTACAGGATTATGGACCCTAGTGGAAAGAATAAAACTGACCTTCATTGGCTGTTCTTCCTTCAAAGATTCAAATTAGCACAAAATATATGAATAAAAAAGAAAAAGGGCAGACAAGGGTTCTTACCTGTCCCATAGCTTGACATTTCTACAGTTGTTGGTGCAGCAGCCGGCTGATATTAAAGCTGTGACAAAAAAGAGAGACAGAGGAAAAGATGGCTTTAATAGTGTCTGGACAGGAGAATTAGAGCTGATGTCTGTGTTTTTAGACTGTCAAAACAAAGAAATGACAAAAAGACTTGGCCATGGCGTACATCAAGTTTGTAGCCGTTGCTAGGAGGCAATAAGCATAGTCTAACAAAAACACTGACAGGGAAAACAATCTGACATAGCTTCAATAACAAGATAGTTTGAGTGATTTAGGAATATTTGTTGGCAGAGCTTTACATTTTGGAAAGAGGAAAGATGGCTGTTGTCTTTGACTCTCGTGTGTCTTTAAACATGACCAGTACAAATATGATCATCTCGCTGCTGGCAAAAAAAGGCACAAATCTGTTTATTCTCACCATATTTACTTTTAACTGAACAACATATACACTCACAAGGAAGATCAGGTCCATGGCCCCAATTTATGTTGTGGTGTTTAAAGGAGCATTCATAACTCTCCCACTTTCCCCCTTTCAATTTTAGCTGCAGTGGTCCACCTGAATATGAATGCAGCAAACAATCAGTAGTCTTTGCTTTAATCTAACTCTTACTCAACTTGTTTAATGGTCTTTAAAGGCTTACCATGCAACTCTATGTGCTGATTTTCTGATCAAAACAAATGCTAACTTCAGACACACCTCCTTCATCCCTCAGCTACCCCATCCCCTCCTTCCACCACACCTTCCACTACGCTGATTGTGTGTTTATCTGCAGTGTTTTTCACAGTGCTTTTACAGTTAAGGCGGCTGCCTTCATGTACATATAAGGACATTGTATCTTGGTTTCCCTACAACACAATTCCTGCAATACGAAGTTTTGAAGTAAGTCTCCAGCATTTACATTCAAGTTAGAGCTATTTACTAAAAATGATGGGGCAATTTGCTATGACATTCTCGGGAATTTTCATGGAAATTTCTTGGAATTTGTTTTCAGAAATTTTCCAGTGCGTTCATGGAAATTTGGGCAACATGTTCATATATTTTGGAGAGTTTCATTGGGAGGTTTGAGGTAAATTTGGTTTTAAAGTTTTTGGTCCTTTCATGGAAATTTGGGTAAGTTGTTTAGCTGTTGAGGGAATTTTCAGACATTTTCATGAAAATTTGATTAGATTTTTTTCTTTTTTGTTAGGGGGCGAGGATGCATTGAAAATTTTGGGTAATGTCATGGAAATTTGGGGAACTTATTTGTACATTTTTGGAAATTTAATTGGGAATTTTAGGGTGATGCTGCAGTGTTCAAGAATTTAGTGGATATTTCAGGAAATTTGTTGTGATGTTCTGGGGAATTTCCTATCATATTTATGGCATTTGGGGGAATTAATCTACAAAATTTGGGGAATATGATAAGAAATTTTGGGGGAATGTGCTTTAAAAGTTTTGGAGTACTTGGTATATTTTTTAAAAGTTTCACAGAAATTCTAGGTAGTTTCGTTGAAATTTTTGTGAACTTGCATGTGTTTTAAAGGAAAATTTACAATACATTCAGATTATTTTAAATTTTGTAGTCATCAAAATGACTCCCTCATCCCTCACTTAGTGACTGACCATTTCTGACTGACTAACTCCCAACAACACTCAGTCTACATCTGTTCTTAAACTGATTTTCTGCAGAAACAGGACCTTCAGGAGATTTGCGGACATCATTTTGGGTCAAAACTACTTCCTGTTCATGGACAAGGCTGAACTTTTCAATTTCCCTGGACCTACTGAAACTTAAAAAGTATTACAAAGAAAAGTTTGGGTTAGGAGGTTAGATGGATGGACAGACAGACAGATAGATTATTAATTTGGAGGGAGATCCAAATTAACAACACATGCCCTCTGCTTTAACTGTTGTAAAAAAAACAAACAAACAGATTAAAATCCCCAGCATCTCTACATGACATCCAACAACAGCATCTTGTGCTTCAGTATATCATTGTGCAGTCCATCACCTGTTGTCTGTCTCTGTTGTTAAATTAGTCAACAAAGTTGGTCTTTGTTGCAAATATTGCAGGCTTCTTCTGGCCTAAAGCAGGCCAACTTTGCCATTTTCAACACCTAACCTTTCACTATACGTGTAAATCAAAGCAGACCTTTGCAACAGGCTGCAGACAAGTCTAAATGCCTACATGAAAGTCAGTCAGAATGTCTCCGTGCACAGTTAAGTGGAGCAACAGTTAGAAGTTGATTGGGCTGTGTTACTGGACTATTGTCCTCTTAAGACGGGCATACAGTGTGTGATTTTCAGCAGAATCAGACACAAAATCTGTATCACAACTTAACTAGACATTAGAGCAGATTTGGGTCTGACCATGCATCATTTGTCGTGCAGTGTACAGGGGGACACAATGGCCAACCATGGCCCATCAAGCTACTCATGCCAATTTGGACTGATTACTAGCATGTTTGAAAATTTTGGCTCTATGACCGCACACACTTGGAAAGTGAGAGCTGAGCTAGAACAGATTCTCCAACTTTGAGGCTTTTTTTCCCCTTTGTAAACTGATGGATAGCATCTTAAATCATCATAAAAACAGTTTTAATGCCTCTTTAATCTGTCTTCCTTAAAACAAGCAGAAAACCTCCAGCTGATATTTGTTATTATTTAGCTGCTAGTTGTGCTTGCTGGTGTTGCTGATTATGTCTGAGTGGAAGAGAGATGGTGAGAGCTTATTATTTTTTTTTTTTTTTTTTTTTTTTTTGCTGTTTGTAGCTTTTTGATGACAATAGATCTGATTTCAACATCTGTGTGTGAGATTTTTCAAAGGAAACTCCCCTGACTTTTGTCCCGACTTCACTATAGCATGAGCGGTTGTTAGGGTTGCTGACTTTTTCAGTGCTAAATAAGGGACACAAATTTTGCTTTGAGCTTGGTGCTACAAGTCCTTTATTGACCCCTGACACTCCCTAGACTCCACTTATAACTGCTTAAACTGCTTAAAAAAAACTTAAAAATAAACAGTAAGGTAAATGAATGTAAATGTTAATGAAACATTTACATTTACCCATTATCACAATAAAACAGAGTAAAATAAAAGGTATGAATGCATGTTCTTTGCCACCATTTTTTTCTAGACACAGGATCGCAGTGTTTTTTTGCAACTCAGGAAAAACTGCCCTGCGACCCACTTTTGGGTCCCAACCCACCAGTTGAGAACCGCTGTGTTAAATGGTATAAACACTAACAACACATATAAACTCTTTGTTCTACTTTTATTATAAATGGAATGCACACAATGCTTCTAGCCTATGGTGATAACCGAAGTTAGATGACATTGTAGCATTTATACATTTTTCCGTCAATCAGTGGAAAGCCAACAGCTGACTTAAATTACCTGGAGCTAACATATGGCAAAATTTCTTTTGCTTTACCATAAAAAAAGTAAAAACTGCGAACATGTGCTCAGTAGAAAGCAATATCTTTTTGTTCATGCTGTACATTTAAATGCACATTAAGTGTATTTCGAATTGTTTTTCTTTTGGTTGTTATTTGCTTAAACCCCAACCCACCAAAACTTGAGAATTTCCAATGGGAGCACAGATAATATAATTGCCTCTTTAAGTCAAAGAAAATCTTTTCTGTGGTTTGGGAAATTTTTTGGTTCCCCTCACTTGGGAAGACATTGTTTTAATGCCCCATGTCTCAGTGTCTCTGAACTGGTGAGGCTGTCTTCATTGCATCTTGTGGTGGCAGCGGTAATGGAGACAGAAATACACATTATGAAACATCTATGAGCCCCTGAGCAAAACAAACTAAATAAAGTGGTGTCCTGCTCATGTGAACATGAAGCGGTAAACAAAAGCAGGGTGATTTTCTTTTATAGAAAGTCATTATCGGTAATGAATTTGCATTTTATGTATTTGAATTTTGCTCCGTAAAGAGCCAAAATGTTACATTTAAAAATGACCTGAGGCATGAAAAATCATTTCAATATCCCTTAAGAGTTTTGCTAGTATCTACTACTGGCACCAAAAGTCTATAAAACTGGCCCTTTCCCTCTCTTGGCCTAAATGTGGGCGCCATACTTGAGTTTTTCTATTGACTGTGATCTTAGAGTATCTCAAATCTAAGATCATGGGATCACATAGAACATAAGCAAAAGATAAAGATGATCAGACAGCAAGCTGTATGAAAGGAAAGATTTATTTTGCTTTGGCATAACTAATTCAAAAGCCCTGTCCATTTATAATTCAGTTATCCTCACACTGATAAGTGTAAAACATCACACTGTCACATTCAAAATTATGTTTACAAGTAGGGTGTTTGCTCCATCCTTGACCCAAGACTCCTGTGCTGATTCTCGTTGCAGAGTATCAATGTTAAATCAAATGCAGTTTATCTACAACTGTATTGAAGTCCACACCTACACTCTCTGCCTCCTTGAGCACATGTGGATAAAGCTTGGTTGGGCACAGAGCTGAAAAAACTACCTTCGCCTCAATCTTTGAACACTGTTATCCCTCTTTACCTCCCATGTCCTTCAGAACGATTCTTTTATCCTTGCTCCTGAGTCTGCTGTCTCCTTTTCTCTCTCCACCAATGGTCTCCTCCCCATGAGCCCATAATCATGTTTTCAGCACATTTCCTCTCCTTGGCGCGCTAACATCTCTCATTAAAGATTCATAACGCTCTTGTGACCGCAGAGTTCTGTTAAAGATTCCAGTAGCCACCTTCACTAAGTTCCCCGCCCCTTCCCTCACTCTGTTTATCTTCATATGAGAAAGAAGGGCACAGATGTAAAACCCTTTAAAGAGTCGGGGGGATGCAGTGGGCAGAGGGGATTTTCATTTGGAGGTCAGGGTGTGTGGAGTGGAATTGATTTCACGGCTAACGTAAAGCTTATAGACCGGTTAGAGAGTGGAAAACACATGATCACATCTTCCACTCTCCTTACACACCAACACAAACAAACAGAGAGAGAGTACAGGAAGAGGAGATGTTAGCGGTCTAGATTATGCTTTTTAAAGTAAGATTTGCTTGCTCTGACAGATCAATACAAAAATGCTCTAGTAATGATATCCCTGCAGTTTCTGGATTTCATTTTGAATGGAGGCATTTATAAATATTAAGATTTATAGGCACAATCCTTGCTAAAAATTCATCTGGACATGCTAGTGTAAAATTATCCACTGGTTGAAATTCAAATCAGCTCATATACTCAGTGAAACTTTCAAAACAGACTCACTGGCCCTCATTTATCAAACTTGTGGTGAACCAGTGCAGATTTGGGTGTAGAAATCGTCTATAGTCTAGGTTCAAGTCTGATTTAGACAATGTGCGTATCCAGCCAGTAACAGTGTATAGATTAGAAGCTGTTGATAAATGTAGAAGCTGAAAACAGTCACAACTTTAATAACACACTGCTAGATACACTATATCGCCAAAAGTATCCGCTCACCTGCCTTGACTCGCATATGAAGTTAAGTGACATCCCATTCTTAACCCATAGGGTTAAATATGACGTCAGTCCACCCTTTGCAGCTATACCAGCTTCATCTCTTCTGGCAAGGCTTTCCACAAGGTTTAGGAGTGTGTTTATGGGAATTTTTGACCATTCTTCCAGAAGTGCATTAGTGAGGTCACACACTGATGTTGGACAAGAAGGCCTGGCTCTCAGTCTCCGCTCTAATTCATCCCAAAAGGTGTTCTATCAGGTTGAGGTCAGGACTCTGTGCAGGCCAGTCAAGTTCATCCACACCATCCAACTCTCTCATCCATGTCTTTATGGACCTTGCTTTGTGCACTGGTGCACAGACATGTTGGAACAGGAAGGGGCCATCCCCAAACTGTTCCCACAGAGTTGGGAGCATGGAATTGTCCAAAATCTCTTGGTATGCTGAAGCATTCAGAGTTCCTTTCACTGGAACTAAGGGGCCAAGCCCAGCTCCTGAAAAACAACCCCACACCATAATCCCCCCTCCACAAAACTTTACACTTGGGACAATGCAGTCAGACAAGTACTGTTCTCCTGGCAACCGGCAAACTCAGACTCGTCCATCAGATTGCCAGATGGAGATTCGTCACTCCAGAGAACGCATCTCCACTGCTCTATGGAATATATAGGAGTGAGGAAATTTCATGACTGGACTTGTTGCACAGGTGGCATCCTATCACAGTACCACGCTGGAATTCACTGAGCTCCTGAGAGCGACCCATTCTTTCACAAATGTTTGTAGAAACAGTCTTGAAACACCTGATTTCAATTATTTGGATCGGTGAGTGAATACTTTTGGCAAAATAGTGTATTTCAGCTGGTCTCACCCCTTGAGTTCACGACATGGAGATGAGTAATCCAGCAAAAATACCTTCTCCTACTGTCATGGTTTCAATCTCCAGGTCACAGAAGTAAGGGAAAGTTGATCAGTAGTTGTTTTTCAGCCTCAATAGTGATGCCTCCTTCTATTATTAGAATATTTTATCTATACATCTGTGAAATATAACTTGTATTTATATATTATCTTACTTCTTTATGTTTGGATTATAATATAATCAATATTCTTTAGTTGGGTTTAAACGGTGTTTTTGCTCCAAAGAGAAGCACACAAAAGGAGGTCAGACTAAAACTGCTCCAGACTGAAGAGAGTGGCTGCATCGCCTTAGTTTCAGGTATGAATATTAATGCTATGATTATCAGTGATATGTCAGTTTACGGCAGAAACAAACTTCTTTCTTTAACTACTCATGAAACTTAAAAAGAGATTAAAGAAAGTTGGAAATGTTCAGAAGAATATAAAACGTTCAAAAAATTTCTGATCTGACTAGTTTTCTTTCCAGGCATTTCAGTTGTAATTCTTATATTTCACATGTGCAGTAGTGGATTAGATTAATCATAAAAGTCACCAGATATGCTGATTGATTTTGATCCAGTATAGAGTTATTTTTTTGTTCGTTTATGGTCAGTTCTTTAACACACACGCCAGGTTTATACACTTGAATAGTTAGGAGATAATTACTCTTCCTCCTGTTAAACCCTTAGCCTGATCACAGCATTCTAAATATATTCCCTATTAATGCAGCTAAATATTTTGTTTCCTCTTTTTCTCTATCTCAAATAACAGTAGTTTTGTTCTGGTTAAATCTCCTATGATATTTTCCAAGTGGTCATACAGTGTACAACTGAACTTCAATAATTATTGAAGGCAGTCTGTCTATTCTATTTGAAAAAAATAAATTAAAAGCCCTAAGAAGCACTTGCTCAGCAAAGAGAACAAACAAGAAGGAAATCAGCTGAAAGCTCACAGTGCTCAACATCATTTCAAAGGCAACACTGCTCACAGGGATTGTCAGAAGTTTAGTTCATATCTGATGGAACACACCAGATTTAAGCTGCACACCAAGTCCACACAGACTTGAAACTTGCGTACACAAGTTCAGACCAGGCGTAGGATGAGGGTCATTGAGAGTGGCAGGACCAGCATTCATCAGCCTTGCCCAGGACACTAGTTTATTGGCAAAGATCCTCAATGCTTTGTATACCTATTAGAGAGTCAGTGAAAAGAGGATAGTAGAAATGGCTTTGCTGGGTTTCTGATACTATTGATCATAAACCCATTTAGACCCAAGACCACCAAAAAAAAATAATAATAATAATAATAAACCATACTATTTTTTTTAAACTGCCTCTATAAACCAGAAAGTTTTCTGAAAAACTGCACAGAATTTACAAAAATCTCTATTTCTCAGCCTTGTCAGCAGATGAAAAGAAACAAAACTCCTGGCTTTCTGAACCTTGGCTAGCAGGTCCACAGTATCATCATAATCTAGGATGCATTAAAGTCACTGTTGTTCTTAATGTCTAAAATAAAAGTCCTGCTGTTGTCAGCCTGCTATGTTGCTCCCCAGCCATCATCTGTCACTGCTAAAACTTTAAAAACTTTTTCTTTGATCAACTGTTTCATGTGGAAACTTAAACCAAAATTATTCACTTTCCCATCTGCCTCCTGCATGTGTACTTTAACACTGATCAAAATGTGCTGACATTTCATCAGGTCTTAAACTGTAGTATATGCACAAATGTTGCATTAGCAGAGATCATTTTCAGGCGTGATATTCAGGTCCGCCCCTGGACAAAGTGAGGCCCTGAGCAGATTTTGGTATGAGGCCCCACTGCGTATAGGCAGGTGTGGGCCTGGTGTTAAATCACATATAAATCTGTATATCATTAAGCTTTATTCCACTTCCTGCCTTTGGTTCACAAGTTGGTCCCCTTTGCTTTCACACTTCAAACGAACCGCACCAGGGTTCATTTGGAAGCAGACCAAGAACGCCTATGTTTAAACAGACCAGAGACCACCTTGTTTGGTCTGCACCAGAGTTTGTGTGAGCTTTCACACCACTCTAAACGAAATAGACTATCTGGGAAAACGGACCAGAGTTTGTTTAAAGCAGACCAAACAGCTTTGGTGTGAATGCACCCTAAAAGTCGCTGTAGTATAAAGACACCTGTGTCACTGGTTAATCTGTATTCCTGGCTACCAAACTGCTTGACTCCCCAGACTATATCTCGACCTCCAGAGTTGGAAGATTTCCAAGCAGGCCCTTCAACATGCCAGGATCCTGATGAAGGACCTAAAGGAGACTCCAAAGACAAAAGAGATGAGCCCACGGGAGGTTGTCCTGGGTGTGGTGCCCAAAGTCCTGCAAGCGCTTTGGGTGCCAAAATGGCTAACTCAAGTCGCATGCCCTTTTAGAAGCTCTCAACGATAGCTGTGAGCATGACCAAAGCCATCCTGGCTGGAGTCTCCTCTTCACTGACCTCCATGCTCCATCAGGCCACCTTCTCTTGACCCACTAGAGACGCCATGACCCACTCCATCGAGGAGAAGGTGAGGAACACATACCCTGCTGACACTCTGAGGAGGAAGCTCAACAGCATTGAGGTAGGGGTGCTGAAAAGAATCTCAGATATAACAGTGGAGCATATCTGTGATTTGTTTGAGCCAAAAACTCCCTCAAACACAGCCACTGCTCACCCTCCAGCCTTCACTGCTGATGAAGAGCCTCTAACAGGCCAACAGACAGATCCCTACTGCTCAGACGCTGTTACCACAACCCCCTCACACCCCCATGGATTCAGTCCTCGGGGCAGGGGTTGTGGAGGAGCAATCTGGCCAACTAACAGACAATGCTGCTTGGACGCCGTTCCCACAGCCTTAAGATCCCCTCCCAGCTGAACCTCTTCTCTCTGGTTCAGTCCTTGGGGGATGAGGCTGTGGAAGAGCAGCCAGCCAAAGACCTAGAACCAGACATGGTTCCATCTCCAGCATCACCATCAGCTGTAAACATCCATCTCACTGTCAGGATGTTCATGAAGAGCCTCTAACAGGCCAACAGACAGAATCAGCTGCTGTGACGCTGTCGCCACAACCTAGTTATATCGCACCAGCTGAACTTCCATCAGTGGATTCAGCCCTGGGGAGTGATGTTTTGTTCCAGCAGCCCATCAGAGGACCAGACCAGGTAATGGAGTGTTCTGCACCCCTTCCAGGGGGAATCCCTTCTGGCATCATTCAGGCTATCAGCAAAGAACCTAAAGAAACTCTAAACTCTGTTAATGCAATGCAATTGGAGGAAACCTCTGTGATCATTCAGGCTGCAGAGGAAGAACCTATAGCTGTCTTTGTAGAGGTTCAAACTTCAACACCACCTTTAAGCCCACCTGCTGAACCATCACTCGTGGTTTCAGAGAATACCACCTCTTCTGGTCTCCAATGGTGCAGTGCAGGGTGAGGTGAAGGATCAGCTGCCCAGCAGTAGAGCAGCTCTTCAGATCCCCCTGCTCCAAGGCAGGAGGACTCTGAGGCTGTAATCTATCGAATCTACAGGTGGTTTGAAAAGTCAGTCCTCTGCTGCTTTAAGTCTGCAAAAGAGGACTGAGAACTTTTCTGTATTTTACTGCCAGTTTTGTAAATAAAAGTTCAATTCAAACGAATAAATTTATGTTTCCATTGCAGTTTATTTGCATCAACCAAATTCTTTTCTAATCAGTGTGATGTCACTATGTCACTCAGTAGTTCTGAACATATTAATACTGAGTGTTGATCTACAGCTAATGCTGACTAACAGTGAAATCAGGTGAAAAGGTTAAAATTAAGAATCTTGTTAACAAGATCTGTATGGCCAAAGTGTGCAGCAACATCATTGCAAGACACACAACACAAAAGAGCTACAAACAACTATAAACACAGGTCATCCAATCCTGAGTCATGGAGCAGAAAATCATTGGTCAAAGCCTCTACAGCCTGCTTCACAGGGGGGATTTCTCAATCCAGACTTCATAGCTCTGCATACATGCTTAAGTTAAATGACATGCCTAATTACATGATGGTTAAAGCTTAAAAAAAAAAACAAGAAAAAAAAAAAGGAAAAAAAAAGAAAAAAAAAAACAAGAAAAAAAAAAACAAGAAAAAAACTTGCTTGCAGGTAGCCAGGCATCCTGATTAAACAATGACTTGACCTTCCAGTGTCTCTGCTGTAAATGAGATGAGAATCATTTGCAGGTATCTAACACTGACATTTAAAGCTTTCTTAACTTTCCGTCTACAAAATGTGCACTACTAGGGGTGTGACGAGATCAAAATGCCACAAGATTTCTCATCACGGGAAAATCACTTGCAAGATCAATATTGTGTGGACAGAAGAAGCAGCAGCTCTCCTTACAGAAACAAATACCAAACTGAAATTTATAAGAGATCACAAAGATGCCATGGAGACTTTAAAACTGTTCGTGAGTGAGCTAATGAAGAAACGAAGCTGATCCGTGACCCATTAAGATAACTGCTCCAACCCCCACCCCCTCCACGTGCGCTTCGTGGAGCCACACATGATCATACCGGTCCGAGTTGATGAGATACTGCTGCTGGTAATGTGCAGTCTCCATGAGGAGAATAATGCGTTTATTTAGCTCGTATATGCGCACAGACTCACTTTTAGTGTCGCTATTTGTGACTTTGTAACTTTGAAACAGTCACTGCTTCCTCATGTCTCCTTCTCGTCTCACCGTCTGTCAGTCACACATCCATCAGCTGTTGGCTGTGCGTATCATTAATCAGAAGCTTATAGAGTGACTGCAGTGGTAAACTTTGCAAAACAAACTCTGTTTGAGCGCCACAGAGTCCACTGTTAGCTCCAAAAAACGAAGTTTTAGCCCCAGTTAAACGGGCCGTGCTTGCTGTCAGACAGCAGACAGAGCAGAGACACACACACTTACTCACCAACACACACACATTAACACACACACTCATCTGTGCGTGGTGTCCAACACTGTTAAAGCTCATATGAGACAAAAGACCACAAAACTATAAAATAATCTATTTCTCTTAATAACGGCAAATGTGTTATTGACAGAAATATTTCTTTTGATTGTTTTAAATATGGATGTCCTTAAAGAGGATGAGAAATAGTTTGATTTCACTAATGCAGCTCTTTAGATTTAGGCCTGTTAAAAATAGTGCTTAAAATGCTTTCAAAATAATCTAAAAGCTTTTGTCATGTATAATTAAATATTATATTAAAAATAGTTATTGTAATTGTAGTGACGAGAGCATAGTGTAGTAAATTAACAATTTTGTAGGCTGTTAAAATGAAAGGTTTGATTTGAAGGGCATGAAAATGTACAGTTTGAGTCAGAGTTAGACAAGATAAACTGTCTGGAAGCATCGATAGCCTACTCAGTACTTAGTTCAAACATTTTTGAATAGACCTGAATGCGTTGCAATTATGACTTTCAGTTGTTTAAAGGACATATTTTCCACCCATGTATTTTTTTTTTCCAAATTAAAAAAAAAAAAAAAAGTGTAAAATCTTGTCTCGTCTCATGTCTCGTGGGCCTAATTCTCGTCTCGTCTCATGAGATAAGTGTCTTGTCACCCCCCTATGCACTACACACATTACCGGGGGAATCTGTGGGCAAGAGCATTTATTTAGTCCTAGCATGCAGTTGGTAACATCCTATTAAAACATGTCAAAGAAACCTTTAGTACTTAGTTTATAGTCTTCTGACCATTTTTGTCCACTTAGTGTTCAAACAAATAACAAAGGTCAGACTACACAGTTATTCTGTGTTATGATGGCCCCTACGTCAGATGAAGTGATCACAGAGAAATTCACACCATGACTTGACAGAAGACTGACTTAACTCACTAGGTTGAATGTTTGACCCTTTTATCGATTTTATAAATGAATCATTGTCAACATAATTTGGCTTTTTTGACAAGAAAACCCCTCATTAATGCTGAAGTGAGAACAGATTTCTACAAAGTAATGTCAATTGAGTGAAAATATATATTTAAAAAAACTGATTAAGTACTTCGCATAATTATTCACCCCCTTTAAAGTGACTGACAAAATTCAACAGAGGTCCAACCAGTTGATGCTAGTAGTCTCACATTTGGTGAAATGAGGATCATCTGAGTGAAGTGAATGTGTTTAGAAGGTCCAGTCAGTATTCCTAGCTACCATTACACCATGGAGACAAAAGTATGAGTCAGGGGATGGATACAAAAAAATTACAAGGCACTAAACATCCCTAGGATTTCAGTTAAATCCATCATCAAGAAATGGAAGGAATATAGCACATGTGTGAATCTGCCTAGATCAGGCCGTCCTCACAAACTGAGTGACCGTGCAGGAAGGAGACACCAAAACATCTACGAGTACTCTGAAGGAATACCAAGCTTCAGCAGTTAAGATAGGAGAGACTCTGCATACAACATCTGTTGCCGAGGTTCTTTACCAGTCAAAGCTTTATGGGAGAGTGGTGAAGAGAAAGAATTAAGAAAACTCATTTTAAATGTTGACTGGAGTTCACCAAAAACATGTGGGAGACTCCATGGTTAAGTGGAACAAAGTTCCTTGGTCTGATGTGACCAAAATGGAGATTTTTGGCCATCAGACAAGACCAGACATCACCACAAACACACCAACTTGAAGCAGGCCTAAAAGGTCAAAAGAAGCTTTGAAGTTGTGTTCATGATGCATTTTTTAAGTGACTTTCAACAGTCCGACGTCTCAACAGTTTTGAAGTGTTATAGTGGGAGCTCTCACTTCTGACTTTAATAAACAGAAAATCAAAAACAGGTCTACGATGTGAAATAACTTCAACTTGACCAGTTCCAGATGTGTCTTAGATTATATTTTCATAATAAACACATGTCGACATAGCCCTGTCACCACCCTGCTGTATGTAGGGTGGGGCCTCTCTGTTCCTGGTCTAATTGCCTTGGGACCTCTTAAACATCCACATCAGTTTCAATTATTCCTGATAATTTTTGTCTCACTGCATTTTTTTCCTGCCAGTTTAGCAGTTCTATAAATCACAGCACAGGTAATTATGATTCAGAGCACAGACAACCCAAAAAAAAAAGGAAAATGTGAATATAAATCTGCTTCAGTAAGGAAGAGACGGCATGAAGGATGTTTTTTCTAGGGAACTCCAGGTCTCGACTATTAGAGCACAAGGCACACACACATGCACTAACACAGGTCACAAGATTGCAAACAGCTGTCATGTGATGAGCAATCCTGTTAGCACACAACTAGAGCATTCCAAAATCCAGAGAATCCCTTCAAAGTGGACTTCATAAATGTCAAATAAAACCCCTCTGTGAATGCTACCCAGCAGCTGTGACCTCTTCAAGGGGAGTTAAAAAGTGTGAAAACATACAGCACACTTGGATGATGTTTGTTGATTTAGTTATGGGCAGGGTGTTAAAACCAAAATTGGATTTAACAGGATGTGAGCGATGTGTGGGGGGGAAGGGGTTTCTGTGAGGGTCAGAGCACAAGTATAAAGATAATATGATTACTCTGGAATAATGTGGGGCCTAAGCTCCCTTAAATTCCACCTCTGTACACCAGGGGTCTAGTGATAGCGCTAAATTTGCCCACTAAGAGATGTGTAAGATTGGCTTGGGAGATACTGCTCCCACAATGAATAAATCACTGTTCTAGATAGGGGACTCCTCTCTCTTCTCAGCCAGACACCAATTATTCACTCTATTCATAATCCTACGGTTCATAGAAGAGATGCAGTGCTGTTCGGAGATGCTTTAGGCAAAATAAGATTGCTTTGGCTTCATAAAGTTTTGGCAACTATGTTTGAAATGTTATCTAATCTGTCCCAAATCCAAGAAATACACAAGACAAAGCTCTGAGCATAAATATGTGGAATCTCTATATCACCTGTACCAGTAATGAAGTTGTTATTGATGTCTGAATCAAGCCGGTAAACTCATGAAGCTGCTCCTCAGTGCGACTGATCTCTCAATCCTGTTTGATCTGTCACCCCACTTCACTCCTCTCCTTCTCTCAACTTTCAAGATCAATGAAAGGTAATTTCACATGGCTGTTCCCTCAGATCTCCTAAAAATCTGCCACATAAATTATTCAGACTGGCTGGCAGGAGAGCCTGTGGAGATGCATGGTAGATCAGTGACCTTCCGTTTAGTTAGCAGTCAGTCAGACAATCAGAGAGCCAGTCAGTCAGTCAGTGCGGCAGCCTGGCAGGAGGGCTACTTGTCTTGATGTCCCTTGGGCAGCTGCAGTGCTGTTATGTGCAACTCTGGAGCACGAGGGCAAGATCTGAATGCATATTGCAAAGATTATGAGTGCCCACAGCACATAGAGCAAGAGGAAACACAATGCAGGATATTTATGGAGTCAAGTCAGTGTTTGGTGTGTTACTTGCACTGTCTTACAGAAAGAGCAAAGACTTGAGAGGCAAGGCTTGAAGTTGATGCCCCTTCAGGTCTGCACAAATACATCTCTTCAGTGTTTGACTGATGCTTAGTGACCACGCTGTTTACCAGACATGAGTGTGCTAGCTATCAGTCAGTGTTGTAGGGACCCTCTTGTCTCATCTTTTTTGTTCAAATCAATAAAATAGCACAAAGCATAAATAAGATGTTATAAAAGCAAAAGTAATAAGCTATCTTTAAACTCCTCTACAATGACTGCCATGCTTACAGCATGATGCTAAAATTTGGTTTGTTTATTTTAGAGGTTCAAGCTTCTTTAGTAGGAGATGTAAATATACATTAAACTCAAGATACAACAGAATCATGATACTAAATCAGTTTTAACTGTACATATTTATGCCACTTCTTAAATGCAATGTGACGTAAAGTATTGTTTTACTTTGTGTGGCTCCAAATGCTTGTAACACTATAAGTCTTAAAACTTAGTCATACCATAACACTTAATTACACTAAATACAAAGATGGTGGCAATATTTTGCAATGCTAAGCCTAGCTTAGCATAAAGACCAGAGACAAGGGGAAGCATCTAGATGAATCTCATTTAAAAAAAAAAAAAAGAAAAGAAAAGAAAAGAAAAACTTAAGCCAAGATAAATGCCTTTCAGAAGCTTAAGTTTAATGCACATGGATGTATTATAATAAGATAAGTCATCAACACCAGTTCCCATCTGTGGAATGATTCATCATAAGTAGAGGTACTGCACAAAGTCAATTTGAATAGTTAGTTGGCTTATCAGCCCATTTTCCTGAAAGAAATGACCCAAATTTGGGAGGGAAAAAAATTGTTTTGCAGTTAATTTTTTCTATAATTTCCTCTTTTACAGTGCATTCAGAAAGTATACAGACCCCCTTTACTTTTTTTTTTTTTTTTTTTTTTTTCTATGTTACAACCTGATGCTGTGGCCGAAAATTTAATTTTTATTCTCATTCATCTTCGCTCAGTACCTCATCATGAAAAAGTCACAACAGATTTTTTTTTTTTTGCAAATCTATTAAAAAAATCATTAAACAGTGGCCTTTATAATTCTCAAATTGAGGAAGTTTGCCACAACCAGGACTCATCCAAGAGATGGTCCTGGTTGATGAATTTGTAGCATCAGGCTGCAACATAAGAAAGTAATAAAAAAGTGGCAGGGTCTGAATACTTTCTAGATGCGCTGTATGTTTTGCATTTAAAATGCATGTCCCCTTGAAGACATTTCTTGAGTTAATTTGACAAAAACCTACCCTCACATTAGGCTTGGGTATTGTTTTTTTTTTTTTTCAATGCTTGCACTAGATTAATACTTTTTATTTCCCTGTAGCTTAGATGATAGATAAATATCTTCAAAATATGCCAGTAAACATAAGATAACTAAATGAAACAAGTGTATCCTTTTATTTAAGAGGCTCAGACAAGATTGTGTCAGTATGACTGTGTCCTTAGTAGGAACACACAATAAAAGACATTCATGCTCTGCTGAAATAAAACAAGTGTAAATCACTTGAATTTCTTTTGTATTTTGTGCCTTTCATTTAGAGAGGCAGGGGGTGCATCAGGATGACAGGGTATCAACGTGAAGCATCAAAACCGGTGTTGTAATTTGTCTGGTGGATACTGGACGTGTTCATACTGGGACCAAGTTGGTACTGGATTTCGATACGCTTCCCTAGCTTGCATATGTTGTCAAAATGCCATGTACAGTAAACGACAATGTCATGAAAAAGGGAGTAAACGTTGTCTACTTTAAGAGCTATAATTATGGTAAAATGTAATTAAAGCTGTGAGTGTCTTAAAATGCAGTGAGTGATGACAGCAGGAAGAAACAGCAAATAACTTAAAGCCATGGTTTGTGCAGTTTGACTCGCTGTGAGGCTGAAGGAGACTGTGGAGAGATGAGAGCATGAAACTCACTGAAGTAGAGCTGGATAATTGGTGCCCTGTAGGCTGATCAGACCTACGAGTACTGTGTGTTGTTGATCTCAGACACACAGAAAGACCCACACATGTATGCAACCGTGTGTAAAATAATGCACAGAGTTTAGACATCACATTTACAACATGACCAAACACTTTTATGCTTTAATAATCATTCAAATTAAGAAGGGTGGGTACATAATATTTTTAAACCTTTTGTTTTGAAATATAAATTTCTTTATGACCCATAATTCAACAAAAGAGTGGGGCAAAAACTGTCAGCAAGATTTATAGACCCAAACACGGTCCCAGCATCAGACTTTAACTCATCTTTTTGTGCTTTTGTCGGCCATATTTAAACCCCCACATCATCACTCCATATTCTGCAAGGGCCTGTCTTGTCAATCCCATTGTCATAGCATGCAGTCTTCAGTGACTCTCAAAGGTAAATTAAATATTTAAGCACACATTTGAAAGATAAACTGCTGTTGTTCTATTTTAACATGCCATTGCCCATCAATCCTCAATGCTGTTGAATAATGAAACAGGATGGGAAAGCAGTTTGTCCAAGATTGTGGAGTTTCACTGTGAGAAGAAGGAAATGAGATGCCAGGGTTGAGATGCCATGATGGAAATTTCACAAGCTGGGAATTATTCGAACAATTCAAGTGACCAAGAATCCACAGATTTGATCGTTTCTGGTAAGGGTTAATGATCTGCATTTAATGACTTCTAATGCATTGCATCAGATGTTTAAAACAACTGAGCCAGTGTTCTTTATAAAAACACTACAAAATCTAGATGTAAGTTAAGGATCCTTAAGTTTAAAACATAAAGCCCTGTTGGCAGGAAACAGCTAACCTGACACGATCGACTCATATCCATGAATACAGTTGACATTTATCTGGAAAAACTCCCACAGAAAGCGTTTGGGAAGGGCAGGACTTTTCAGAAAATCTTCAGAAGGTGATTGGAGGAATGTTCTGTCTGTCACATTCATGACTGGCCAATCGGAACAGAGCTCAGAGATGGAGCACTGAGCAACACCCCCACCCCCTCCAGCCTTTCATGTATCGCATCTGATTGGTTAAAAGTCCTACACACATAAACGTTGAGTCTGGCAGAGGCAAAACAGTGAGGAGAAAATAACCTCCCTTTATTCTCTCATGTGCAGGGAGGGGGCACATCACTACAGGAGATGTGGAAAGACACCTTCTCTGCCAAGACAAGCTTTCAGTTTGGCTCTCTGCTCTGGTTTTCAAAAGAAAAGTGATCCAGTTACAATTAAATCGCCACGTTTTTACAACAAAATCCATGCTAACAGCTACTGCAGCAGCATGCCCTGGATATACACGACAAGCCCACCGTAATGACCGTAATGCAGAGTGCAGACCCATGCCGGGAGTAGAGCAAAAACATCTTTCTTGTCATGAAAAGCTGTCAGTATTGCTCTCTTTCCTTGTTTGAATAAAGAGACGTTGTCCCGTTCAGACAAAACCGCCACTGTGGCTAAGTCTGAGCAAATCGCTCCACTAGCAGGCTTTGTATACAACCACTCACAAGTAACCCTTCCCCCATAACTATCACATACTCATGCCAAAGCAGGTCAGCAGAAGAGCAAAAACACCTTTTCTGTCACAGGAAGCTCTCAGTGTTGCTCTCTGCATTTGTTTTAGTATTGAAATGTTGTCTAGTTTTTAACAAAAGTGCAGCTGTGGCTTATTCCAAGCTAATCAGTCCACTAGCAGCCGTTACATCCAAGCATTGACGCAAGTAACCCTTTCCCCCATCACATACTCATGCTGAAGCAGGTCGGCAGTAGAAAGAAAACATCTTTTCCCAACTTGAACAGCTTTTAGAGTTGTTTATATTCTTTATTTCATACAGAAGCGTGGTCCAGTTCTAGTAAAATGAGCGCAATGCTAAAGCTATGTGAGCTATTTACCACAGTGGAGGCAGCCAATATCTGCAGGGCTATGTCACTGTGCTTTATCAGAAATTTAAAGAAACCATTGAAAGGTATATCAGTGAAGAAAATGATCATAATCTGCAGTTCAAGAATTTATCCTCAGTGACGATTTGACCTGTGAAACCTCTCTTAAAGGAAATGGGCCATTGATTTCAGCTCAGTTGGTGGGAGAAAATCTAAAAGACTGAAAGGCATCTGTAAGAGAACTTGCATTAGAAAGAAAAGATATAAAAACAATGATAGCAGTGTCAATCATTTCACACTGCTAGAATCAGCCCACCTATCTGCAACAATGGAAGCCAAACCCATGTGGTTGTGATTCTCATCATGGAAATCTTTACATATGACAAGGGGTAGATTTACGCCACACGGGATTGATATTATATCCTAGGTGTTGTGTAATGGAGGGATAATAATGTTGTCAGCTGAAGCAGTTCTGACATGTTTTGTTTCCAATAAGTTGGTTCACTCTCTACCCTTGTTGAACAGATGGTGTGGCTGTCAGAACCATCACACTGATGGCAGCTATAAACAGCTCAGCACTGCTGCCTGATCAGTTATAGAAACACAGATCACACAAGTTAACCAAGCAGAAAAGCAATAGTGAGCATTTCCATAAAGGAAAATAACACATTCGTTCCCTAAATTGTTTAAAGATGAACTCCTATTTATTACACAATGGTTTCAGATCAGTTGGGGAGTTTACCAGCACCATTCACCTATGATCAGTAGTCTGTTGTGGCAGAACTGTCACCTTTGTTGGACATGGAATATCAAACTTTCCTTTATTGTTTGTTTTTAAAGTGCTTGTTTTTCTTTTAGGTTCAGTCTCAAGCTCTTTCCATACAAAAATTCTATCATCCTGCTGTAATGCACAGGTGCTCCAGCATGAGATTTTACATTTTTACACATCCATTACAAGACTAGAAATTATTCTAAAAAGTCTGGGTGACATCAGCCATTTGGTTACAATACCATCATTCCTGGTTGTCACCATATTGAAAACAGTCTCAAATAACTTCCAGTCAACTTAGGAACAGATAAAACAGGGGAGCTGAGTTGGACATATGCCTCCTGACGGATGCTAGCTTGCAGTCACATCAGCCATGCCCCATAACTAGAATCCGTAAATTCTAAACAGTTGACTTATCCTTCAAGTTCACACCTCTCTGCAGTGCATGGCCACCATGTTCTTGTATTTCAACTAGGCTTTAAACAGGTTAATTTCCACTGAGGCCTGGGCGATATGGCCTACAAATAACATCACAGTATTTTTCTTGCCTTTGACGATAACGGTATTATATCACGGTTAGGGGTGCACGATAACTATCGGGCCGATAGTTATCTGGCCGTTAACAGGAAATTTATTATGTCATTCTTATCGGTCCGATATCATTACGACGAGCCCCGATAACATATATATTTTTGTCAGCACGGCAGTGCTAGCATTTGTTTTCTTTCTCATGAGACTACACATTCCGAAACAGCAGGTGGCGCCGCAGTACACAACCTGCTATTAAAGCACCAGAGAAGAAGAGAAAGTAGCATCCCCTGTGCTAAAATGCTAACAACATGGTGACGTTATTCAGTATTTACGGGGAGGATAACACAACCGTGTGTGTAGAATTTGCCCTGCAAAGGTCGCAAAGAGTAGAAAGAAGTCCTCAACGGATCTTATAAGTCACTTAAGAGTCATCATCCTAACGACGTTCAAACAAAGTGGCAGCAGCCACTAGCCTCAGCCGCGGGCATAAGCAGGTATTGAAAACTGCAGAAGCTTGCCAGAGCCAAAAGGCGCAACGTTATAATAACAAAATCAGTCTGACAGTCTCCTGATCAATCGCTACTTTCATAGACGTATACCTGCCTGCTCTGTTAGATGTGGTTTCATTCAGTCTGATCGACGTTATGAACAGAAGTTAGCCACAGACCACAGTGTACTTTACATTCTTAACCTATCTCTGATATGACTTATATCAGTGCATATTTTTAATCTTTACGTAAAATATCAGCTTGCTTTAATTCGGGCTTAAGCCAAAAAAAAAAAAAAAAAACAGACCCCTAAATATCTCCATTTGTTAAGCATAGCAGCCTGTTATCATTTGGTTTATGGGGGAAAACCTATGTCAGTTGTTTGTGTATGTTGTACTTGGTACACAAATGTTTAACTAAAAAAAATTAACTATAATAACAGTTATAAAGTCAGAATAGTTCTTTGTTTTTTGAAAAACACAAGTGATATTAGTTAAAATTAGTTATAAATATCTTTGCTCACTACATATTAACCCCTTCCTACCCCCAGACATAAACATCAAATAAACTTCTTTTGCTAAATCAACTACTGAAAAAAATATATCAGTTATTATCGGTTATCAGTCATCAGGAGTAGGAAATTATCGGTTATCGGTATCGGTTCAAAAAAATAGTTATCGTGCATCACTAATCACGGTATTAGAAAATTAAAAAGAGATAATGCTTTTTAATTCAAATTCAAGTGTTATTAACCCCCTTCACCCCTTAAAACAAACCTTTGATGGCATACTCAATTTATCTGTATAGGAACACAGAAAACATGTTTTATTTTTGAAGTCTCTCTAGGTTTACTGCTGTCTAACTGCACTCCAAGTTTCGTATTTCGTCTCTAACCTGATGAGCTGCTAATGACTTGAACATGTTTCCTAGTGAAGGCGTTCACGATAAAAGCGTTTCAGAAAAATAACAGCCGCAGACTTTTATTTTGAAGAGCTTGACGAAAGTATTGAGTTTAGCATTGAGTTAGCTTAGCTTTGGCTGCCATACCAGGGAATACGGCTAGTTTACAGCAGCTTTTCTGATCTCATTTAACATCGCAGCCTGGATTTTTGACTCACTGTGGACTGAGGAAAGAAAGTCATAAGTTAAAACAGACTTTTAAACGGTTGTTTATGCCGTTGTAAGAGGAAGAGTTGCAGCGCTGGCCTCTGCGACAACACACTGACTTAGCTGCGGTACAGCCGTCAGACTTAAAGATGAAAAAACACACTTTTTTGCCTGCTAACTCACACTTAGGCAGATACGATGACATTATTACCAAGCGTTATCGCGGTAGGTCGGTAGAGTCCAAATCTCTACCGTAGGCCAAATTTATATCATTTTTACCATCTACCACATATACCGCGCACCCCCATTTCCACTGTAATTACAGGCATTTTTAACATGGGATGTGAGTGTGTCTTCCAGAGCTTTTTGCAGCCAGCCCCAAGTGGACATTTAAGGAACTGCAGTGTTTTTGCACGTGGATTGCATTGTTTTCATTTTTCAACACTGGAGATTGGTGCATGGTCACACATCTATTTCTGTTACTTCTTCTAGATAAACACACTGATTGAGGAGCAGTGGTAAGTTTGAAATGTCATCTTAGATGTTACAAAATCCAATCAAACTTTGGTGCAGCATGCCTTAACACTGGACATCAGCTCTTTTAAGCATTTATAGATATTTACCCTTCTTTTTACTTTAAAGGTCAAGGAATTTTATATATGGAGTATTTTTTTTTTTGTCCATTTACTGTAACTATTTGTAGATTTTTAATGCTTTCTGCAGAGTGAAGTAACTCCATAGTTGTACAGGGTGCACACACACATACACACACTGAGGTGTTTGGAACACTGACATGATTTGGTTTTCAGCACTAAAGTAGTTCAAGATGTTGGATCACGCTCTCAGACAGAGATACATACGCAGATGTTTCTCTGGAATTTGTGTATTTTATGTACTTAAATCGACATTTCTCTATGTGCATTAAACTCAGCAATGTCTTTCACCCTCTGAGTCACTCATTGGGCCAAAACACATGCATTTCACATGCATAAACAAACTTTGATATTTTGGTTGAAAAATTGTAGTTTTCTTTCATCCGTCTCACTCTGACATTGCAGTGTGTGCGATCTAAGCCCAAAGTCATTGATGTGGCCCATGGCTTATAGCAATAAAGTGCTCATAAAAATATTCACAACCTTAGATGTTTTACCTTTCTCTGGATTTTAAAAGTCAATCATGAAAAACTCTTTAATTTCAAAGTGAAAACAGATTTTTACTAAGTTAAATAAATAACAATATGTAAAGTAAGTGACTGCATAAATATTCACCCCTTTCAAGTCCATATTTAGATGCACCTTTGGCTGCAATCACAGCACTGAGTCTTATCTTATTCAGTCTGCAAGAGAACTAAAACTTGGGAGGAGACAAATACCCTGAGCCTACAATGAAAACTTCACAGAAATGCTTAAAAGACAACAAGGTGAATGTTCTAGAGTAGCTAAGCCCAAACCTCAAACCAACAGAGAATTTGTGGCTGGACTTGAAAAGGGCTGTTCATGCCAGATCCCTGTGCAACAGTGCGACAGTGATTCAGTGATTATTTTGGACATTACTTTGTAGAAATCTGTTTTCAGTTTGACTTTATGATTTTTTTTTTTTTTTTTTTTTTTTTTACTGTTTTTTGTTCTTTGTAAAAAATAGCCAAATTATATTGACCATGATTGATTTATAAAATCAATAAAAGAGTAAAACATGTAAGGGAGTGGATACTTTTTATAGGCACTGCACACATGCAAGCTGCACTCAGTTACCAAACATTGTGGCTGTGGTATGTGATAAAAATTCTTTGTGCACATGGTACATAAATTGGGCAAATAATATACACCAAATCTTCATTTATCCTATTGCTATTAACACACACAATTTATTCTTTGTGGATTTGCCCCTAAGATATTAGACTTTCAGGACATGAATTGTTGTAATGCACTTGGCACCCTGTATGCACCAGGGAGCTATCTAACTGACAGTTGTGTCAGCAATCTCAATATCTCTCATCAGTGATTGATCTTCAAAAGTACACTGCTATTGAATTTATTAAGGGCAACGGTGAACTAAAGGAACCCTCTTGTTGTGTATCCTAGGACAAATTCTCTCTTTATTTTATCACACTCTGGTCCTTATTTTTCATGTTTAGGCAGTGGTTAATTATTCAAAACATTCATTTGTAATTCCCTTTGAAAAAGTATTTGCTGACATGCAATGTTTTGTTTTTCTTGACATTGACATTGTTGAAAATTAAAAACAGAGTAGAACTGTTTTTTGGCAAAACACCTTTAACTTTAAAAAGAGTCATCATCAATAAGTGGTCTCACACTTGATATCTTTAGTGTGCTGGGTTTCAACAAGTGTTTTAACATCTGGGATGACACTTATTCCAAACATGCCACCTGTACAGACTGTTAACATAATTTAGATTTGCCCTGTGGCATAAAGGTACCAAGATGAAGAAACCTGACTTTATGTCCTAACAGCATGCAAGTATTAGACATCATATAGCACATCATGACACACTTACTGTCCACGCTGGATCCATCAAAAAATTAATTTCCTGCCCTATGAATTTCAGCTTCTCCCAGTAAAAAATGACATCTAACACTTTTATGTTAAAAGAAACAGACACGTGACAGAAAATCAAGGAAATGTTCCGTGCGTTGTTATGCAGAGTAATGCGGCAAATGGTGTATGCTGCTGTATTAATAATAATTCTAACTTATGAAACTCAGGCAGGTTGTTTCTCATAGAATGATGAAGATCAGTCAATATTAAAGTTAAAAACAAACATCATCCTTTAAGCCAGTTTGACAGCTGAAAGTTTCCAAACAAACAGCTCTGGTAGGGCCTGCAGACAGTACATGACAAACTCAGCTCCACCTGTCCAGCTTACTTTACTGCCTTTACTCCCACTTGATCACCTGACAACCTCAGACTGCCAGCTCCCAGCATATAGCCACAGCCAAAGTATATATAAGGCAGCTAAATGTGGTTACTGCTGGTGGCTCTGGGACTGACAGAAGTCCCCTCAGGCACAGTGCTGCCCTCATACACGCAGCCACTAAACTTCCAGTTAATTACCTGGCCTAGCGAGCTAATTTCCTCTCAGCTTGGTGGATGGTTCCCTACTGGCACAGCGTAAGAGGACAAAGACCATTCTCTATTCTGCTGGGTTTGCATGTCTACCAAATGACTGGGGCTACGTTGGAACATTTGTCACATATCTCTGGGGGTTGGACTTGAGCGATGCTAAAGCATGCTGCTAAAGCAAGCTGCTAAAGCAAGCCTACTTCATAACTCACGCAGCTTGTTAGGAGCTACTGGTGTGTGAAAATGTAAGGGAGTATGCAATGTGGCTAACTTCCAAACATGCCCATATGCCATCTTTTTAAGCCTTTTACGGTGCCTATAAGAAAAATTTGACCCCCTTGTATGTTTTACCCTCTATTGATTTTTTAAATATATCATGGTCAATATAATTTGACTTTAATGCCAAAATGTCAAAGTGAAAACAGATTTCTACAAATGAATGTCAAACAAAAAATGTCATGCAAATTGAGTTAATATTAGAATTTATAAAGGGGTGAATCCTCAAGTCAGTATTTGTAGATGCACCTTTGGCTACAATCACAGCACTGAGTCTGTGTAGATAGGTGTCAATCAGGCGTGGACATCTGGACACTGCAATTTTACTCCATTAATCTTCAAAAAACTGCTCAAGCTTGGTCAGGTTGCACAAGGATCTGGTGTGAACAAACCTTTTCATGTCCAGCCACAAATTCACTATTGAATTGAGGTCTTGGCTTTGACTCAGCCACTCCAAAACATCCATCTTGTTATCCTAAATCTATTTGTGTAGTTTTCGCTGAATACTTCAGGTCACTGTCTTGCTGGAAAATAAATCTTCTCCCAAGATGTAGTTCTCTTGCAGACTGAATAAGATTGCCCTCCAGGATTTTTAGATACTTTGCTGATTTTATTTTACTCCCTACCTTTACAAGACTCCCAGGGTCAACTGCAGAGAAGCATCCCCGCAGCACGATGCTGCCACCACCATGCTTCACAGTGGGGATAGTGTTTTTGTGGTGTGGTGATGTGTTTGGTGCCAAACATAGCATCTTGTCTATTATAAAGCATCAACTTGTTCTCATCAGACCAAATAAATTTCTCCACTTGACCATGGAGTGTCCCATATGCCTCTTGATGAACTCCACCAACCCCATAGTGGCCTCTCTCACTAGTCTCTAGCGAGGACGGCCTCATCGAGGCAGATTTACACGTGCTATATTCTTTCCATTTTATTGCTGATGGATTTACTTCTACTTTTAAATAACCTTTTATCTGAGTTGCTTGGAGTGTTCTTTTGTCTTCATGGGGTAATGGTAGCCAGGACTACGGATTAGCCAGTGACTGGACCTTCCAGACTATGTCTGTAGTACATTATCAATCTCCTGGCTTCTCCTGTTTATAATTTAGCTTGCTGAAATTAATTGTTGTCTTCTTTCACATCATTTCCCATTGACATTACCAGTGTCATGAGTTTTGTCAGGAAATAAGGGTAACAGACAAAAAGAGTAATGTGCATTCTTTGAGTATTACACAGAAACAGTATGGCTCATTGCTCCATCTAGGAGATGCTTTCAGAGTCAAAGCTGGCAGCAGCCTGATTAATAATGACAATGATATGCACATGAGGTAGATAAACAAAATGCTTAATCATGCGCTGCTTCGATGATGGCTGCTCTGATGGCCTAAAGACAAGGGTGTTTGGGATAATTGGTCTCAGGTGTAATTACAAATCCAATGACAGAATTTAAAGGTAACATTTTCCCCTGTGCAGGAGTGTGATAAAGACATCCACCTCAGCATCACACGTCTATGTGGTCTCAGCCTGAACCATCTCTGGATTCTTCGACCTTATCTTTCTCTTCTTTTGTTTAAAATGGTAGTCAGACAAGGTGCAACAACTCAATTCTTAATTGGGAAAACACTAATCAACAGGAAACTCTCCTCTTATGAGATAAAATGATTACTCAAATTTCTCAGTCTCCATGCTGTTGTTTAAGCAGGTTGAAAAAGGTAAATTCAGGATGCTCCCAGTGTAAGAGAGGCTATCTGCTAATAATAATAATCCACTGGAGTTAGAGCAGCCTAATACTCCCCAGAATCCTTTCATGCAGAGCAGCTGTGACAAACATTTGAGTATCTTCAGGCTGCTTAGGCTGAGACTTCATAATTTGTCAAGGGGATGCTCTCTATCCATGGACTTGGCAAACGAGCGAGAGGAAGAAGACCACAGAGTGGAGTCAGAGGAAGAGGAGAAAACGTGATACAGAGAGGAAGGGCGAAAAAGAGAGAAGAAGGAAAGGAAAACAGCCAGTAATCCACTCAAATACTTCCTCAACCCCTTCATCCCCAGCTCAGCCTGGCAAACTGTACATCTTCCTCCGGAAAGAAGGCTCTATAATCAGAGTTTGCTCTCTGTCCGACAGCTGGTTGCTCACTTCGGCAGCCAATTAGGATGGAAGGAGCAAGAAAGACAGAGCAGAAGAAAGAGAGATAGCCTTGCTTTCTCAGTGATGGTGGAGAGGGAGAACATTATCTGAAGCCAACGCTACAGTGATGATTTCCTGTTGCACTAACAGGCAGCAGCACTTCAGAACAACAGCCAGAGGAGCTGGGCTGTCTGAACTGATGCCACTGTTACACAGATTATAGGAATCAATGAGATATAGGGGTGATCTTTGCTAATTCTATCACAGATTCAGTGCTTAGAATGGAGAGCCTTACAATCAGTGTTTGTCACTTTAAATCCAAATGGATTAAAACATAAAATGCATCTGTAAAGGTTCACTAGACATGACATGTAAAATTCCATTTCTGTAAGGAAAATGTTTTCAGACCACTTTCACATAACCCTTCCCATGAATAGTGTTCACTCAATCTTAGCTCAGCAAATACGACAGGGTATGACAAGCAGAAATCAAAACTAAAGACACATTATTTCAGATTTTAACAGAAAAGGGCAGATAGTAATGGCTTATTATGTCGTGGCAGGTCTTTTAATTACAACATTATCTAAACATCATGACTAAAGAGTGAGACTCCCAATGTAGCGTATCTAAAATTACCAATTGTGCTATAACTTGAAAATAAAATTAAAGACAAATATATTACACATCTTTGCAGATGAACACAAATGAGTCATATACAATTTAAAGCAAAAATATGTTTTGGCCTGTATAAGAAGAAAACCTGTGCAAAAAGTTACAGCTACATAGCACTGTTTAAAGAGTAGAAATATGATTTAAATATGGGATTTAAACTTGCGTTGCAGATGGATTTGCCTGACTCCATGTCTGTCATCAGGAAAATCTATCTTGAAAAGCTCCAATCCACGACGTTTGTGCCAAACCGAACTCTGTTCAGACCAATCAGCGTCAATAGAGGAGAACGATGCAGTGGCTATGGTTGGGGTTTAGTTGTACTGTTGTTTGAAATGGCTGCTGCCGGTGCAATGCTTAGCAGTATAGCTCTAGCACAGCAGCAATTTAACCAGAACTGGACCATTTTTCTGTATGAAATAACAAGTAAAAACAACACTAAAAGCTTTTCATGATGGAGAAGATTTTGTTGCTCTTCCTGCTTCGGCATGAGTTTGTGAGAGTTACGGGGGGAGGGGTTAGTTGTAGCGGGTATATGGAATGGCTGTTGTGGAGTAATTAGCACAACTACCGTTTTATCTGGATATTTCATTATTAAAACAAGAGCATAGAGCCACTATGAAAGCTTTTTATAACAGCAAATGTATGTTCGCCCTTCTCCCCGCCTACTTTGGAAGTGTTTACAATCATTACAGGTAGGGTTTGTCAGTGTATCCATTGGCAGCTGCCACGGTACCTATTTGCTTGGATGTAGCCACAGGAAAGTTTAATTGGAACTGGGTCACATATGTTTTTAAAAACAAGATCAAAGAGCCACACCAAAAGCTTCTCTATGCAGAGACAATGTTTTTGCACTTCTCTCAACTGGCCTTGGCGTGAATTTTACTTGTCAAGAAGCTGCGCTGTTCAGACTACGGCAGCAGTAGCCTATCAGCTCAGGAGAAGTGCATGCCTACAACCTCATTTTGTCTTGTCGCTCTGATTGGCCCATCATGAATCTGACAGACATAACATTATTCCAATCACTTTTCAGAGATTTTTTAAAAAGTCCTGCCCTTCCAAAATGCTTTCTATGGGAGGTTTCCCAGATGAATGTGAAATTTACTCATGCTATGGATATAAGATACAGTCTATCTGGCATGTCAGGTTACCAATAAATCACTTTCTAAGTTAATATCTGTCAATACTGATATTATACTATATTATTGTGCTTCCCTAATTATGAGCAATGCAACTCTTTACTTTAGTATGCATGTATTTCCTGTTTTGTGTTGTAGTTCACCTATATTTGAAATCATTAATTATGTACATCCATATATTTCAGCCTTATGTGGACTGTTATAATATTTTACTTCAAACAGCCTTACTAAAATTTTTGAATTTATAAGCTCCCCGATTCTCAGGAAATAATTTGACACTTGGGACTTTTGTGATATAAATTATAAAATTTCCAAATGTCATTTCTCAGTAAAAACTTAATACTTAGATCTTCACACCATAAGCTTTATAAATAACAGTCGAAAATTCTTTTCTCTTAAGATCAAAACGGGGTACTGCTTTAAGTCCTCTTTTTTCAGGTTGTATATAAATGACTTCAGAAAATCACATCTGGATAAGGTTTTACGTAAAAAAAAAAATTATGGTGAAGGTCAGGTTTTCAGTCATATAACTTGGCTTAATAATAGAACCCCATCTCAAATTAGGTATTTAAAGGTGATAAACATGGTAGCAAAGGCCATTATTGGACACTTATATTTGCTTATATATGAGGTAAATTGTTTGTGCGGTTCATGTTTCTTTTATTTTATCATGTTTCTCCTGATCACAACACAATCTCAAACAACCAATTTTTATGTCAAACCAAATCAGAATCTTAAACCCATCTATAAATAAGAACAAGTGTTAAGTGGTTGTGTGTGTGAAACTGATGCGGTGGATGTTTGTTTATGTTGTCATGAATTATCTGGTAACTGCTGTTTTATTTGTGGTATTGTATTTAAGTTCCATGTGCCATTAAGTCTGCATTTTGCTTTGTGTCAAAAATAGAGCTGGGCAATTAATCACAAATTAGATTGAACTGCAATATGGCCTTCTGCAATTTACAAATCGCAAAAGTTGCTATATTTTCCAAACTTGAAATATGTCAAAATACCAGTTTAATATTTTTTTGCAGCAGATATTTTATGCACATAATGCAAACATTCAAGTTTTTTGAGGATAACAATTCCTGCTTTACTTATGTATAAGTTTTTCTTATTTAAAACGAGATAACACAAAAATGATCATCCTTCAATACAGCAATTAATATCAAATTTGCAATATGAGCTAAAAAATCACAATTAGTTGTTTGTTTAAAATTGTTTTGCCCTAGTATATACTATCTTATATTGTGCAGGTTGTAGTATAGAATGGTTTATTACTTGTATTTACTGAAAAATATATAAGATGAGAAACATAAAAAAATTGTAGAAATAAATTGCAATATTGGGGGAAAAAACACGATTACATTATTTTCACAAATTGTTCAGCCCAAATTAAATATGTGTGTTAATCTTTAATTTTTTAATGCATTGCAATGCCCTTTCCTAGATGGCCATTGCAATTAAGAGTTTGAAAACAATGCAGTGATACAGTATGTGTGTTATTTACATCTTACAACTGATATCTGAACAAATACATATTCAATGTTAAAACAATACAAGGCCAATTACTATAAAGAGTTGCATCATTAGTCAAGTTCACATATTTTTTCATGTCCCAGGTTGTGTTTAAAAAAACACTTATGACTTAATAGTCATAGGTTCTTCCCCTTGTTTGGAAGTTAGCTGTCGTATCAGAATTCAGACTAGCATAAGTCCCTCTCATCCGCTATTAGAAGTTTTCACTAAGGCTACTCCAGCTAAACCTGTTACGTGTGAAAAAAGACAAAGTCTACCTAACACACTAGGTGGTCTTGTCACATGACAATCAATACTAGTCTTTACTGCTATTGAGGCGCCTTTGTGACCTCTGTTTACAATCTGGTATGCTTGAAAATATCTACAGGTCTAAGGCTGGTACTTTTATTCAAGTAGAAAAAGAACACTTGACACATAACAACAGTAATCAGCTAGTGCAGGGATTTGAAGACAATTAATTGTCGGGTAAATTTGACACAGTATGCGAGTATATAGTGTTTATTGAAACTCCAAGGACAGATTCTTTTTCACACACTATAACGTCTTCTTTTCCCATGCGCCCTTTTTTTCTCCCCTAGATCATCTGAGCAGCTTAAGCTAATATGCAGAACTTGTGATTGCTAAAGCAGAAAACATGATTAAGTCCCTCATCTTTTTGAAAAAGACCCTCTACAGTGCAGAGATCTGTTAGGCTTAGCAAACATTCACCCCTTAAGTCTGGGTCAGGAGACAGTGTGTTCAGCTGATTATCTTCACTAACAGTGAATCTATCTCATAGAAAGAAGGATGAATTTAAGTCTAGGTCAAAACTGAACAGAAGCTTTCGTTGTTTATTTGTGCTGTATCTATATTATATGTCAATACAGCACAACGTGTTTTGTTACCGCAACAATTTTCAACACCATATCTCTTGAAAAAACATGCATTCTCCTATTTTTAAGGATCAGTTGTGTCAAAGTGCTTAAAAAACTACTTTTATCTCAAAGGACAGTTTGTTGAATGAATCTATTAAAAACTACAAGTAAATCCTATACTCTGTCTTAACTGCACAATAAAGTTGGCAACATGTTGGTACTGAGCCTCACCATGGTATTTGTGTTTGTCTGCAATTTTCAATCATTGAAAATAAATGTTTTCTTCATTTTGGTGCCTGTGGGACTTTTGTTTTTGTTGCCTTGCCTACCAAAGAGGTATTGATATAATCCGACTTTTACTAGCATCATATCAAAGTTTAAAACCCCGCTACTGTGTCATACATTCTACCCAAGCTTTATGGGGCACCATGTAAAAAGTCAATAGTAACTTCAGAATTAGCTCAATAGCTTTTTGTTATACCACTTACGAAAACTTTTTTAAAGTCACTTGTTGTGACTTGGGATTTTTTTCTCAAATTCAATATCATTTTCATTTGATCTAGCAATTGAAAGGAGATTTCAGTCATTTGGGGCCACGCCTTTCTCCTGGCTTTAAACATAACAGAATATGTGATAAAGGCCCCTGAAAATGCCAAAACTAGATTTCATTAAAAGGCTGCAGAGGTCAAAATGTTGCTCTACTTTCATTTTAGATTTTGTCAGGAATTGGAAGTGCCTGAGCTTCAGTCCTGTCTAGTGGCACGTTAACATGAGATTTTCATTTGTCTGAATAAAGGCCTACACTGCTACAGTGACCCTGGATGGTGACTGTGGCACAGACACAGACACACACACAGGGACATACACAAGTACATAAAAAATGAAATAATGCTGTGCAAAGGGCTTAGGGAATAATCCAAGCGAGTAGAGTGTACTACATCGTCACAGGAATTACATTCCCTCTCTGTCCAAAAAAAGGACATGGCAGTAAGGATGGGTCGTAACAGACATGGGCACAGCTATAAAAGCTGACCTTTTTGCTTCTATTTTCTTGTTGTTATAATTTACCCTCCTGTTTTTCATTTCCTACAGAGCTGTCTTTGAGCATTTAATCTGTCAGCAAATTCCTAAGCCATTACTCAGTAGCTTCAGCACAAGAGAAAAATATTCAACCTGCTTTTAAATGTTGATTGCATGCATTCATCACACTGTAAACACAGAGTTGTGAGAATTGACGTAAGTGTCCTTGTCAGGTCAGTGGAGGCATGTCAAAGCCTGTGGGGACATTTTTTCCAGTTAGAGACAAACAGCATTTCTGACAACTAGTCATGATATACCAATGTGGCTCTAAAGCAACAGGCACACACTCATGTTTCTCTCAGACACAGGCGTAATGAAGAGTCTGTGAACCTGGTTAAAGGCTGTTTGGTGCATTCATCCCACTCAGAGCTAAGTTCACAACCGTTATGCCACAGTTGGCAAAGCACCAGGCTTCAGGGCCAGTGAGTGCCCTGTGCACTCACAACATTTTCCAATTAAGGATTTGTAAGGCATTAATGCAGCATTGCCTTTTGCAGACATCCTATGGGTCTCAGGTTACATCAAGGTTGAAATCTCTTATTGAGCTACGGAAAGCACAGAGAGCAAAAATAGAAACAGTATTATGGTCCAAACCATAGTTATTTGTGTCTCTGTAGTAATCTGCCACAATCCGAGGAGATTGTAAAATAGCCATAGAGAGCATGTTTACTACAGGGCTGTCATTTCTGCTACAGTGGTGGTTTTGTAATTCTTAAAGGGCCATTTCAGCAGTTCAGTGTGATCACCCACAGAGGACTGCACAGAAAGAATAGCCTAAATTAAAGCCAAACAGGAGAGATATAACACCTATAGTCTCTGTGTGAAAAAAAAAACAATTTCACTTATTATTACATCCACTATCCCATTTTGTAACAGACACTTCCTGTTAAAATGTTTCTGTCTCAAAACCAGAGATTACCCTGATGACATCAAGATTACATCATCAATGCCACAGATGACATTATACAACTGTTTCATAGGCTGAACACTCCTCTCATCGAGTAACCTGGTCTCCATGTGTAGAATGCCCATGCTAACAAATATAACACACTCTGTAAACAGTAATTTGTGTCTAAGCCTTGTTATTATTACGGCCAACAAAGCATGTCAGTCTGTGTAATCAATAAATGACTCAACATTCAGTGACTTCAGCACATGATATCACATAACTGTTGACATAACTTAAGAGGAAGAAACAGAAATCCTTCCTGTGGTGTGTTTATCACTCTGCTTTGTTTGGATTGTTTCTTTTTCTCTTGTAATTTTATCCTCAAAGTCAGGCAGATATTTCACCTTGAGGAATTTGTCCTTTAGCTTCTGCCAGCTCTGTCCCACTCAGCACTTTTTTCCCAGGACTCCAGAAATCATTATCAGCCACTGTGGGGTATGTAAACAGCAGCCAAGTTGCTACTTTGATATTCCTCCTTTTCTCAGACACCCTCAACACACACTCAGATTTCTGGGATCGGCATCATCTCAGCAAAGATTTGTTTTTCTTTTTTTATCATCATCCAAGGGAAGCATGTGGGTGCCGTTTAGTGTGCCAAGAGTTAAAACACTGCACTGAAATCTGATCATGGATTTTTGGACAGGGAATCTGTTCAACTTAGATACTCGGCATGTAAAATAAATATTTCTAAAGTCTTGATTTTCTCTCTCATCCTCTGAGCTAACCCACATTCCTCACGAGACAGTAAAAAATCAATAATGATGTATATTTTGCAGCAGTCAGTAGAAGGAGAGTTTTTCTTAATCAAACAAGTGTCTTCCAATAATATCTTCAATCAGTTCTACTTTATAGAATTATTAGAGTTCAGGGAAAATGCATCCAACCTTATATTTTCGTGTGCACAGAGAAAACTGGAAAAAGCCAAACTTTAGGGCTTTTGTGATAACTTCTGTTGCTCTAGTGCATTAAAAGATTTTGCACCATGGTATCTGTTTATGGAGATGGTTGAATAAGAAAACCAAAGTATATGTACTTAATTTTTAGTGTAAACTATACCCACTTCTAAATAATGAGTCCACCCAATAGAGTACCACTAAACTACCCATTAGGAGAAAATGCTGTGAATACACTCAAACCTACCATTCATGCCATTGTAGATGCTCCGATGATGTGGTGACAGCTCATCTCCAGCCGCCCTTCTCTGCCCCTCCCTCGCAGGGCTGCCAAACTTCACGTGGTCAGGGCTCATACCGTACTGGTGCCTTTGAGTTTCAGGGCTGCCTCCCTTGACCTTTTCAAGGTGATCTGTGGTCCCTAAATGTGCCAGCCTGGGCTCGGGGCTCCCACAGCCAGTACTGCTGATGCTGCTCCTGTTGTGTCTCTGATAGAGGTCCCCACTGCCTCCTTGACCCAGGAAGTGTTGCCTCTGGCCCAGGAGCAGATCAGAGCTGTGGTGCTTAGGGTGTTGCTCAGGACTCCGTCCACCTATGTTCCTTCCGTATTTCTCCGGGCTGAGGCCCCTCATGACTCGACTGTGGTCAGGCACTGATATGGAGCCACAGCGGGGCCGGCAGATCTGCGGCAGAGTGTATGGGTACTCCAGGCTTGTACTCCGATGGCGCCCTGGAGGTAGTTCAGGACTGGACACCTCCCTGTCCCCTAAACCTCCACCTGCTAATCCACTAATACTGCTACACCTTGGTTTGTGTACCAGCTCTGGGCTCCCTTTATCCCCACCACTACTATTGACTCCGCCCACCCCTGGAGCCAGATGAGGTTGCTTGTGGTGTGGGTGATCGGAGCTGTCAGCGCTCCCTGCACTGGAGGTGCTGCTCCCATCTCCTACATCTCTCATCAGGAGCCCATGTCCAGGCACCAGCAGCAAACTATTCTGGCTGTCTATAGAGTTGCGGCACCCTCCCATCCCTACACCCCCTCCACTCCCTCCCCCTCCTCCCCCAACCACTCCCCTCTCCTCATCCAGCAGCAGGCAGAGCTCCTTCAGTTCTATGTTTTCCCTGATTACCTCCTCCTGCCGAAGCTCCAACTCCTTAAGTTTTTGAAGGTACAGGGTCACCTCTTTGCGCATGATGCTGGCACTGTAGCGTCCCAAACGCTGCCACTCCCTGGACACACGCTTTCCTTTCTGCCTGTCATCGTCCAGAAAGCAGCACAAGTCCCGCAGCTCCCGGTTGTCCTCCTGCAGCTTCTGATTAATGTCCTGAGAGGAAGAGAGAAGGATTAAAAAAGAGGAAGAAAAAGGAGAGATGAGTTTAACTGACCATTAGAAAGCATCATAAATGCTGATCATTCCAGTAAGATCAAATGTTGTTTTTATTTGGTACAAAGCAGAATTGTTTTTTAATTACATTTTATGATTTAATCCATTTCTGTGCTGTTTTAGATAACAATCAGACGCTGTATGCAATCATAATAAAATGAAATCATAATCCTTCTTTGTATTTCCCAGGAAAGAATTGGCTCGCTGTGTTGCATAAACATGTAGAATCTCCTGTAGGAAATGGTGAAGCCACACGAAGCAATATGAATGGGTAAGGGAAATTAAATTACATATTCTGAACATTTTACACACCAGCAAAGTGTACTTAAACATCCCTTTTCACCTCCCCAAGAGCTTCTTCTTTGTTTCTCCACTGTACTTTCTCCCCCTTGCTCTCTTTCTTACCCTCCAGCTCTTTCCTGTGTAATTAGGCAGTTTGGATGGGTGGAGAGGTGACAGGAGCTCCAAGAAAGGCAAATGATCCCCATGTGCTCCATCTGAGGCCACCTCAGGCTGGGTCTTTGCTTTAATTGTAAACATTTTGGACACCGTGCCAAATTCCTCTTGATGGGGGAGCAGGAACAAAAGCAGTCAAGGTTACTGAAAAGGAGAATGGGTCCATATACTTCTAAAGCAGAAGCCACGTTGTACACAGGCACATTCTGCACATACAGTGGATTTATGGGAAGAGATTTATAGGAATGTAAAGTTTGTGTAGCTAAGGTAGGGAGAGATCTGGTTGCCAGATTTCATTCATGGCCATACTGTGGATTTACAAAGCAATGTGCCCACCTTTTCAGTATAAGGATGATAATTTGTAGCGGTATGACCATGTGCATTAGTTCTACTTATGTGTAATAATCTAAATTGTTAGGATAAAATGTTTATTTATGCCGGACACATCTATTACCCTTCTCATTGAACTTCTCTTGATTTTAACACTGGAATAAAAGTAAACCATCGGAAAGTTAGATGACAGACAGAAGCCCATTGAGGCTGGGCATGCACATACAGACTGTGTCTATGTGAGATTCTGATATAGGCCTGAACAGTAGCCCAAGAACTTCAATGATACCATCTCTTTATCATTATTACATGTTGCAGAGCCAATATCAAATCAGAACATCCTTCCTGCTATGCGCGTTCTCAGGTGCGCTCCAAACCTATGATCTCATCCTTCAACATGCGCGCCCCCTCACCTTCAGCCCCCTGATCTCGTTCAAGTGCAGCTGGAGGCTGCGATTGACCTCCCGGATAAGATTCCCGTGGTCCAGAATCACGCTCATCTTGTCGGCCTCAGACCGTCTAAGCCGTCGTACCAGGTCCTCCTTAGTCCACTTGAGCAGCTCCTCGTCGGTCAGACCGGAGATGTCCTCCGCGGGACTTTCAGTCTTCGCTATCGACAGCTGGAGCTGGGGCTGGGGCGGCGGAGTCGCTTTCTCCATTGGCACAGCTCCTCCGGCACCCACAAACGGCAGAAAATAACCAGAGGCTCGCTGACAACCTCTGCTCGCATCCGCTCCACAGTCGACTTCAGCAGGAAAACGGTTACCGGCAGAAAGTCAGTCGCATAGTTTGGCCTTTTTTGTTGCTCCAGACTCTCTCACTCTCTGCTAGAGCAACAGCTGACGGTGCCGGCTCAGTGCGATACAGTGAGGAAGATGCTCCACCGTCTACCACTGCAACATCCTCACTGCCAGGGTGTAGCCGAATGCAGTCAGCCTCCTTGCTGCGCTTGGTTTAGTATCCAAAACCGGTTCCAAATGTGGTCAGAGTGTAGGAAAGCTTCGGCGGACTATCAGAGTACACACCTGCCGTCTGTAGGTTCACAGGAGAGAAAGCGTCCGCTGGAAACGGAGGAAACCGAGAGACGGAGGGAGAGGGAGCAGCTCCCTCCCCTCTCTCTCTACTACTCTCTCACTCACTCTCTCTCTGCTCCCTCCAGGGGTTAAGCAGCTAAAAATACAGCATGGTTACAGCGCCACTCACAGTTTAGAGAGAGTCATAACAAGGTGTGTGGATTGCTTGAAACATGCTATCCTGCAGGTTTTTACACTTTCTCTGACCTGTTAAAAATATGTTCTGACGTGCAAAAATTGGACAGAATTGAATATTAGAAAACAGTGGACTAGCTCACCTTTCAGCAGCATTGAATGTTTATTTAAAATCTCAGCCCAGACAAATATAAAGTCTAACGTGTAGGCTGCATGCCACGGTGGCCAGGAAGTGCAATAACCTACAAAATAACAGTCTGAAACACTTTTACAAAAATTGAAACAAATTGACAAAGTCCTACAAAATAACGTCTAAAACACATGCACAAAAATTAAAATAATTTAGCAAAGTCAAATACCATGATCCAGAAGATCTGCATCACCATAGTTAGTGTAGTTCCTGCAGTTGCAGTTTGTGGCAAAGCATTCCTGATGTTAACCTCACCCTATTAAACTTGAAACTTGGGTCATTTCTGGCATTTTGTGCATTCCCTTTCAGTCAGATTGTATATTTTTTCAATAGGCTAGTTGTAAAAGTGTTCTACAACTTGGCATGAAAGGTGTTCAATGTTTGTAAAATGTCATTTTAAAAATTTGTTTCATTAAATGTGAAAATGTGTTTTACTCAAAGTGTCTCAGACTTTGTTTTGTATCAGATTTCGTCAGTTTGCTTCATTTTTTTGCTAATGCATTTGAGGCTTGTACTCTTTTTTATCAGATTTGTTTTACATCTGTTTGTAGTTTTAATGAGTGTTTCAGACTTTGTAATTTTGTATTGGACTTTTATAAATCTGTTAAGTGGTTTATGAAATGTAAAAAAAATATTTTGTTTGATGTTAATTAATTTCCAGCTTTGTAACAGTGTTTTCATAGCGTCCTGAACGCAGTTTGGCTTTTTCAATCCAGTAGCCTACCACAGCTGCAAGGAGGAATAGAGCCTATGTGACCTAGAGATGGTAACAGATTAGCACTAAGATAATGTTAAAAAAGGCTTAGGAAACACAACATGTGATACCCTAAATAAATAATTTCAGAATAAAGTCCGTTTATAGAACATAGCGGAGTACAAGAAGTTTGTAGAATAGAAAAAAGTTGGCTATTTACCTAAAATAATCGAAACTGTAGCCCAGAATAAATAGCAGAACACTTGATATTGGCCATTGGGCGTACAATGACTAGATTATACGGGTAACGTCGCAAAAATGTACTCTGTCATACTGTATAATTGTGCTCAACTTCAAGTTGGCTCACTATAACTCCTTAACTAACCACGAGGGGGAACACATACCGTCGTTCTCCTATGTTAATTCCACAAACTTCATTTCCCACAACCTTCTTTCAAAGCGTAGGCAGTGAACGTCTCTACGGCGCTGTCCACGTCATTGCAGGATGAGCCAATAGGAGAAGGCTAAACTTAGAGTAACACGTCAGTCTAGTGAAGTGCAGAAGCCGGTCGAAAGGGAGTGATCCTCCTCACCGTCGTCTAACCGTCCTGTACATCCTTGTGTGTACGAATCTCCAAATGCTGTGACTCAATTGAACCCCACAGATTCTCTAGTGTTTTGTAGAACAAAGGACAACCAGATATAAAGGTGAGTATTCCACATTTTTTACCTCAGAGTAAACGATCTGTGACTGCTTTCATTCAAGAAGAGACAGGAAGTGGGTCAGCGCTAATGCTACATTCCGTTAGCTAGCCCAGCGTAGCTTTAGCTTCAAGATGCGAGTGTCAAAGCAGCATAGACGTTTAGCACGAGTGTTTAGGGGAAGTCTATTGTTATGTTTGTTAGTTTTCTAACACTAATATGGTTTTTACCCCGAGCTTATCGTACCCTATTGTGGGAGAAAGCGTAGACACCCGTACCGACATTATTTGAAGGATTTCTGAATAGAAGAAACGAAAAGACACGACCCAAAGCTTCATTCGACGTTTTTACCAGTGATAGTACGTGTCCTTTTGCCTGTTATAAACCTAATTGTCATGTTATCCCTCACCACAAAAACTCACATATATAAGGTTTCTTTTAAGTTTCTTAAAGTAGGAACACCAAACTGTGAAAACTTGAGATTTTAAAAAGTATTATTCTAGATTATTCTGCTTGAGTTGATGTGCTCAGGTTGCAATAAGATGTTTAAATACCAATAACATAATAAAAAAATGTAACGAACAAAACCAGTCTAAGATGACGATCAGATAGTTTCGTCCTGCATTAATGATTTAAATGTTACTTTCACTGTCAGTGGATCAAGAATGAATTAAAAAAGTTCAGTTCTAGACTCACTCATCATGCAGTATAAGCACTGATGTATTGTTTTGTCAAGATGTTTTTGGCTACTGAGAAACTGTTGTATCTCAGACAAGATGAAATTCAATTTAAAGTAATTAAATACTAATTCAACTTGTATGTACTTCACTGAACAAATGTAAACATTGGACACTTAACACAGTTTTGAAACCGAAGATACTTAACTGCTCTTTGTCATGTGTTGCAATTAAATAAATATTTTTGTTCTTTGGACTGTTTGCAAGGCAAAAGGGGTGACGTGGGATGATATTCTAGGAACTGCTGGGAAATATGATCAATGTTTTACTATTTTCTGGCTCGTTATAGTTTATCTAAATTAGTTTAATTATTTAAGAGGAAATAGTTGTGGTAGCACATTTTTCAAAATTGTTTACCTTTTTTCACAATATAGGCCAGAGATCATATTGTACTGTCTGAAACAGTCTGCCCAGCCAACAACAGAGATTGTAAATTTAGTTTTCATCCTATTTAAAGCCATTCATTTAACAATCTTATAAGGTTGTCAAAATGTTCAGTTCTTTGGTACATCAATACCAAGTGTTTTAAATGATACTCATTAAAATAATGGAGCGTGTAAAGCAATAAAACAGTCCAGATAACTTTAAACAGACTGCACATGTTTCTTAAGATAGGTACTTTGGAGTTGAATAAATCTATAACAATTATTGCGACAAATATGCAACACACTGTTCTGATTGGAGAAATACACTGGCAGTATTTTGGTCCCAAAACATAGTAAACATGACAATCCTACTTTCTGAGAAAGAATTTTCTGCTTAGGGAATATGGAGTTCCTCAGACAGCTGTATGAGAGAGGGACTGTATGTTGTTACCACAACAGGATGTTTGTTTGAACTTTTGTAAAGGCATCATTGATGGTTCACTGACAGCCCAACAAAGGTAGAGCCTATAAAAAAATACCACTAGGATTCCACTGCACTATTCTTGTCCTTGCTGAAACAAGCTGGACAGGTTTTTGATGTCACATATCTGCGTCATACTTTGAATACACGTCTTTTATGTTGCATGGGAGTGAAAGGAGTACCTGTATAAAGAGCAGTTCATTACAGCTAGTGAAAGCAGTTTAGACGAACAGCGTATACTGAGTTTAACAAGTACCGCTACTGGACTGACAACATCACTGTCGTCTATTGGGTTGTTTTATTCCTGCAGCACAGTGATGGCGACCTACCAGGAGTTCATCCAACAAAACGAAGACAGGGATGGAGTGAGATTCAGCTGGAACCTCTGGCCTTCTAGCCGTTTGGAAGCTACCAGGCTAGTGGTCCCCGTCTCCTGTCTCTTCACACCTCTCAAGGAGAGGCCTGACCTACCTCCAGTTCAGTACGAACCAGTCCTTTGCAGCCGAGCCAACTGCAAGGCAGTGCTCAATCCACTATGGTGAGTGAAAGCATTACTTATAAATGCATAAATGTGCCCGTTTTTGGTTTTATTAGCTAAATGTTTCATCAACAAGGATAAAAGTGTAAATTATGCCATTATTTTCTTTAATATTTAACAGTTGTTTAGAATAACAAAAAATGTCTATCTTTGTTACATATATTTAATGACAAGTGTTTCTGTCGAGTGCCTACTTTGTTCTTAACATTTCTTCACTGTGGTATTAAATAAATAACCAGAAGAAGAAAATGGGTTGCATGAATTAGAATTTGTTGCTACATTGCATATTTTTTAATTGCACTTTAAACACTTTCCAAATGCTGAGGTGTGATAAGCACAAGGTTTGGTACAAAATGTATTTTGCAAACACACCTCACATTAATGGCTATTAGTCACAGCTACACTCCCTCCAATTTGATGCCTGAACCCTGTATTATTTTGATCCCTCTTTACAGTCAAGTTGACTTCAGGGCAAAAATATGGGCTTGCAACTTCTGCTTCCAGAGAAACCCAGTAAGTACTGATGTCATCAATATTAGATAATTGTATGTTAATAGTTGCAATTATTTATATAATCCTGCATATCTTAATGTTGTCCATCTACATTCCTTCTAACAGCCTGGTTAATCTAGTTCTCTGTGTGTCTCTGCAGTTTCCTCCCTCTTACGCAGGCATTTCAGAAGTGAACCAGCCAGCTGAACTCATGCCACAGTTTTCTACCATTGAGTACATAGTGCAGGTAAATACCACACATATGCTTGCACTCTGACCTCAGCCCCTATACATGAAGATTGCATGTACTGAGCGAAGGTGAATAACAGTGATTTCTGATAATGGCCTCCAACATTGGGCATTTACTGTTTTATTTATTTATTTATTTAATTGTTTGTCTAAATAATTTTTGTTAGTGAATCTCATCCTCCAGCTTAAACACTTCAGAAAATGAATTTCTCTGTACTTTTTTTGAGATTAAGGATATTTCCCTTTATGAAAAAAGGCTATCTACTAAATTGCAGACAACACTTCACTTAAGTGCAGCCAAATCTAATACTTTAGATTAAAAATTTCACATAGTTTCTCTGGTCACACAGGGGGCTTTTATAAATATTTGTTGTTAATATTTTACGGTAACATCTTTGGAATTGCAATCTATACTAGGTCGACTTACCTACCAGTGGGTGTAACAAATTAACCCTCAAAAACATGCATTTTGTTTTCAAAAGTAGCATGAGCTGATGATGGCATCTTACAAAGTGTGACAGCCAATGTATATAATAAAAATACTTTTTTCCTCATTGTCTGAAACCTGATGTTTCAAGTGTAAACCTTCTTTCTAATCTCTCCACAGCGTGGACCCCCAGCCCCTCTGATTTTCCTTTATGTGGTAGACACATGCTTGGAAGAGGAAGACCTCCAGGCTTTGAAAGAGTCCTTGCAGATGTCCCTCAGTCTTCTGCCACCCAACGCCCTGGTGGGCCTCATCACATTTGGGCGCATGGTCCAGGTCCACGAGCTCAGCTGTGAGGGGATTGCAAAGAGTTATGTGTTCAGGGGTACCAAGGACCTCTCCTCCAAACAGATTCAGGTGGGTAAGGGAAAATTGGGGAGAAAGGACAGAAAATCCTTCAAATGGTGTGCTAAGATTGTTTTCATTTTATTTATTGTGTTTTTCAGGAGATGCTGGGTCTAACAAAGCCAGGAGCAGCAGGACAACAAGGGCGCCCACCTGTACCTCAGGATGCTGGACCCTCTTGCAAGTATGGTGGAGCATTAACATCTCACACCTTTCTTTGTCTGTTAGTGCTTGTGGTAAAATAAAAAAAAAAAACACAATAGTTGTGATCATATGGTAGTAAGTATCTCTTGTCTAAGGGCTGTTTTTTGTGTTTCAATCCAGGTTTCTTCAGCCTGTGCACAGAGTGGACATGAATCTGACAGACTTGCTCGGTGAGCTGCAGAGAGACCCATGGCCTGTTCCTCAGGGCAAAAGACCGCTTCGCTCCACTGGTGTTGCACTGTCTGTTGCTGTTGGTCTGCTGGAGGTACAGTACTAATGCTCATATGCACATGAATATTGCTGTACATTATGTGCAGTAACATACTTTTGGCCTGTAAATATATTGTGCCTTACATGTGTTGTTAATTACAAGTTAAATCCAAATGTGGACCAAATGGAAACTACAATTCTTAGACACACACATCAACACAAAAATGTGTATTCAACCAGTAACCAGGACTTTAGATAGCTTAAAGCATTTGTGCCACGTGTAACTGTTCAGAAATCCACACAGTGCCTGATAAACTGTCTTCTGCAGGAACAGTACATATGATCAGTTCAAAGGCTGGTCCCTTGTTTGCCTTCTGTCTTTTCCTTCCACCATCATTATCCTCTCTGCTCCTACTGCTAATCTGCGTGGTTATATAACTGATGCAACAGATCATTACTCCCCTGTATTCTCTGTCAGCAGATAGGAGATGAAGCCTGATTAGAATAAGTTGGCTCTTTCAGTGTCTCCTGATTCACTCATTTGTGAAGAGACATTTGACTTGACAAATGGCTCTTTTACATACATGGCACAGCTGAAAAAAGGTGTACACTTGTGTACACCAGGTGTACACAAGTGTATTAATATAATTGCTGCCTTTGAATGGGGACATATCTTTCCTTTTAAAAAATGAGTCACCGTTTACGTGGAACTCATTATCAAATACTCTGAGTGAATTAAACGTTCCCTCCCTACAATGGCTATTTGGCCCATTTCCATGTATCTCAGCTGTTTCTATGACTCCTGGACTATGAACTTTGTTATGAGCAGTCCCTCAGAGTCCTGTCCTTTGCTGGCACTGGTTTCCTTTAAAACCCTCATTTACGTTTGACCTCTGCAGTTCATGGGATTTTAAAAACACAGTTGATAAAATACTAAATTATTTCAAATGAGCACATGAAATTAATGGGAAATGTCTTTCTGTGCTGGAGTTATATTAAAATGATGACTGCTTGGCTCAGTGCTGTCAAATAATATTACAGTTGTTGAAATCTAAAAAAATATCTGTTTTGTTCTGTGCTAGTAATGGTGATCTATATTTCCTTTTAATCCTCTTAGATTGCACGTAATAGAACAAAATCACTCACCCAAGAGTGCTCATTATCCGTATTTAAGCCAGAAACAAGGATTCAGCACACATGGAGCAGATATAAATGAGGACATAAATGACCTCAAGCATTAGATTGCATGTAGTCAGATAACAAGCTTTTGGTATTGTCAGTTAAGTAGATGTACTATTAAGTGACATAAACTAAGGGCTAATTTCTCCATTTTTGTAATCAGGGCACATACCCCAACACAGGGGCCCGTGTGATGCTGTTTATTGGAGGACCTCCTACTCAGGGCCCAGGCATGGTGGTTGGAGATGAGCTGAAAACCCCCATCCGCTCATGGCATGACATCCAGAAAGACAATGCTCGCCATTTGAAGAAAGCCACCAAGGTGTGTGAATTATCTGCAGATTTTGGCATTTTTTTCGCAAGTCAAAGACACTTTTCCCACAACCTTACCTAATGGCAAGCCTACAATTGTAAACTGATTGTTTCATAATATTTTGCATGGGTTTTTTTTTATGCGTGTGTGTCTCACAGTACTATGAAGCCATGGCAAACCGCTCAGCAGCAAATGGCCACAGTATTGATATCTATGCTTGTGCTCTGGACCAAACTGGACTGCTGGAGATGAAGTGCCTGTCTAATCTCACTGGGTATGTCAGCATTTACTTCTTTATTGATCAAGATGAAAGAATGTATTTGTCAGACTATTTAAGATGTGGAGATATTTTCATGATAAGAGAAACCCATCTGGGAACCAGCCCCCTCATTTGCTATTTAAAAGCTTGAACGTGAGCAATTTTTTAACAGGCAGCCAGACGAAAGCTTCTGCTGTTACAGATAGAACGCTAGCTTAGAGTCGATAGAAACAAGATACCTGTCCAACATCTGACCGCTATAATCCTCTCTAGTTTCAGTCAAAAGACACAGAGATCTTCTTTTATACTCCTCTGTCAGTTGTAGATAAAACCATGTTGTGAGTTGTGGCAGTTTTATCATTTGACAGACAAAATGCAATGCAATAGTGTTAAATCGCGTTGCCACCATTGTTTTCTAATCGATTGCCATTGAGATTTAGGGCGTATTTTCACCCAAATGGGGTCGTAGTCACTTTGAGAGCAGGAAGTGATGTTGAATTGCTCTTATCAATTCCAAACAAGTAACTTTCATAGGAATATTTAAGATTCTAAATAATTTGTTCATTGTGTTCACAGAGGGCACATTGTGATGGGAGACTCCTTCAATACATCCTTGTTCAAACAGACCTTCCAGAGGGTCTTTAGCAAAGATTACAATGGAGACTTCCGCATGGCCTTTGGTGGCATCTTAGAAGTTAAGGTAAGAAATATGCTTTTTCAGCCAGGATTGTTGCTCATTGCTTATTTGATTTAAAACAAATGCTTCTTTATTGTTATTGTTAACATTAGCTGTTGTTGAATTTATATTACTCTTTCGTTTGTATAGACATCAAGGGAAGTGAAGGTTTGCGGTGCCATTGGACCGTGTGTCTCACTCAACTCCAAGGGTTCCTGCGTTTCAGAGAATGTAAGTCAATGTGCCACACTGAGATTCCTCTCTTCTTACAATCAATTGTAATCTGACAGCTAGTTATTTATGAGCATTCCTCACAATGTGTTCTCTGTTCTTTGTAGGAGATGGGTGTTGGTGGCACAAGCCAGTGGAAAATGTGCAGTCTCAACCCATCCACCACCCTGGGAATGTATTTTGAAGTAGTTAATCAGGTGAGTATCACTTACAGAAACATTAGTTTAAGATGGAGTCCTGACAAGATTAATAAGGGTTGATTTCACAAATTGTTAGTAATCACACCCAACACATACATTAAAAAATTAGCTTAATTAATATATAAATTATTTTCATTTAGTAACAGAAGGCCATTCTTAGAGAAATGAGATTGATCTTGGCCTCACTGTCTTGTTTGTTTTGTGTGGTTTGTATAGCACAATGCTCCAGTCCCCCAGGGAGGTCGAGGGGTGATCCAGTTTGTAACCCAGTACCAGCACTCCAACACACAGAGGAGGATACGGGTCACTACCGTTGCCAGAAAGTATGTTGGTTCAGACAGTGTTATTATAGACACATTATATGCACACATGCATGTTAACCTGTTATCCTTATCTCCCTGGAATATTAATAGTCTAAAGGAACAAGAGTATCAAGAAAAGACATTCAAAACCAATTTCAACTCTATGCAATCCAGTTGTATGAAAACCTGGTAGTTGCTAAGAACATGACCATTGGATTCAATATTAGTTCAGTGAGAAAGGATGTTTACATACCTGCAACTTTTGGTGACACCCTTTGAGAGCTAGTTGTGTTTGTGTCATTCACACCCCACCCATGCTCACCTACATATACGTGTTTCCCTCCCTCTTTCTTTCCCTCTTCTCTCGGTCCCTACCACAGCTGGGCAGATGCACAGTCCCAAATCCAGCACATTGAGTCATCATTTGACCAAGAAGCAGCTGCTGTGCTCATGGCTCGTCTGGGGGTCTTCAGAGCAGAGTCAGAGGAGGGACCTGATGTCCTCCGTTGGCTTGACAGACAGCTCATCCGCCTGGTAAGTGGCACACCCACAGTCACACCCTTCCTTTGCTTTTGGATAGAGGAACAATGCATAGTTAGCATTTTTAGGCTCGTTTGGTATGATGAACGGTCAGACGTCATTCTGCATCATAAATGGATTGTGCATTACACAAGGTTGTTCCATATTATGTACAGTGTCTAAAAATGCTTTGTCTCACTGGATTCCAGTGTCAGAAGTTTGGCCAGTTCAATAAAGAAGACCCTACATCATTCAGGCTGTCAGAGTCTCTGTCCCTCTACCCACAGGTAAACATGTCAGCTTGTATTGATATAGAAATGTAAAGAAAACAGGAAGTTAAATTTAAAATCTTTGTCATTTAATTAAATTGTTACTGAAACTGCTCTGTGCACACTTTTGTTTGCATAACATATTTCTTTCTTGAATTTGAAAATATTTTCTTTGTTTGTTTTTCAGTTTATGTTCCATCTGCGGCGGTCACCCTTCCTGCAGGTCTTCAATAACAGCCCTGATGAGTCGTCATATTATAGGCACCACTTTGTCAGGCAGGACCTGACCCAGTCTCTGATCATGATCCAGCCCATCCTCTACTCATACTCCTTCTATGGACCACCAGAGGTCAGCCTCACACCCTGAACACTTGTTATCACAGCTAGAGAGGCGTGTGAGCTTTGGAACTAGTGGCTGCGCTTATTAGATACAGACAGATACACTGTTAACCTAGCTGTTTCCTTTCTTCTCAGCCTGTTCTCCTGGACAGTAGTAGCATCCTGCCAGACCGAATCCTTCTGATGGACACGTTCTTCCAGCTGGTTATTTACCATGGAGAGGTGAGAAAGGCAGTGGCTGACGATTATTAGCTTTTCATTTAGGTTTTTAGCAGGTCACCTTTTCATCAACCTGCAGTATGAGTCTCCATCTGTCTGTCATGTTCTTGTCATGCTGGTGAGAGAGCAGGCATCTTAATTTAATTAATGTCTGCATTTCCAGACCATAGCACAGTGGCGAAAGGCAGGCTACCAGGAAATGGCAGAGTATGAGAACTTCAAACAACTGCTGCAGGCTCCTCTGGATGATGCTCAGGAGATCCTACAGACACGTTTTCCCATGCCACGCTACATTGACACAGAGCATGGAGGCTCTCAGGCTCGCTTCCTGCTCTCAAAAGTTAACCCATCACAGACCCACAACAACCTCTACACATGGGGACAGGTAATTTTTCAAGTCTTTAACCTGCTGTGTTCTGTTTGTTTGTTTGTTTGTTTGTTTGTTAACGAAAATGAAGGTGTCTAATCACACGAAGTAGAAATGGACTTTGCCTTCAGAAACTGGACATATTGTGTGTGTTTTTTTCCTGGATGTTTGTTCTTTGTTGATGTACTAAAGGAAATGAGAGTTTAATTTGTAATTACAGCTTCATTAACCAAGACTATAAAAACAAAAGATTGTAAAATCCAGAGGAGTTTCATTCATGTAGTTCCTCCTCATGCCGCCTCAGCTGGCCAAGGTTATGTACAGCCTTAGGCTTAAAAAAATCTCATTTTCATAGCCAAATTCCAAACACATAGACTGTCTATATTCTGGTGGGGAAAAAAAACATCTGTGCTGGCAACCCTGAAGATACAAAGTCAAACTATCAGGGCTACCAGGTCTAGGATTAGCTAACCCTAGTTCAAAGTGAAAAAGATTGGAAGCTTAAAATGCCATTAATCTCCTTTTTCCCTTGTCAAGAAGGAAATGAACCCTAACCTGCATTGTATAAACACTGTGCATACATCTATGGCTATCAAAGAACAAGATTATCGAGGGAAGCGTTTGCTTTATTGAAGGGATCATGTGATCAGGTTACGTCATCAAATGATCCGTACATAAAGAGAGTACAAGACTTAACCACTGTTTGTGTCATCTTGCCTTTTGTAGGAGACAGGAGCACCCATCCTCACTGATGACGTCAGCCTGCAGGTCTTCATGGACCACTTGAAGAAACTGGCTGTTTCCAGCTCTGCATAAATGGTCTACCATAAAGGGAGGAGTGATTTGACATTCCCATCCCTATACTGGGATCCATTAACATTTCCTTGTCATTGTAAAGGAGCTAAACCCAGAGATTCTATTGTATTTGCTTGTTTGATTCTACTTTTCCCTTCCTGGAGTTTTATGTGACATATTCCATACTGCTAAATGAAAAGAGAAAACTGTGCATTCCTAACAAGAAAACAAATGACATTTGTAGTCCTTTTCAATAACTTATTTATGGAAAATGCTCCACAGCCAAACTGTCCTTATGTAAGCAATTTCAGATTAACTAAAGCTCTTTTATATTTGATATAGCCTCTGACATGAAGAATGATTAGAAAATTAATTTAATTTTTTGTGTACGTTCATTTGTTTGTCTAGAAGTATGTCAGTCTTTTTTTGAGAATGCTGTTAAATATGCCGCTTATATGTGTTTGCTTTGTCTATAGCTTGAACTGACATGTCTAGAACATTCGCACCAATAAATTAAGATGGTATCTGTAATGTGGGGTTACCAAATGTTCACAGGGCCAGTTGAGCCTCACACCAATTGCTCTGTAATCAGAATTCATTTGACAGGAATTTATTGAGATAAATGTGGATTAAACTTGAAGTGTTTTCCAAGAAAATTCCTTCTACATACTAAGGATTAATGTTCTGATGAATGGGAGTCAATCCCATCAACTCAAGTGACTCTGTTTTCAATGACGAACGTTTTGATTTATTTCCTATTTGGACTTTATAGGTCACTCCCAATGGTTTAGTCCTCTCATCTTGTCTCATTCACCATCTGGTAATTTGCTCCCGACAACTGCCCAAGTATCTTTGTAATCAAACTTTAATATACTGTAATGCTGTATTTACAGGACAGTTGGGTTTTTTTGGATCTTGTCTGGATCTTGATTCTATCCATATAAAGGCCTGTCAACAGAAATGGGCTTTGTGTTATCTTTCCTTACAACAATATGCACATCCCATTTTTCATCTTCATGCAAAACAAGTCAATTTTTCGCAAGTGAAACAGAAGTGAGCTAAGCAGATGAAATCATGGGTTGGACTTGTGAGACCTCTGGATTTTGCATTGAGGTCTTGGAGGTTGCACAGCTGCTCAGTTCACACAGAAGGCATCTGTTGGTTAAGGTCAGCAGGAGGAGGGCCTAATGCTTACATCCATGCTCTGGAACTATGGCATGCAAGTAAAGTTGGTGTAACATGCTGCAACATTAGCTGACATATCCTCAGTACAGATTGAAAGTGACACTCCCTAAACAATTGTCTTTTTCTCATTCATTGCAGCTGTACATAAAGCCTGCACATCATGCAATCCCAATCATAAAACCACTCTCACACCATCTACTGTCTGAACTACTGTAAGCTGATTTCAGAGCACCCAGACAGTATGATTTCGAGGATCAGTGAACGGCAGATTATGCGGACTAATCCTTAGGGGCTATCTGTTTGGAGGCAAATTCTACTCTTAGCAGCTTTAAGCGGAAGTTCCCACTGAAATACAAATGAAGTCTGTGTCTATCAACAGCTTAGAAGCTGGAATGTTTCACTCTGAAGCCACATATGCTCGAAAGGTATTCAAGTCCAAATGAGAGATGCAACACATAACCCTTAATCTTTTCTGATATAGCTTGTCCTGCGGAGTGTAAAATGCTCCATTTTCATTCCATGCAATTGTCATTATAGAGCAGCCCAGCTGCGTGTCATTTGAAGCCATACTGTACATGGGTATGAGCTGATCTCGTAAAGAGAAAGTAATCATGCATTCATGTTAATCTGTGTTTCTATATGCTTCCGTCATCACGCATACAAAGGCTGCAGCTGTGCATGATCACAGAAGTTCAAAGGAACAAAAGAACATTAACCTTTCTCTCTGCCTACGTTTTTTCCCCACTGACCATTAATGATGCTTGCAGCCATGTAATTTCCAAGCTTAGGGAAAAGCTGGAAGGAAATGTGTCATCTTATTATCACTCATCAAATCCCAACGGATCAGTTCTTCCAGCAGCAAGAGAAATCCATTCAAGCCTCTATTCCAGATAACTTATGTAAGAATTCTATGTAAAATATGTCATTGCATGATTATATAACTATACATGAAACACTACAGCAGTAAGATGCCTATATAAATGATTTAAAATTTTACATCTGTTATTTGCAGTGATTTAGATAAACTGAAACTAAAAGTTTTAGGTTTTCAAATGTTTCAAAGTGTTTCTAAATTTACCAAATAGTTTCAAATTCAAAGAAGTTAGAAGCCATTAATCACAGAATGATACTCAACTCTAATTAGCAATAACAGCCCCATACCATTATCCCTCCTCCACCAAACTTCACAGTTGGCACAATGCACTCAGGCAGGTAATGTTTCCTCAGCTCCCACCAAAAGCAGTTTGGCCCATCTAACTGCCAAACAGAGAACCGTGATTCGTCACCACAGAACATGTTTCCACTGCTCCACAGTCCAGTGTTGGTGTGCTTTACACCACTCCATCCCACACTTGGCATTGGACCTGGGGATGTGAGGCTTGCATGCAGCTGTTCAGCCATGAAAACCCAGTCCATGAAGCTTTGTGCTTACATTAATGCCAGTGGAAGTTCAGACTTCTTCAGCTATGGAATCAGAGGAGTGTTGGCAACTTCTATGCAACACCTTAGCAGTTGTTGACCCCACTCTGTGATTTTATGGGGTCAACTTGATATTCAGTCCATAATTTATTTGCATGAGAAGATTTAAGAACATAGTATTGTCTGAATATCCTTTTAAACTGATCCTCTTGTAGCATGGTTGTGTGCTGTGTACATATTAAAACTATTCTTCTGATATTTTACAGAGGACTCATTACATCAGAGAATTTACAGTGTGTTAAATGGAGAGCAGAGATTAACTTCTAGCTATTGCCACCAACTCAGGAGACAGACTATCACCGTCCATATGGACGCCATCAGCACTGTTTAGCAGACTGTAGCCAAGTAAACAGATTTCCAGCATGCAGCTGATATAAGAGCTTCTCAGCTCTTAACAAAAAAAC